>NW_027269261.1:22011880-22611880 GCF_023055355.1 Agelaius tricolor | reverse complement strand
TACTCTTCTTTTCTACCTGAAAAGAGGAGTCATCATCATCACTGACAGTTCTGCTTTCCTCAGAGAAAGGAAGTTATCATCCAAGGAATGACATAAAATAATTCCTTTATTTCTCAAAAAGCCATGAATTCTTTACTTTGGGGCTGCTAGAAACACGGGAGACTCCCATGAACAAAATGACAGGATACTGACTTAGTGCCTATGCCTGATCAAGGGCTGCTTATAAGTAACAGAAGAACTGCACACACTTTTAAAAATCTGTTTTTAAACATGAATGTTCTCATATACCTTCACCATCCAGATAATCTCTGCTTCTACAAAAACTTCTACAAATCTTCTACAAAAACCTCTGTCATGTCCCTTCTTGACTCCCATTTCCCTCATTAGCTCCAGAGCAGAGTGTAATAAATAGCTCTAAGGGTAACTGCCATTCCCCACCTTGCATAACGTAAGCACCTAATGAGAAAATGGGATCTCAAATACATTTCAAATGCATCACGTTTTCTCCAGAATGAAAAAGCCAGACTGCAAGAACTGACTTGACATTCAGCCCTGGATCATACCACAAGGAAATCCTTGGGATTGTGAAGGAGAGTAGCATGTTCAAGTCACAGAAGAAACTCCCAAATAATTTTTTTGAGAACTCCCACAAACCAGGAGTGCAACACTGCCAAATCCCCTCTACAGCCACAGGGAAGGTACAATTATCATTCAGCAACAAAACAGCAACTCCTCCAGGCAGAGGTAAATCACAAACATCATACTGAGAAACAGAAATCACTCCTCCTTTCCCTCTGCCCTCAGGCTTATAATTAAAGGAAACTCAAGAGAGATCCTCTTTATTTTTATTCCTTGAAAACAAAGAGCCCTGTTGAGTCAGGGAATCCAGCTTCCACCAGAAACAACTTCTAGTCTGCCCTGAAAAATGGTTTCCAGACATAGAAGGCAAGAGAAAAATATGGTGCCTTTTTAAAAATAACATCAATAGATCTGTTAAATGCATGTGGGCCTTCATAAGCCTCTTAAGAATTCAGCCCTGATTATGCTGAAAAGCTAGATGTTTTCAGATAAAAGGGAGACTGACACTTAGAAGTGAAGAGGGGCCATCATGGAACTTGAACAGTTGTTAATTATTACCTGTAAGAAAGCAAAGGGCTGACAGGAAGACAAAATTAGGTGCCAAATTAATGTTTCTGCTGAAACCACAGTTTTTAAGCGTCCACCTGGGTTAAAAAAGTTAAGCTCTGAGCTTATGTTTTGGAGGTGCTCTATTAGTCCACTTGGACTGCTTTGTGAAAACATTCTGCAGCTGCTAAGAGGCCGTTTCTGTCCTTCAGCCTGTGGGAGCCATCCCATGCCTGGTAGCTGCTTGGGTTCATCCCAATAACTTCCATCAGGACACTCAGTACAGTGAGCAAACACCTCCCATTCTGGGATGAGAATGAGCAGAATCCACAGCTCTGCAGTCGAGGGCATTTATTATGCAAGCCTCACTCACAGACTGATACTGCCCAGACTTCCTGGAAGGTTGTTTCTGATAGGAGGCACCATCTCAAAGCCATGAAGGGCACATGGAAAATTCCAGGAAAGCTTCACTTCAAAGCACAGGACTTTCTTTTTCCTAGGTTAAGAAGATTAATTAAACATTTTGCAGGGAGGTTCTAGCATAGGCTAGTACTCTACTGCAGAGATGTACACTCAGTACAGGTTTTCTCTGCAGGTTACAGTAAGCTTTGAAATTTTATTCTGGTGGCTCATTCAGAAGCCTGTTTTATTGTCAGCATACAGTCATCCAGGTGACTAAACAGTGAAGTAAGCATTGCAAATTCCCTCCTCAGAGGAGATGCAGTGTAATCTCCAGACAGCACATCCAGGGCTGCTCTGCTGCACTTCAAGCAATTATCTGTGCAACTACACATTTATGGGTACACAGTTCTGTTTGACAGGTGTGTCCCTAGCAGCATGTAACCAGGAACACCTCAGTGGAAAACTAGCAGCTATTACATTTCTAGAAGCTAATGAGTAATCCAGGTTTTTGAAGGAGAACATTGTTTTAAGAACAGCACAAATTTACTGATATGGTTTTCCAGAATTTCTTTTTTAAGGCAGCTGAAGGAGAAAGGTGTGTGTTCCTGAAAGCTTGTCCACTTCTCTCTTCCTCAATCTAATAAAAGACACAGCCACTCTCTAATAACCACACCATCCTCCCTTGGAATGCTCTGGGACAGCACAATTCTGCTCAGGTTTGCACTGCACCACACATCCCTACTCTGCACAACAAAGCCCTCAAATGCCACATTCAGCCTTCACAGACAGATGCCACAGTATCACAGAGAAGGGCTGAAAAAGAAGGACTGCTAACTTTGAACAGTGCACTGGCACACAAAAAGGGCTGAAACTCCAATTCCTTCAATTTTCCAGTCAAGACATTGGCTAAGCCTACTCAAAACCACGTAGGAATAATCCCAAATTAACTATTTGGTTAAACTCTGGAATGAAAATATCCCTGGTTTAAATTTAGTTCAGATTAGTTTAGTCTATATTTAGTTCAACACTTATCTTTAAAATTAAAAAAAACCCCCCAGACTTAAGGGTGAGAGCACACTGATGCAGACACATCTGCCCTATGGGGACAGAAATTGGCACACTCAGTTCTGCCTTCTGGAAATTTCAATCAACTTTACAGCTCCTCTACAAGGACCTTTATTCAGTGCTTTATTTGGTGCTTATTGTGCAACTCTCAGTGAACTTTTTCTAGATCTTTCACTTGCTCACAGTGACTAGTGTACCAGAAGTTACTTGTTGATGATATAGTTC
This sequence comes from Agelaius tricolor, assembly GCF_023055355.1. Lineage (NCBI taxonomy): Eukaryota > Metazoa > Chordata > Aves > Passeriformes > Icteridae > Agelaius > Agelaius tricolor. Next base: position 22,609,063 of record NW_027269261.1, on the reverse strand, counting down.
CTTGTTTCACATGGTCCACCACATTTTCTTTGAACATGAATAGTCTGGGAAGACGGCATCTCAAATTAGAGACTTATTTGCTGTCTGGTCTGTCTAGAGAAAGCAACAGCTTTGGGAGACAGACAGACAGTCAGTCACTGACTTTTACGAACAATTTCACAAAAAAACCCCAACCAAACCAACCAACCACAAACCATGATGCCCCCTCACCCCCATTCAGAAGGGATCAAAGAGGACTCAGCAGCTTTTTAATATCCAGTAGTGAAATACAAAGAGTTACAATAAAGGGTATGTAAGCCTTGCCTACCAAGTACTACTATTAAAAGCTTACACATGTGGCCCAGTTCCCTTTCACATTATCTGATTTTTAGAAAACAGACGAGGCCAGCTCCAGCAGGGGACTGTAAACAATGCCAGGCTTCAGCCTTTCACAGAGCCCATGACCACAAAGGATGTCAACCTCCTCAGGCTGCTCTTGAGAGGCCGACTTGGCCAGTGGCACAGAAATGAGCCAGCATCCTTTTAACATTCTAGAGAGAAGCTGCTGCTGTCATTGCCGTAGTTGAGAGAGCCACCGTAATATCAATGGCATCCTTGACACGGCACTTATGTAATAATTAATTGTGGGGAATGTCGCGTTCCAGCGGGCGCAGGAACCATCCCCCGGGGGAAGGCATTGCTTTTGTGTACAGGGAGAGCCGGGCAGGGACAGGAGCAGCCGGCGGTGCTGTCCGCCCTCGCACGGAGCTATCCTTTCACTGAGCACCCCGCGAGGGGAGCGCAGCCAGCGGCCCCCTCACTCGTGCCGAATCCCCGGCACGAATCAAAGAACGCCCTCGCTGTTTCAAGGGCCATCGGTCGCGGGGCGCTGCCAGCGGCCATGCCCCGAGGCGGGCGCACCCTGAGGCCGGGCTGGGTCTCCCGCCCTCAGTGCCGCCATCCTGAGGCGACCGCCGAGCCCCGCACGTGACGTGACGTGACGTGACATAACGCCGCACGCCCGGCGGCGCCGCATGACGTCACCACGCCCGGCTTCCCACCGGCGGCGCCTATAAATAGCCGCGCAGGCGCGCGCCCGCGCCGCGACGTCACGGCGGACGCGGCCCCGCCCCGGCCGGCGGGCACGGCGCTGCCCGCGCTCGCTCACCTTCTATTTATGTCGCGCCTTTGTTCCCGGGCCCGCCCCGCCGCCCGGTACAGAGCGCGGCACCGAGCGAGGGAGGGATGGCGCGGTGACGTCACCGCTTCCCGGAACGGTGACGCGGCCTCTGGAATGCGCGCGGGGCTGCGCTGCCTTAAAGGGGCAGCGCTGGGCGGCTCCGCCCGGGGGGCGGCGCTGACGGACGGGCGCAGCTGCGGTGCCGGGGGGGGCCCGCACGCCCCGCACCACCCGCGCTGTCCCGCACCAGGGAAAGGCACCAGCCGTGCCCAGCGCCCCGGGTTGTGCCCGGCCGCGTGATGCTCCCGCGGGTGCTCCGCAGCCGTTCCCTCCATCACCGCTCCCGCCGCTGCGCTTCCCCCGGAGCGCGGGATCGTGGCGGGCACGGGGAGAGGGGAAACGCCGGGTCCTGCCCCGGGACAGCGGCAGCAGCGGCGCACGGACAGCGTCTGGCCGCCTCCGTGGGGCAAACCGCAAACACACATCGCTAATAAAGCGATGCTGGTTTACAGAGAAAGAACGCCTTGGTGCATTTCCTGTACGTTCCCACGCGAAACTCGAGAGAACCTAATAATACCAAGTGAGGGCTTTCTGGTGATGTGTTGGCATCAACTTTTTTACATAATAAAACACAATTTTATTATTATCCTCCTCAGCCAGGAGCCGAGGGCTTCAAACTACAGGTGCTGTCCATAATAGGTTTTCTCTGGGTCAGGGATGTTCTCTGAAATAAAGCCCCTCACTCATTATAAGGTCGAGATGATGCTGTACCATCATATTTAGATCATGGCTCGTAGGGAAATCTGGGGGGTACTTAGTCACCTATGGCATGACCTTATATTCCCACTCAATTTAGTAACAACAGTTGGTTTCTTTTAGGACATGTGAGATTTAATTTATTAACAGTTTCTAGGATAAGTGGAGGGAACTCAGAAAAGGCATGAGATGAGAAGTCAGCAGATGAAGGGGAAGTGCTCAGAGGGATGGAGCTCCCAGAGAAATGTAAGTCTTGTCTCCCTCTCAAATAGAACATTAATGGAAATGCAGTCGCTTATCAATAAGGGGTTTTTATTCCGTTGCCCTAGATGATTTATTTTTTCCTGACTAAAATTATATGGTTATGATTTTCAATTCAGCTGTTGGCTTTTGCTTACTTTTTATTGTATAGCGCAGTGGAATCTGTCAGAATGCTTAAACTCTTGTGTTCTGACAATGATGTTTCAGCCATCTGGGGAAAAAAAAGTTTCCCTTTGCATTCAGATGGTATATCCTATTCATCAGGTTGGCACGTGTGAATATTGATATATGTTTGAGCATGTAAAATCCTGGTAGGCAAATACCAGAGTGTTGTAGTGGAACTTGCATGTTCCAGAAAGAAAGAAGTGCTGCAGCTTAGCCCTGAGACTGCCAGTGTGTCACAGATCTTTGTCCCCTTGTCTTTAAACTCTGGAACAAATACTGCTCTTGTTGGCCGTTTGTCTGCTTTAAGCTGGGACAAGATACATTACAAGAACTTTTAGCTTGTTGGAGGACTTCTGGCTTTTTGCATTATGATCCAAACGTGAGCTGAAAGTGTGGGGTTTTTTCGGTTGCTTTTTTTTCCTAGCTGATCATTAGCATTAACTAAACCAAGAAAGAGGTAAAAATAATAAAATATCAGAGGAGGTTGGCTCTGAAATGCAATCTAATTAAGATGTCAATTTAAATAAATCACTTACTGCCATTGAAACTAAATAATGAATGTGAAAACTGTTTATGTGTGAAAGAGATCTGTAGTTTTCTTGAAAAAGTAATTGTTTAAAAATTCAGTATTTTTCATTCTTGCTCTTATAAATAATCAGGCAGGCTATTCTCTTACCAATTTTATGTTTCAGCGAATCTAAGTTTGATTGTCACTTAAGCTTCCTTTTGAGTAATTATTATCACAGTTTCATGTCACTCATTAAATGAAAGTTGTTTTTTCCCCTAAATCCCCTAACCTACTTCTGTCATGCCAACAAGAGCATTCAGAAACTGGCACTGAGGTGCAGCTCTGATAAAAGTTTTCTGTTTCCCTGTGACTCATTTGACATTAACATAATTATGCTACAGGAGTCAAAGTGATTTTCCAACTATGAGTAATGCACAGCACCAGACCGAATGTTTACAGGACACCAAGGCATATCAGCCAGCTGAAGTAACCAGCTGCTGATAACAGCTGAAGTAAGTTGTGGAATTAAAAAGCCTTATAGCACAATTACCCTCCTTTGGCACTCGGTGTCCTGCAGGCTGGGAGGTGTCTGTGCCCCGCGGGGAAGGATCCAGAAGCGGGGCTGTACCGAGGAGAGGAGCGAGCCCGTGGGCAGTTCACACAACAAGTTCTTCATAGTTTTCTTCCCACTTGCATATTTATGGCAGAGTCGTGCTCAAAGGAGAGCAGTGATCTTTTCAAGAAGCGGCTGTATTTACCAGAGTTCATTTCAAAACACAAGTGACACACATCCTCTCAGCCAGGAAAACAAGATCAAAATGAAACAACAACAACCAAAAAATGAGATCATCTCACAAGTGCTTTGAACCATGTGTATGGGAATAGCAGAAAAGAAGAAAACCAATAAGGATAAGGCAAAATTGAGTGTTGTTGCCACAATGAGGTATCTTTTCTCTGTAATTAAAGTATCTGTGCAGGTTAATGATAAAAAGTACAGAGAATAATTACAATGAATATGTTCTGGATAAATAGCAGAAACAGTAACTACAGAATTTATGTTAGCTATATGAAATGTTAGCTATATGAAAAAAAAACCTAAAAATAAACCAAAATCTTAGGGGCCAAGACATGCTTCAAGTGTTTCCTGAAATCTTTAGGAATTACTGACTTCTCAGGATTTTTAAAAGTAATTTGAGAAATAGGTTAATTTTTTTTGACTTGGTTTGTTTGTTTACGCACAAGTAGATTCTTGATTGAAACCGGGTCACTTTGTATTTATAAGTTTGTCAACTTTGGCTGCATATCCTTCTGATGAGGCCTAATTCAGAATGTGCTGAGCACCCAGGGCATCACTGGTTCAGTCCGTCCCGCAAGGATTAGCTGTGAAGGTGGAAAACTAATTTTGAAATACCAACTCAAACCCACTACAGTTTGCTAGAGTACTAGAGTGCAAAAATAACCTGTTAACAACTTCCTTATAAAATACCACAGCAATACAAGCAGGGGAGAGGGTCAAATGCAGAAAACAGTGCTGATAGCAGAACTGTTAGCAGAAAGAATGTATTCCAGGAGACATATCTGAAGAATTCAGAAGAAAATTGCACGTCACACTGCATTCTTTATTTCACAAGAAAATCTGCTGAGGTCAGATGCTTGGCATGCTCTGATTATCGTCACTGACTCTCAGAGCTGGATGAGGACCAGAAATGGGGAAAAAAAATTTTCATGGCTGAGAAAAGCTGGAGGAGGAAAGGTTTGCCACAGTACCTTGTACTTACAACATTCCCCATTTGCCAGGAGAGTCAGGGCTTGGAGGTTTTCTGTTTTCTCTGCTATGGTTTTCATACTGTGTGACAATGGGCAAACTCTAAATCTGTTTCTTTCAGTTTGACCACCTCTTACTTACTGAGGGATGGCTTGGTGGAGATGGCTTGGCATTCCAGCTGCCACTACAATGACCAGCATGAAAGTATTTAACAGTGTTGATAAAATCAGGCAGCAGAACCCAAACAAAACATAAACAGACCAATCCATGCCATATCAACACAAATAAATTCTCACAGCAAAATTTAGCAGTCTTAAATTTAATCTGATTTGCTACAAGCTCACCCAGGACTGCAGTTTTATAACTACAAATATCCATCTCCATAGCATGCAGTGCCACTGGATTTACATCTGGTTTTTAATTACCAATATTCCTAGCTACCAAAGCTCAGCCCTCAGCTCAGGTGGCTAAAATGTACTCCAGTATTACCAGAGCAGGTTCCTGTACTTCAGGTGTTATTCTTTAGAGTAACAGAACAGGAGATATTTGTAACACAGTTCTGCTCAGCTCCATACCTACCTGGAGTCTCCTAATAAAGCAGCCTTGAAAGCTGCACCTCTGCAACACTCTGCATTTCTGCCTCTTCCTTTCCCACTTGGCTCCAGAAGAATTGTCTTCTTTTAATGATGTTCAGAGCAGCTGTACCCATGCCCCACATTTTTTCTTCTTGGGGGAACTACCATGTATTTGTAACATTTATTTCACATTCTGCATTGAACATACAACCTGTGCAAATTCCAAGTATTTAACCTTTGTTCCTTGTCAAAGCTTTGCAAATTAACTTAAAATAGCAGAGTGAAATAGGCACCAAGGGGCATTTTCTGGAAGTAACTGATAACATCTTGCAAGTACTGCTTGCCCTTACTGGTTGGTTGGCTTTTGTTGTTAGCTTGTTGTTCAAGCTGAGCTCCCAAAATAAAACTTCCACAGACAATTATTCAGTACTGAAAGTTGTTATGGTTGTAGAGAGCATGTAAAAGTAAACAGGTCTATCAAGACCTGGCTTATTTTCTAAAATATAGGAAAATTAGCTGATAGTAATTTTTTGTGAGTTTTCAGGGTATATATTGTAACAAGGCCTAATGTTTCTGTAATGAGAATAACTATTTGGGTGATAACTGGTAATATGTTACTCTGAAGCAGCAGCAGAAAACAGTTGGAAGTACATACCCATGCCAACAGCAGTCAAAATAATTTCATCCCATTCTTACCTGGCTCTCAGTAACCCTCTCCCCAAGGGTTTATTCTATCATGTCATGTGTCAGGTCCCTTGTGTGACTCAGTATTTTCAGAAATATTATCTATTGTAATAGTTATACTTAGAAATGTTAAATATATTAATATATGTCTCTGTTAAAATGTATGTTATATACAGATTTATTTTTATAATTTGTTTCACAGAACAGCTTCTCTTGGAAAAATGAATTTATTGAGGCATAAATTTTAACACTGAAAAACCAGACCTTAGATTTTGTGCTGTAATAAAGCCCCGTCCTGCTGACACCCATGCACACGCTTAAATTTAAGCTTATGAGTGGTACCGAACTCACTGTGATTGCATGCACAATTAAAATTAAACATGTGTGAAACCCTTTCAGGTCAGGATTTCCAAATTCTTTCACTTGTTTAGAGTAAAGAAAAAACCCAAACCAGTAACCACTCGTTCACGTAATAAAATTGCAGTGGTATTTATGTCAAGGGACTTACTGTCATTTGATAGGAAAAGTAGCTTTTAAAACAAGTTTTTACTCAACAAAATTAAACTCTCCAACACTGTGATTACCTGCCTGAGTGGCTGTCTTTTCTAGTGGGAAAGAGAAATTGATTATTTAACACTTTGAGTATCAGCTGAGATGAATATGATTATTTTAGAATAAGGTGGCATGTTTCTAAGAAGAGATTAATTTTTTTTAATGTGTACGTTTCATTCTTCTGTCAACATTAGTTGAATGTTTTCAGAAAAACTGAACAGCATTTTATTTTGGTATGGAAATATGCATTTTGTTTACAAGTGGTACTGAGCTTTGCTAAATCACTCATTACAATGTTCACACGGTAGCTCTGTCACATTACAACTTCAAAATAGATGCTTGTGAAAGTATTGAGACTTTCTGCTCTCTGAACATTTCCCCACCTCTTTATAAAAGAGAATTGTCCATGATCATGGTGTACTTGGATCATCACAGTAGAAAACAAATTGGTTTCTCACACCTTGTTAATAACTGCTGTTCTTAACTGTATGGTGGAAACTAACTGGAGAGGCTCAGGGGCCAAGAGAGTTCCCATAAAACCTCAGCCACCCAAAATCCAGTCACAGCAATACCTGATTCTACATCCCCTATCTACATGACTTGATTCTCAGCTGGAAGACTTCAGCCCCTCCAAGTGGCTCCCAAATCAGCCAGCAAGATGTGCAGGGAGCAGCTCAGCCTCCCCAGCAGGAGGTGGGGAACCACTTTTCCCTCCTGTTGTAGGGAGGCATCTCTGTCCTCTCGAGAGACACAAACCTGAGATCTCTGCTTGTGCCTTGGCCACTTCTTTTCAGTTTAGCAAGGCATCACTCCTCTCTTGTAAGTGCTTGCAAGAAGGAAGGTTTGAGGTGGTGCTGCTTCCTTTAAGCATCCAGTAGGGATATGTAAAAGCCAGTACAATTCCAATAGCTGCCTGACAAGGTTTAATCTCTTACTTCCATTGATCTGGGAGGTTACCTGAGCTATCAGGCTCAAAATGGGGACAGGAACACACTGTATGTTCCTTGCTGAGGCCATACAGAAAATAGAGAGAGGGCTGTTGGTTCAGGAGGAGACTCTTCTCGCTCCCAGGGCTGCACCAAGATTTTACACAAGCATTTTTTAGGAGCAGAAACATAGCCCTGTTCTCAATCCTTTAAAGCAAGTGCCTGAAAAGGCACCTGGTCCTTGAAAGGCATGAGTACACCATGCACTTGCTCGCTCCCCGTGCATAGGATAGGCACCACCAGGAAACACACACTTTGGAGGATGTAGGGAAAGATGGAATATCAGGAACCCAGTGGACATGGTCCTGAGGAAGGCTCCTAACTGGGTAGCAGATGTATTTGAGCATCCATGCAGAAATGGTGTGGCTATGTTCTTCACTCGGGGTTCACTAAATGTGGTGGTGTTCACAGGGGTCCCAGGAAAAGGGAAGAGATGAGAATCTTGACTCCATGTTTCAGAAGGCTGAAATATATAATAATTTATTATTTTATTATATATATCATATTAAAAGAAAATGATATATTAAAACTTACTGAAAGAATAGAAGAAAGGATTTCATCAGAAGGCTTGAAAGGAATAGAAAGGAATGAATAATAAAATCTTGTGACTGAGCAGAGAGTCTGAGACAGATAGGCTGTGATTGTCCATTAATTAAAAACAACCACATGAGACCAATCAAAGATCCACCTGTTGCATTCCACAGCAGCAGATAATGTTTTTCTTTTCCTCTGAGACTTCTCAGCTTCTCAGGAGAAAAATCATGGCAAAGGGATTTTTTAGAAAATATCATGGTGACAACAAAATGGAACTTTAAGTGCATAGGAACATGAAGGCTGCTCATTGTAGCACATTTGGGGTCTAGGTGCCAGGGTGTTTAATAGCTCTGGAAAGGGTTTTGTGTAATGGACCTTGGATTTGCTTGGGACCTTGGGTTACTACAGTTAGTCCACTCTAAAGCTGCCATTCTAATCCATCACAGGAGAGTTTGAAAAGGAGGAGGAGTCGTCTCTTAGAAGGAGCTCACAGAAGGAATATTTCCAGTGTAAAACAAACTATAAATATTCCAGTATAAGGAAATGATGTGTACTGGGTGAACTTTGAGATGTGCTCCAAAAATATGCTGCTGACCTCCCACTTGACATGATCTGTTTCCCTATTAAACTGTAATATAATTAGGGCTTGCTCTAACCCTGCCACTGAGTTCATGCTTACATCGATGGAAATGTGGCCTCACAGATCATAAAGAGAAGAAGGTACACATGTAAAATCTAAAATAGTCCAGGCCATGGTAGAAGGAAAAACAGCCTCCAGAAAATGCTTATCTCTCCTGCCTTGCAGGATATTTAGATGCCTTACCACATCATGTATATGGATGTCAGGCCAAAGATCTTTGAGAACTTGGACTCAAAGCTCAGGACTTCATGGCTGCAGGTGAACTGCAACTGAGCTGTAGTCCAGGAATTCACATAAGAAGTGAAAAGGAAACTGGGGACAAAATGAATTGGAACTGGGAGTTGAGGCCAAAGCCTCTAATACTGACCAAAGAGGGGATTTGAAAAATAGGTGGTGACTCTGCTGATAGACAATCATGGTGCTAACAGTCACCATGATGATAAAAGTTGTTGATGATTATCTCATTTCATCTCATCTTCTGTGTCTGATGAATTTCACCCACCAAGCCCCAGTGGAGCTCTGGGAGGTATGCAGCACACACTGGGAGAGACACAGATGGCTCTTGGCTGGGGTAGATCCTAGGAGAAGGGTGGTCAGAACCCCCTGGGTTTGCTAAGAGTCCCTCTAGGGCAGGCACATACACAGCTAAGACTCAAGGGATGGATTTTGCCAGGAAAGCAAAGGATGCTGAAGTCCCTCTGTTACACAGGAATGAGTTTAGAGAGAAGATCCCTTAGAGCTCTGTCCTACCCTGTGGAAGGAACCCATGAAGGGGGAGAAGTTGCATCTGTGTTCTGGGACAGGACTGTGGCCAGGAATGATGCTTTTACAGCACTTGGTTTATTTGTAAAAATATGCACAACAGGCATTTTAGAACAAGAAAAGGGCTGCTGTTTGAACATATATTCAAGTTGGTGATGAAACCTACAAATCCTACAAATGCTTAGGCATCTGCGTGATTATTTTAAGTATACGGAACATTTATGGAAAAATGAATTTATATATTGCATTTTATATTATATTATATTATATTATATTATATTATATTATATTATATTAGTGATCTTTAATAATTGTAAACCAACCCCCAGCAACTTGAGTCCATGTTTAATGCTCCTGCCCTGCAAAGAAAGCAGTGTGCACCTCACACTTGCAGTGAGAGCTCTTTTTTCCTGCAAGCACTCGCTGCATAACATGTGGCTGATTTACAGCCTGAGTTCAAGAGATTGCACAGACCTCTAAGGAAAATTTGGAGAAGATTTTGGAGCCTAAACATCCACTTTTGCACAAAGCACAAGTCACCTGTAAAAAAAGACCTGGTGAACTGAAGTGTTGCCTGCTAGATTACATGTTCTCTTCACGTCATACAGATTCTTTAATGACAAAACAAATCATCAACAAAAAATATCAAGCTAGACCATCCCAAGTCAAATCTTTGGGTGATGAAATTAAATTAGTTATGACATTTCATATCTGCAGAGAATTTGTGGCTTGTTTTGGGTACTCTGTCATATCTGTACTTTCTGTTCCAGCCACGATGCTGATGATTTATCTGATATTTTTTCTGATACAATGTAGAACATCTTGGCTTATGCAAGGGCAAGAAATATTTCTTTGCTTACAAGGAAACCACCTTCCCCTTCAGAACATCTCTTCAAAATGGGATGGTAGAGCATGTTTTCCTTTGATCAGCTTTGAATTTATGAGGGGAAAAAAACCCAATAAATTTAAATAGTATTGAACTACACTTTCTCTTGTGGGGAAAAAAATCAGGATCTACCAAAATTGTAAACATTTGGATTTTTTTGAAAAATAATAGTAATTATTCTTCTTCAAAGATCTGCAATTAATTAATTAGCCCATACATTTAAGAAAATGTCCCTCTAACAAGAGACCACAATATTAGACCTTGCCAGGTGATCTCATCCCAAATGTGTTAGAATAAATATAATTCCACAGAAATAAGAAATAATATTTATATGAGATCTTTGTTAATAGCAAGTCCTAAGTTAGGCAAGGCTTTTGGACAGAGAATATTTAGCCATGTATTTAATTGCTGTGCTGAATCTGGGCTTCTGTTTGGCAGTTGAAATATTGTCATCATTTTTAGAGCTCAGTATAAAACTCTTGTATATATAATAAAACTCTTGTATATATAATAAAAACACACTAAGAATCTTTACTGGGGCTGCTAAATGCTACTGCCATGCACACATTCAGTAGTAAGAATACATAATAATGCATCAAGAAAGAAAAAAAAAAAGGCCTCTAAGAGTGCTAATTAAAATTAGAAATTAAAATAAAATACAGCAGCCTTATCCATTATATCCATTTGGGAATCTCAGCTACTTTACCCTAAAGCATAAAACATTATCCATTTCAGCAAACTGGGAGACAGAACAAAAGGAAGATCATCAGGTTATTTCACAAAGATGGTGAATAAGGAGCCCTCTCATTTCCCAGCTATCCTGATGTTATTTCCAGTGCAGGACTAAAGCCCAGCTCCACAGGAGGAGGCTGTGCATGGTGAAAATAAATTCCCATTTCTTCCCCACTGGGGAATAACTGGGGAATAACTATCTAACCTGCAATGTGGAGTCATCTAACCAGCAATGTGCTGTGAATCAGGACATTCATGGCCCCAAACTTTCCTTCTAAACTTGGGCTTGGCTTTTAAAAAAATAAAAAAAACCCCATCAGCAAGAACACTGGATCTGGAGAGACAGACCTGAGTTAGGTTCTCTCATCTGGCTGTGTGGGGTGAAACTTGTGCCTCCTCTTTCTGAGGAGAAGTGATCTCAGCACGCTCTGATACCTGTGCTGCCTGGGGACTCTCACTCTGCATGTCTCCCACTCAAGCTCTCCTGCCCTGGGGTTTCGAGCCGATTAGACAGGGAACCAGATGGTGCCTGACTTTTCAGCCCTGTGCTGAGGACATGCCCTGCACCAGGGGCATCCTGCAGTCTGCTTTTCTCTCTCTCCAACTATTCTGCTTCTGAGAGTCACTGCAGAGAAGGTGGACCCTACCCCACCATGGGTAGCATTCCCCACTGGACTGGCATCTCTTGGGAAGCCCAGGTGGGTGTAGGGGCACCCCACATCTTCCCCTGTTGCTGGGGCTGCCTCAGCAGCAGCCTCACATGCCCACAGAGCCACCAGGGTTTGGGTTCAGGGGTTGCTTTTGTGACTGCAGTCAGGGCAGTCTCATTTAAAGCTGCGTGCAGCTCTATTGGTTTAATTTTATTTACACTTTGTTCTCATTATCTGGGCAAGTTACTGTACAGTCAAAGCCAAAAAAGCAAAGCAAGGAAGATAAGAGGCTGAATGAACGTTATGATCATTCATGTGCTCCTTTCATGGCAAGGCACATGTGAAGTAGGTGAGAGGACAAATGATAAGCACAGTGAAAGCTGCAGTGGCAGCCTTGTTTCTGTCTTCTGTAGGTTGCAATCTGTGCCATACAGTGCTTTTATTTGAAATGGTATTTGTGTAGGAATCAGTGTTTAATAATTAAAAATGTTCATGTGTAATTATTATGACAAATTGTAATTTACATATTTACCAGACAGATGAGAAGAGCTGTTTAAAGTGTTATAAATGATATTAAATTCCAGAGTATTCTTTACATATGTACACAGTTCCAGGGACAATCAATAGGAAGAGCTGGATTTTATAGGGGGTATATGTGTGTGTGTGTGTTTGTGTTTGTGTGCATCAGCATGATTAATTCCATAATGTGTCAAAAATGCTTGTAACTTAGCACAGTAAAAATAGATATATTCTCTCTCTTACTTCCTCTCATCCTTGGTGTTCACCTGGAAGACAACAAGGACACAAACCATAATTACATTAGTCCACCCAAGGGAAGCATACACCTTCAGGAAATAATTCCTACACTTTCTTCCAGGTTACTTCAGGAGAGGAGTTTTGTATGCTGACAACCAGTGTGACTAAATGCTGATTTTTCATAGTCCCTGGGTGCTAAATTTATCTCTCACTGAAGTCAATGGGAATCTTTCCATTGACGTAATTAACAGTTGGATCAGGTCTTAATACTTTCATTAGTGATCATTTCTTTACGTGTGAAGACATTGATGAAGTTTAGAATGAGCCTGTAACTGATCTCAAATGAAATCTGGGATGCTTTGTCAAGGTGGAGAGGGAGAGGAAGGGCAGGATCTGTGAACAAGCAGTTTTCTTGCCATGGAATGGAAGGGACTATAAAGGCACTTTAGGAGACACAATTTGCACTTGCTTGAGGGCAGTTAATATACCTGACCTGTCCTTCTGCCTGTTCAGTGAAGCCAAGGAGTTTGCTATATTCAGTCTGGTTTAAGATGTGTTTCTTCCATTTGTGGGACCTATATTTCTTGTTGTTTATTGCCTGGAAGTATCCAAAGAGAACAAATTGTAATTGCAGGTTATTGTGCTTGGCCAGCTTGTCAGCTGGTGCACAAAGTCCATCTAATAAAAAAAAGCCTTGAAAACTTTCAGCAAAGGGAACTAAAGATATACTTGGCTGGGCCAGTGTCAGAGCTGTGTCTCACTTAGAGAGAATGGATGTTTGTAGAACTTGCACCTCCATCCCACACTTCTGAAACCCTGCCTATAACAATGACTGACAACCTTCTGGAACTTTAATTTAGTAAAGTTGCACTAAAATCCGTGGTAATGTTGTGCCCCAGAATCCGGTCCTGAAATGTACATGTTGCACCCAATGGTAATTTTGTTGTCAGTGCCTTCATCTCATTAAGGGAGAAGCAAAAATGAAAATGACAGAAAGCAAAAGAGAAATTAAAAATTACTCATTTAAATTTAGGAAGCTTCCAGGCAGAACCAGAAGGATCAATGGGAAAAAAAATTCTAGGAAAAAAGGAACAGAAAAAAGGGGAATGATGAAATCCAGGGATACAGGGAGGGAAAAGAGAGAAGTGAGAAGAGTGGAAACAAGGAAGTGGCAAAATAAAAGGAGAAGCTGCTGTTTTAAAGAAATGGGAAATGTAACTTATGGAAACAAAGCAAAAGAGACCGGGGAATGGGATTTTAAAAGGAGAGAATAAATGAAGAGTAAATGGATTTAGAGGGATTGTGATGGAGAAGGCAGTAAGGAAAGAAAGGTAAGCTGTGGAGAGAAAAACAAAGAGCAAAATGATTTTATCTTCTGTGTTAAAGAATAAAAGCTGTTAAAACAGAGCACCTATTTCCCTCCACAAAACATATATTCATCTGCTCATCTGCTTGAGAGGTATTAAATGTAAGAGAGTGGCAGGGTTTGCCATACATTCTCAGTGAGATTCAGTTCTCTAACCCTATGACTTTTAACTCCCATTTTTGGACCTTTTAGGTCCATAGAGATCCAACCCTTGCAGAGTGAATTTTGTCCCTGCTACTGTAGGCTTGGAGGTTTTTCATTCACTTTTTGGAGAAAGCCTTGGAAGCAGCCCACGGATGCTCAAAGAGTCCCCAGGCAGCTGCTGAAAAACTCTGGGCTGGGTGGGGGTGGCTGCTGCTCCTTCTGCTGCTGACTGCTCCCATGGTTCCAGCAGTACCAACCCACATGCTGGAAAAACTAGTCCCAAGTTTCACCCCTGGTGTTAGTCCAGTCAGATGGGAAAATCATCTCAAAATTAGTGCATGTTTTGGTGAACAGGGGAGTCCTGCCACATAGATTCAGACCTGAATGTACCACATAGCAAAAACTATGATGAAGGTTAGTTGCCATCACAGAAGTAGAGAGGAATATTTCAGGCAGAGTCAGAAAACCCGATTCTGTCCAGATTTTACCACATGATAACTCTGAATTATGGAAACCTATTTCTCTTATATGTGCTGGGCAGGGAAAGATTTGTCTTGTCAGGGTTACAGTAATTTCAAAACTTTACACAATTCAAGCCACAAAACACACAGAGAGGCAGGTTTTACTCATGTTATCACTACACATTTGATTTATTTACATCTCATTATATTTTCATCAGACTGAACAGGTTTAATGGAACTGTGTGACCAGAAACCAACACAGGATCTGGATGGGACATGGAGATTTTATTTGTGTTGCTCTGACTGATGTCCTGCAGTAGCATAAATGTTAGGACAGGAGAAAGCTTCTGCTGTGAGACTGGGGGTCTGTTCCTCTGTCTGATGGTGTCTGTAGCTCTTTTTAGTAATAAGACATATTTTCATTTTAACCAAATATCCACAGTGTGTGAAGTAGTGTCAAGGGATGTGGAGGCAGGACTTGGTCAAGAAAGAGGTGTAGGAAAGAATTCTTTTCTCCTCACTGGAGACTGCAGGAGGGCTGCAAGGACCACACCATGGGGTGGTATTCAGGCTGATTTCTCTGCAGAGGGAAAAGAACCCAGTACCCATCAGTCTGAGTGATGGGCTGTGTACCTGGCTTAAGGGAAACAGAAGTTTAGAACATGGATGTTACTTCTGTCCAAAAAATGCTGTTGCAGGGGATCTGTCCCCTGCAGTTTGTGAGGAAAGAGAGACCTGGTTTGGAAAAGGACTGGTAAATGTTCAGGGGGAGGCAAATGAAAGATATTTTATGAGATAGAAAATTAAACTGGCAAAAACATCAGAGCATCTGGTGGCTGTACTGGGTGTTACTTTAACTTCCTTCTTAATTTTTAATTTAATTTTTTTAACTGGGATGTGATCCAACTGAGATTAACTAAACTTTGGTTTCAAAAGGGATCTGGATAAAACCTATATGACACAGTGGAGCTGGGTTTATTTTTCACTGTGGTTTCATTTTCTTTTTTCACTGAAGAGTTTCAAGCCAGGACATGTTTCAGTGGCCTAATCTCAAACATGCACAGGAACAGTTTCTCTGTTTGCTTTGCAGGGAGGAGCTGCCTCACTTCAGGAGAAGTGCAAGAATGAACACAACTGCTTTGCTGTCAGATTTCAGTGCTGGCTGCAGCTCATGGGCAGTAATGGGACCAGCACTGTGTAGCAAACAAGCAGATGTCAGTGACCATCCACAACTGGATAACAACACTTGGATTTCCAAGGTATTTCTACCCACATGGAAGGAGAGAGCTGCTTTTTTTCCCATTATTCTGCAACACTGCTCTGTTTAGCTGAAAATACTCTAAACACATTCCCACTTCTGATACAGCTACCTAAATAAATAAGGACAGACAGTTGCTAAATTTCTGTCATAATTGCAGCAGGCACCTGTTCTTGGCCACTAAAACCGAGGTTGCTAACACATTTCCACAGTGCTTAAAATTTTCCAACCAACAATCTTTTGGGAAGAAATTTTCCACATTTGGCTTCTGCTTGAGAGCATTTTTTTTTTCTTCTTCTATGCTTGAGAAAAACGGTGCTAGCTGTCCTTGAGCACAGCATGAATTATAAAATTGTGCCTCTGAAGTAAAAAAGACTTATTAGGGTGTACCAAGGTGAAATAAAAAGCTTGCTCTAGACCCTTCAAGAGCAAAGTTTTTGCCTGGCATTACACTTGACATTGATTTATCTAGATTACTAAAAATGCAGCAATAACTTTGTTTTGATAGAGCTGAGAATGATTTATCTATAGGTGTGTGAAAAACAAAAAAAGCTTGCAGTTCACAGGAGCTGTAAGTGGAGAGCTGCCAGGTAGGTCAGAGGAGTTCTCTGCTGCCCTCACAAAATGCACTTCTTTGTTTGCAGAGAACAGGGTGCGACTGCACCTTCCACGGGAGGGAAACCCACGTCACTGCTCCAGGCTCCTTCCTTTCCCACCACATCAGTACTTTGCTTTGGGGAGCAGGAAACTAAATGTGAAATTTTGCAAAGTTACTGGCACTTGGACGTTAAAAAAAAATTAAGTTTACTACTCCAGACTGTGTGGCCAATATTATATCTATATCTATATCTATATCTATATCTATATCTATCTATCTATCTATCTATATACACACATATACATCCATACAACCATACGCACACAGAAGGGAGATACAGAGGGACTTTCAAATTACTATTCTTTAGTCAACTAATTCTGTAAACTACTATTCTGCTACTAATCTGTATTCTTGACAAAACGCTCATAGTAACTAAAATATCCCAGAATGTACCACTCAAGACTTATTGCCTATTATCAAAACTGGCATATTGAACATTATAAAATTAATCAACCATTTGGAGCACTTGATTGGGATATACATTTTGTATAGGAAGGTATACATTTGATGTTGGTTTAGTTACAATATACTCAAACATGAAATGTCCTGGTCTTTCCAAGTCAAGTACAGACACTTGAAGACTGGCTTAATAGCAAGTTTGCATGTATTATATATGAATTATTATTTCACTGGATAATCCCATGCATCTGTCCTTATAAGCTTTATGTGTCTCCCCCATCTAAATGGTTTTTTTGGGTGTTTTGTTTTTGGCTTTGGGTTTTTTTAACACCATATTTTCTAGCATTTTGAAGGCTGTTAGAAGGTAATTTCTATCTGTTAACAAACCAGAGGGGGAAAAAAGAACTAAACAAAAACCCCTTTACTACAGCCACAACCATATTTCCCTCTCTGCTGTAGGAATCCCCTGTTTTTTTCATGAGATCATAAGGAAATCGCATGCTGCTGTGTTTTAAGAAAAGTTTTTAAAAATACCCTAACAAAACAAACAAAAACCCCAAACAGTACTATTTTTAGCTTTCTATAATTTAATTAAACGGGTCTTTCCTCCTCAGAGTGAAAAACCGAAGCTTTCTCTTTTATGTGAAATTAGCTTTTAGCTGTCATCTAAAGTAGCGGGGAGAGGAGGAGGGAGAATGGTAGAAACGGGGGAGGCGAGGGGGGCATGAACAATTTTTTTTCCTCTAGAGAAAGATCGCACTTTTCAGTCCTTTCGAAAAATACACAATTGCCACTTTTTTCCCTTCTTTTTTTCTTTTTTCTTTTTTTTTTTTTTTTTTTTTTTTTTTGGTTTGGTTTTTGGTTTTTTGTCGCTAGAGGGACTTTGATTTATTGTCAGAAGCAAAATGGCCCGGAGAAAGAAACTCTCGGAGTCTTAACAAAAATAAATAAATAAATAAAGGGGAGAGTGGTGAAGAGGGAAGGGAAGGGGTCTGTCGGGGTGCCGAGGGATGCTGCTCGGCCCGGCCCGGCTCGGCGCGGTGCTGTCGTGCCGTGCGGTTCCGTGCCGTGCCGAGCCGTGCCGTGCCGGCGGGGAAGCCTTGCATCACCGCCCCGGCCCGCTTCCCTCCTCCCTCTCTTTCGGAGAGGCTATTAATAGCATGACATCAGCCAGGGACTCGCCGCCAGAGTAAATACCAGCGCTGCCCGCTCGGCTATAAAAGGGGGGTGATGCAACCCGGGCGAGCGGCAGAGGAGCGGGGAGCCGAGGGAGCCGCTCTCCCGCGGGAGGCGGCGGAGCAGCGCGGACCGCAGCGCGCCGGGGCTGCCGAGCCCCTTCCCTCCTGCCGGGACAGCGGCGGCGGCGGCAGGAAGGTAGGTGGGAGCGGGACAGGGGCGGCCGGGACTGCCCGAGCCGGCGGGACGAGGGGCTGAGCTCGGGGAGGCTGTCCCGCCGCGGAGGGATGGATGGAGGGATAGATGGAGGGATGGACGGATGCATGGATGCCCGCGGGGGACCCGCGCCGCGCCGCCGCCAAAAGTTTCGCCGCCCCGGGCGAAGTCTGGCGCGGCGGTGCCGCCGCCTGCCGTGAGCTCCGGGAGAGCCCCCGGCCCCGCCGAGCTCCGCCGGAGCCCCCCGGCCGCCCGGCCCCGTGCCGGCGCTCACATCTGGGGGAACCCCCTGCCCGGGCTGCCGCCAGATGTGAGCGCCGGGGGAGCCCGCCCGGCCCCGGCTGTCCCCGGCCGGCAGCGCCGCTCGGCTCCGCGCGGTGGCGGTCGCGGCGGGGACACGGCAGCCCCGGGAGCCCCGGGATGCCCGAGCGGAGCGGCCGCGGCGGGGACACAGCAGCCCCGGAGCCCCGGGATGCCCGAGCGGAGCGGCCGCGGCGGGGACACAGCAGCCCCGGAGCCCCGGGATGCCCGAGCGGAGCGGCCGCGGCGGGGACACAGCAGCCCCGGAGCCCCGGGATGCCCGAGCGGAGCGGCCGCGCCCGGCGCTGGGGGCAGCCGGCGGCGGCACGGCGGGGACAGGCGCGGGGGAGCCGCGGCGGGACAGCCCGGGCCATGACACACCCGCACTGCCGCGAGCAGAGTTATCTCTGATATTCCCGTAAACCGACCGGGAACTTCTCGTGACAGCCGGGGATATCCGCTCTCCTTTCGGTCCCGGTGTCCCCTCCTTGGCGTGAGGTGGATCAGTTGCTGAACTGTAGCCTAAGCAAATCAGGTGTGACACAACGGACAACTTCTTTCAGAGAACGGGTTTCCTGTTGGAAATCGATTTTCCTCCTAGTAACAGCGTTTGAGAAACTGAAAGGCAGCAGAGAAAATGCTTCGGGAGCGATGTGGGATGTCAGAAAGCTTAAGGTCAACTAGCGTGCACAGAGGTTGTGAACTGTAATTGCTCTTAATGCTGTTTAAGATTAACCTCAGTGGTTATCAAGGTTTATTGCATCAGCAGCAGAGGAAAAGGAATTCGTATGAAGAAATAAAACCAAGAAGCACAGTCAGCCATCTGCTGTTAAGCAAGAAAAAAACTGAAAGTAGTCACTTTCAATATTAAAATTAAACAAGCATATCCTTAAATAATGGAAGAGCACAGCTAGGAAGCCTGTTCAGATTTTAAAATCTTGGCAGAGGAGGTGTAAAAGCTCATTGTAGATGAAAAGAATCATCTTCAAAACAACAAACAAAAAGCAGGGGGAGAACGAATGAATAGAGTTGTTTGAACCTACCTGAATAGGGAGGGTAAAACTGTTGAGAATTCCAGAAGTAAGGCTAAAGCAATGAAGCATTAACTGAGCCCGGGAACAAGCTGTGCCGGGAGCAGGGCAGGGCTGAGAAGTGTTCGGCACCTCCAGTGGCAGCAACTGCAGGACATGTGCGTGGTCTAACGCAGTAAACAGAGATTGTATCAGAGAGGCCACGGTGGAATCACGCTCTAAGGCTTGATACTCTTATTCCTACTGCTTCCCAAACCCAGAGGAAGTGAGATAGTGTTCTGTGTGGCTTTTGGACAGAGGGACAATTTGTACAAAAATTGGGACAAGGAAGGGCAACTTGTTGCATTTTTTTTTTAATAGTAAAATCTAATTTTCCTATTTGTAAAACATTTCTGAAAGCAGATTTGTTCCTCAGAAACTGCCAAACATCTATCTACCTTGTTGGAGCAATTAGAGTTGCATTTCAGGATGATTGGGAGGGCAGTGAGCTGTCTGGGCAGGAGAGCAGCCAGTTCCTACGGTCAAGGACACTTTCTCGTGCTCTGGGCACCTGACCACTCCTCTTTTACACACTAGTGACAGGGGGGTGAGAGCACCTGAAGCCATTGCAGTAGGGTTTTGGTGGTGTTTGTGGTACACTTAGCACTACCTACTAGAAATCCACAATTAACACAATTTCTCAGGCACATTCTTGGTTTCCTCTGGTGCTGCTGCTGCTGACCTTAATTAAAAGTTCACCTAAACTGAAAAATAATTGAATAAACCAGCAGAGCTTGAAAATTATTAGCCCAACTAATTATCTTGGAGGCTGGAAAAACAGTTTTATTGTTACTTTAAGAATCCTGGTTGGATTGAATTATACAGAATTAACTTTGTTGAATGAAGCCATCATCAGCATTCAAGGACACTGAGTCAGTGAAAATAACTGAAATTTCTGCTGGCAGTGAGGGGGTCAGTGTCATCTGGAATTAGCCTGTTTAAATAAGTTGAATGGTTAAATGCTGGTAAATGGTAAATAATACTGGGAGGACTTCAGCTGGAAATTAATAGGGCCATTTCTGACTTGCTGGAAAAGAGTAACTGCTAGCTTTCTGAGATTATAGGATTAAACTGTATCAGTACTTTGAATGTGACTCATGAGCAGGGGCTTTCTGAAGAGAATTACATAAATTTCCCAAGGTCTTTCTGAATAACAGATTGTTCCAAATAATTTCCCCATCTTGAATAACTACAGGTGAAATCCTGGCCTCATTGAGGTCAACAGAAAAAGTCCTTTTGATTTCACTGGGGTCAGGATTTCACCCTGAGACTCTGGGAAATGTTCAGCTCTTCTGTGGTCCCTGGGTGAAGAAGAAGTGAGGAAGACTGCAGTTGGACCTGATATTTTCCAACAACAGGCAATTCACACTCCTCTGATTTTTGTGTTTGCCTCACAGCGATGAACCAGGTTCTATTCTCATTTGCACCAGTGTGGATTTACAGAGTATTTTTAGATATCTCTGAGCAAATTCTATCTTCTTCTCAAGCACATGACCCCAAACATTTCTTGCTGGGTTCCAGAAGTAACGTACAGGGAACTGTGCAGTTCTGGGTTGACCATGTGGAAATTTAGCTTCCCCACACTGCTACCCTGAGGCAGCTGTTTGCTTACCTGCACCGAGTTAATTACAATTGACTTTCCTGTAATTATTGTGTTCTAATCCAGAGTAGATAATTACATTCTGTAGTTATCCATACCGCTTTAAAAAAAGCCCAAAACAACAACAACAAAACCAAAAATCTTTGCAACAAAGATAGCTAGAAAACCAACATAGTAAAATCCAATTTAACACAAGTCACTTTGTGAACCAGGGAAATATTACAATCTGTTTTCCTGTCGATTTGCACCTTTTGTCCCTTGGACCATACACAAAAGGTGCTCAGTTTTCTTCCAGACCTCTCATCTCACCTCTGCTGGGTGAGAGATGGGCTGTGACTTGCAGGGATGTGTGCATCAGCAAACCCACTGTGTTTGGATGACTGACTGCTGAGTTTTGCCTCTTTCTCCCTCAGTGGGGCCACCAGTTTTCACAGAGCACATGGGGCCTCTCCCCCTTCAAAACTGGCTAAAAATAAATAACAAGAATGACTAAAAAGAGAAAAGTAGAGAGCACTGTTGGATAAGTTTGTTTTCTTCAGAAATCTATTAGAAATGAGGTTTCTCCACGGTTTACATTTGCATAATTCCCCTAAAGACTCTTCAATCACACTGTTTTATGTCAGCAGAAGATCCAGCCATAAATATTTAAGAATTTCAAGCCTCTCATAGAGGGCACATAAGGACAGTTTCGAATTTTACAAGAGCAAAGGAATGAAAAAACGGCTTCACATTTTTCATGAGTCAATTCCTCCAACTCAGCCTGTGCTGTGGAGCCACAGAGCATGTAGAGATTTTTGCCTTTGTGTCAGCTCTTATTGTTAAATATTTTCAGGGGTTTATAGCCAAATTTACAACTGTGTGTAAAATTGAGTTTGATAACTTTGTGACAGATCCTGTTGTGGTTAGCAAGCTTCAGCTTCTAGTAGAACTCATTGAGCTAAGTGTAGCTGAGAACAAGGTTTGCTCTGTCCATTTGAGGCTGGAATTTGTGGTGGTATAGCTCTGAAGATGAAGATACTCTTACTCTCCTTCTGTGCTTTAAATAATAATACTACTTACTTGCTTTCTGATTTTTGTTCTTATTTTCTTACTCTTCCTATTCACTCGATTCTCATGTGCCACACACTACCAGTTTAAAACTTAACAGTAGACATAGTAGCACACAATTTTTTAAATATTAAGTTTTTTCAGAAAGACCTAGAAATTGTGTCATGTGCTGATACTATTCTTACTTTTAAATACTAACTTTGACTTAACATAAAGTTGAAGGTTTTTTGAGTTCCAAATTCTTAACTTCTTGTCTCTTTTGAGAGATTGGGGTAGACTAGGAATGGGGACTGAAGCAATGTAACTACAGAATTATTCACAGTATGAAATATATCTCTAAGAGATATTGTTTGCCTTTCTAAAGTTGTTGAAAGACTATCAATATTCTCTCTTTTTCTCTTTCAGCAAAATGATGGTCCAACACTCAGGCCAGGTATCTGCATTAGAAGTCAGCGCCTCCGCAATTGTTCCCACTTTGTCCCCTGCAGGGTCACTGGGGTTTGATGATTTCACAAATTTAACCCCCTTGGTGAAGGAGGAACTGAGGTTTGCCATTCAGAACAAGCGTCAGTTCCACAGGATGTCTTCCACTTTGGACACAGTGACTGTTTCTGAAAGGCCAGTTGAAACATCAATGCTGAAAACAGAGGTAAGGCTCTTTAAACAGAGTTTTGGTGTGAATGATTAATTCTCTAACAAAGTTTTGCCACAAGACCACTAACTGTATTAACTACAGACAACCCTCTGTACCATACTTGTTTCCTCTTAAGCCAGCTGCTTGGCTTTCTGTTGAGTGCTTCAGGCAAACCCTCTGGTATTTCTCATAATTGGATATTTGATTTTAAATATGGACTACAGACAATGTTTTACAGTGCTTAGAGCAAGTGCTAATCTGGTTTCCCTGCCCAGTGGTGGCTGAACTTGGAATAAGTCACTGCTGAAGTTCTGTTTCCCTGAGGACAGGCCAGCAGAACCCGTGGGGGTTAAGGCATGGACCTGCTATGTCCATACTATGTTTTTGCTTAAAGATGACACTATCCATGAAAAACATTGCTCTTTGAAAGTGGAGAAATAGCTTTGGTTAAGGAAAGAGTTACACCTTGGTCTGAGCTTCCTCAGGAAACAGAAGGAAGTGTGACAGTATGCCCTTTTTGGTGCTGCCTTTAATTCACTCACTTCTGGCTGCCTCACTCATGACACATCCTCCATTCTGCTCCCTGTGCCCCTCCTCCTTTTCCTCCCTGGGAAATGGAGGAGACACAGAGGTGTGGGAGCCCAGGGAGACATTCAGTGAGTTTTTTGAGTACCACTGATTTTAAATGAGCCATCATATAGATTACATACAACCCTGCTCCAGTCAGGTTTTTATTGACAATTGTAATGAAGTTCCTGCCCTTTTACAAGGTCAGAATCACATTTTTATGTAACTCATGGTGTGAGCACGGACAGCACTCTCTATGTTGATTTTAAAAATGTGGAAGTTATCAAAATACAGTTCTCCTGTTTACAGCATCTTATGGATTGTGTGTATCTGTTTTTGTGGGACAGTTTTCTCCTGAAGAGGATGAAAGAAAAAAGAGAAGAAGGGAAAGGAATAAAATTGCTGCAGCAAAGTGCCGAAACAAAAAGAAGGAAAAAACAGAATGTTTGCAAAAAGTAAGTGACTGGATAGAATTGTTCTTAATCTGTCATCCTACCAGGATCCAAACAGATAGCATAGGGTACTGTCATAGTAGGAAGTCAGAAAGATGTCCTCCAAAATGGAAAATAAACCTGCCATATATTAAATCCAAACCTGATTGAAACTGGCATAAAGTGAAAGCATGGTAGGAGTGAAAAGAGATTGCTGTTTCAGTGACCAATCTTGTCTATGGGGATAATGTTAAACTTGAATTCTCTGTCCTAGGAGCCCAGTCACATCTTCCCCTCCTGTGCTGTGATATAAAACTGTATTTCAGTAGCACCAGGCCTGTATCTAGGTATACAGGCCTGTATATTCCTATATTTAGGGGCAGGGAAAAAAAAACTGTGTTTGTACTTTGCTAGCTTAACATGGCTTTATAGATGAGCTAATGTTCCAGGGAGTTAAGAAGCAGCGTAGATAATTTTGGGTCAATTTTTGAACCAAAAAGCTCAGAATAATTTTGCAGAAGATAACAATAATGCTTTGGGTATCTGTCACTGTAAGTGAATACAAGTTTGAATTTTGCTTTTCAACTTCCATTATGTTCTCTAGAGGCCAAATGAGGTAACTCTCAATCTAGTTTTCAGGCCATTACTGACTGAGGAATGTACAGTTTCATCGTTACAGCACACTAAGTACATGTGATTCCTTTCTCTGCCAGCCATACGCTTTCCCACCCATAAAAGACAACTATAAGAAAAAAACCAGTGACTTATTGTTTGAACTTCTCAGTGTAAAACTGTGTGTGTGCTTTGTGCTAGGAATCAGAGAAGCTGGAGACGATCAATGCAGAGCTGAAAGCCCAGATTGAGGAGCTGAAGAACGAGAAGCAGCATTTGATATACATGCTCAACCTGCACAGGCCCACGTGCATAGTCCGTGCACAGAACGGGAGGACACCTGAAGATGAAAGAAATCTTTTTATTCAACAGATCAAAGAGGGCACATTGCAAGGTTAAGTGATACGGCAAACGTGGAAATATTTAAAATGTTTTTAACAGCTACCAGAATCCGTGGGGGAGTCTGACATAATGTGTAGGATTCTATTAGTCAAGAGCCTTTAGGAAGGGCAGATTGCTTTCATGAGTGGAAAGAATCATTTTGGCTTGACAGCGATCCTTGCCCTTGGAAGATCTGGTCTCAATCAAACTGAAGAGCCTTCTGCCTCCGATGTAGGGTTTGCACCTGTCATACTTGCTGTTCCTAGGAGCTACAGACAACAGCTTCTGAAGTTTTAGCTCTGCTAGCATACAGTATCTGCACTCACAGGTTTGTGCTAGAACACTATGACTTCCAGCCATGCACGGGGTACAGACAGCACTGCTGGATGGACACTGCTCTTCCTTGTTGCTGGTAGGGAAAGAAGACTGACTATTTTTGAATTTCCAGGAGGATGATTTCTGGCAGAATGTACTGATGTGTAATGTTGCATTCTAACTTAACACACACACACACACACAAAAAACCCCCCCTGTAGTTCCAACCAAGCTTTGTCATTTTTTTCACAACGCTCATGTGGGTTTTTTCTGTGACTCATCTCAGTGACTGAATTTGAAGGGTCTAGTACGTGTGACAAAGAAAAGTTCCTTGCAGAACATCTAGGTAGCCTAGCTTGTATTTTATGAGCTATCACCCCAGATACTACCCCTTGGGGACAATTCAATTTTTCCTTGAATTGCTGAAGAGCAGCTTGTACCATCACTTACAGACTTGGTGAATTGATCCCACTGAATTGGAAAGAAGGAACTAACTGTGCATGGGGTATTGATAGAGGTTTTGGTCAAGTAAAGAACTGCAGGAGTGAATCCCAGACTCCTGAACCTTGAAAAAAGGAATTTTATTTAATTCATCTAGGATCTAATCCTACAAGCCTTAATTCATGCTATTACCCCTCAGTCACAGAAGAGGTTGCATGGATGTCAGTGGGTCTGCTCATGCAGATAGCTCTTACAGGCATAAGAGCTTGGCAAAGATTTTTCCATCCTGGTCAGGATTACTTCCTTTTGCCAGGTGACTCAGAGGGAAAAATTATGATTGTAGCTACTTTTGTTTTACATTTGAGTGGCAACTACAGTCGATCAAAAGTGTTACTTAGAATCTAAAGGAGGCAAGAGTTTTGATGTGGTGAATAATTGTTTAATTTTTTATTAACTACTAACCTTGGATGTTTTTGAACTGGTAGAAGAGCTGCTGGACAAAACAGTTGGAGCTATGAGTGTTGAAATTCTGATGTTTCTGTGAAATTCTCAGATTGTTTATTTCTATAAAATATACCCTTACAATTTTTTTTGTAAAAGAAAGTATTATCCTTATTTATCACTAATATCATAATGAGTAGAGCTAATAAATACTGCGAGCAAGATAAAACTGAAAACACAAGTGTTGGGCTGTCTTTTTACTTTTATCTCTTGGTGTTTAATATTATATATTCCTAAACTTCACCAGTTGTACTTGAGACACCACTATCCTTCATCTTTTTTGAAGACGAGGCACTGAGTGTCCTGAATGATTGGGTGCAGATATTGTACCTTCCAAGATTCTGTACCTCCATCTGTGGTGTCTGACTGTTCAATGTCACAATTTAAACAAAGCAAAGTACAAGTGGAGCTTACAGTGCATAATATTTTACACCAGTTCTGCGGTGTTGAAGTTGTGTGTTTGTTCTAAAGGCTAAACTTGAAGATACCTCAGCCATGAGCTTCTTACCCTGCAAGTCTCGCATGAGTCCATCACACATTGTACCTGGTCCTCATATGATTGTTATATTCTGCAACAGAACTACTTAGTACCATTGCCTAAGATCTGGATATATTGTAATGTCCTATATCACGTGTTAAGGGTATGTGCTTCATGTATCTGAAAAGTGAATGTATTACAAAGATGACATTCTAGGTCCAATTTTGTCTTAAGAATCCATGATCTTTCTGTATATTGGAAGGAGGTTCTATTGACTTCAGTGAGAGTTTTTCCATGTCCTGTGAGCAGAGTATCGAGCCTCTGTGGCAACTTCTCTGGTTTAAAGGGCAAGTTCTACATGTAATTGGGCCAACTATTTACCAGACAACAGATCTACATGGAGTGTGTACAATAAACTTGTCAAACAATGTTCATTATTTGACTTCTGTAATGGGGAAATACAAAGCCAAGGCATCGCCCCGGTATCGTACACTTTGGCTTTGCTTTTTGCCTCTCAAATACCAGCAGACAGGGCTGTTTGTCTCATGATTGGTTATAAAGTGTTACCACAGAGACTGTAATGCCAGAATTCATGTGTCTCCCTTAGGGAATTTGTATGGTTGCTTTAACCATATCACTGGTGACGCAGGCGTCATGCTTTTGTTGCTTGATCTTATTTACTCGGCATGCCAAATGTTAATATGGTACCACTACTATTGTCAGAAGAGAATCTATTTTTATTTCTTTACATGTGCAGTCATAGCTGCTCTGTATTCCTTCTGTATGTGTGTGTGTGTGCGTGCTCCTGCACGCTGCTCTGGAAATGATGGTACTCAGGGTCACTTGACTGTGCCCAGGAAAAGAGTGTTTAAACAGCTACACAGTATGTTGCATGAGTTTTCTCAAAGTATACTTTATTCAGGAGAACCCTTAAAATGCATTAAAAAGCAGTTTGTTTTCTATTCTTAAGTTTGTTTTGATACTTTAATAAAAAAGAATTAATATATATTTATTCACGTGTCATTTAATTCATTCTACATGTCAAGGTCCAAGAGCAACTTCATTCTCTTGAAACAGCACTGAGATATTAAAAAGCAAACATTCTTTACAGGTTTGCAACAATGAGCATCTTGGTACTGTTCACTGCTTGTCAAGGTGTAAACAAAATTTTGTTTTTGCAAGGTTGATTGTGAATTCAAGGCTTCTTATTCGTGGCCTAGAGCTTAGATTAAAGGACTAGAAAATAGAACTCCTAAACCTTTCCTATCCTTGCAACCAACCACCTGATAGTTATTTCAACTTTCTGGTTCCCTAATGAGTTTAATGCTTTTGCCACTCTGAAGCTTTAGTATTTCTAGATTGCTTTCTGCAATTACATGGAAGACACTAAGGAAGTCTGGCATGATTAGGGCTTTGGTTTTTTCTCTGTCTCTGTGTATTGGTGTGTCTAGGGAGAAACATGAACAAAATGTTCCCTCCTGCTTTTCCAAAACTGAGTATCTACACACCCAGACAGAAGTCCCTGTGTTTTGACAGCCGGTGATGTGGACACAAACTTTTGGCTTCAATCCATTGCAAGCAGTCATAACTTGTAACACAGAGGCCAGATAGAAGGCCAGGAGCTCCAGGGATCAGGAAATCCATTGCTTTATTGCAAAATCCAGTTAAAAATATCATCTGGAAGGAAGATCTAGGCTACTCTGAGCTTGGCAATGTTGAATGTTTACTTTCTTTATTGGTCCATCCATTTACAGTTGTGCAGTCCCCATAAGTGTATTCAGCCCTTCATGCATTCTCCTATAGCTGCTATCAAACTCTGCTTTTGAATACCCAGTTCAGCACTAAATTGGCTAACTTAAAAATCATCTGCCTGACCTGGTTTAGAGAACCTTACCAACAAAATTAGGGCTATGATTTCCTGAACTGGCATTTTGTAATTTTTTTTAATGGTATGAGTTGAAAGCATGAAACCACCATTGGTCTCTGACACATTCCTAATAGCATACTTGGTTTTCCTTGAGTAATTATATGCCACACCTTCTCTTCAGCATTTAGCATTGTTCTAGATGCTAAATCTCTCTCTCCAGGCCCATATAGACCTCAAAACATGCTGGGCTTCACACTATGACAAGGAGCATCTTCTGTTTCTTTTCTAGCTCTTTCCCTGATATAAATGAATAAATAGCAATATTAATAAGGTAGGTAGAGACAATGATTTATACAAGGCTGGAAATGTTTAATGAAACTGAATGGCAACAAATTGAAATTTACAATAACTTTTCTATCTGGGTCCATTAGAATTTGAAGTTATTGATTAAAGGCATAGATTTGCTAAAGAATCTGATTGATTTAAGAGTAATGAAAAGCGTACAACTGTTTGTCACTAACGAAAGAGTTTTGAAAATAAAATGTATTTCATCTTAGGAAATTCTCAAATCCAGGGTGATGACTGTACCTCACATCCATTTTCCTTGGTGGTTTTGGTTTCCCTGCCTCCTCACCTGCAGCACAGTTCTTGTCTGGGTGCAAGCCTCACTCGCGCTGCCCATTGCCAGGTTTCCGTGTTTGCCCAGTGCCCCCAGCTGGAGACCTTGAGAATCATCCCGGGATTAAATGTGCAATGATATTAATTAACATAATTACTTTCTAACGGTCTTCATTAGTTTGTAATTACACCAATAGAATATTTTCATTTCTATAATAGATGCCATTCCTTTTTAAGTGTAGTTAAGATAATGAGCAACAATAATTTTTAAGAATCCTGTTGTTTAAAATTCATTTCCTTAATGGACACTCTGAGTCAGAACTGCTGACTCTAGGGATAAAAATAGTTATTTGCTAATTTTCAGTGCTGGTAGATCTTCAAAGCCATCACAATTAAAAAGAGAATACACTGGAATCTATTCTTATATATAGCATCAGTTCTGGCTGCAAATATTTACTATTGCTGACAGTGATCCATTAACAAAAAAACCCCCAACCTAATGATTTTCAGACCCCAATGTAAGTGTGCTAGAGCTGACACTCAGAAAAAATCATTAGATCTATGAAATGAATAAAGAGAAAATGGAAACAAACCGAGAGAGTTCAAGCTGGAATACTTCTCCTCCTCTGAGAATTTAGCATCTTTATATTTGTAGACTCCACCAAAATAATTGGTGCACACCATGCCCGCTGGGTGGGAATGCCCAGGCAGCAAAGAGCAGTGAGGAATAGCAATATTTTATATCAGCTAGCTCAGAGCTGGGCACACCCAGTGATGACAGCAGGAATCCCAGCCCAGGCTGGTGGGTGCCAGCCCTGGATGGGCTCTCTGGGGGTTGGCTCAGCCGGAGCCAGCTGGGCTCTGGTGCTGCTGCCCAGGTTAGCACAGCACGTAGCTCCTGCATTCCTGCTGGGCAGCCCCCCCAGCCCCCTCCCAGGGCCCACCCAGCCCAGCTCTCTCCCTACAGCCCTGATCAAAAGCAGCTGTCCAAGGAAGAATAGGAACAGGGTGAGCGTGCTTCCCCTGGGTGCTTTCCCACACCAACTATTTACAGCTGGTGAGTCACACAAGCTTTCCATGAATTCCTTAGGTAGTACCCTTCCACAGATCTTCCTGTCAAATGTTTTGACCAGATTCTCATCCACAGTACCAGCATCTGCAGCAACTTCTGGCAGCAAGTTCCATAGGGCTATCACCACTTAGAAGAAGAAAACTTCTTGTTTGACCCTGTT
The DNA here is from genome assembly GCF_023055355.1 of Agelaius tricolor. Lineage (NCBI taxonomy): Eukaryota > Metazoa > Chordata > Aves > Passeriformes > Icteridae > Agelaius > Agelaius tricolor. The sequence continues at coordinate 22,578,920 of NW_027269261.1, read as the reverse complement.
CCCAGTAACTCTGCTTGTCCTAGCCTAAGCAGTCTTTTTTCTTCTTCTTCTTCTTTTTTTTTTTTTTTTTTGGCAGCCATTTTACATCCTTGATTATTCCTCTTACCCAGTTTTTTCTGGGAAAATTATGGCTTTTCCTAAGACAAAGGAAACCCTTTCCCTAACCTTTTCCTCACCCTTTAACATAAAAGAACTGTAACTACATGCAGTATTCAAGTTGTGGTCAAGCCATGGATTGATACAGAAGGATCTTGATGTTCACTGTCCCTTTCCTAAGAACTCCAGAAAATAGGTTTGCAGTTTTGATGACTGCCCAGCATCAATCCCACACAATTCAACAATCTGTCATAATCCCAAGATCTCCTTCCTGAGCAGCAATGATAAACTCAAGGCCAACTCTTCATATATGATGCTAGGACTGATTTTTCCCATATACACTACCTCATGTGTACTTACATTGAATTTTATCAGCTGAATTTTGTCTATCTATTTTAATTGCCAAAATATAAATATAAAGTCTTCCTTCCAGTCTTCTGAAACTGCCTTTCTCCTGTCTGTCCTGAGTAAAGCTGCACCATCATCAGCCTTCTTGCTACTTTATTCACACTCCTACCAGACCATTCATGAAAGTGTTGAGCTCTGCAGGTCCCAGTAAGGTTTCCTGTGGAACATCACTGGATGAGCTGTCCCTCATGGGAGAGTTCATAGCTTAGTTTTACTCCCTTTTCTCCCTTTTAATCACATATATGCATTTTCTCTACTCATAACTATTCCGTTTCTTGAAATAATTATTTGTTGAGTGAATTTACTGAACCCTCTTTAGAGGTGTCATAAAATGCATCTACTGAATATCCCTGATCCACTTATCTGCTGATCCAAGAACTCCAGATGAGCCTGAATTAAATGTTATAAAATCCATTCTGACTCTCTTCAAGTATTTCTTTAGGTACCTACTAATTGATAGTTCCTTTAACTTAATTCCCATTAACTTGCATGTTCAGATTACAGGCATGTAGTTCCTTGGATTCTCCTGGGACCTTTCATAAAGTTTGGTGGCATATTTGCCACACTCCAGTCCTCAGGCACCAACAAAGATTAGGCCAGAGTGATACTGAGACTGCTATGCATTATTTTTAGTATTTCAGCAATTCTCTTTTTCCATTTTGTTTAAGCCTTTTACTGAAAACACACTTGGTTAGTGCTGATTCTTCTCAAAAACTCAACCTATAGTCACTTCAGTGTCAGACAGATCCTCTGCTTGTGTTCTTCACTTTGTCCTGTCCAGGAGAGGGTTCTGGCTGGGGAATTATCTCTATTTCTTCAGCTTCTCAGCCCTCTGAGTGTTTGCTCCCTTTGTACCCTGATCATCAGTTCTCACTAGATTGTCTAAGAGGTTAATTATCACTAATACATCTGAAGGGTGATTCAGTGTTCTTTTCAGTTCCTTTAGCTGCTCTCTTTCCCCAGGTTCTCTCTGACAGGCTTCTGACCTAAGTGCCATCTCCTGAATGTCCCCTGCAATGGCGTCTTTGTCATCCTCAATGACATTTGGAACTTTTAGAGTCTGTCAGCTATTTCAAGATTTTCTTTGGCATTAAAGAGTCATTACACATCTAATTATCAGATTTTAATTCCTGCCATGCTGTGTGACTTAAATACACAAACTACCCAATGCCTCAATTCCTCCATCTGAAAGACAAGGAAAATAACCAATACTATTCTTTCTACCCTTTCTTCATCCCAAGGAAAATAAAATCCCTTACTTTTGAAAGCTGGGTCTTTTGAGCAAGCCTTATGAAGATTCACAAATTGTGTTAAGTCACTAGAAAGCTCCTGAACAGAAGAGTTAATTTTATTGCCATGTGATTATCACTTACAGCCAAGTGAAACCATCCCAAACGCCAGTAAATAATTAACCAGAACATTAATGGTACTCCTCTCAACCTCTTGAAAACTCACAGTGTTTAAGGGTCTTTTTGGCTGGGGGGTGTGTGTGTGTGTTTGTTTGTTTGTTTTCTTTTATTATTCTTTTTTGTTCACTTGTCTGTTTGAGTTTGGCAATTTGGGTGGGGAGTTTTTTGTTGTTAATGTGTTTTACACTTTCTATCTTTACCAGCAATATCGACACCCCAAGTGTAAACAATCTGTGAATCAAATGTGCATTGAAAGATAAAAGAATCCTCTGTATAATACAAATAGAACATCAGTTACCCAGGTTACAGAACAGTTACAGGCTATTTTGTAACCTAAGTGGAAAATGTACATTTAGCCAATTTTCCTGCCTCCAAAGGATTTATTTTACACACAGAATTGCCCACATGTATAACTGAAAGAGTTCAGTCAGAGTTCTCCTGGCCACACAGAAGACACTTTTCTTAGAGGGAAGAGCATGTGTGCCTTGGATGCTGCTATCCAAACCACTACCACAGTCCAAACTCTCCATCCATTGACAATTGCTTGTTTGAGAGGTGAGATGAGAACAGGAATTATCTGGGAACAAGTAAATGTACAATAATCTCTCTGCTGAATGAAGTGCTGCTACCTTTTTTTGGCTAAAACCAGGGATCCTTTCTCACCTGCCTTGGAGAAGCACAGCCCTCTGATTCTGGCATGGTGAGAACTTCCCCTCTTATTTTAGTCTACTACAACCATGGAAAGTGGATCACACAGGGCTTGTAACCCCCACATTTGCTGCTAACCCCCATGGGTTTGTCACACATTCTCCATGCCCCACATCTGATGGTGTGACATCCTCATTCCTCATGACTGTAGAAAAAGACTAGGAGAAATTATTTGTGTGTACTAATTTCAGAAACCAATAGAAAAGAAAATAAATTTAGTGTATTAGACTGTTCACATTTCATGTTCAGAATCAAAGGTTCTGCTTTGTTTGTTTGTGCATGGGTGTGTGTCAGATGTATTTGTTTGAATGTCTGAGCTTGGCCACACCACCTGTAGCAGTAAAACTATCTATGGACAGATGAAAAAGTGGTTAGAGAAACCAGTTATCTGTTCTAATTCTGAAGGGTTTACCAAAACTGGGTTCAAAAAAAGAAATCCTTAAAATTAGTAACAAAAGGAAGGAGATTTTATTTTAAAAAATTTACCCATCTTTCAAGTAATACCATGCTTCTCTGCATCTAGCAGAAAGCACCAAGAAGCCCTCTGTTTAGCTGTTGTTACTTTGACCTGAGTTTCTTCACAGCATTTTTCCCCTCCTGCCCTCTTGCACTGGCACTTCCTGTCTTTCTAGGAGTCGATACTCAAATGAGCAGAATGTTACAAAACTGGTTTACAGCACACAGCAAAGTATTTCCCTTAAAGAGAAGGGAAACTCTTCTACAGGAAGCTAAAGCAGATATAAAATTGCAAAAACACTTATTCAAAAGGAGGAAATGCTACCAAAACCTGGTCACACAAACCTAGTACAATGTCCATGGACAGCAATAAGTGCACCAGAGAAGAAGGACACAGAACACAGATGGAGGACCATTTTCTATCTCTTCCCAAAAATATAGTGCCATCCTTTGAAGCCATTTAGAGATTGGTGGTTTTTTTCCAGGTATTTTAAGATGCATTTCATTGTTTCATTATCCAAATTGCTTGCACAGTCCCCCAGCAGCATTCACAATTGTTGTTTGACAATTTCCTAAAGCACAGGAAAGGTCATTCTGGACACTAGTCGCTCAGAAACAGCAATGCAAATATAGGAAATGGATTCCTTCTGAAAGCCAATCTGCCACAAGCGAAAGCAGAGAAAAATTTTTAAATTAAATTCTTTCACAACTGACCCCTTCACTCTAAATATTCACAGACACTGAGCACACTGTAGGATCCTATTCTCTTTGCCAGGCCTCCAGTTCTGCTGCTCACAGACATTTAATCAGTGCTGTAGCTGCTGAGAGGCTATCCAGTTATGTCTGGCATTCCAGACTGCTCCTTAAGTAGTAAAGCATTAATGTACTACTCCTGTGCACGCAAATGAAAAGGATATGAATGCAGGGGCTGGACAAGACATCCTGCCAAAAAAAAACCTGCCAGAGCTGATAAAGAATCTTGAGTTTTAAAGAGAGATTTCAACACCCAGAGCCCCCTGATTAGCACGTGCCATCCACATAATCAGGGTGGAAAAACCATTGGAGTGGGAATTTTTTAAGCAAGCCCTCAAAATAAACACACAGCTCCCGTGGCACAGCTCCATGCCCCTCCCAGGAAGTGTTCATGGCCAGGCTGGCCGAGTCCTTCAGCAGCCTGATCCAGTGGGAGGCATCCCTGTCCATGGCAGGGGGACTGGAGCTAGGTGCTCTCAAATGTCCCTTCCAATCCAAACCATTCCATGGCTTCATGAAATGTGTGTGTGGTCAAAATAAAAGCCAAGTTAGATCCTGATGGTCAGACAGGCAGGCAGATTCCCACTCAGAGCACATTCCTAGAGCCACGAGTGCGTGCAACCACACAGAATGAAAATGCAAGTGATGAATCCTGCTGTTTGTGCATGGGCAGAAACAGAACAGAAATTTGGGGTTAGGGAGCAGGGAGTTGGAATTATGGCTTAAATCTTTTTGGGGATTTAAGTGCCACTAAGGCACTTTAGTGCTCAGACTAACATTCAAGCACTAAAGTGTATTTCTAAGTATGGATAAGCATATGCATTAGTAAGGGAACAGAAGTTAATGCCCAGTTTCCTTTAAAATGAATTCTGTGTAAAACACTTGGTTAATGTTTTTACATCACCCTAGTAACATGATCAACATTACCATAGAAGCATCTTATATGGAAACAGATCACGCTAACCTCATGAAAAGGTAATTCTACTTTCATGACTCATGGCCATAAATCCACACTTGTGGAGTGAAATGGACAGACACCAACCATCCTGAGCTCCCAATGATGTCAGGTTAGTTGGCTATTCAGTAGATGTAAATTTGGAAAAAAAAAAGCAAAACTAAAACAAACGCACAGTACATGTCATACTGAAATTTATAACCCTCTGAAGTTCAGCCTGTTCTGAGCAATTAACACAAAATTACTGCCAGAGCTGTGATATATTAGAATAAATAACTCTTTAAAGAGATACAGATGTTAAATGTGTATGTGCTTTGGAGAGTCATGTTAAACATTTAAAAATAACCTCAGTGATTATTGGTGTGTTTAGATTTTATAAGATCTAGGGCTGGCAGAGGTCTCTGTGGTTCTTGTTCCCTACCACACCACATGTGTGATCTGGATTAAATTTCAGAGGGAGGTCTCTTTTTGTCCCTTCCAGACTTCTATTTAGTAAGAGTGCAGTGAGCTAAATTCAGAAGCAGGGTAGGAATATGCATCTCCAAAAACTGCATGGGTCACATTTAGCAGTGACTAAATAGTGGTACAAACTATAATGCTGGTGTCCAAGAAACGTAAATCATCAACTTCAGGGGTCATTCTTCAGAGTAGGTAAGATGAGAATCAACCTAAGACAACAAACTCTTCACAGATAGGTGCTAAGCAGAGTGACCTGCACAAATTTAACACCTACAGGCTTATAAAATCAATACATTAATATCTGCCTGATGACAAAGAGCAATGATATCCGTGGCAATAGCAACCTCAATAGCAAGCGTTGTGACACCAGGCTGGAAGTTTTTCCTTTCAAATTCTCTGCTATATATTTATATATATCTACCCTCCTCAGCAGGTAAACTACAGTTTGAAGATGAACAAAATTCTGTTTCATTGCAACAATGCCACAAAAACTGTTATGGCAGAGAAAGATGAAGGCCAAGAGGAAAATAAAACATTTATTTTGCATTCTGTCTTTTTGGATAAGCAGAACTTGGAAATATTACAGTAAAGGGCAAAAGAAATTAGGAAACTACAGTTTTCCCTCTCTGGCTGTTTTTCAGCCCTAGCGTTATGGTGGCCTACTCTCCTACTCTGGGCCCCTACCTCCCTACTCAAAACACAAACTACCCACACATCTGTCAAGCAATTCTCTTTCCTGCAGCTCCCAAGACTCCCAGCTCAGCCTAGTGTGTAACCAGCTCCTTCAAACTCAGCCACATTTCCCAGTGGTGCTGCCCTGAGCACGTGCTCCACAGGTTCTGCAGGAAGGCTGAGTTCAGGGTTACCAGCGATTATTTCAAAAGCACCTAATGTCCAGCCTGTGGTGACATGGATAACTAACAGAAGAGTTTAAGATTTAACTGTTGTCCCCAGATATACAGGTCATCTTCCTCACTTCTTCCTCTTAAGCATCTCCAGTACACTTGTTTGCATGCTTGCTGAGGGCTGAATTAGCTGCAGTTATTGCATTTTGTCACATGTTCCTCATTTAGGAATAATTTAAACACAATGAGAAACTTACACCATGACATAAGTCATTGTCAAGCTCATCTCAGTCTTCATTGTACTAAACACTACTTAGAAACCACACATAAATTTGTTGCTTTCTTATGCCACCAAGCAGCAGACAAAGTAATGGGCCATTCTTTGAAGTGCTAAAATCCAATCTAGAAAAAAACAGACATGGTACAAAGAGTTGCTTCAATTCCCAATTTATGAGTGAAGACCAATGAGTTCAATCACAAGGTAGTTTTCTCATTTTAAATAGACAGGAAGCTCAGCACATGAAGCTTGTTGGGAGATATGTAGAACTCCACACATTCTCATTTAGTAGAACATTTCATAACTAAGAGTGAAAACTGTTTTGTTTTTAAATAGGAAAAAAAAAGGACTCGTTAAAAAAACAGTAATTAGCAAAAGAGTCTGTTTCAAACTTCTGGCACTAAAAACCTATTGCTATTGTTTTCCAATACCAGTTTTAGTTTTTAGTAAAGTCTAAGTGCCACATAACTGTTCCCACTGGACATGGGTGAGCAAACCCCTGTAATGCAAGGCTTCACCAGGAGCAAGCAGCCCATTGAGCTTGAGCTCACCTTCTCTTCCTTGGAAAAGACAGAAGGCTTCCTACTACCTCATCTTTCAACAACCTGTTAAGAGAGAAACCAAAGCAAAGTTATGCTCTTCAGCCTTTCAAAAAAAAATTCTTATTAATCTGGGCTTTAATTGGAGCATCTGTGGTTTTGTTCATGCCCAAGAAGATGATGTCATTTTCTCTCTGGTATGTATCTGAACCTTTCTCTTGACTGTAAGTTTTTAGATGGTTACACACAGCTAGTGAGCTCATATCATAAATTTTGATCAGTAAGCAGTTCATGGAATAATCAAAGAATGATTTGGATTGGAAGAGACCCTAAAGATTATCTAGTTCCAACCCCTGTGCCCTGGGCAGGGGCACTTGAGGCACACGAGACCAGGCTGAGAGCCCCAGTCAGCCTGGCCTTGAACACTTCCAGGATGGAAGTGAGCAACCTGTTCCAGCACCTCATCACCCTCACAGTAAAGAATTTCTTCCTAATAACTGATCTGATGCCATCTTCTTTCATGGAATCATCAAGGTTGGAAGAGACCTTCCAGATCACCCAGTCCGCCCAGCAGCACCACTGAAACCACTAAACCACATCAGCCAGCGCCAGATCCAGACACCTCATGAACACCTCCATGGATGGTGACTCTACCACCTCCCTGGACAACATATTCCAATGCCTGACCACCCTAACAGTGAAGTTTTTTTCCTAATATTTACACGGAATATCCCTGGTTTTAAGTTTAGGGCCATTGCCTCTTGTTCTCTCAGTGCAGGTGCAGCAGAAGACACCAACCCCCACCTCACTGCACCCTGCTTTATTGAACAGGGTACTCAGGTTAAAGCCATTGCTGCTTGTCCCATCACTACCTGCTCCAGCACAACATCCGTCTCCAGATGTCTTGTAGCCCCCTTTAGGTACTGGAATACCAGTAGAGAGCCAGAGCCTTCTCTTCTCCAGGCTGAGCAGCCCCAGCCCTCTCAGCCTGTCTGCATAGCAGAGGATCCCAGGCTTGTCAGGCACCATTTGCCCCTAGTGAAGCCATGCTGGCTGTTGCAAATCACCTTATTTTCCATGTGATTTAGCACAGCTTCCAGGAGGATCTGCTCCATGATTTTGTCAGGCACAGAGGTCAGGCAGACTGGCCTGTAGCTCCCTGGATCTTCCCTTTCTTAAATTTGGGTTATGTTTCCCCTTTTCCAGCCAGACTGCCATGATTTCTCAAGTGTGATGGATAGTGCTTAACCACTTCCTTCAGGATGCAGATGCATTTCATCAGCTCTCTTGGACTTGTGCACCATCAGGTTTCTTAGATGGTCTTGAACCAGAACTTCTCCTAGAGCAGGAAGTTCCTCATTGTCCCAGTCCCTGGGAATCTGGATTTGTTTTCCATAAAAAGCTCAGAGGTGGACATTTCTTCATAAAGAGATGCAAGAGGATTTTCTTTGATTCTACCATTGTGAATTTCCATTTACCTAATACAGCAAAACAGAGAACGTTATTTTACCAGAATAAAAAACAAGACAAATGATGGCAAACATCCCCTGGAGAGAAATGCCAGAAATACTTATTAGATTGAAAGATTCAAGAAACTGAAGTTTGGCTCTGGGGTTTATATCCTACAATCCTGAGCTGGTAAGGATGGGAAATTGTGCCAAAAAGCTGTGAGACTATTTAAGGCAGAGGAAAATATATTCATCTGTTTTTTAAATAGGAACAGACATTAACAGTAACATAATCTACAGACAGAAATAAAAGAGAAAATATTGAAAGAGAAAAATTATTTCAGGCCCCCCCTCAGAAATTATCATTCCCAGAAAGATGATTCTGAGACACTTCCCTGGAATACCCTCACTTCTGATAAATCATGGATCAGAATATGCAGTGTGTGGAAGAAGACAGTTTCTTGCATCTCCTTTGACATTTTTAAGGAAAATAGTCACCATCCATGGGAATGAAGATAGGGAAAGGAAGTATTAGGGACTGTGGACAATTAGCGGGACAGAACATAATGTGGAATCACTTTTCATAGGCAACATGAGGAATGAAGGTTTTTGCTCCTAGTGAGATTTCATAAATCACACTGATGCCTGATTTCAAGAGATACCACAAGAGGCAAAAATTCAGTTCTTGCAATCTAGCCTTCCACTGATCCTCTAACAGGTGGCTTGGTTCTTGTGCATCATTTGGTCACCCAAACCCAGAAATACCTACTTCATACAGAGACTTTTTAACTCACATGTGTGCATAGCACTTCCACTGCTTCAACACAAGCTGGGAGCATGCAATGAGCAGCACAACACTGAGTCACAGAGCTGTGGGCTGCTCCATTTCTAGTAAGGATCGTGAGAAATAAGATAGAACCCAAACGTAGGGTTTCTGTCACAGTCTCCTTCTATGAAATGTGGCATTTCCAGCTTGTGTTTCTCAATCAAACCATTGGCAGATCAGCTTGTGTGAACAGCTCAAGGACGGTAACCAGATACTCGCTGCTTGCATAGTGGGCAGCACCAAGGAGAAGTGAAACAAGCTTTCAAGTGCACTTTACTCACTGCAGCCCCATTCCTTCTCCCCCACTGACTAAAGATAGGACAGCACATTAACACTTAATATCCAAGTGTAAGTAGCCTTTCCGTTTCCCCTCCCTTCCTCCAAACAAGCACGATTCTTTGAAACGCTGAAGTGTTCTGCTTCTCAGATGAACTCAGCACTGTGTCAGCGAATGACAAGTACAAGTGCTGGCGCCAAAAAGATGCAATTATTATGCATGGCTTGTGCAGGACCTTTACATATTTCTGGCACTAAAATATAAGTCTGTTTTGCGTCATCTGGATGTGATTCGAGTGTTTTAGTTAATTTGAAACAGCATTGCATGCAGTACGCTGTGAGGAGTTTCACTCTTTAATGGTAAGCCAACATTAAGCAGATACTCAGTCTACCCACACCAAGGCTGCTGGAATTTCTATTGGAATGAGGATTATTCTCTTGTAACAGTGCTGGTTTTGGCTGCTTGCAGCAGGCTGGGCAGAATCATCAGAAGCAGATCATTAAAGCTCAACACATTCCCAAAAGTCAGACTGAATTGGCTGGGCTGGAAGGCGGTTTATACATTTTCTATTTTTATCCAATAATAAAAACTTGGTTACTTTGGCCCAAATCCCACAGCAGGTTTCCTTACAGCAGCTCAGGGATGTGCCAGCCTCCCTCATTGGCAGGGACACCCTGTGCCCCTAAGTTGAGATGGGCCAGGGGTTGGCCCAATCTTTCCCTCTCTTTGATTCTACCATTGTGGAGTGGTAGAAGAGGAAGAGGCATTTGGATCATATAATCATGGAGTGGCTTGGTCTGGAGGGGACCTTAAAGATCATCTAGTTCCAGTATGGAACAGGGACGTTCCACTAGACCAGGCTGCCCCATTCAACCTGGCCTTGAACACTTCCAGAGATGGGGCATCCACGGCTTCCTGGGCAACCTGTGCCAGTGCCTCACTACCTTCACAGCAGAGAGCTTCATCCTAATATCTAATCTAAATCTACTTTCTTTTTGTTTGAAGCCATTCCCCCTTGTTTTAGTTTGAATCCATTCCCCTTTATCAGGATAAAGTGCACTTAAAGAGCATGCATGCTCTTTTTATCACTTAAAGTGCACTGCATGCTGTTGTAAAGAGTCCCTTTCCATCGTTCTTGTAGTTTCCCTTCAGGTACCAGAAAGCTGAATCAGGTTACGCCGAAGCCGTTTGTTTTTCCAGGCTGAACAATCCCAATTCTCTCAGCCTTTCCTCCCAAGAGAGATGCTCCATCCCTCTAATCCACTTGGTGGCCTCCTCTGGACTCGCTCCAGCAGGTCCGTGTCCTGTCCGCGCTGGGGACGGCGGAGCCGGGTGCAGCACTGCAGGAGGGGTCCGGACGGACAGACCGAGGGACAGGACCCCTTCCCTCCCCGCTGCCCTCACTGCCTTGGATGCAGCCGGGATCGGGGCCGAGCTCTTCACCGCGGCCCCGAAACTCCCTTTGTGCACCCAAAGCCTTTCGCTTTCTGCTGCCGCGGGGCCGGGAGCGCCACCGCCAGGGGACACTGCGGGCACGGCTTGGGGACACCGCGGGCACGGCTTGGGGACACTGCGGGCAGGGCTTGGGGACACTGCGGGCACGGCTTGGGGACAGTGCGGGCATGGCTTGGGGACAATGCGGGCACGGCTTGGGGACACTGCGGGCACGGCTTAGGGACAGTGCGGGCACGGCTTGGGGACACTGCGGGCACGGCTTGGGAACACCGCGGGCACGGCTTGGGGACAGTGCGGGCATGGCTTGGGGACAATGCGGGCACGGCTTGGGGACACTGCGGGCACGGCCACCGCGGCGGACCACGGGCCCCGGGCCGGCCCCGCACAGCCCCGGACCCAGGAAGGGGAAGGGGCTGCGGCCCCTCCATGAGCCCGAGGGCAGAGCGAGCAAGGACGCGCTGCTGCCGCCTCCTGCCCCGGGCCAGCACAGCTCGGTCACCCCCTGTGCCTGCCGGGGGCTCCGGGCCGGGGTCCCGAGGCTGCTGCGCTGCTGGTGCCCGGGAACAGCCGCGGGAGCCGGGCGGGACACACGGACACGGGCTGATGGTGCTGAGCTGACGGTGCCCGGGAACAGCCGCGGGAGCCGGGCGGGACACACGGACACGGGCTGATGGTGCTGAGCTGCTGGTGCCCGGGAACAGCCGCGGGAGCCGGGCGGGACACACGGACACGGGCTGCAGCTCCCAGGCAGGGACTTCCAGGCATGTCAAACGTGCGCCGCGCTTTGGCACACACGGGGACTTCCCCTCGTCTCAGCGAGCCCGGATCCAGTAAATGAAAATTCTGAGCCTGCTAGTTATTTGGATGGAGAGTCCCTGAGGGCAATTTATAGTCTGTATAGTTGTGACTAACGATCACTGGGTCGCTGGGATTTTCTGAAGGCTTTCAGGTGTTGCCCGGCAAGCTGCCCTAACGAGAGTGGGACGTGAAGGTGACAGCGGTGACAGCCAGAAAAACCTCTGTGTCCATGGAGCTTATTCCACTGCATGGCGAGATCCCAGAACAGCTTGTGAGATATTGAGCATCTCCAATGACAGCTGCACAGCCAGCGATGTGGGCACACACTGAACAAAGCTGGGGGCCAGAATTGCAGAATAATTGCTGACCCCGAGGCAACACCCTTAATGTGTGTCCTCAGAGCACACACAGAAGCACCAGCTCAGATCCCCCAAGTGGGATGGCCATCAGAGGGAACACCCCCTCTAACAGCAGGAGGATTCCTACACATCCATCTTGCCAAAGCCACAAAACTGAAAACACTGCACAGCCACGCAGTTTGCACTCCAGCAATGCTCCAATGTAGCCCTGAATAAGAAAAAACCTTTATTATTAGCTCTGCTGCTCAGCAAGGCTAACTATCCCATCCTGTCAATTCATCTGCATTGCTTCCCACCCAGAGGTTTTTAACTTACTGCACCCTGCATTGTGCCACACACACTTGAGCTTGGGTGTACAGGTGCACTCAGAGAGCAAGCATGCACAGTGATTCTCTAAGCAACTCAAGGGAGAGTGTGTGTAACAAATCACACCATCCCTTGGTAGTGGCTTTAATACAAAGTTTGGGAGGCAGCTCAAGGAATAGTAAATTATAAACAATAATCTGGTCAGCTGATTCTGCTATAGAACTGGAAAATTCTGGCAAGAAGGGAACAACAAACATCTCCAAGGTCATCTTGACAGGAGTGGCCTCCCTCAACTTAAGCTACATTGTCTTTGAAATTATGACCAAAGGAATATGTATCTGCTTTTTAAAAGCAAGCATTAAACTCACTAACACAATGGTTAAATAGAAAAACATTACCCCAAATAATTCTCTCTCATTTGGAAGCAGAATGTGCTTCATATCAAGTGCAATTTCTCTTTTTAACAGCTTTATCTTAATGCCTTTAGTATTTTACTCATACAGCTACTTGTACAATATCTGTAGCAAACATTTCATTCACTGCTTTTCAGTCAATGCTTGGAGTTCCCTGAGAGACACATCAATCCTGGGCTGCACTGATCACACCTAGTCAGCAAGAATAACACTCAGGGGCAAAAGCACTGTCCCCCAAGGCAGCAGACTTGGTGTAAACTCTGGAAGGATTCCCTAGGCACTGCTTTCCATGTGATTGTTGCAGTCCCTTACACAGTATTAGAGAGGGCAAGTCCTAAAGGAATTTATACTAGACAAATGGTTTTATTTTGTGCATGAATATCCCTGAAAAAAATCAGAGAGAACTGACATGTAGGATATGTAGGGGAAAGTACACATGATTCTGGAAAAGCACTTAGTATTCTGAGTGCCTTTTTGGGCAGCTAAACGTCACCTGAGAAAATTGTTAATGTTTTGCAGCTCCCAAGGGAATAGTGTGGAACATATTCCTGCATGACACAGACTCATGTCTCACCTGGAAGCCCTGACTCATTGCTTGGGTACACTGTTCTGTACATCAGATGCAGTGTAAGACATGGTTTTTCCACTATGCATTATGCAACTTCTTCTGTAATAAAAACTGCATGAGGAAACTACAAGAAGCTCGCAGTCCCAAATGAGCTTATTCCATTTTATTGGTGCTGGCAAACCTTTCTGCAGAGTGGCATATGGATGGGCTGCCTATCCTGCCCAATTCATGGGATTCAAATGCAGTGTGCCTGTTGTGATCACACTACTGCAAAGGCTGCTTTAGGGTTTTGAAATGCCATGAACAATTTTCAAGGGCAATCTCTGAGTATTGCAATTGCACTGCCATAGCAAGTATTAATATAGACATGAAAAGGGTTTATCACTTAATGTCTTCTCTTGAAGGCACAAATTTCTTTGAAAATAAAGCTGTGTCTGACATCCAAAGCTTCACAACATACCCAAGAAGACACGATCATAAAAAACATTTCCATATATGAAATAAAGAAGTTGTCATTCTAGCCACAGGAAAACTTCCAAATCTCCACCTTGCTTATTCCCAAAGGAAAGTGGAGAAGGAAAGGAATTTTTACAGGTTATTACATTTGATTTTAAAAAGCTCCAGAGGCACACGGACCACGAAGAACATAGCTCTGAGTAACCAGCTGGTTCAGCCTGGAGAAGAGTTCATTGTGGTCTTCAAATCCTCCTGAGGGGAAGTGGAGGGACAGGCATCGATCTCTTCATTCTCCTGACCAGTGACAGGACTCAAGAAAACTTGTTTAGGTTGGGAGGTTTAGGCTGGGTATCAGGACAAATCTCTTCACCCAGAAGGTGCTGGGCACTGGAACAGCTCCCCAGGAAACTGATCACAGCAGCAAGCCTGACAGAGCTCAAGAAACCTTTGGACAATGCTCTCAGGCACATGGTGTCACTCTTGGGGTGTCCTGTGCAGGGCCAGGGCTTGGACTGGATGATCCTGATGGGTCCCTTCCAGCTCAGGGTATTCAGTGCTCTGTGTCAAAGTAGGCAGGTCAGGAGATCAGTGACAGCACCCAGGAGTTCAGCTATTACTGAAGCATGTTAACAAGCCAGCTGAGATATTTATGCAGCTATCAAATGACAGATGATCTGTCCAGTTAATGTATACAAATGGTGGATGCCAAATGAGGGTGAAGGGGTTCATAACACAATGTGTTCAGTAGCAAGCACGACCTCCTAATTCAAGGCATTCCCCAGCCTTTACTTCTGTCTCTCTGCCACAGCCATCTCCCCTTTTTCAGCTGTGCCATGTCTGTTGTTTGCCAAGTCATTCCAAACAGAATCAGGCAACTGTTGCTCAAAAGAGGCTCTTTTTTCACAGAAGATTTCTTTTCAGCCATCTACGGTTCAATGACCAAGTTTATTACACAGCCTATAAAGATTGTGCTGCCAACAGAGGCAGAGCAGCAATATGGGAGAAGGGTGGGAGAGAGAGGTTAAAACCTGCTTTAGCTGGTGTTGCCACCTGGAAAATTGCATGTGCACCTACTCTCTCGTGCAAAAGATTGAAATTCTAGGCTAGGTAGTTTTCAGAGACAAAGTTCATTTTTTCCTCTGGATGGCTGAAGTCCCTTCCCTTTCCCTTTCTCTCTCCCCACTCTGAGTAGGAGCAGAGCATCTTGGTTGAAACCCTGGCAGAAAGGCATTCCCTGATGGCAAATACCACCGGGCTGGGAGATGGAGAGGAGCAGGTTTCACCCTGGCGTTTCTCACAAGATTAAAACCAAAACTTCTCACTCTTTGACTGCAGCAGCAATAAACCACAAGTAAGCACACTGTGGTATGCTTACCTTAAAGCCTCAGTGGCCTTTCAAGGGAACCAAGACATTTGAGTGAGAACTGAAGTGGGTTAGGCAGAGGTTTGTCCCTTTCTGTCAGTTCTGGTAATCAATGGGCAGAGGAGCAGGGTGATATCCATGCAGTCAAAACTGTGCCTGCTGCATTTACCAGAAGCTATTTCTCAGTGCTCTTACTCAGCTGGAATGTACCCACATGAACACCCCTACTGAAATCAGTTTGTAAACTAGCTGTCATCCACATCCATTTTAAAACTCCTTTGTACTGCCAAGATGGCATAAAGGTGGGGTATAGGGGAAAAAAAGCAGGAGTGATGTTTCATTTTATTAGTTAAGTTGGTAGGACCAGGGTTTTGAGAACAGCAAGGCAAATCATTCAAGCACTTAACAGCATACACAGCTGTTTGCAATTTCCCCCAAGATTTTGAGAAAATCTAGACTAAAATGTGCAGCTTCACAGCCTGAATATGGATCTGTGCATGCATCTCTTTTGCCCTCACTGGGAGTATCAGCACACAATTAAATTAAAATATTTAAATTTGCTAACTGCAGTGCTGTAACAGTAATGCAAATCTTTTTTTTTGCAAACGAAGAAAGTCCACTTTCATGCCAAATATACATTAATTAAACTTGCCTCATACAATTCCCTGAGTGGACTGAAGGTTGAAAAGAAGTCTGCTCCAATAAACTCCAGAGAATAACACCAGAGAACTAACCCTGGGTTGCTAATTGAATGACATCAGAAAGCAGCCATCAGCCCTGTTCTGCCAATTTCATAGACGCTGGGGAGCTTTGTCAAGAGTTGCATTAAATGATCTGTCATCAACTGAATATTAATCTCTCAGTATTTTATTACTCAGACCTAAACAGGGCCTTCTGGAGGGCATGAATTATTGGCAGTGGGAGGCAGTAATTACAAAGTGAGGTATAGTGTAGAAAATATGACGAGCGAGTTTAAATGGTGTCTGGGGGCCGTTTAATATTGTGCTGGCAAACATTGCATGCCATAAAATCATTTGAGAGAGAAGAGATATAATGCAGGAAATCCAGCCTCTAAACAACAAAAAGGGACCCCAAAGCACAAAATTACTTTTTTTTGTTTCTCACATTGAGGCATAACCTGCCAGGCTCCGCTGCTATAACAGAGCAGTAGGTTCTGACAATACCTTATGGAGGTGCCGAGTTTCTTGAACATGCTGCAGGATTGGACACATTTTTTAACACATGGTAATTTCTATAAATGAGATGCCATATTCCATGGCCTGCCTTTTGGGTGCCATGTGGCTGATGAGAGTCTTGCTGAACCCAAGGAAAAGGATCCAAGTAAAAGCAGAGGTAATTTGAGGAAATTTACACTATTTGTGTAAGTAGTGTAAATTTCCTCAAAATTTACATGATATCTATCTATCTATCTATCTATCTATCTATCTATCTTTACACTATATAAATACACTAAATATAGATGTGATTCTGTTGTAGCTAAGAAAACATTTCAGTACAGAGAAAACAAAATCCCAGTGAATTATCACAGTTGAAATATCACAACCTGAGCCAAGCATGGACAGGCACTATGTATTCTTAAGGGATGGTAAGGAAAAAAAAAATCAAAGCAGACCCATACAGGGGATCAGCTGTCACAGGCAGGGCATGTGGCTGATAAAAAGATAAGAGGCTTTGGAAAGCATCACTGAATTATTAGGGAGCCTCAGTCCATCAAACACAGAACCAACCTGTCCAGGTTACATGATACAGCTTGATGTTCCCACAACCACCATTATTGCATGAGAAAGCATGAGTAAAAGCAGAGGAGTTTTGTTCAGGTGTATCAGGGCATGGAAAAACCAGGAAAGTACTGGAGCATTTCCCTGAATTGCTACTCAGTGCAACAAACCCCCTGCCTTGAAGAACTTGTATTACTAGGCAAAATGGGCAGATGCTGCTGGGAAGAGATATATCTAACCTGATAAATGACAAACAGAAATGTACCTTGCAAAGCACAGTGGACCTAAATGAAGAACATTTGTTTATTAAACAGGAGTTGAAGATGCATAGCATAAAAGAAAAGAAAAGTCAGTATTGTTAGGAAAATTGGAATGCTCCTGTGCACAAAAAGTAAAGACTCTGCATATCAACTTGGGATAGACTTTTGCTTTCTTACTCACTACTATTTTTAATTCACATTCAGTAACTGAATTGCTGCTCTTGAAATGTTACTGTTACATATAAAACACTAATTCAGTATAAAACAAGCAGCAGATGTGCAATGAGATTTTTATGAAGAAATATTGCTTATTAATAATTAACAAATACTAATTTGTTAATGCAACAGTTTAATATCCTTGTGTTACCATTTGTGATAATATATACCTCAAATTTTTGAGAGCAAACCAGGAAAGTGACAGCTAAGAGTCTCTGCATATGCATCTGATATCAGATATTGAGATAAAAGTGAAATTGAAAACAGATCATCTGGTTTTTCTTTTGAATGCATACACCCGGTACTTAAAAAGTAAAATAATTTAATTTTCCTGAACATTATAAAATGTATAACTTGGTATCAAAGTAATTAGCTACAAATGTATATTGTTCTGTGAATTTGCAGTTGGAGGCGTAGAGAAGAAAACCCCAAACAAATAATGATGGAAAACCAATTAGTGGAAACTGTGAGAATTGTTTTTCACGTGAATTAAATGGAATATATGGAGCTTTGCAAAATATCAATCAAAATTATATTAAAAGCTGATAATCTAATAATTTAGAGTGAAAATATTTTGATTACACAATCTTTTAACAAGATGGTAAAAATACAGGTGTGTTGGGATGTGAGTGCCATTCAGCATTTCTCATAAAAAGCCTGACTGGTTATGTAACTTCATTTTACAGCCCTCAATCACCCATATCCCCATTTATGCTCCTCTGCTTGAACTGTGTCCACAGGAAGATCCTGTTCTTGCTGCAAGCTGCTCTGCGTGGGCTGACTTTAGCGGCTTTGATCTGAAACTCCAGACGGAAGAAGGGTGGAAGTACCAGCAGGACAAAGGTTCACACACAGGAAAGCTCCCTCGACAATTTATTCACCTGGAAAACAGGACAATACCTAAGTTGTGGTCAGCAATTTCCTCACCTGTATGATTCAAAAGGCTCTTTCAAATTTGATTGCTCTTGGCTATTAATCAAGTCCTTTAACAGAGCTGATGAATCAGCTACCCCTAGAGAGGGATGAGCAAGGGCGCTTAACCTCTCAGAGCACTGACAGAATAGGTCCTGGGTCCATACTGGAACCTAGCAAACAAATGGGATGACCAGAATTTACAAGGGAAATTTCTGGCTTATGTACTATTGTCATTTACTGTAAGAAATGAAAGAAAAAAAAAATTCATCTCTAGAGATTATTTACCTTGCACCCAATAGTGCACTTGGAAATTACTGTACCCTAAAACAGCTCTGATAAGCAAAGATGAAACTCAACTAGCTAAAAGGGAACTAAAAGAGCTCTTGCTTAGTATCAAATCCTGTTTTAAAACTTTCTGCTCTTAAAGACATCCTGTTTATATATTTAATCAATGAACTGGATGTAGGACAAACAAAAATGGCCTGCAATCTTCTGTGAAATGCATATTTACAGAGATGGGGTAACTCAGTTTTTAAAGTAAACAGCTAAACAGCTTGGGAAATTCCCCAAATTCCTGGTAGATTTTGTTTCTGTTCTCTGTGAACAGTGTTCTATTTTTTTTTTTTTTCTGGGAACATATCATGGTTCAATGGTAGGCATTTAGAAAACTCCCCTTTTTTCTGCTCTTTCCTTACATGGATCTAATCAAAGAATTCAATTTGGTAAGAACTCTTCCTCTGACAAAACCTTACATCTGACCTCCTGTGAAAATGAGTTTCTGGATAAAGAACTCTTAGGGGATTGCTTTGTTTGTTTTAAGATGTGTTTTCTTTTAAAGTTCAATTGCAAGCCTTCTCCAAAGAGAATAAGGACATGGGGAAAGAGGAAATGTTTTGGATCGGCAGCGTACTCAATTCATCCCACATGAAATACATGACCTTCATCCCAAAACTAAACGGGCTGCACACACACATGCCAACCCACAAAATTGCTCATGTGCATCATCTCTGCTGGAGGACTTTCTGATGTCTTTCTTCTGACAGGTAGAAACTTCTTCACATATATACCTCAAAAACAAGAACAGATTGTACCTATTTATTTTTTCTGCTAACACTACTACTTCTCTATGACAGCCCTTACACGATCTTTACTCTGATGTTATTACATAGACAATGACCCCACCACTTTTCAGACTTTGCCTCTGAAAAAAAAAAAGATTCCTTATTCCCCTAACCCTCCCAGTAGCCCTTCTGTGTACCTGTACTAGTTTTGGTTGACCTTTCTTTATCATGGTTGAGCAGAAATGTATGCAGTATTTCAGATGAGGTCTTGCCAGGCTCTCACATAATTACATTGATGTTTCTCTCTTTAAGAACACAGATACACAAATAAAGAAATAGCCCCATCACTGTGCATCTGAGTGCCTGTTTTTCCTTCTTTTTGCTCCACTGCATTGCTGCCTCAGCATCAGTTGCTAATGTGCTTTTGCTGTTCCTTCTGTTGGCATTTCCAACTCAGGAGTCCCCACCTTGTGACAGAAATTCCTGTGAATTGTTCTTCAAGTGTGTGACTACACTTGGCATTGTGGCAGGGTGCTAGATAATCTCATCCAGGTTCCCTTGTCCCCAGGAGGCTGGAGCAATGATCTTTCAGGGTTCCTTCCAACATGGGCTGTCCCATGATTCTATGAATAATGGCATTTCTATTCCCTTCTGCAAGGTCATGCAGTCTCTTAAGCAGGATATTTCAGTTTTCTTCTGTAGTAATGGTCCCTTTGTACCCAAAGTCTTTACCAAAGATACTAAACAAGAGAGGTCTGTGATCAGTCCTTGAGAACCTCCACTTATAAACAATTTCTTAGCCTAATAGCTCGCATTTCAAAAATAACTTTTGCCATTTTCCTTCAGCTAATTCTACTTTTTCAATAGCTAGTCCTATTTTTCAATTCTTGCACAACTTCTCCAGCTGAAGCAATTGCATCTTATATGGCATTGCATCAAATATTGAAGCATTGTCTTGTTGCTTATTCCTTATTGTCAATTATTTACCTGAGACAGATAATAAATTAGTACTCTCAAGATTCAGTTTATAATGGGAAGACAAATTTTAATAATCTGCTTATCCCAAGAGAGACTACTTACAACCCTTGCTTAGAATGTCAAGAGCTCTGATATTTGAATAATTTAGAATAATGAAAACATGACAATAAGCTCATTATGAGACAGTTAAAGGAGAGAGCTTTTCCACCTGACTGGAGATGTACCCACCCTGTGTTCCAGGGGAATGGTCTGGGCAGGCTCCATTGGACTGCAGCCAGATGGGTGTAGCAAGCTGCCTGTAGAACTTTATAAAGACATACAATAAAAGCTCTCCTACTGCAAATTTAAAGCAAACACACGTTTTACAGATGTCATTTTCTCTGTGGCTCCATGAAGGAGCTGCTTCAGCATGAGATAAGCTGAGACACTGGAGCATGGTAGCCATTCAGCACTGACTCCACGAATCAGTGGTTTTATTCTACACCAAGACCTTTGTGGTTAAGTTTTTCCACTTGTAAAGAGAATAGTAATGATTCCTTTACAGCAGACCAAACTCATAATTAGCAGGAAACAAGTTATTTGCAAAAGCTATGCCAGCTATTTTCACAATACATTTGATGTCATGATTTCAAAATTCTGCAGTGAGAAAAGATTCCTACTCTACCATTACAGTTTTTTTCCATAGGAGCTATGTAGGAAAAAAATACCTGAAAGAATGCCAGAAATGGAGCATGTAATCCCAGGGATGATTGTTACTACAGTTTCTTTATTAAGAAGTACCCACTTCCAGTGAGCCTGTAGCTATTCTTGAGTTAAATATTACCCAAGTGAGTAAGCAAAGGACTGCATGTCCTCTGAGATAGCTGTAGGACCATTTCTACTTCCAATGAAATTGAGGTAAATCCCACATTTCTGCAAAGAATGAATCCGAATTCTTTCACTCCCTTTTGGATGTGTGCCCATACCACATGCTCTATGTACATGTAAGATGTTTCTCCAATGACCACTTGACAGTAACCCAGGGTTTACAAACAGAAAATTCCTCCCCTCCTATAAAGAGAATAACATTTAGTCTTTGTGACAGAAGATAAACCCCCCACTTCTCCTGCTAATCAGACATGCTTCCTTCCTGTAACAGGAATTATAACACTGCACTGATGGGAAGAAGAGAAAAGGGATTTTTTTTTTAATGGTTGTTTTATCTATCACTTTCACTGAGACAGAAATTCAAGACTGATTCACAGATGGAAACCCCAAATGCCATGCAGCAAAGCATTCATCTATGGACAGGAAACAGCATGGGTTTGATAGGCTACAGTAAAGGTTATGCCACCTTCAAGTACTTTTTAAAAGACTGCACTGACACCTTCCTTAATACTTGAGTGACAAAACAAGGCACACATCAGAGCCTTTAACCACATACAGGGTACATAAGTGAAGTGCAATTTCTATATGGCCCTAAGATTAGCCTTGATCCTCTAAAACTGATTCCATTAAGGCATGTTTCACCAAGCTATGTAGAAACAGAAGGATACAGGAAGAAGAAGAAAAAAAAAAGTGGCATTTGAAATAATGAGACTACAAAGGCTAGTGAAAGTACCAAATGCAGATGAGATCAGGAGGCATTGCAGAAGGAGCACTAAATTACAGTAACTGCTACCAGGGCAAAGAACACAAAGTCTGTAGAACTGGCTGGTTTAATTTTTTTTTTTTTAAGATGTACTTTCAGTGAGACTGGATAAGTACATGAAGGCACTTATAAATGTTCACAGGCATGAATGTAAAATACCAGTGGGAAGGAGCAAGACTTTCTAATAAGCTCTCTTGAGGTATAACAATTGATCCCTGTTACATGAACAGTAATGGGAAGCTTGACTTTGCCTTTCTGTTGATTTTTTTTAGCTTTGGAGGCTAAAATTAACTTTTTAAAATATAATCATTTTCAATCTGACCCAACTAAACCCAAAAGAACATAATAGATAAATAGCTGAATTGGACCCAGTCTGTTCCTAAAAGAAATACTTTTGTCTGTAAGTTTGCAGTAAGCACTTTGCTCCTTCATTAGACTCATAGAAAATGCAAAAAAAAAGAAATCCACACTGAATCTAGACAAACTGTAACCTTCACTGTGAACCTAAGAGGCAAAATCCAGCTTTGTTAACAATCCTCATATACATGACACATCCACAAATAAGACTGCAGCTCACAGTGCACCTCACATGAACCATGATCTGATTATAGAAAAGATCTTCCCTATTCACCTGCATCTGAAAATCATGTGGATGTGATACAGACCACATTTTTGTGGGGAACAAGTCAAACCAACTGGAAGCTTTTTGAAGCTACAGTACATCAAGTGGGACTTTAGCCATATATAGATGTGAAACCTTTTTTTTTCATGGGGTAACACTGCTGCAAAAGGAGAGGTTTGGATCCGAAAAAGAATTTTTCTGTTGCTTCCTTAACAAATGGGCTTTTTCCTTTCTGTTCTCCTTTCTGGTTCCCTATTCATGTAAAAATTATCCCAGGCTCCAGAACATGCTTTCTGTTTTGAAGGTTCCTGTAAATCAATATCTTTATGAACAGCTCGTGCAAAAAGTATAATCTGTATGTGTAGGGACACAGAAGCCTGTGCTTTACCAGCTCATGGTCTTTGTCATCTCATGATTCAGCTATCACATTAATTCTATTAATATATCAGAATGTTGGACTTAAGTGGCTTGGGATACTAATTTTGCTCACTTCTTTTACTTGAGGCTCCCAGCTGCCTTTGAACATAAGTCACACAACATACTGATTGGTGAAGTGCCTTAGTGCCTCTATCAAATAGAAGAGTGATGCAAAAGGCCCTTTGGAAATATTCCTTGGAGAAAAAGTGATGCTAGAGATGGAGGAAGAAGCAACCCATGCCCTACTGTTACTAATGAATATGATGCACAGGAAGAGCTGGAGCTGTACCCTGAGCTTGTGGGAAAGAAGTGGGGACAGTGAGGGCTCCCACAGGGCTCCCAGCCCTTCCAAGGAACAGCAATATATTCTTGGACTTAGACTGTTGTCTTCATCACACAACATTGCTGGGAATTCTGCTGTCTTCCCCTGTACACTCTGCATAGAGATGATACAATTAATAAAGCAATGAACTGCAGTGCAGACACCATGGATTAAAACTTTAACTGCAGAACAAGAACAGTGCTTACTGATGGGGAGTCTACCACAGAACTTGGATATGACACCAAGTGATAAGCTGGAATCAGTTTCTAGACAGATGTTTAGAAGAAGACATGTAAGGAGGAGGATTTCACACAGGGAACTAGATTTCTACTTCTAGAAGAGAGCATCTGTGGAACAAAAGTCTTTAGAAGGATTCTGCTGGGATGGACTGTCTTGGACTAGTTGATCTTTCCTCCCATTTCTGAGAGCCACAGGGCTCCATATGTGAGACCAGCTTTATAGAGTCCTGACCTCAAATAGATACTTTCCAGTCAGCTGCACACACCTAGTTAAGAGATATGAAACACTCCCTCTCTCCCTTCATCCTAAATTGTGACACATTTTGCCAGAGTGAATGTTGTTCATTTCCACCATGCTGCTCCTTCTCCATTACACCTCTACTCTGCCCAAATTACACAGTGGCATCCAGTGCCTGAGGGAATGTGGGTGTGTGGATGAATATTCATAGGATAGCTTCCATTCTTAAGGGTGACACACAGAACAGTTTCAAGGACATTTCCCAAAATGTGAATCTTGAACTCTACTGAGACTTTTGTTTTCCTATGGAGGGACTGCAGCAGATTCTCTCTGTGGCATGACTCAGTTCTTATGGGACCATAAGGAACTCTGAAGAGAGCATTTAGGCTGCAGATGCAAATTCTGGAAATTGTCTTAGGAACAACCTAACCCATAATTTAAAGAAGCCAACAGCTCATCTGGAGTTTCTAGCCTAAGACAGTGGTAAAAGAGGGCCCTTTAGAAGGCAGAGTTGACTACATGGTTTCCCAAATTCTGTCTTGGCAGTGATCAGCAATGCACCATTCTACTAAAGAAACTTTAAAAAAAAAAAAAAAAAGTTTAAAAAAAATTAAAATCCAGACATTTCACATCATATTCTGTTGATAAATACTGTGATCCTGGTGAAGGGAGAAATTAATCCCATGAGTTTAACTGAAAAAAAATTCAAAATGCTGAAGTGAGAGAGTTGGCAATAGGGAGGAGATTTTTATTATCCAAAGGTGCTCTTTGACTGCGAAATACTGTGAGAAAAAGACTCTTTGCTGGTTCCCAAGCTACAGCATCCACATTTCAAGAGGTTGATACTATTAGGAATCTTCAGAGAAAGTAAACACATTTTTCTGTGTATTTCTCAATAACATTGCAATTGTACTTCCTTTTTGTAACTAAAAAGAAAACAGAATGTTTTTCTTTCAATCAATTATCAAACACCTTCAGTGTGGACATAGAACAAAATGCTTAGCAAAACTCAATCCACAGACAAAATCTTCCAGAGGCAATAAGCAAGATGAAGGAAGGAAGAAGATACTTGTTCATTTCCAATGGGTGCATTAAAAGAGTAAATTTTAAAATCTGCTTTTTAAAACAATGTTTAAAACCATCAAACTCTGTTTGCTTTTCTTCCATACAGAGCAGACAATCAGAAACTGACCAAGCCATATTTTAGGATATAAAACACTCCAAGGACTAATGCCAGCAGGGCTGGTGATTTGGAATATTAAAGACTAAGAAAACTCTTTTGTTACACACACTTCAAAAGAGGAACCAATGAAGAGGCAATAAGTAAATAACAGAACAACAGGAAGATTAGCATTAGACTTTGGCATTGACCAGCAAATGAAAAGCAGAGATGCTATAAAGACATCGATTATTGAAGAAAGTGGAGAACATTATAGAGATGAGACATCACTTTTATTAACCAAACCTGTTTAGAGAGATAAAACCCAGCAGCCAGATCATGACAGGCATGGGTGACAAGTGACAAGGGGTTACTGGCAGTGGATGTGTGGGAGGAAGGCATCCCAGGCTGAGGTTGGTACCTTTCCCTGTCTACACTCCATCGCTCCATAGTGAGCTGCACAGCACTTTGATATTTCCAAAGGCAAAACCATGGCTTGAAGAGTCTACCAAGTTAGAAGCTGCTGTTCAAATTGTCTTTTTTTCCATACTGGTGTTTTGCTGAGATTCAGAAGATTGTAACATTTCATCGTGGAGTAGAGCTGTGTGGTCGAGTCCAGCCCTCTTCAATGGGAGAACTGCACACTAGGCAGTTCTTGAAACCTCTTGTTAATGGCACTTTCACAAATCACATTGAGAGGTGATTGAGGAGAGCACTCATCTTGGTAGGCAGCTGGCAAGTGCATCAGGCCTTGGTATGGTCACAAAGTTCATGGTGCAGTGCAATAGTGGACAGATCTTTTCATGATCCTTCAACACTTCACTCAAGTGTTTCATTTCATCTGTTAGCTTTCCGATTTCTCTTTTCAGGGAGGTATTTTCTTGCTCAAGAGACTCATATTCCTGGAAGGAGGGAAAAGAAAAAAAACCAACAACTTACAGTCAAAACATTCCTTTCAGTGCTTCCACCTTGAGTACGTTCACGTAACAGTAGAAAAACAGTGCGGTTTCTTACTACAACTTACTAAGTGCTAAGAGGAAAGACAGACCCAGCCTGGGTGCTGGAACAGGGCAAGTGCTTTACAACCTGTGCCCTGACCACACTGGGATTCCTTTCACCTGCCCTCAGAGACCAGGAGGTGCCACTTGCCCTCAGAGTCCCCCAGGAGCCCAGGGCTGCAGGCATGGATGGCTGTGTTCCCTGGAGGCCTCTTCCACCCCGGGTTGCCTCTGATGGGAAGGGCCAAAATGGACTCTGCACGGTGAGATCAGAGAAAATGAAAGCACTGACTGCCAAGAGGTGCTGGGAAAACCCGGTGCCTGGCACTGCTGGTGAGAGAAGGGCAGCCCCTGCCCCAGGGCAGTGCAGGGAAAAGCCATTTATCCAGGCTAGCACAGCATGTCCAGTGCTCTCCTCCAGGCCTGCCAGAGCTTGTAGCCACCTTCTGAGAAGCCCGAGAACTCAGGAGGAGGGAAGCATCATGCCAGCTTGAGGCCAGACTCATTCTGTCACCAGAAGGCCAGACCACTGCCTTTGGTTATCCCTGACCTGGCTGCTTTTGAGCTAAGGCTTCTCTGGCAATAAATAAGCTGCTGTTAACTGCAGAGGAATTTTGAGTTGCTCTGCAGCATCCATGTGATGGATGCAAGACTCCTGTGTCACAGTTTTTGATAACTGTGTGTCTCAAGTGTCCCTGCTTCTAAGCCTTCCCAATCCCAAAGAGCAGAGAGCTGGAGGTTCAGAGGCAGCCCACTGAAAACCTGCAGATGGATGTCTTGCTGCTGGCCCAAGGCTCAACATCCACCCACTCAATCTCACCTCCCTGGGAAAGCTTCAGAGCAAACTTCAAAGCCTACACGTGCCTGAAAAGGCAGCAGGGAGAGGCTCTCATGCAATGTTGTTCTGGGCAGCCTGGCACTGCCTCTGCTCCCCTTTGCTGCAGAACTTTGGGCTCCTGGCCCTCCCTCACAACCCTGAGCCACCTCTCACAGAGTGAAGTCCTCCTAACACAGCACTGGAGCCAAACTCCAGCCAAGTTGTCTGACCCCCACTGTCATTCTGCTCATCTCTTGTTGCCCCAAATCCCATGGTCCTGGGTTTTGGAATAAATGCTGCTGTCCCATTGCTCAGTCTCATTTTCAGGGGTGAAACTGTCACGTTGTTCTTGCTAAGAATGAATGTCTATTCAACCAGATCTTCCTACAGCTGGCAAAACCTGTGTGCCTCAAAATGAAGATTCCCAGAACGAGGAAGATCCTCAAGTTCAGGAGGAACATCAGAGAGGCTGCAGGATGGCAAAGGGCCCAAAAATGATTCCACAAAAGCCAGGGCTTACCCCTTTTCAGAACTACCCTGCACCTGGCTTTCTCAGGCGCTGACTCAGAGGAGATCTGGGAAAAACCAAGCCCAAAACTCCCCACACTGTCCCTCTTAGTCTCTGCTAACTGCTGGCAAATCCTTCCACAGTGAGAAAGAAAAAAGCCCGTGATGAACCTTCAGAGCTGAGCAACTGACTCAGCCACAGTGGCAGCATGCTGCAAAACTGACACTTGCCCCAAAAGCTGACTCCTGGCTACAAGAGCACTGTGATGTGAGAGAAAAGGGATCCCTGTCCTCCAGTATTTGCACTGGGACACAAGAAAAGCACAGCAGATTGTGATGATATTAAGTGCTTCTGAAATAATCAATTACTTTTATTTCATCTGTTTGAGCACCCACTGTTACTTTTCAAAGCATACAAGTGTAACAGCCAGCTAAGCCGAGCTCTCACACTTGCAGGTTGCCAAGCTCCTTAGAAGCCTTTTCAACTGGGCATATCTGGGAACCCTGTTGATGACACCACAGTTCTAGAACTGATTTAAGCCAGCATTGCCACTGCATGGTCCTCTCCTCTTCCATCACCTTCTACCTTGTAAGACAGCAAGAATTCATCCACTGTCGCAGCAAACATGACAAGCTTAACACTATTACAGAAGAAAATGGTTCTGGTTTAGCCCAAAGGAGCCCTGTGATCCCATTCTTTGGGGGTAACAGGAAGAGCAAAAGAGGGAGGATGAGGCAAGGGCCTGGACCATGTCTCTCTCTTCCTAGCAGTGTCATTAAAGGCAGAGCTGCACTGTCCAAGAGCAGCATCAGTGTCTGGAATTCCCAACCAGGCATCCCACAGCACGCCTTCTGTGCCTCACACCCACAGCTCTCTGAGCAGGATTATGTGAAAACAGGCCCATGCCTGCTTAAGAATTCCAGTTTATTGTAAAGTCCCGTGCTTGGTACCCAAGCCATGCCTGCAAAGCACCAAGTACCCATTCACCTCGTGAAGTTTATCTGCTTTCTGCGTTTGCTTCTTCCGGCTCCTCTGCGCAGCAACTCGATTCTTTTCTCGTCTCCTTACTTTTCTGTCATCTTCTTCACGACTCTGGAAGACATCAGCCAGAAACACTTTGCTAGTTTGCAAGGTGCACACAGAAGATGCTTGAAGTCGGGTGTGTAACTTTCTGAGAACGAACACTTCCAACTTTACAGTGCTGATCCTCGGTCTCCCAGAGACCGCATGGTCCATGCAAACAGCAGCGCATCCCTCGGCGCCGAAGCGGAGGGGTGGAAGCCGGCAGGCTGCCCGGGGGATACCGCAGGGGCATTGCTACTGCTGGGGGGAGCTGGGGCACGGCAGGCTGCCGGGGGATGCCGCAGCGCCCCGCGGGCAGGAGCATTGCTACTGCTGGGGGAGCTGGGGCACGGCAGGCTGCCGGGGGATGCCGCAGCGCCCCGCGGGCAGGAGCATTGCTACTGCTGGGGGAGCTGGGGCACGGCAGGCTGCCGGGGGATGCCGCAGCGCCCCGCGGGCAGGGGCATTGCTACTGCTGGGGGAGCTGTGCACCCGAGCGGGGACCGGCGCTCCCGCTCTGCCGGCGGGCAGCACTTTACACCTGCCTCGCTCCAGCGCGGCCGACGGGCGGAGGTGCGAGCAGCGGGGAGGAAAGCGCTGCTCCCTTCCCGGTTGCCCGCGGCTGGGCAAAAGCCGCTGCCCGGCCGTGCCCCGGCGCTTTCCGCGCACCGCCCGCGCTCCCACCGGGAAGAGCCAGCACGGCGGCCGCCTCCCGGGAAAAGAAGGGCCGATGCTCAGGGGCAGGGGGTACCCCCGCCGCGGCGCTGCCCGGCGTGACTCAGCCCCATGTGCCCGCCCGTAGCGCCCACGGCCGCCCGGTGCCTACCTGCTGGCCGCCCTCGGCCGCCGCGCCCCGGGACAGCGCGCTGGCCGCCGCCGGCGGGAGGGCGCAGGACATCCCGGCGCCGCCGAGCCGCCCGCAGGGCTCCCCCGGCCCGCGGGGGGTGCGACTGCCGGGAGCGGAGGGAAGGGAGCACAAGGGCAGGAGGGGCGGGCCGGGGCAGGGGACGCGCCGCCCCGGGCCGGGGGTGCCGCCGCCAGGTGCCGGCGCGGCCCGGGGCGGAGCCGCCGCCCACATGGCCCTCACATGGCGGCCGCCTGCACCGCGAACCCGGGACCACCCGGCCGCCCCTTCCCGCGCTGCTCCCCCGCGGGGACCGCCCCCCGGGACCGCCGGCGCTCGTCAGCCGCCGGGAGCCGCGGAAAGTCCGGGTCACGGCGCTGCCGGGCAGGAGCTGCCTGAAAATCCCCCCGGAGAGCCCCAGCCCCGCGGGCCAGCTGGGTTCGACGCCCCCCCGGGCAGCCCGACTCGCTCTTTCGCCTGCAGAAATGAAGTCCCCGCAGTTTCTCCCCTCTCCAGGCGGCCCCGGAGCCCGCCTCGCCCCGTGTGTCCCCCGGCGCTCACCTCCGGCCGCTCCTGCACGCCGCGCTCCTGCGACATCGCTCTCCGGAGCGGCGGCAGCTCCACATGGGGAACAGCCAGCTCAGCCCGGGATCGTGGGTGTGAGGACACGGCATCCGTGCTGGGATACAGCGATTTTCACTTTCGCTACTCACCCTGTTCCTTTAAATAATAAGGAAATGCGACAGACTTCTTGTAAAGGCAAAGCCAGACAAAAAATGCTGGAAATACAGTTGCTGCAGACAAAAATCTTTCTCTTCCATTATTCTGTCGAGTGTATTTTAACAGGACACTGTTTCTTTTACCTCTCGGAACGCCTTCCTGCATTTTAATTGCAGTTACCTTGGCCTTATGCTTTGAAAGGGGGTGTTTGCACTGACAGCTACTTCAACATCCTTGCTCTTCTGCAAAAGGATTTGTACCCTCCTGGCTGTGCTCAGCTCACAGACGTGAACACATGACCATGAGAGGAGGGTATGTGCCCCCAAACTGCAGGGCAGTCAGTCACAAAGCCCCGGGTATCTCCATAAATCAGATACATCCCTATTTTTCTGGTTTCCTCAGCAGCTTGAGTCATCCAGCTTAGATGAAGTTAGAGAGTTGGCAAACTGAGTAAATATAGACTCTCCTTCCAGGAAGATGTGGCTAACAGTTCATGCTAAAGGTGAGGGAATCATGCTCCCTGGAGTCCAAGAGTCAAAGTGACGCCTGTGCTCTGCCACATGTTTCCCGGTAGGCTCTGGGACTGTGACTAAAAGACTTGAGAATGACTTCCTGGGTTTGAAGTGCTTCTCCCCAGCTGTTACACCTCAAAGCAGCTTGTGTCTCAAGGCTATCCATGAATTTATTTGATTTTGCAGTTTTCCAAGAGCTTCTCTAACACAGGAGGACCGAGTCCCTGTGAGTCTTGCCACCCTAACAGCCCTGGGAAGGTGGCTGGTGACCACAGCTGGGAAGCACACTCTTGCCAATATACCCTGACCTAACCTGCAGCCCCAGACTGTGCTGGGTCTCCCAAGCATCTCACAGGGCATTCCCTGGTTTCTTCAAAAGCAGTCTTGCTTCTTTCTCCCTTTGTCATCCAATGTGCCAAGAGCAGGATGTTCACCAAGGGCTGCTTGTGGAGGCAGCAGTAAGGTGTGGGTTCAGTGCCACTCTCCAGCTGAGGGCATCCAAACCAGCACCTCCGGGAAAGCAGCCCTGGCCACCAGGCAGAGAGCTCTTAGGGGGTGAATTGCTCTCAACTGCTCCTTTGAAACAGCCTAATCTTGCATTAATTACACCTCATGCAGTTAAAGGGAAGCAGTGCAAGAGGGCACCAACAGAGACGTAGTTGGGACAGTTGCTGAAAAAGAGAGCACTGGCATCTTGCTGCCTTTGTAGCTTTAGCTCAGTTGAAATAAACAGGACTAGAAGGCAGCATTTTCACAAGCTCAGGGAACAGGTATTTTGTCTTGCTATGAACCATGTGGATAAAACACCTCAACAGCCCTCTGGAGTGATCTGTGGGAAAGAAAGTCCCCTTCCACAGAGGGACTTTGAACTCCATGCTCCAGATGCAATGCTGCTGCAAATGGCACCTGCACCAGCTACCTGACAGCATCAAATCATGAGCAGCTCACCAAGAATTTATTAGTCCTGAGTAAATATCCACCTCACTGAGTAATTCCCAGCAGCTGCAGAATAAGGTTTCCAGGATAACACAAGCATAGGACAAGCCAGGGGACAGTCCCCTTGAGCCTGAATAGTCTGTTCTTGTTCAGAACAAATGACAAAGGAAATGACAAGTCAAAATTTGCTTGTGGGAACAAGTTTCTACTTAGTATTAAAGCTATCTCTGGTACATCTGTAGAAATGCCTACACAGTAATTCCAGGTAGTGCAGCAGTAAAGGCAGAGTGTTTCTGTGCAGGAGAGAAAACCAGCCCAGAAAGCAGCTTAGTCAGCTGAGCTTGCCTTTTATAATGGCAGTTTATCACTGATTTTTGTCTGCACTGAAGCAGCCTACACGTATGCAGACTAGTTTCTGATCATAGCTTAGCACAGCATGGCTCTCCTGGAGAATGGCACATGTCAGAAATGGGTCTCAGAGCACCCAGGCTTCCAAACAGATGTCAGGGTCCATGTGAAGATTTCTGGAAGAGGAGCTTCCCCTTTAGAGTTCATAATCCTCTTTGTTCAGAAAGTACACACAGCAAAAGCAGGCGTGGATGCTGCTCCAATTTGCAAGTTTTTCTTGGCCAGGGATAGCCTAGCCTCATGAGCAAAAAGCACACTGCAGACAGGACACACTAACAAACAGTGAGATGTTCTGTCTCGCCCCCAAAGGCCAAGAAATTCAAACTCAGTTTGCAAATGAACCCAAGCATCCCTCACCGTTGAGCTGTCTTACAAAATTCAAAGGCTATATAAAGAAAAACTACCAGACATTTCTTGATGCAATACCAATTCGCCCCAAGTTAAAAATAAGAAGCTTGGCTGTTGTGACATTTCAGTAGAAGCCTGATTAGACATGTCTTGCACAACACTGCCAATTCCTATGAAAAGTTAACTGAAGGACAAAAGGCTACTGGAGTGGGGAAAAATGAAGTGTTTTATGTGTTTCTGCCAATGGGAAGAACAGCTGGTTGCAGGTATCACTGGCTGTAGAATTTTTTAATAACCATTGGAAAAACTGCTGAACATTCATGTTGAGTTTAGCTCATCACAGAACTTGCATTTAAAGGGAGACTCTCTTTCCAGTGCTGCTTGGCCAAAAGTAGCCATCAGATTTTTAAATTCCTAGTTTATACACTGCACTTGGAATCTTGAATAATTTATCTTTTTCTTTACACAGTCCACTTGGCCAGCATTTCCAGATGCATTTTTCTTCTTCCACCCGGTTGCAGTTGCAACACAGGCTATGGAACAGAAGACCAAGTGCTCTAACTCAGAGCATCCATTCCCACTTACCTGAAATCCTGTGCAGGCCAACTATCCCTTAGTCTCTAAACAGAAACATGCACTGTGTGAATTTATTTATTAAGTCTTAAACCACAGTGCTTTCCCTTTTAATTTCTTATGGCTGGGTTTGTCCTACCCCAGCTATTTCTGACGGAACTTCTTCAAAGAGATACCTATTCCTAGCTATTTTCTGTACTTGCCTGTCATTTGCAGAGAAGAGCAGAAAACCTTCCTATTAACAGAGGAAATGGCCAAACACTGTAATAGTACCCATGCAGAATCTTGTAGGGCTCACCTTAGCCCAGCACCAGCCAGGATCTGTGTGAAGAAAGCCGTAGCAGGGATTTCCAACGCCGCACAGAGCCGAGCACTCAAAATAGCAAGGGGCTGTGTGAGAAGCAGTCTGAGCCACACACCCCACAGCCCTGCAGCTCCAGTCCCTCTCACATCCTGTCCTCTCTTAATGAGAAACTTTGCAGCCCTGAGATTAATAACACTTGTGAGTTCAAAGGCAGTAAATGGAACTACTTCAGTTACTCAAGGCAGAATTTAACACAGATGTCCTCTGAAGTACACTCACTGCTCAGCCACCATCTATTCCAGGATTAGAACTGACAATATTATCTGAAGCTTTGATCTTCCTTAATTGATTTAATTTACTTCATATAAAAACACACATTTGTATATACAAAGTCAGGAAAAATATTTACATATTATTACATATACAAAGTCTCAGTACAGACGGTCACTTTTACAAAATAAATGATGCTAAAATCTGTTTTCTTGAGAACCCTCAGTCTCTTAGACATTAGGTTGGACCTGTCTTCTTAGCACCAAATATGTCATTAATAAAGCTTCTAAAACTCCCCTCCATTTACTGTGTAACAAATATGTTACATACTAGACAGGAGTATTTACTGCAGGCACATGCAACCATAAACTAGAAAAAGTTATAAATGGTTAAGGCACAAGGCTCAATTTAGAACTAATTTCCAATATTCTAGGCACTAATGAGTAAAGAAAACAAAATTAAGCTAGCTCAAGTGAATACCATTAACTGGTAGCCTCTATTGATCTTTAAAGTTTAGTCAAACAACACAAATGCAAACATAACCCAAGTCAAGATCCTTTCTTGGGTAGAAATATTGCTCAGGAAAACCCCAGGTGCACAATTGGATTACATGAAATGATATATCAGACCCTAAGATGTTGATGGTTGAATTTGTGTTCAGAAGAGCACACTGCAAGTAAATACATACAATTATTAAAAATCCAAGTTTCAACAAACATGACTATAAATAAGCCTAAATGACCTACATTCAGGAAAGGTAGAATAGCAAAGACTAATGTCACATGTGTGCATAGACTTCCTTAAAACTCCAACATCGCATCAAATTTGGTGATTTCAATATGCTGCAGTGTCAATTAATTCATTAATATAAAAGCCACATGCCTCAGTAATTAATGAAGGTGCATTAGGAGAACTAGACATTCTCCAACCTCTTTAGAGACATGCTGAATGTAAATGAGCAGTTAGTGGTTTCCTAAAAGACTGCCCACATACATAAAGCATGCACATGAACTCTGAGAAGCACAAGGACTCAAGCTAAAAACTGCAATATAAGAGCAAAAAATGAGTTAAATGGCAAATACACTTGCTGGATATTGGATGCTACTGGTACATGTACCATATATCATGTCAGCAAAAGTAGAAATATTTAAGAGGTCAAAGACTAATTAAAGAAGCTCCCATGTATAGCACTGAGGGGAGATGAGTTCTAAGAAAAAAGATGGAACACATGGAACAAAAGTACAACTGAGATTCCAATGTGAAAACACAAAATGAGAAATTCATGCACTGAGAGTGATCTTCCTCCGCCGCAGTGGGTAGCGCCTTCTCCCAGGGGAATCTGCAGCTTTTCTTCTTCTCAGCAAAACATAAGGATTTTTACTGCAAACAGTTCCTGTTGGTGTGACTTCTCCTGGTGGTACTGAATTTTGGACATTGTTTTCCTCCTTCACCTTGAAATCAGAAAAGACTTCTTGCCGCAGCTTGCAGAGTTCCAAGGTTGGTTGCAAAGTCAATGCTTGGGAAAAACCTTCTGCTTTTTCTATGAGTGCTGGGATAGACTGCAAAAACAAACCCAAGGATCTCAAGTTACATGGGAAAAACAATGGTTATAAGGCATGCAATATGCTAATGAGATTCTGACAGGCACAAAAGCTTCAGTGTCTGCAGAGATGATGCTCAGGAGGGCGGGTGAAGGCGGTGAACGCAGAGCTCCCACCCCAATAGTGAGGTGTCTGCACTGAGAAACCATGCAAAGAGTGTGCCAAGGTGAAGTGTTCCCTCATGATATCTCTAAGCTCAGGCAGTATCACAGGAACACCACAGCTGATGCCTAAGCAGGTGTTGAAGTAATAAATGTCATACTCTAGATGAAGTCATACAAGTCTTCAAAAGATGTTCTGTTTTTCAGACACTGCAGGTTCCAAAATCTCAGTGGAAGTATTTCCTGGGTAATCTCCCTTACTACCACATGAGGGGGAATGCTTTACACACACAATGCTTTACCTGCTTCCTAGGTACACACACAGACTTTTTTTCTACTGAACTATAAGGAAGATGAGTTAGAACTACTGTTTTGTGACATATTACCAGATCAAGAAGATAAAAACATATTTCTCTTGGAGCACATGGAGGTCTCACCTGCATTGCTTCGCTGATCTGTTTGGATGCCACCTCTGTTGCCTGCTTCAGATCTGCGATGTAAGCATCTACAGACAAACACAGCCCAAATCAACTTCTGAAACATAACCCCTTCCCCCACTACTCACTATCAGAAAATGGACAGAAAACCAGTAAAGTCCCTGTATAAAACCAACACCTGCAGCACATCCCTTTCACTGTAACACTGAGGACAACAGCTGGCATGGTATATCTCACTAGTAGTACTCTTTATCACTCAAATTGCAGTAGAGGCTAGCAGTCCCAACTACAGAAAGCCCCAAAGTTCTTACCTAAAAAACACAAAGCCAGTATTTGAAATAAGAGAACAGTTGTAAAGAAATAATTACATAGAAAGATTTGTTTTCAAAACTTTTAAGCTCATATTACATTTGATAAAACCCACACAGAACACAGAGAACAGACACCACTGTGGGGAACATGAGATTTAGAAAACCCATTTTCAGGAAGGCAAATAAATCTTCCTATTTCTCCAAGTTGGCTTTTACAATAAAGGCTGCTTATTTTTCTTCTGGCTTAACTTATCAAGCATCAACACTAAAAAGAACCAAGCATAAATAACATGAACTGTATTAATTCTGCTATGCTAATAAGGAAAGAAAAAAACCCCCAGCTTTCAGAAACACTGAAGCAGGCAGCAGGTGCAGAACACCAGCATAAATCTGACTGTAATAGCAATATGATAAGATCATCAATACTTTAATTCTGTATTCAAGAGTTAAACTCTAGCCTATTATGAAACTGTTTTGCATGTTCTCCATCCACAAAACTTAAAATGAGCAGACTAGCATGCTTTTGGGAGGTAAGGAGCCTCACCTCCACTACTATTACTTTTCTGTAGAGTTTCACCAGTGCCTGCAGTAGGACAGTGTCAGGTGGTGCACATACCCCTAAACCCTGTCAGGGTTAAACACAGCATTCTGTTTTGAAGTCAATCTTTGCAGTGCTGCTGAAGGCATTTAGAATCAGTCACTGCTTTCTAGCTCAGGGTTACAGTGATTCCCTGCTGAAACATGGTAACCACCAAGGGATGGTGCTTGTTGAACTGTCCATGTATCCAGTGTGCTGCTCAGAGCTGGTTTAGGAACACATGATCCCTACATGAACATGGACACTAAAATGCACCATCATT
This sequence comes from Agelaius tricolor, assembly GCF_023055355.1. NCBI lineage: Eukaryota > Metazoa > Chordata > Aves > Passeriformes > Icteridae > Agelaius > Agelaius tricolor. The sequence continues at coordinate 22,542,340 of NW_027269261.1, read as the reverse complement.
CAGTTTGGAAGAATTAGCAGTCCAGAAGCAATCTCTTTAAACTCATCTCAGAGCCCTATGGAAGGGCATTCTCTAAAAGAAGGATATCTCTACAATGCAGCGTTCTTACAATAAAGTATTGGGATGAGGAGGCTGGTGACCTTATGAAATGGTAAGGATGGAGTGAAGTGAAAGAAGAAATAATTATTTGTATTATTGTACAGAAAGACTGACACACAGTTAAGTGAAATTTGCCTGCAAGAGTTTGCCTTGACATAGATGGCATTATATTCCTCGGTGTTCAAGGCTTTCCAAAACATAGGGAAATGAAACAAGGAAATGAAAGGTATTGAGTAATCTAAACATTTTTGGTTTCTGGCCACTGTACTTGCTAAAGTGGGATACATAAACTTCCCAAAGACTACATAATACCAAAATGCTCCATAAACTCCATGGTATCTTAGCGACAACTTTGCCGTTACCAAACTCAAAACCACAATATCATAGTGCAAGCTGCTACTAACTTGCAAGTAGTGGACTGACATCAGAAAAGCCTGGATTTGGACACTAGAAACCAAAAGGAACTCAGATACAAAGTGACCACTGTACTGCTCCTACTGGCTGCTTTGGGGCACAAGCTGGCACTGCCGGAAGCCATGTCTCACATCTACAAAGAGGAAATGATGTTTAGAATGAAGTCAGATCAGCAGGGTGAGAACTGAAGATTCAGCTCAGCTCGTCAAACTCTGAGCACCACTGCTTGTTACATCATGTGCAGTAATTCATAGTGAGGGTGCTCACTTTTCAAATTAGAACTGCACTGCTGAATTCTGTCATTATTCAATACTTAACAAAAGGTAACACAAAACTTCCCATTTATTAAAGCCAGCCTCAAAAGAGGACATCCCAATCATCCACTGCAAAATCCACCACCTTGTTCCAAGGAGTCTGTACAAGGCATCTTTCCAAAGCATGCAGCAAACTTACAACGTTGTTTGCAGCTCTGTTCCTTCATCAACCCTCACAAGTGACACAGGCAGGATGAAATCTCTGTCCTACTTGGCAAGTTAGGAAAGCCAACCCTGCCACCACTGAGTCCTACACAACAGCTTTCACCAACTCCCTGAAGGAAATGACTGATTAGGAAGAGAGGCTGAAGCATTTCTAGTACTTGCGTAAAATGAACACAAGAACAGATGAAGTACAATGTCAGTGATCCATCAGTTCCACTGGCTCCACCAGTGATGAAGGAAAGAAGTAAGGAAGCCTTCTGGGGGTAGCTGTGTGACAATTTCTCCCCAGCACACACAGAGAGAGAGAGAGCTTTTTGCCTTCAAGAACAGTGCCTAACTGCAGGCAGCACTCAGAATGAGAGAAATGGACACGGTAAAACTCAGGCAGCAATACATTCACTTATGACAAACTTCTAGCTTTTTAGTTAATTTATAAACAGCCAATTTTAAACAAGCTTAAAGAAAGAAAACTTGTTAAACATTTACTGTTAGCCAGTAAGTGAGGCAGTGTTTCCTCAGTACAGCTGCCATCCCCACAAAATCTTTACCTTGAGAAGGCTGAGGTCTTATGTCTGCTGGTTTTACCACAGGCTGGTAGAGCTTCTGCATATTGAAAAAAAAAAAATTGTGAAATACCTCCTTGGCTTAATAGATATCTAATATATAGATATATATGTATCAGTCAGAACAATGGGGATTTTGGTGAAATTATTTAGATCAAGCATATATTAGAGGTACAGATTATAGATACTTAGCTACTGAAAATAGCATTCTGGTTAACACAGTTACACTCACTGTAAATACATCTCCAGAAATCTGCTTTAGTTTGCAGAATTCTAACTATTAAAGCATGAGAACTGACATCCAGGCATTTTGGAAGAAGCATTGCCACCTGCTGCATGACGGAGGAAAATGAGCTGCTCTAGCTTCTCAAGAGCCATTCACAGAACCAGCATGCTTTCACAGAGCCACAAAGTCCAACAAAAGGTACATTAAGACAAAAAGCTAAGAAAAAGAAAAGTACTTAAACAACTACACTCTAGCCCAGCAATTACTTATACAGAACTAAGAACACTCTGCTTCACAAACTGTGAGTCTTGTCCCCTTACATCAGTTAACTGAGACATGAAGCAAACTAGCAATAACTGAATACAACCCATACTCAGTTACATTAAAGGTGCAATTAGAAGCAGCTAACAGGGAAGAAGGAAACAAAGCAAGGCCAAGGGAACAGAAGTTAGATCATCTGCAAGTTAGTGCTCTCCACTTCAGGAGCTGTCCCTCAACATTCTTCAGGCAACAGCAAGTAGGGGAAAGCTAATTATTCCCGGCTGTAGTTTGGGAGAAATTTTTTCACAGTCCACACAACTTAGCAAGTTTGCAGTAACAGCTCCAAGCAGGAGAGCAAACATGGCTTGCACTAGCCTCAAACTCTACAGACCATATTGACTGAAAACCCACAGGACGATCTCCTGCTTTGGCAATTACAAGGAAATCACCACAATAAACGACTGGTTCTCTCCAGATAAATCACATCTTCATGGCTGCTCTTTATGCCTCAGAAAGCATCACTCATTTAGCTATGATGATGAAAGAACACAAGAAATCCTCAGCCAAAACCTAAGAGACCACTGGTACCTTTGCAGAAATAGCTGAGAGATGAAAATAAAAGAACCATTTACAGAGATAAACTAGGCTTTCCATATTTCTTACACATATTTCTACATATTCTTACGGGGATAAACTAAACTTTTGCAGACAATTTTAATTAAAATAATCGTCTAGTTGTGGTGGTGTAAACTTTGAAGAGATCAGCAAGAGAAAAAAAAGCAGTATGGGAGGCATTCCAAATAACTAACCCACTGTGGCACTCAGGTAGCAGAAACATTAAAAGGTCTTGTTAAATCTTGGTGTTATTCAATAGCATATTTTATTTAAGTTGATTTTGTTTGTTTTACATACTTAATATACTGACTAAACAGAGAGATCACAAAAGACAATATATATCAGAAAATATCTCAGGTGTAAGATGAAAGTGCACCCATGCACTTTTCCTTGCTGTAAATCATCTCTGCCTGGCAACCCTAGAGAGTTAACATTACTCAATTTTAGTCCTCAGAAATACAATGCAGGTTCCTACACAACTTCCAAAAAAATTCCCTGTCTGCTTTAGTATAGAATAGCTGAAGTTGGAAAGGACCTCTAAACACCCTCCTGAAAGTTGGGCCAACTATGGCAGGTGGCTCAGAACCTCATCCAGTCAACATCTGAGTGTCTCCATGAATCTTTCCAAGGATGAAGATGGCACAGTTTCACTGGGCAGCTTGTGCCAGTGTTTGACTCTGCCTCAGCCTCTTGTTTTTTGCCAAAGAAATTCTAATTAATCAAGAGGTAAGCAAAAGGAAGGCCTAACATAACTTCAGGGAAGAAATCCAGCAGCTGAGAACACAACTGGCTTGTTTAATGCCAGTAATTACTTTACACTGTGTGTCAAAAATCCCCCAGAATTTACTGTGTTGATTCATTAATCCACACTGCCTTTTGCTTTACTGAAAATTATTACTTGAAGTAGTTACTAGCTCCAAAAAAGTGCTTAGGAAGCCACTGACATTTTTTAAGCAGTACACTGCATGTGATACTATCTATCTGTATGTAGTGTAACATTTAGCACCTCAACCTCAGCCAGTCCAGCCCTTGGGCAAGGACTTGAGGAAGTCGAAGATAAATAGGTGCCTACTGGTTTGTAAATCCTGAGTCACCAAGCTGAAGCAATGTGCTACAGTTTCTTTGTGCCACAGACCCAATTCAGACACAGCCACAATGCTTTGTAGCAACCCTTAGTAAACTTACTAAGTTTAACCCTTAGTTACTGCAGAACCAGTTAATGAAAAAGAAGCAATTTCATTTTATGATAAAGAATCAAAAGCAATCATGGGAAGGAGCTTAAAGGTCAACATTGGATGATTGATTTCTTAATGCAAAGGTTTTCTGGAAGTCTTAGGTTACTCACCAACATCTCTTGCTCTGCTTTCATGGTTTCGATAGCATGCACCAGGATCTTTTTAGGCCACTGTTTACGCCTAGTTGCTGTCTCTACTATTAATTCATCAAATTGATCCTCCAGAATTTTAATATTGGAATCTGAAAGCGACAAACACACATAGTTACTGTGGAATTCTCAATTTATTTTATTTTGAGACAAACTTGTCAAGAAAAAGAAGCTTCAGATCTCAAATAAAAAAAATCATGCAGAATTATCAACATAGAAATAAATGTATGTCTCGAATCTCCTTGCTAAGAGAGTATAGAGATTGGAGCATATCTTGATGTTGGCCAGTTATTCTGAAGTAAATGATCTGGGGTGGGGAGAGGGAAAGAACTATCCAGGGGAAAAAATAACAAATGTATTTCCCTATGAACACTGAATCTGTGAAGAATGTCTTAGGAAGCAATGGCTATCTTCTAAGGAGAAAAATGGTTTATCTGTGTGATTTACAAGCACTAAACAAACTCCAACTGTACAAACATTAATTGGAAGCCTAACTGATTTTACATCACACAGTGCACAAATAAGCAGTTTAACATTAAAATCCACTGTTCCCATTAATGTGCTGAGTATAACTTGCAAGCCATGCAATGTTTTCAATCTAGTGGTAAAGAATAGATTTTGAGCACCCTCTCTGGGTCACTCAGTGCAGAATCAAGTGATTGCAAAACTCAGGAAGGAAAAGCCAAGGTTTTAGGAGTCTGTGAGTTTGTTTTGGTTGTTTGTTTTAAGATCAACATGAAACCATTTAAATATAGACAGGAAAGACTTAAGCCACTGATCAACATAAATACGGAAGGCACAAACTGACAGATCTCTTGGTGATGCAAACTGGATCAGAGCTAGGCACATGAGTAAATCTATATCGAATTAAAAAGCACAATACAGTCCTTGCACCTGCTTTATGCAGCTGTGGGCAGATGACAGTGTCTCAGTTTTGCATTTTACATCATGAGTTCCATGCATTTTTGACCTTGTAGTCAAAGTACCTGGAGTTTTATCATTCTAGAACTACAACTGCAGACACTTCACAGAATGAGAGAATAGTCTGGGTTGGAAGGGCCTTTAAAAGTGATCTAGTCCAAGCCTCCTGCAATGAGCAGGTACATCTTCAACCAGATCACACTGCTCAGAGCCCATGTGTGCTCCGAGCAACCTGACCAAAAAACAGTTCAATGTTTTGGGCTCAACAGCTCCGTACTTAGCTCAATGTATCTGTATTTTCAGCTCTATATAACTGCAAAAAGCATTAAACTGCAAGCAAAGACCACCCAAAGCCAACACAGGTGAGTGAATGGACCGCACTGAAATTTTCTTTGGACACCAGACTACCAAGAATCTCCACTACTATTATTCAAAAGACAGTAATTAAAAATACATTGTTTCTATTACACATATTTATATAGAAATAATTTTCAACACTTAATCTGTACATTCAATAGCAGCAACAGAGAGTCTCCTAGGGTCCTCTGACAGATCTTGGTCACTGCCCCCAACACTGAGGCTGGAGGGGCCCTCCAGAGCCTCCTGCTCACAGCAGAGTCAAAGCCCATTTCAAAACAGGTTGCTCCAGAGGGTTTTTGGAAGCCTCCAATGCTGGAAACAAGCTCTGGGCAGCCTTTTCCAATGCTCTGTTATCCTAGGAATGAGTTTTTACTTCCAAACATGAAGTCAGAACCTCCCCTTTCAATCGGGCCCCTTCTGCTTCTGGACAAAACCAAACCAAGCCAAACCCAGGGAGCGGGAAGCGAATGGAAGCCGACGCCTACCGCTCTGCAGCCGGGAGTCATCCGAGGCCTCCTCCCAGGGCTGCCCGTTAATGGTGACGTTCTCCCGCACCGCTGTCTCGAAGTTCTGCAAGGCACGGAGCAGACTGAGAATCCATCGGTGCATCCGTGAATCCATCCATCTATCCATCCATCCCTCCCGCAGGAAGAGCCCCCGGGGGCCACCCCGGGGCAAGCTGCCCCTCACCCCGGCTGCCGAGCGCTGCCAGCGGGGCCCGGCGGGCCCTGTGCCGGCACGTTCCCGTTCCCGTTCCCGTTCCCGCTCCCTCTCCCCGCTCACCCAGAGTGCGTCCGCCTCTGCGGCGGCCCCGCCGGGCTGTCCCTGCACCAGGGCCCGCACGAAAGGCGCGCACAGCTCCAGCACCGCGCCCAGCCCACGCCGCGAGCAGCACCGCACCCGCGGGTCCCGCCGCGCCTCCCCTGGCCCCGGCCCCGGCTCCGGCCCCGGCCCCGGCCCCGGCCCCGCGCCCGCCGCCTCGGGCTCCGGCGGCGCCTCCATTTCCCGCCCGGGACGCGGGGAAAATGCCGGCCCGGAAGCGGAACCCGCGGCCGCCCGGTGCCTTCCCGCCGGGCGCGGCATGGCGGGGCCGGTGGACTGTCACTGCCACCTGGCCGCGGCCTGCTTCCAGCCGGTGAGGCGCGGCGGGCCGGCGGGCGGGCGGCCGGGGGGAGTGGGTGCCGGCGCAGCCCCGGGCTGAGGCGGTGCGTGTCTCTTGCAGGACGTGGCGGCCGTGGTGCGGGCGGCGGAGCAGGTGAGGCGGGGCGGCCTGAGGGGACCCTCTGCCCGCGGCCCCGCCGGTCTCAGCGGGCCGGGGGTCTCTGTGTGCCGCAGGCGGCCGTGTCGGCGCTGGTGGTGGTGTCGGAGCAGGCGGGCGAGTTCCGGAGCGTCGTGGAGCTGTCCGAGAGGTGCGAGTTCGGCCGGGATCCCGCGCCCACCCGCGCCTTGGGGACTGACGGCGGATGCGCTGCCCCCCTCAGTCAGGCCGGCCCTTCTGGGCTTTAAACCTGCGCTCTCTGCGAGCTCCTGGCGTTAAACTTAGGGTCTCTGTGGTCTTTCACCCTCTCGCTATCTGTTCCGTGCCTAGATTCCCAGGGTTTGTCTTGCCATGCCTGGGAGTTCACCCCGTTCAAGAGATTTCTCCAGAGGAGCAGCGCAGTGTTACTTTGAAGGTAAAACGCGGCCTCTAAAATACTGCTGGAACTTTTCAGGACAGACGACAGGATGCTCCGGTCTGCCTGATTTACCTTCGGCTCTGCCCAGTGGTTTTTCTGCCCTCTGTCATGCAAGGAGACCCAGTGGACCAAATCCCAGGCTCTCTCAGCATATCCATTTGTCCCTGTTAGCCTTTAAAGCAGAATTGTTATCTGGAGTCATCTGGCTGTATTACTGCAGTGAAATGGTTTTAGAAATCCCAAGTGTGCTTTGCTTACAGCAAACAATATGTGCAGATGTTCCTTTGTTAACATGGGAACTGGAAGGCAACTGTTTGTGGCCTTATCCTAAAAATCTCAGGGAGCTGTCTGCAGCTATTTAATGTTACTAAGTTATTTTTGGGCCTTGTTTTAATTACCTCTGCTGCTATTGTGAAAAGTTAGCTCAGGACTATTTAGAATAAGGTTTTGAGTTATATATATACATATTAATATATATATAGAGATAGATACAGATATAGATACAGAATGTAATAATAATGTGTAATGAAGATATGAAATGAAATGGTTATTACGTGAAGAAGATAAATCCTTCAGACTTCTAAAATCTGATGGCACAGCTCACAGTAATGGCAAGTTGTGAAGTACAGAATTTCAGAACAGCGAAGGAAATACCAATTTTATCATAATGCTGTGTTCATAACCCTTTCCTCTTGTAAGGGCAGTGAGAGTTGCATCTTTTATTCTTGCAGGATCTGGATGCTGCACTGCCTCTTATAGAACTTTACAAAGACAAATTGGTGGGGATTGGAGAAGTGAGTGGAATTCTATAACTTGTTTAAATCTCTCCAGCAGCAGCTGTCACTGGAATTACAAAAACTGAGTCAATGCTTGTTTTTCTGCATGTGATAAGAATTGCTATCAGCCTGAACAAGCACTAAGTCTGATTGGTAGTTCTCTTAATGTGCTTTCCTTTATAGCTTTGGTTGATTCATTCTTTTCCTTTGTTATTGCTATTAGAAAATAGATGGAATTTATGCTGCTGGAGTTGTTGGAAGATTACATACTTATGCTCTCTCATGTTATACCCAAAGGCAGGTCCTTCCTGCCTTTTTCTCTGACAAAGTTAGTCTAAGCTGTGATTTCAGTACACCACAGTAACTTGTACAGTTCTTTTATTTAATCTTTCATCTATCTGTATCCATCTGTTGTCTACTGTCTTACATTTGTTTATAAATGAATTGAGGCTTTAGGATGGAGTCTGCCTCGATTTGTGTGTTAGTACCAGAGGGACTTACATCTGGTTCTGCGCTGGCTACAGAAAAAGCAGGTTTTGGCAGAGTTTTGTAGCTAAATTTGCCATGTTGTACCGTATATGAAGAATTTCTCTTCATCTAACTGTGAATGGGACTGCTTTGACAAACATTTGAACATGTTTAGATCAAAAAAGTATAGAATTAATGGGTAATTTTTGCTAGAGATTGGATTAAAGCTATGGGTTCAGGTCAGAAATTTTGCCTATACTGGAGATCCATATTTGAGACTTAATCTGACATAATATTCAATAGAATGTAAACCCCCAGAAAACCAGTTACAGACTAAAATGTTAAATACCCTTGTTAGTAGCTGTCTACCCACAAATGTTTTCATTGTTGAAAAGATTATGGTTGAGAATGCATTTTTTTAATTTAAGCTGCAGCTGAGCTCATTTTAATTGCAGTCTCTATTCATATTTTGAAATGTTTTGCAGTTTTGAATCATGGTATGCCTTTGTATGTCTAATTATGGTTTTGTTAAGTGTTAGGTCTGTAAAACTTTTCCCTTCTCTTTTTGTACTGTAGGTTGGACTAGATTTCACTCCCAGATTTGCCAGCACCGATGAACAGAAGGAAGGACAAAGACAGGTTTTGATCAAGCAGATTGAGCTGGCAAGAAGACTGGATTTGCCATTGTAGGTTTTGTTTATACCAGGAGGATTTGCCAGGTCTCAGTAACATGTTGAAATACTTCCCAGGATTTATGGTTATTAAGTGCCCACAGAACTTTCCTTAGATGGATTAAACTGGCATAAGTGTCCTGTCAGTCTCCAGTTTGAGATGTAATTGTAGAATTTTCCTTATGTTTGCACTTCTGTACAGACACCTTATGTTCCCTGTCCGTGCTATGTTGTTCCTATATCTTCACTAGCTGAAAGGATTAATAAAAACATCCTTGGGTCTTTTTCTTGATAAAAGTTATAGTAGAGATTCATTATTTTCATCCCAAGATACTGTTTGTTTGTATTTGCAAGAATAGGGTATTTGGCTAAATTTCCTAATGCTAGGCCTCTCCTTGCTGTGCAGAAATGTTCATTCCCGCTCAGCTGGAAGACCAACCATTAATCTCTTGAAGGAACAAGGTATGCTTTGAATGCCTTTCCTCTGCCATGGCTTTGGCCAACAGGATTTCTCCAGTTGTGCCACATCCTGACATCAGTTTGTGTGTGTTTAACTCAGGAGTGTGAAAAACACCAATCACTTGTTTTTAAAATTTTAAAAGTTTAATAGTAATAAAATGGTTATAAAAATAGTAATACAATTAGAGTAATAATAATTTGGGCAATTTGAATTAGGACAATATGAGACAATAGAAACAAAGAGTTATGGACGTCCGGGTACCTTTTTCTGGGAAGGACACCCGTTAACAGAGGATTAACCCTTAAAAGCAATAGCCTGTTGCATGTTCATACATCTCATACATGATGCATAAATTCCATTCAAATACAGGATTCTGTCTGGTCATCGTCAACTTCTGCCTCTGAATCCTAACAGTGCCTTTGAGGCGGGAAGAAGTTCGTTTCTTCTGATAATAGGGCAATAAATTCTCTTTCTCTGAAAGATTTAGGTGTCCTGTGTCTGCTATCTCACTGCGAGTCCTTTCTTTAAAAAAAGTATCCTACATAGCATCGTTTCTATTTTAACAATTTTTATAACCTAAAACTATATTTAACACACTACTTAAGAGAATTAATACAGCATAACTTTCTAACATAACACATATAATATTCATTTTATATTTGTGAAAAGCCAATCATAAAATATGCATTTTTCACAGGAGCAATAGTGCAGAGTTTCTGTGTTAATTCTGTATGGGACCAAGGTCCCATTGGAAGCTGGCATGGCAGCCCTGTGTAACCCTGCTGATGAATGTGGTTTGCTTTGTTTCTCCAAGGTGCTACCAAGGTGTTGCTCCATGCCTTTGATGGGAAGCCATCTGTAGCCATGGAAGGGGTGAGAGCTGGATACTACTTCTCCATTCCTCCTTCCATTGTAAGGAGTGAACAGGTAATGTTTTGTTCCAGCTGGGATCTTCTCCTTCTCCATGCATTGCACATTTTTACTTTGGCTGAATTTCTGCCTGGGGCTTTTGCCTTAGCTGGACTTTGGAGGGGGAATTCTGGCTAAAACAGCTCAGCTGTTCCTGAGAAACAAGGGGGATTTTTCTCATTTTATTGCAGTTTCCAGTGAACTCTTCTTCAGAAGATTCTGTTACTGGACTGTTTTACAGCAGGGACACGTCACATAGAGAAGGAGTAGTTTTTGTGACAGGATTGCTTTCTGTGATAAGCTCAGGAAATGTAAGAGAGGAAAAAGTTTGATTCAAGTGGAGGGAGCATGAGGAGTGGATATAAATGGGGATGAGTGTGGGTACTTAGGAGGAAGGAAAACAAACTGGGGTTGAGAGGTAAAGCAGAGAGGAGGAAAAGGTACACAAATACTATATGCACAGAAAACAGCAAATTAGAATTGCACTGGCAACTCTATAACTGCAATATAACTGCATGATTTAATAAATAATGATGAATTCAGCTTTGAGATAATAGTACTTTGGATATTTAGAGAACAGCAGAACCCTAATTTGAAGGGACTTCTTGAGCAGCTCCTGGTGTTCTTGCTTCCATTCAGAAATCATTGATAAAATGTAAACAGTGGCACCAAAGTCTTTTGATGTTGTCTCTAAATGTAGGGAATATCCTCCCTTCATGTTTTTCCCCCACAGTTTTAAGTGCATAAAGCATTTAATGGCTGTCTTATTTTCTTCAAGAAGCAGAAGCTTGTGAAACAGCTGCCACTGGAAAATATGTGCTTGGAAACGGATTCTCCTGCACTGGGGCCTGAAAAACAGGTAGGTGATGGGAGGGAGGGACTTCTGCCTATTTGCATCCAAACCCACACCTTGTGGAGGTCAGCTGCTGGCACAGGATAGTGAAGTAGTCTTAAGTGTGGTTACAGAGAGGAAAGAAGCTACCAAGGGAACTTGATCCAAGAGGAATGGATACATGTCATTTTTTTCTGCCACATGTGCCACAGTGTGACTGAAGTTGTGTCAGAAAGTACTGAATCTGAAACACTTGTGATCTCTAGGGGTCTGTAATTTGATTGGTTTTGTTTGTTTTCCAGGTGAGGAATGAACCCAAAAATATTTACATTGCTGCTGAATACATTGCCAAAATTAAAGGAATTCCAGTTGGAGAAGTTATAGAAGTGACTACACAGAATGCACTAAAAGTATTCCCTAAACTTCAGCACTTTATTCGGATATAGATTCAGAAACTGAAATATATGATGTTGCAGAAAGTATTACTTGTGGTGTAATTAATAAAACCAACATCTTGTGTTAAAGTGGAGTTTCACAGTTGGAAGCTCAAGAAGCAAGGAGTGTTATATAGCTGGATAGGATGAAAATAGGGAATTTCTCAAAGGCTTTTGGTGTGCACCATAATAATCTCATGAATGTGATAAAGGCATGTTGTTCCTTTGCATCTCTCACGTTTCTGAGCAAATAGTTTGTAAAGGAGAGCACCATAAAATTGACAGTTTAGTTTCTCAGGCTGCTTTCCCAGCTGCTCCTAGTCTGGGAGATGGCCACTGTACAGTGCTTGATGTCCCCTTCACTCCTTGTTTCTGCTGACTGAAAGTCACAAGTTGTGGACCCAGGCATGATAAGAAAGCTCCTGTTAGAACTGGCAGCCTGCACATCCCTTTCTGAGCCATTAAAAAACCCAGCTGGATGGACATTCTCTGTATTCTGTGCTGACTGGACTGAATGGTGCAGAAGCAACATCTTTTCAAAATACAGTTAGAAGAATTATAGCCCTTCTCCTTTTCCTTGGCTACTTTAAGATGGATTTTCTTGGATTTTTAAAATACTTTATTTTTTGAGTTGTGTTCAAAGCAAAAAGCCTGGGTTTGGTCTTAGTTCAAGGACTCGCTCTTCTGACTGCTCAGTACCAGGAGACACAGGATGTGAAAGGGAGACAAGCTCAGTTTTGTGATATCTTGGAGGTGGTCTCTGTGGATTCATCTATGTTGCCCAGTGTCCTAAAGCTGAATCTGGTGCTCCCTCACAGCACCTGTGTGGATGTGGGCCTGTGAAATACTGATCAAAACGTTGTTGATTATAAACCAGCAATTGAATGAGATGGGTTTTATATGGCACACAACTGTTCTGAGGGCCACTAGGGAAGTGGAGCTTTTCTCTCACTATGGGGAGTTTTACCAGGTCAATGAAGAAAATACACAAGCATTAACTTAGTTCATGACCACCTCAGAGAGGAGAAGGGGCCAAAGCTTGCAGTGTAAGTGATGCCCCATCATAAAGTTTTGTTTTCCTCCACTTCATCTTCCTCAGTTTCTTAAAACTGCATTGTCAAGAGGTTTTTTTTTGCTGCCTTTATCAGAACAGTTGTTCTGCCTTTTGACTAGAACTAGCTTATTAAGTTTAAATGTGTTCCTAAACAGTTTTCAGCCTGCAGCAAACAACCAAACTTGCACAATTTGTCTCTACTACAACGTGTGTTTAGAGCAGCAAACACCTGGATCTCTGCTGAGTGTTTGATCCAGAGGAGTCAGAGCTGTTCCTTACCCTGGTTCTGCAGGCACCATTTTCACTAAACAGGGCCAAGGACGGGGTTTGCCTGCAGGTGGTGCTAGGGAACAGGTGTGCAATAGTCAGAATATTAGCTTGATTCACTTAATTAATAATCATGTCATTGGAGATGCTAAACGTGATAGATACCAGGCAGCCTTAAATGTGCTTCCTGCTGCCTATGTGTTGGGAAGTCTCCCAGTATCGCTTGGGAATGCAAAATTCCAATGCAATTGCAATGTGAGGAGGTGCTCTGGGTAAGAAGTCAGGCAGCATCCAACTGTTTGTGAAGTTTCAACCTAATTATTTTTCTCTATGGAATCCTTAGCATTGGATGAAAACACTGGTTTTGCAAGAAGGGGGAATATTAAGGAGTCTCCTCAAAATCGCTGTCTCTGCAGGGGGGTGGCATTGCTCTGGTTCAGCCTTAGCCTTGCAGTAGGATGATTCCTGAGTGGTTGAATCCCTTTTGCTGTGGCAGAAACCTCCAGCACACTCCCATGCTGGAGCTCCTGTGTGGGCAGGGCACTGCCGAGGGTGGGCAGCCCCCAGGGGCCATGGGGCTCTGGGACAGCCCAGGTCCCTGGGCTGTGCAGCAGCAGGCCTGGAGCTGCTGCTGGTGGTGCAGGAGCATGGCTGAGGCTGGTGAAGGAGGCACAGAGTTGCTTCCCCTGGGCAGGGAGGGCTGGCATTGCAACAGCCATGGGCAGGGTGAGCCTGGCAGGGGGCCACGGCAAAACAAACCAGCTCTGTGCTCTCCTTAGACCTGCGGCGCCGGAGCTAAGTCATGGAGTAGGTGACCTGGAGTCCCAGAAAAGGAAAACTCAGTGTCACTCCCACCCTGCCTTGGCATCCCTGACACAACAAGGGTCAGAAGCAGCACCCTTTTCCCAGTGCTGCTGGTTTGCCTGTGCAAGTTGTGCCCCAGTCACTGCACTCAGTGCTGGGGGTGGGCAGCAGGCACTGGAAATAAAGTTGTTTCCCTGCACAGGAAACTCTAGGGTGCTCACTCAGGACTGGGGGTACTGCTGTGCAGTGAGGAGAAGGTGTGGTTTCTGAGCTGGAAAACATCACTGGTCCTCAGTAGTTGTTCTGTAACTTTACCTCAAAGGAGGATTTAACAGAAAGCTTGGATTTCTGCCTGCATTCCCAGGCCAACACCTGGCCTGCAGAGGCTGGGGAAGGCAGGATGGCTTTTGGGGAGCTGCATGGCTGTGCACTGTGAAGCCCTTCATCCCCACAGAGGTTGGCCTTAGCAACACCAATGTGTGTCCTGAACCCTGTTGCAAGCTTCTCAGGTCTGGATAAACCATGCCTTCCCCTACATAACACAGGAGACTGAAATGGCCAAGGATGTACTGGAGGAAGGACACAGTGCAAATTTAGTTTTTGGTAAAGTTAGTGCGACCCAAGTTTTCTTTTCAGCTGTGCCACCACTTTTGGAGGTCACACACAGCCCAGGTGACCTCTGTTTCAGTGAGGGGAATGGCACAGATTGTCTGCAGCAGTGTGGAAAGTGGTAGGTCTCAATCTCCATCATACCTTCAGCCATCAGCTTTCCTTAGGATGCTACAAACAGTGGATCTGGTTGTACTTTGCAAGACTCCCCATGTCATTTTACCTTGCAGGATGTACATGGAGTGATAAAAAAACAAGGAAGGGCTCTATCTGTGCTCACGGAAATAGTCTTTGGAGGGCTGCAGGTGGATCACCCTCCTAGGGCCTTTCTCCTGAAATTTGTTTTTAGCCATGTATTAACAGGGGCTGAATCTCCTGAACTGTGGGGCAAAGTGCTCTGAGTTTTTCCAGAATATGACATGGGAGCAAATGGGGAGATGGTAATGAGGCCAAGTTGATGAAATGCTTCTTATTCCTGCTGATTATCATGATAAGAGTTTAGACCAATGGACTAAAGACTTTTACCTTTTACTGAGGTGCTTCCAACAGACTCCTATGCAATGCATAGATAGGCTCTTAAGAGGCAAAAGCAAATAAATGAATGGCTGGAAATGCAACTTTCATCACTTATGAAGTTCTGCTTTTGTTTGTTTTTTCATTAATGCAGGCTGGGGTTCAATCCTCTGTTCCCATTACAGAGCAGGAAAGTGAATTTGAGAAAGTCACTGGCTTAGCATAAAGCTTTATTGTTCTCTTTGCTTTCTATATGCAGTACAAAGACACTGCTGAGATCAAAGAAAGGACATGAATTGCCATATCACTCAGTTGTCTCAACATTTTCCTCTTCAGCAGGTGGTTATCCATCTGTTCATTTTCCCTGCTGGGGTTGGCTTTTCTGTCAGTGTGAATCTCCTGGGGCATGGGCATGTAAACCCTGCTTGCACTGGGTGGTGGCCCAACCATGCAGTGAGTGCCAAGTGCCTCCTCCAGGAGCTGCTGGACTTTTACGCCCCTTTGAGCTCCTGTGGGTGACAAAACAAGGAGGAACCATAGTGAGGATCCAGGTCCTGCTGAACCCTGGGGCAGGGGCTGGTGCCCATCTCCCCAGATGCTTGTTGCTGTGCTCAGAGAGATGCTGCTTGGTACAAGCACAGGAGATCAGTGCCACTACCCTGCTCAGGTCTGCTGATGAAAACACCAGTGGGGTTCCCGTGAGGAAGCAGAAGTGTTGAGGCACTGGAGTCCCTCTGAGGCATGGCACTGAGGACAAGGAGTCTGGAGGAGCATATCTGATGTCCTACCAAAGAGGCAGAATCAGTATATATGGATTTTGTCTGCAGTGTGTGGGTGAGGTAATATGCCTTGTACCCTGCCTCTGAGGGAAGGTGAGGCAGCTGTGTGGTGTCTGTGGGCAGTGATTCACATGAGCCCAGCCTGCCACAGCAGAGCCCTGGCTGTGCTGAGGCTGAGCAAACCTTCAGCTACCCATACAAGGGCGAGTGCAGCTGCCTGAATGACCACGAAGCAGCAGCGACAAGTGGGGAAGCAGGGCTACATCCCCCTGTTCTGGAAGAGCAGGGAGTGAGACCTGGAAAAGTGACAGTATGGGCAGTGTGATTGAGGCCCTGCTGCCCCAGATATCAGCAGGCAGATGGGCTGGGTCTGTGCCTGGGCTGGCTGTTAAAGCCTGCCTGCAGTGCAGGGAGAGCTCTCTGTGCTCCCCACCCTGTCAGTCCCTCTCGCCGAGCCCGTGGTGCTGAGGCCGCTCTCCTCTCTCTCCATCTGCTGCGAGGTCCCCGTGGCTGCGTGCCTGTACTGCACCTGGGCTGCCCTGGCTGCAGGGAAGAGCAGCTGACGTGTCCCTGCCCCCTCAGCCCCCCACGTGCATCCTGACTCCATCCTGTGTGGGGTGGGGTTCATCCCATTCGGAGCAGAGCAGATGGGCAGCGCCACAGTCACATAGATTTTGTATTTCTGTGGCAGAGTGTGGACACTGGGTTTAACTTGTTTAGCGTTCCCATATGGGCTTTGCATCTGCTCTTTTGGCTGTACCAGGGCTGTGTGCTTTGTCACCAAGAGTGCAAATGGGTGCTGGGGTCCTTGTTGGTGCCCAATCACACCTTAAGGCACATGATGCAGCATTGATGGAAGTTGTTTCACAAGCAGCACAACCAATAATGCTTTTTTCCCCAGGGATTTATGGTCGCCTGACCACAGCGATCCCAGTCTCCTACCCATGTCCTGTAATGCTCCTATTACAGCCCAGCAATCCCAGTGCAGCTCCCAGTGTTTCTCCCTGTCATGGTACAACCAGCTCCTCCATGTACCTTCTGGATTCTGCTTGTCACATCACCTTGGCTTTCTTCTGTGTCCCTGTCATCTCCTTGTAATTCCCATGCCTCTTCCATGGTGCCTGCCCCGAGCCTGTTGGATTGTCATTTAGGCAAGATTAGTCTGGGTAGATCATGTTTGGATAGTGCTGGCATCAGCCTCAGCAGCTGGGTGTGTGACTCCTCTTGGTAGCCACAAGAGGGAATGGGGACAGTGTCATCTACCTGTCCAAAACTCCCACAAACCATCTAGGGACTTTGTACCTCCAAGACATTTGTCTCTTTGCTAGATTTTGTTGACCATTGTACAAAACCTCTGAGTTGTGGATGTGGACTAAAGGGCAGTATGTTAAATGAATTCCATAGAAATGTGTGTGCATGGGATGATGCATCTCCTGGGTGGAATTGGACCTTGGAGCCTCTTAGGTCTGCTCAGCCTATGAGCACTGGTGAACCTGTGGAATGGACCTGGGGTTATCTAACAGGAAGGTCTGTCTTTCTGAAGTGGAGAGGGCAGCTTTGAAGTGTTGCTTGGCACTGGCTTTATTGTTATAACCATATAGAGAGAGTGTTTTTGTGCTCAGATCATTTCTGGACATCATTTCCTCACAACAAAGGGTTAGGAAGCAAACAAATGGAGTGCTGTGGGAACAAGTTAAATGCAGCACCATGTGGGGAGTTCCAGTCACAACATCACCAGGTAACTTCCCTTTTCTCTAGGGGTCATTATTCCTGCCTGGAAAAGTCAGGGTGGAAACTCAGCTCTGTACTACACAGGACTTCTGTGCTGGGTCGAAGCAATGGTGGGTGCACGTGCAGTGGGCTAATGGGGTCTATAATGTGCACAAGCAGCTGTCAGCACTGTCCAAAATAATCCCTCCTGTGCTCCTGGTGAGTGCAGCACATCCACTGACAATCCTCGTGTGTGACATTTATCCAAAGATGGCGTTTCTTGACCAGCACATGTAGGCTGCTGTTGTTGCTCCAAACTGGTTTCTTACACTTTATTTTACCCGGTGTGCAAGAGGCCAATCCACACACAGAGTCGAGGTATTTGATTTATTTACAGTTCTGTGCAGAAAGCAAATCCAAAACACAGCCCTGTACCAGGCCCTTTGAGGAAAGTTAACCCCAGCCCAAACCAGCACAATAGCCCAAAGTGATGAAGGGCTTGGCTGAAAAGGCAGTGATTTTGGGACTGGTCTGGAAGGGTGGCTCAGCAAGACCTGCTCCCTGGCACTGACAACTGCCTTTCCTCTGGAAAGGACACAGGACCAGCTGCCAGAGACCTTTTAAAAGGTTTCTCAGAGGTTTCTCAGTACTTAAAAGATGAGGCTCAGTTCAGCCAAATGATGAAGAATGGGGCCTTTCTTTGCTCACTAGCAGAGTTACCTGGACTAACATCCCTCCAACCTCCTTTGAATCTATCTTTTAATTTTGTTCTCAAAGGGCTGAGTAATTAGGTTATTTAGAAGCTGTCAGCAACACAGGAGACTGGTAGCCTCTGTCCTGGACTGTCATTTTCATGGTCTGCTTTTCAAGTTGTGCCATAATAAAGTTTGTATTGTGGCTTTGTTTGCCACGGCTCAGCTGGTTTATTACAGGCCATGGAATCTGTCCTGCTCTTCAAGAAACACAAAGATTAAGCTGGAGGCCATTGGTGAGGTAATCTGCTCTGATTTCTGCAGAACCAGAGGATGCTTGATTTGGCTATGTGGAAACTGTCTGAAGGTAACTCATTGTAACCTCTGACTGCTTACACTCCTCTGCATGGATAGATATGAAATGAGTTAAGACTAAACCTCAAAACTTCATTTTCTTGGCTAAACATCCATGCAGGAGTAAAATGAAAATTGCAAAATCCCACAAGGAGAGCATATTGATAGATGTCTGAAATGCTAATATCTTCCTGCAATGAAGACGCTGTAGGGAAGCTACTGAAGCTACTTTAATCTGTGCCAGGAGTGTTTTTGCAGCTGTTATCACATTTTCTTGATTTTTATTATTTATATGTTACTATATTTCAAGGTTTGTTGTCTTTTGAAGGGTGCTGTTTGCTGCTCTGTTTCTTTTCTGATAAAAGCTTCTGCCACTCTCCTGAGAAAATTAAGCTAGCAAAGGCATTAGATCCCCCCATTTTGAAGTTCATCACATTTCACAAAGTTTTAGATAACTTTTTGTGTGAATTGGGCTGGACTTCACTCCATGGATTGTGTCCATGGCTCAGCAATGTGAGGAGCAGCAGAGAGCCCTGTGCAGCCCCTGGCACAGCAAAGCAGCTGGACCTGCCTGGAGGAGTCAGAACTTTTCAGGGTGTCTCCTTTGTACATGGGACTTTAACTAGGCTCAACACCTGTTTCCTGCATCACAGCTCCACAGGCATCCCCTAAAGAACACTGGTGATTGTTTTGAAGTTTATCTAAGTGTTCAGTGGTTTAAGATGGAAAGATAACCATACTTGAGAGCACTAACATCTAGGAGCATGGTGTCTTTGCCAAAAGCCAACTGGAAAACTGTTCCTTTCCAACTGTGCCTCTGATGAGGATGTGGCAGACTTCCTAGCCCTTTCCTCAAGATTCTCCCAAAGGAGACTTCTTTTTATGGTTCTTCATCTCAGAGACTCAAGGGTGCTGGTTGGTACAGACCTAGTAACATAAGGAATCCCCAAATACACCTGAAAATTAGTGAAACCAAGACCAAGGAGTAACTTTGGGGGAGGAATGGTGGAAGTAGTGGAGCAAAACAGGCACTGCCACAGCATTACCCAGTACAGTGTGTTTTCTTTTATTGTGGAAGAAAGTATTATTTTGTGAGATATTTTTTCTCCCTGTGGACTATTTTAAGCAGATACGTATATGCCAAATTTTACTCATCTAATGGGGAAAAAGACGTCCTTTCCACTCATTAAAAACCCAATATCTTCAATTAAAACATGACAGAAGACAGCAGGACAGAAAAAAGTGCCATGGACCTGGAAGAGAGGCAGCTGAGCAATTGCAACAAAGACTTTTCCTGTATTTGCAAGTCCCATTTTGGACCAGGAAGGTGCTAAATGAAAAATTAGGTGCCCATTGCCAGTGCTCTGGTGACTGGTAAGTTAACTTGGTGTCCTTGCCCACCTACCAGTGGGTCAAGGGAATCTCAGCAGCCATTTCACCGTATGGAGGGCAGGGTTAACAAGTCCAGGCTCTGCATTTTTTGGTGGCTGTAGTTCTGCTTAAAGTCTTGGAGCATTCTCATCCTGCTGTAAGAAAGTTTGATACACAGGCTTTGGGCTGCTCAATTCTGCAGCCTGATCCCAGCTCCCTGGCTTTCATCACTGTGGGTGTTCAGGACATGCTGCTCCATAACTTTGCTGGGACACAGTCTGTCATCCTAGAAAAGGTACCAGCTGGTTATTATTCTTCTTTTATTATTTTGTTATTATTATTATTTTCTTGCTATTATTTTTTTCCTGCTTGCCATTACAAGCTTGATCAGGTTAATCCTTGCAGAGTTCCTGGAAGTTATTTCAACAGGGTTATAATTGGATTGCATGAGCCTTCACCTTTTTCTCTCTCTTGCAAATATAATTTTCCAGTAATCTGAATCAGTGTAAAAGGAAAAGTAATACTAGCAGGGATGAGGAATTGGCTGGGGTTGCCATGAAACATATCAATGTCCACGTTTCCCTTTGGAGTGAAAATGAGACACTGGGATTTTTTTGATTTTGGAAAAAAAAAAAAACCCAATGAGAAAGAGAAGTCACATAGCAGTTGGAAGCTAAGCCTCCTATAAGCTGTTGTTTTGAAAAAAACCTGCCCATCTTGAAACTAGAGGCATATTTATTTTTCAGCATTCCCCACATAAAACCAAACATTTCCACACTTCTAAAGGGAAAGCTCAGTATGAAACTCTCAGTGAAACAGTTTGGTGTTTGTAAATAAATGAAATTTCCCAAACATGTAGGTACCTTCAGTTCCTCAAAAAATGCAGCCTCTGCCAAGCCCATCCCTTGTCAGGGAGCAGCAGGAGCTCCACCTTCACCACCGTCCATCCCAACATCACCCAGCTCTGCTCTTGCCCCAGGCTCTGGCTGCTCCATCCCCTCCCTCTGGTCTGAGGAGGGGGAACAAGGACTTTTGCTTCCAGCACTGACATTTATCCTGGCAGTAGCTGGGCTGACAGGAGTCACCAGGACTGCCAAATCTGCCTGGGTAAAGGGAGGCAATCAGAGCTCTCCCTGTCCCTTCCCTTGGGCTGGCAGGAGGGATGCAGGGATGTCCCTGAGCACGGTACTCTGAAGCTGCCAGGCTGCTCCTGGCTGTGATGTCTTTCACCAGGGTGTGAAGCTGCCCTGTGCCTCTCAGCAGCTCTGAGGGTCTGCCTTCTGGCACCCAACATCACCTTTGTCCTGAGCACAGCTCCTAGGGTAGCTGTACAGCCAGCAGAGAGGAGAGAGCACTCAAAGCACAGTTATTCCCAGGACCCAAGTTATTTCCACCTCATTCCCCTCCTAAGGTTTCTGAAAGCTATGAACTGTTGGTACTGCCTAAGGTCTTAAGGGAAACAAATGCTCTGTTCACCCTGTGTTTGCAGTTCATTGGAATTGTAGGATTATCTCCAAAGGCTTAAACAGTCTGAATGCCATTCTGGCAGAGCTGGGATGTACTTTGCATGTTGCTGTATGGATTGCTGTAGTGAGACTGCTTCTCATGGGCCATTCTCTCATGTTTATATCCCCACCTGCTCTGGTGCAGATAAGAATAAATGGCCTCAATCTGCACCAGGGGAGGTTTAGATTGGATATTAAGAAAAACTTCTTCACTGAAAGGGTTTTTGAGTGTTGGAACAGGCAGCTCAGAGAAGTGCTGGAGTCACCATAATGGAGGTATTTAAAAGACATGCAGATGTGGCACTAAGGGACATGGTTTAGTAGTGGACTTGGCAGTGCTGGGTTCACAGTTGGACTTGATGATCTTAAAGATCTTTTCCAAAATAAATTCTGTCATCCTATATTTAAGAGCCACAGAGTACTTACAAGACAGATAAACAATTTTTAGGTGGACACTATATTGCCATGATATTTTATGAAAAATCCTTTTGCTATGATTTTTTCTCCTGAGAAGCTGAGAGGCCTCAGAAGCAAAATGTAAACAATAATTATCTGCTGCTGTGGAATGCAACAGGTGCATCTTTGATTGGTCTCATGTGGTTGTTTTTAATTAATGTCCAATCACAGTCCAGCTGTCTCGGACTCTCTGGTCAGTCACAAGATTTTATTATCATTGCATTCCATTCCTTTCCTTGCTAGCCTTCTGATTAAATCCTTTCTTCTATTTTTTTAGTATAGTTATAATATATCATTTTCTTTTAATACAATATATATCATAAAATAATAAATCAGCCTTCTGAAACATGGAGTCAAGACTCTCATCTCCTCCCTCATCCTGGGACCCCTGCGAACACCGCCACAACACTACAGCTGTTGGGCTGATACCATCTGACTGCTGCTCCAGTGAAACACACTGATGAATGTATTTGCGGACTCCTCAGGGATGTCAGGAGCTGGGTGACTGCTGGAGGAGCTGAGTGCCCTCCATTCCCTGTGGTGCCACCAGGAGCTGGTCAGTGTGCAGGCTGGAGGAGGGAGCAGAAGGCCAGGCTCTCTAAACATCTGCATGGAGTAGATGTTGTCACTCACATGTAAAAAGTTCTACATGCTCTGGGGTTGTCCTGGCACAGGAGCTGCCCACTGGTTGATATGGGCACTAAGTTTGTCTCCCCTGACAGTAAAAGAGAGGGAGTTTTCTGTAAAAGATTGTGGGTTTGCAGCTTATCTGAAATAGTTTATATCTTCTAGCTGTGATGCAAAAGCCTACTGTTCAAAAGGGTCTTTGGAGAACTCTTGGAGTGCTTTCCCAACAGAGGAGCTCCAGCAAGGAGTGTCCCTGGTGTCTGTTTCTCTGACTTCCTGTTAGAATGATTAACCTTGCTGGAATGTCAATGCATTTTCTATAATGTACTTTCACAGCCAGGGTCCTGGGCAGGAATCTTTTATTGTTACCCAGTCTAAACAAAAAAAAAATCCTGCTGGTTTTTAGTTAAGCTGAGGTCAGCCAGCATCTTCCCCATGGAATGCATGTAGACCTTTAGAGGCTCTCTTCCTGCTGATAACCTCTTCAGAGAGAAACTGGGAGCTTCAAGCTGTTACTAAATATTTGGTTTTCCTCAACAGTAAAAGTAGCAATGTTTCTCAAGCTTGGGTGAGCAATCTGTCTCTAAAACACATTTTCATACCAGGCTCTTAGTGGCTCCAAAATCATATGTCCCTTCCATTTAATTTTCAAAGGATCTGTGTGCATGGACAGGCAGGTAAAGTGTAAAGAATCAGGTAGTGAAGGAGGGTTACACCATGTGTTTTCAAGAGCATAGTGCTTTCTTTTTGTAACTCTGAGACATCCTCGAAGTGAAGATTTTATTATTGTTGCTCTGAAAAGTGGTTTCACCAGCTGCTTGCTCCCCATTCCTATGCAGCTGGGCAGGGAGCAGGAGCTCTCAGTGGACATTCTGCATCCACAGAAGGCTCCCTCTGAGTTAGTCACCTGTGGTCCTGCTGCAGCCAACAGAGAAAACTCCCACATTACTGAATTCTTGTAAGCTGGGTTGCTAAGTGGAGTGTGTTAGTGGAGTCCTGCCACATCTCCCAGTGTGTGTTTGGGGTGGGATGAACTGCAGCCCAGCAGTTCCTCAGGCTGTGGGGGAGCCTCTGGCTGCATCTGCACAGCTTCTCCATCCCTCCTGCTCCACAGCCCTCTGATGGTCCAGGCTGATGTCACCTGTCAGCTTTTTGGTTATCTTTTAGTAAGGAAACGAACCCAAGGCATCAGGATTGCCTGAGAGCACATGGCTGTGCTGGTGTATCAGTGGAGGGAATCTGTGATGCACCACTGAAAATGCCTCCAAGCCTTTCCCCAGATTTAATAACCTTCCAGTGAACGAGTGCTGATCAAAAATGAGAATGTTCATCTAAGACAACCTTTCTACAGATCATGCATTTCATTAATATTTTTTTGTGGGCATTTACACTTTTCTTACTGTGCATAAAGGATTCAAATGAAAGTTACATTTTTTGTAATATATGAAGAGCCTGTTAATCTTGGAGAATAAGAACCCAATAAATTTTGCCAACTATATTTGTTGACATGATTATTTATTTGTATCAAAATTTTATTTTGTGTCAGTAGTTTTTCCCCTGCTTGCTTTGCTAGGAAACTCAGGGGTAAAATTCCATTACATATATGAAATTGATAGCTAGCTACAAAAATAAAAGCAGATGGCAGCTAAGCAGAAGTGCCAGATGTATATTTCTGCATCTTTTGTACAGATTGAGACACTCAGGAACACAAATTCCTATTGTTTACAGTAGAGAAGTTAATTACCCATATTTTAAAATTCAGAACTTTTCTCTGCACTTATATATTCTTGTCAGTGCATCAGAAATGGAACCCAGGTCACTGGCAAACATGCCTACTCTGGGGAGTCATATTCCCAAATTGGGGTGGCCAGGCAAACTTCTGGAGCTATAAACAAATTTCAGGCAAATGCCTTGAGTTGCAAATGCTTTTTCTTCAGTTGAGGGTTCTGGCTTTATCTTGTGGGGAGACTGGGCAAATGTAGCTGGAATGAGGACTGCACAGGAGGAAAAGGATGTTTACATCTTCCCCTGAATTCTCTCTGAGCTTTCCACCAAGACATTTAGGCGTGGGACTCTCCAACTCTTTATTTCAAGTCCAGCTTATTGAGCTTTGTTTAATATCCAGCTAAAATTGTTCATTTCTAGCTCAGTTGGAACTTCAGATCTTTTGTTCTGAAACCCCTTTCTTAAGCTGCTGTGGTTTTCTTTTTTAAACAACTCATCTGGGAGACAAGGACCTGGTGCTCTCCTGTCATGTAGGTTTTCTCTGCATGGAGAGATCAGCTTTTGCATTGACAATCATAACCAAGATATAAATGCATTGTAAAATAAAGCTCTTTTTTTTTTTTCCTTGCAGACTGATACATGATTTGAAACATTAAAACCAGAAGATCTGAAAGTCTTCACTGTGTGCCTGATGTACATAAAATTTCTTTAGGGTTGTTTTAGAATTTCTGGAATTTTGGCAAGATTCTACAATCTCCATTTCAGACTCCTAACCTTGGCCTCATGTTTCCCAAGGATGGACTGACCTGTGGGGCTTTTATGGGGGGCTTAAATACCATTTTGAGGTTTGGAAGGAGGACATAACTAGGAATTGATATGACTGAGATAACCCAGTTAGGGGTGTCCAAAAGCTAAAAACACCCTGAAAGCAACACTCTACAGATGAGTTTCCTGTATTTTGGGAAATATTACCTGGATTGAATTTAAAAGGCTCCTTCTGAGCCTTTTTTTTTTTTTTGTACAAACATGCAGTAGCTGCAAGATGAATTTTTAGTTTCAAAATAATTGTGAAGATACACTCTTCTTTCAATGGCACATATGCTACAGAAGGAACAAAAACATTACTGCAAGTAAGGTTTGGCATTCCTAATTGCTTTTTAACCTTCTCCAGCCCAAAAATTTAAGTGTTAGGTTCCTGCCTGCTTTTTCGGATTTGGATACAAGGAAATAATTTTTGTGGAGATAATTTGTATCACATACTTCCCAGTGACTGCCTGATACATAAGAGGTATTTTGGCCTTTTCAGAGCATTCAGGAAAATAACTTTGTTACTGCTTGGGTGTACGTGAGAAATTTCTGGCTCTATCACCAATAGGAGTATTCAGGAGAGCCTAAATTTTCAGTTAGAGGGCAAATTAAAAATAGATAGCAATTTTAAGCTAAACTGTGCTGTAAACCTTGATATCAGTGTTCTGTTTTTAGCTTTATAAATTGTCCATGAAATGTAGAAATCCAGGGACTCACATTTTAAGTGAAATGCTACAATGGATGTTTCTCCTGGGTCACTTTCTCTTGCTGGGCAACTTTGTCCTTGGCTGTGCTTTTTGGACAAATGGCTGTAAATCACAAGTAATGCTTGTGAAACCTATGAAATACAGCAGGAGATAAATATCAAAGCTTTGCCATTGTGAAAATCGCCAATCACTTGTTTTTAAAATTTTAAATGTTTAATAGTAATAAAATTGTTATAAAAATAGCAATATAATTAGAGTAATCATAATTTTGGACAATTTGGATTAGGACAATATGAGACAATAGAGACAAAGAGTTACAGACATCTGGGTACCATTTTCTGAGCAACACAAGCCCTAAAAAGGACACCATGTTAACAAAGGCTTAACCTTTAAAAGCAATAGCCCATTGAATATTCATACATCTCATCCATGATGCATAAATTCCATTCAAACACAGGATTCTGTCTGGTCAGTGTCAACTTCTTCCTCTGAATCCTGACGGCGTCTTCATGGATGAGCAAGGCAGGAAGAAGTTAGTTTCTTCTGATAAGAAGGCAATAAATTCTTTCTCTGAAAGATTTAGGTGTCCTGTGGCTGTTATCTGGTGCAAGTCCTTTCCTTAAAAAAAGTATCTTATATAGCATCGTTTCTATTTTAACATTTTGTTATAACCTAAAACTATATTTAACACACTACTTAAGAAAATTAATACAGCAAAACTTTCTCACATAACACATATAATATTCATTTTAATATTTGTGAAAAGCCAATCATAAAATATCTATTTTTCACAGCCATCATATTTTAAATTTGGTTTGTCTTTTCCTTTCTTTCTTAGGAAGGTGCTGCTGGAGATAAATGTCCCCAGGATGCAAAGGCACTGGTTGTACCTCACCAAAATCAAACTTTGGATTTGATTTCACTGAGACCAGCGCAGCGCAGCAAAGATGGACCTGCCTCTGTGTCCATCTGTTGTAAATACACTTCCTTCTTTCTGGAAGAACTCTCCTTCCTGGAGCTGGCTTGCATCCACAGCCTCTTTCCTTGTCCCTGCAGTTCCCTGGTGTCTCGTTGCTGCTTCCGTGCAGGAAGCCCATGACAGCGAGTGTGCCGAGCCAGTGGCTGGGCAGCGCGGGCAGACGGTGCTCTGTGGTGAAAGCCAAGATGTGCCAGCCATTCTTAGCACAGAACGAGTTTGAACCGTTCTCTGAGCTTGTTAGCTGGCAGCAGCTGTGAGCAGGCAAGGGTGCAACAGCAGGGAAAGGAAGAATGGGAGAACAGAGCCTGTTTTCATCTGGTTTGAAGGAGTAAATGCTGTCTTTGGATGGACTTTGAGATCACCCAAATTTCGAGGGGAAAAAATGTTAAATGAAGTCAGCTGTACATCAGTGTTTGTACCTTCTTCCAAAAGAACAAGAATAGTTTAGGAAGCTAACACTACATCTATTCCACCAGCCAAAGTGTCACAGCCCTTTCCCTGACCCCAAGGGCAACCCACAGCCTGTGCCAGAGCTCCTGAAGGGCCAAGCACTGGCACAGACAGAGTCTCAGCTGTGTTTTCAGCACACAATGTATAATATGGATATACACTCCTATAGTGAAACCCAGTTATTCTGTCGCTTTGACAATGTTTGTTTCAATTCCCAATACACTTCTTCCTCTTGAGGTCCTGTTAAAAAAAAGCTCCATTGCTTCAGAACTTAGGACAAGTCAGATAGAGAAACTGAGAGAAATTTACCAAGCATCTGATCTTACAGAGGGAAAAAAATAAATCAGGCTCTTTTTTTTTTTTTTGGCAGGAATGAGAGAGGCAAGAAGGGCCTGAATCTGACAAAGGTAACTTTATTTTTAAAGAGCTGATTTCTTGCACACACCTCTTACCTGCAAATTCAGGACTACTTGCAGTAGTCTCTAAAATTCCATGGTGCCTGCAATCATCGCTACTCTTGCTCAGCTAAGTGCCCAGGGAAAGCAAACATAGCCAAATTAATAGTTTGAAGTATGTGTCCATATTATTATCCATACTGTAAATAAGATCAGGAACTGTGGCTTACATAGGTCAACAGGTCTTGAGTAAAATACCAACTCCTAATTAGTGATAAAATACCAACTCCTAATTAGTGAGGGTACTTAAGACTGGTGGCTGAGTGTATCCACAGCCCAGACAGATCTGATTAGGCTCTGACCTATCCATGAACAATGTGCAGTGTGTTATTTGCTGAACATGTTCCAAACTATTTCCCACAGAAACCAGTAAAATACTATTAACATTGTTAGCAAACTTAAATATTTCTGTATTTTCTTATTATGCTTTGTAGAATAATCTGTCTCCTTATTAGGGGGACACTGTCTGCAGCAGCAGAATTACAAACAGTGACAGGGGCTGCCAGACACTGCTCCTGAGCAGACATGGACCGGGCAGGGTTGGGGGGAAGATTGCTTACTGAGGTGATATGCACTGCACATGAGCCAGAGGGCCAGTTTTCTGGGGTATGTGTCAAATCAAATTTCAGAGGCTGAGTGGAAACAAGGAATGTTTTGCCTGAGGCTCTGGAGGCAGTGAGGGACTGGGGTGGATGCACACGCCCTGATAATGCACTGTACTGGCCACCCTCGGCTGCACTTTGGGCTCTGTCTCTGCCCATCCGTCTCTTATCACTTCAGTACATTTCTGTGCATCACCACTGCAAAGAGACAAATCTTAACAGGGCAGGGCAAGGCCCTGGATTTTCCAGGCTGTGCTGGAAGTGGTGTGGCCCATGTGTCTCTGCACAGATGGTGCAGCAGCCAAGGTGCCCTGCCTGTGCCCAGGAGGAGAGGTGAGGGATGGGCCACAAAGCACCAGGCTGTGCCCACCCAGCCTGGCCTGGGCCGGGCACACCAGCCACCAAAACGTTCCAGGAAGGAGGTGATGCTGCTCCTTCCTTGGAGGTATTGTGGGGATTATTCACATCATTACTTGTCACCATAGGACACGAAACAACACGAGCACACACACCACTGCTCTCAAGGTGAATAAAGGGGAGTTTATTTTCTGACTCCAACATTTATAGTTTTGCAAAAGTGACAGTGGATTGGAGGGTGAAAGTGCCACCTCTCCGATGACACTGGACAAACTAACAGTCTATCAAATTTCTCTTCCTCCATAAAAGAATGCAAAACAATAAGTTTTTTGCAGAAAGTGTGAGAAATTTTGCTACAAGAATGTAAACATCAGAAGGCTTAGAAAATCTTAAAAAATCAGGGCGACATCTACTATCGCCCCATCGTTCTCATGCAGCCAGCTAAAGTCACACAGCGTTAGTAAGTTCAGTTTAAAAGACTTCAAGAAGTGTGAGTCTTTGTGTGTGTGTGCCCATACAGCACTCAGATGTTGACATGTGGGGATTGAAGCAGCGCAGGACAGGAGCAGGAGCGCAGGGATTGTGCAGATAAGGAACCACGTGAAAGATGGACAAAGAAAACAGGAGCAGAGGTGTGATCAAAACATCTATCTATCTATCTATCTATCTATCTATCTATCTATCTATCTATCTATCTATCTATCTATCTATCTATCTATCTATCTATCTATCTATCTATCTATCTATCTATCTATCCATCCCCACAGGCACAGGCTCCCAGCTCTTCCCAGCAGCCCAGACTGTGCAGTCCCTGCCCCCGGAGCCCCCCGCGCCCCGGGCAGCGCTGCCGGGCCCGCCCTCCCTGGGGCCGCCTCCCGCTCCGCCCGCCGGGCACGGCTGTGGCCCGGCCCCGGGGCGGGGCGGCGAGCGGAGCCGCGGCCAGGTGACCTTGGCAGGCAGAGCCGGGCTGTGCCCGCTGCCGGGGAAGCTGGGTGCGGAGACGGCCGAGATGGTGGAGGACGGCGGCGAGGAGGAGGCGGAGGGAGAGAGCGGGGAGGTGCCGGCGGCGCCGCTGCAGCAGCAGCGCTGCAATGGCTTCCTGCCCGGCAAGGAGGCGGCGGGCGGCGGGCAGCGGGCGGCCCCGGCGGCCGAGGAGATGCTGGCGGCGGGCGGCGAGCGGCGGGAGGCGCGGCTGGAGACGCGGCTGTCGCGGCGGCGGCTGGCGGTGCTGGCCGTGTTCAGCTGCTACTCGCTGGTGAACGCCTTCCAGTGGATCCAGTACAGCATCCTCAGCAACGTCTTCGCCGGCTTCTACGGCGTCTCCTTCACTCAGATCGACTGGCTGTCCATGGTGTACATGGTGGCCTACGTGCCGCTGATCCTGCCGGCCACCTGGCTGCTGGATGCCCGCGGGCTGCGGCTCACGGCGCTGCTGGGCGCGGGGCTCAACGCGCTGGGCGCCTGGCTCAAGTGCGGCAGCCTGGCCCCGCAGCGCTACCCGCTCACGCTGGCCGCCCAGGCCGTGTGCGCCGTGGCCCAGGTCTTCATCCTGGGGCTGCCCTCCCGCATCGCCTCCGTCTGGTTCGGCCCCACCGAGGTCTCCACCGCCTGCGCCGTGGCTGTGCTGGGCAACCAGGTAGGGCCGCAGGGGAGCGAGGGGGGGGCTTGGATAAGTGGGCTTCCTTGGAGTTCGGCATCGAGTTGGAAACGTGGTGCTCAAGTGGGAGAAGGCTTTCTGCAGGATGCGGTGTTGGGAGGGCGGCCGGATGAGGAAGCGGGGCTGTGCCGGAGCCGGGCCATGTGGCAGCGTGCGGCTCTCCCACGCTTCAGGCAGCTGCCGGCAGTACCGCAGCCGAGAGAGAACCTTTGCACAAGTGGTCCTGCTCCGCTTCCTCCTTCTCTTGCATTTTGGCACTTGGATTCATTTGGCTGAATCCACCCCCGTTGGAGGGGTATGAACTACGTGAACTTTCATGAAGAGCCCCAACGACAACATATATTAGTTTCTGCTTTTTAAAATATGGCCTCTAATTGCCAGGTGCCAGTAGTCAATACCCTGGTGACTCCTGAAGTTTTGTGTAACGCTGTGATAGTTCACATCACTGTTGGGAGCTGATAACTGAGTCATGGATTTCCTCAAGCTCCCTGGTCCTGGCCAGTTTCAGAGAGCTGGAACAGGTGCATCTGAAAGCACAGGTGCAGGTATGATACTTTTTCCTCCTATAGCCTAATTCTCACCTCCTGCCACTGTCCCAGATTTTTTTTTTCTCCTGTGGCAAAAAAATGGCTAAGATTCAAATCAGCATCACTGATGCAGGCTGAGGTCATAGGTACAGTTTGGTTAAGATAACAGGGGATTTGGTTTTTATCATGTGAGTCTAATGATTTTATGTTTGTGTACTTTGGATTATGACAGCAGTGGCATGCATTTTACATATTTACAGTGAGGGTGTACCTAAACCTAGCTGATTCCTCATTAGCTGATACCTGGCTGTTTGCAGTTCTTCCAAAACATTTTTTTTTTG
Source organism: Agelaius tricolor (assembly GCF_023055355.1). NCBI lineage: Eukaryota > Metazoa > Chordata > Aves > Passeriformes > Icteridae > Agelaius > Agelaius tricolor. The sequence continues at coordinate 22,511,444 of NW_027269261.1, read as the reverse complement.
CATCGGAGGTTTCAAGTGGACAAGTCAACTGTCTCTTTGGGACTGAAGATTTCAGAAATTGTTGGTTGTTTCAGCAGTGAGGCAAAAATTTTGGATCTGTATCCTGGTATGAGGTTAAAGGTTTCTTTGGCAGCTAAATGTCCTCTCTTTCTGACATGCACCAGTCCTCCCAGTAGCAAGGAGTTACCGGGTTTTCTGTTCTGCAGTAGAGTGTCAAGTATCCAGCATGGAGCCTGAAACTGATGCTTCACTGGGATGCTGAGATGTGGGGCTGAAGTGGTGCAGGACAGGAGCAGAAGAGCAGGGATTGTGTGGATGGGAGCCACGAGAAGGATGGACAAGGGAAACAGGATCAGGATGTGAACAGAATAAGCCGTGGATATTTCTGGAGCGTATTCCCCTCCAGAAGCTAGGACTGATCTCAGTGTGCCTGTTGAAGTGTGTCAATAGAACAACAGAATTTCTCTGTTCTTGCATTTTACTTCCTTAAAAAAAGCCCTAAAAACTCTCAAAAGCTAGATTGAAAGAGTAGCAAGAATTTAGGCCCTTGGAAGTTAGAAGTAATGTCTGTGTATCCCACTGCAGTTCCCTTCTGCACAGGCATTCCTGCTGGGTCTCCCCGTCCTGATAACGGCACAACGTGAACTGTGTAACAGAACACCACTCACTGTACCGGGCAATTGCACAACCTGAACTGTGTCATAGAACAGGTTGCTATTACCCACCCAGCTGCCGGTCATCCAATTTCTTATCAGATTGCTTATCACACGGCTTCAGATTGTGTGAAGCTATAGAGCTACAGCGGCCGGCAGGGCAGGGACAGCAGGCAGGGGAGGAACAGAGCAGTTATCAAAATTTAGACCTCACTCCTTTGGGATGCTGATCGTTTGCAGCTGGAACACAAATCACTGTGATGTACCTGTCAAGGGTTGTTTGGAGTGCCAGATCTCCACAAGTATTTACCATCTTAAATGAGGCATGCCAAACTCATTGGAACACTTTATTCTGGCCTTAACCTCTCTAGATGTAAATGATGGGAAATGGTATCACTCGACTTTGTTGGAACATTGTGGATACTGCACTGGCTCCTCTTGGGGGAGGAAAAAACATCCCTAAAGGCAAAAAGTAACTATGTGCTCAGTTCGTCTTTGTAGGGTTCATATAATGAAGAGTGAGGACAAAAGGAGACAAATTCTTCCTGGGACCACTGGATACTGTGTCAATATGATGGCCTGGGGGAAAAAAGGTAGCAAAACCCTCATCAGGGTATGCACAAAGGGTGTTTTGTAAGCATAGTGGCGCACCTCTAATGTGTGTGCTTTCTGATTGTTGGACTTGCTACTCTAACAGTCTTTGGTGCTCTTTTTTCATTTAATTTTACCTAAAATAAATGTTCCAACACTTTAAAATGCCGCTAAGTTTTGGGGGAGCAGAAGAGGGAAATTGGAGAATAGTTCAGGACGTGTTCCTTCATGTTTAAAAATATTTTACATATGTACCCAAAATTTCAGTCCCCATTTTATGTCTCTTTAATGCAAAATCAGTTGTTATGTTGGAATTTACTCTACACACAAACCCACTACTACTTCATTCTGTGATTTTCATTTATTTCCTTAGCAATAATTGTTGAGTTTGGTCTTAATAAGGATATTCCTTTTCTCTGCTCTATATGTGCTTCAGTGAACCTTGCAGTCAGGCTTTGCTGTAGTGGCAGAAGCATGACATCAAATGAAGAACATTTCTGCAAGAGTAGCTGGAATCTTGTGTCATCTGTAGCCCTTCACTTGCAGGATGACTGATACAAATTTATGTTCATGCATGGTGTTTTCACTTCCTGTGAAAGGCTCTTGTATATGTATGAAGATTCTTGTACAAGTACTATGTGTACTGTAAATATATACACTAAGTGTGGTAGTGTAGTTCAATTGAGAAGTGAAAAGGTTAAACCCGAGTTAAAGAAGATCTGGTTGTAAAACAACATCGAGAACAAGTGGCTCAGAAGTGTGATACTAAAGTTTTGTTAACGCTTATTATGATAACAATTCTGAATTCTACCTGGTAAGACTTTTCACTTCTGTTGATTTCTATGTTCAGAGGGAAATTATTTTTGTTTTTTTTTCTCCTTGCTTTCCAGCTTGGTACTGCAATTGGCTTCTTGTTGCCACCTGTTTTGGTCCCAAATACGCCGAATGATATTGATCTTATGGCACACAACATCAGCATCATGTTCTACGGAACAGCGATAGTGTCCACACTTCTGTTCTTCTTAGCAGGAGTTGGTAAGTCTTTAAATTACTGGGATTTATGTGCTGGCTACAGGGGGTGTTTACAATGTCTGACTTTAAAGCAGCTGACTCCTCAAAGTAGTTGAGGTCACAATTTTTCCAGTTTGTGTTCACTCACCTGTTGTGCCAGAGTTAAGCAACAGCCATTTCACTCTATGTTGTGCTTCACATGGGGTGATTTCTTTCAGAATATTTAGTTCTCTTAGTTTCTTTGCTGCAAGGACTTATTATATAATGTGAATTCACTCTGTTAATCTTACAATTTGTATACAAAGGTCCTGACGTATTGCAGATGAAGTCTGTCTTTCACCATATTTTGGTAGCAGTCAGATGTCACCAGAGAACACATCCTTTGTGGATGTGACTCACTTCTTCCATGAGAAAGCCTAGAAATTTTTTTCATGGAGTTGTTAAAACTACATGTCACTCTTCTGGAATTCATGAAGCTGAAACACTTCCAAAAAAAAAAAAAAAGCCCCAAAAAAACCTGCACATTAGTTTGGTAGAGATGTAGAGATGAATCAAAAATTGTTCCTTCTGTTTTTTCCCCAGTGTTTGAAGAAAAGCCCAAATACCCTCCCAGTCACTCTCAAGCAGTCCTGCAAACTAAACCTCCTGAGGATTACTCCTACAAACAGTCCATTATTAACTTGTTCAGAAATATTCCATTTATACTTTTGCTAATCAGTTATGGTAAGTGGTGCTATCTGCTTGTAGTCTGGCAGAAAGGTTCAAATGTAGCCCAGAAGCATGTAGAATTTTAATTGTGGGGTTTTTTTTAATGGGGGAGGGGGTGTCAAACTTTTATTTACTCAGGTGCCCGGGCTGGAAAGTCTGTAAGGATAAAAAATATCACTTATAGGTCCAGTGATCTGGCTTATGTGCCAGATTTTACCTGGCACATAAAAGGTTTTGTGTTGTGAGTCTTAAATGTCATAAGATGAATTCTTTAGGGTAAAAAATCAGCATGGCTGCACCTGGAATGACTGAAGCTTTTTTCTTGGTACTGCAGGTATTATGACTGGGGCATTTTACTCTGTCTCCACATTATTAAACCAGATGATAGTAACTCATTATGAGGTAAGTTTCTTGGATCTTATCTTTCTCTTTTTCACCGTACATTTGCAGAGGTGATATTTATTTTGTAGGTGCTATGTGTGCTCAGACATTTGGTTTCTTGTATACCTCTGTACAGTTTCTTGTGCCATACAGCTGTGGGAGTCATAGGAATGTTTGTTTGCACTTATGACTGCCAAGAGGTCTGAACTTGACTCTGAATGGAAGCAATTATTAATGAGCACCATATAAATATTTGTTGAAAGGGAGAAGAAGTGAACGCTGGGAGAATTGGCTTGACACTGGTGGTGGCAGGAATGGTGGGTTCGATTATTTGTGGTTTGTGGCTGGATTACACTAAAACATACAAGTAAGTGTGGGTAGGCATGTGTGGGGCTAGGGGTAGGAGAGTGGTGCAATTGCATTAGGAAAATACTCCAATATAAGGGCTGAAATGATCTGCTGATGAAATGCAGTTGGTCCCTGATCTTTTAGTGGCCTTGAGGGAGAGAAGTTTCTGTGGCTACAGCAAAAGCTTGAGACTCTTACTGGTTATTGGCCAAAAGAAATGAGGGAGCACAATGCAAAGGGATTTGTCATCTACTCCTGTCTCTTTAGGACTGTAAGGAAAGCACTGTAGGTCCTACATACAGTGGCCAGGTGGCCCAGTGGGCTTCTTCTCCTAGGAAAGCATAAAGTCTCAAAGCCTGCCCTGCATTGTTTTGTAAAATGGCCAGCTGACGGATTCTCAATTTTTTTATGCTACTCCTGATCCTATTAGTAAGTGTAATGTTTGCTTTAATTCAGGGGATGACCATGGAGCAGAGCTCTCTTCTGGGGTAGGAGCTCCTGGGTCTATCATCCAGGAGTGAGCACTGCCCTGGAGCACTGTTTGTGATGGAATAGTTCTCCCCTGTGACTCTTAGTACATTATGTGCCTCTACAAGCCTAATGGATGTTAATGCTGTAGATTGGCTTTGTTTCTGCATGTGTTTTGGCTTACAAATATGTGCTTTAAGAATTTGGAAGACATCCCTTCTTCCAGATTGAAAAGAAATAGGACACTGTAATGAGATTTGTTTGACTTGCCTCTTGTAGGCTGACTTTTATTGCTAATAGTGTTGGACTCAGCTGCTCCTGTGTTGATGTATCGTGTAATGGGCAGCAGTGCAGAATGGCCAAGAGGTACAGCATAGCAGAGAACTAAAATAGTCTTAAGGTAGTAGTATGTGCTGTGATTGTCCATTCTTTGAGAGTTTGAGTCAGTATCCTTAGCCTGGAATGAAGCAGCCAGATAACCAAGACACTGAAGGGTTCAGGAATGGATATGTGCTCACTGCATGCTAAGTTTGAGGCAGAATTACACGGAGCAAATTTTATAGCTTTAGAATGGCTTATGTAATGTTCGTGTTATCCTTCCATGCTTCAGCAATGTGCTATGGCCTTCTATGAACAATGTTAATTTGTTGTTGTTGTTGTTGGGTTGCAGGCAAACTACTTTGATTGTTTACATTCTCTCTTTCATTGGGTTGCTGGTATTTACCTTCACCCTGGACCTCGGATACCTTATAGTGGTGTTTGTGACTGGAGGAGTGCTTGGGTGAGCAATTAAAGAGCACTACAAGACTTACTGCAGTTCTCTTCTGAAACATATTTAAATATTTTACCTAGATAATTCTGTGTATTCTGTCACCATGGTCTCAGCCTTTAGCTCACAGTACAGATAGGGTTTCTCCTTCTGTTACATCAGAATAAAGCTAAAGTAACTTACTTTTCAGTAAATTTCATTTACCAATTTATGGACCTAAGAGAGGTCCTATGTGATCAGTTTGTTTGGTTCCAATTCAAAAAGCTGTGTGCAGTGAAGTTGAAGCTTTCTCTTGAGCAGTGTGTAGGTGATTAGAGTTTGAGCAGATCTAGGAAGACTGGCTTCTCTGCATTTTCATTAATCTCTACTTTGATAGCCCAAGCAACATGCTGGTCCCTTTGTGTGCTGTGCTCATAGATACCCAATCTAAAGGCCTCAAGAGGTGCTGAGGGAATGTTGCTGTATTCAGACACAGAAGTCAAGATGAAACCAGAAATGTCTTGAGAGTTTCAGTTTAAAAACCAAACAACCAACCTCAGCTGCATTTTAAGCCTTTTCTCTTCCCATCATTCATGGGTCCTCTCAGCTTCTTCCATAGCAGCTTCCAGCAGGTGTTCAAGTGTACAGCCTCACTCCCTACTCATGGCCTCTTTTTGTCCTCCAGCATGGATATTTGGGCTGATCAAATGATGCTTGTGCATGGCTTTCATATGAAAGTAATTGGCTTCAAGTATGGAGTGGCTTGCAGACTTCTTTGCAAAGGTTGTTTCATATGTATGGGGTTATGGGAAATAGGACAAACATATTTTAGCAGCTTTGCCTTAAAGAGAAAGATGTGTGGCTAAAATTCTCGGATCATGCTGAGGGAATGAAGCAGTCACTATTATTTGGAATTACTGAATTCTGTTAAGTTGTGAACACATGACAATTCAGAATACCAGCTAATTCATAACACCATGTGTATATGTTAGGTTTTCTTAGCTGTAGTAACAGATGAAGGCCACACCTGTCATCCTCTTACTCTCCTCTTCAACAGGTTCTTCATGACTGGCTATCTTCCACTTGGGTTTGAATTTGCTGTGGAAATTACATATCCAGAGTCTGAAGGCACTTCCTCAGGTCTCCTTAATGCATCAGCACAGGTTACAGCATTTTATTTCTTCAAGTGAAGTAATGTTCAGAAATGCCACTATGCTCAAGTCTAGGAAAGCTTAAGATTTGATTTCTATAAGGTGTGACCTGGAACTTTTAAAGGTAAAATGATGACTCTTTTTCTGTGTGATCCTGATGAAATTACTTGTTTGTTTATAGATATTTGGAATTATCTTTACACTTGTTCAAGGAAAGCTCACAACAGACTACAGTCCTCGTGCAGGAAACATCTTTCTTTGTGCTTGGATTTTTGTGGGCATTATTTTAACAGGTAATTACAAGTGCAAGTAATAGCTTCTCTTTAATGTAAAAACTTAGGTGTTTTTAGGACAATGTTGCTAATATATGGACACCCATCTGACCCCCATTTCCTGAGACATGTCTTGAATTTGAGACAGATGTCCATCTCCAGAGCAGGGTGAGAAATAGAAACAAATGCACAAATGGAGGCAGTTTGCAGTTTTCTAAATGCAAGAAATTGCTGATGCACTCTGGAGCTGTGCCAGTGTTTATACATGTTGACTCACAAATGTGCTGAAAGTGCTGAACTATCAAGCTTTTCTTTAAGTGCTTGTGGTTTAAAAGATTTTATTGTCATTGCCTGCTTTGTGTGCTTTGTGAGGAGCAAGTTCAAATTATCAGTGAGTTCAAATTGCAAAGAAAAAATAGGGGTATTTTTAAAATGTGCTGAAAGCAGCCTCTGTGTGCTTGCACCCTGCAAACATTTCCCTTGAATTGCATGTCACTGCAAAGGTGTGAACCAGCTTTCCTTTTTCCTTCTTTTCTCAGCCTTAATAAAATCAGATTTGCGAAGACACAATGTGAATTCAGGGATTATGAACTTGGACGTTAAAGCTGTAAGTGGTGACTCTTTTACCATCCTACTGGAATGCTTGACTTCTACTGGCAGAACAATAGCAGCTGCAAAAGAGTACTTGACAAAGTCTTATGACTGGTTCCATGTTGGTTTTGAACAACAGAGCCACATGGGATGCTGCTCTCACATATCTGTTTTTCTCCTTAACTCCCATGAAAAAAACTGAAAAAACTTCTGCTCTCAGATTTTTTAAAAATTTTTTGAATATTTGAATTTTAAGTGGCTAATAATATTATGTTATTGCTTGAATCTTGCTTTATCATAATAGCAGGGAAGCATTTTAAACTGTGAAGCCTTTTTGTTTATTGGGTTGTGAGGCCATCCTATCGACTATGTATGTTATTTAAAATACCTGCAGTCTCTTCAGATGAAGTCAGTGTCTAAACAGAAGCCATGCTGGAGTTTCTATGCAGTGCTGCATAAATAGCTGGGTTTGTTCCTCTGCTGACACTCTCAATTTAAAGGAAGAGTGAGCATAGCATTTTCTGATGATCACAGGGCTCCATTTTTCAGCAGCTTTTCCAAACTACGACATTTATTAGTAGAAATTAAGCTCTCAGTGGAAAATTTTTTCAAAATTTGCTGTGGGTTTTTCATTGCTTGGATCAAGATATGAGACAGCTTTTTGGAGTCAGACATCACAAGATACTCTGCCATGCTTATTTTTGTGTAGGCATCTTGCATGCCCAGCAGCTTTTGATGATCTGTGACCAACTGCACGCTCTTAGTGTCTGTATGAGGTTCAGAAACTTTGAGCTGGTGCTGTCTGAGCTAACTTGAACCTGAAACCTGCTGGCAGCTGCGGGTGCTCAATGTGGCATCCTGTGGGTTTCCCAGCCGGGGTTGGGGCTGTTCATGACTTATCTGCTTTCCATTATCACCTCGTTAATTAGCCGAGATCGTCACAGCTTCATTCATATTAGCCAGGGTGTAAGAAAAGCTGCAGTCCTTGCCCTGATGCTGCCATGCATGATTGAGACCTGGCTGTGTTAATAATGTTCAGTATCACTTTGATACTGAACCTTGATCAAGATTCTACTGTGGTTAAATGTAACAGAGAAAAAAATGACAAGTTAATCTTCATGTGACAGATACTTATATGCAGTAAATATATACTTGGGAGTTATACTAAGAAAATAAATTCTATGTTTGGGCTCTCTTCTTTTATTACAAAAAGAATATAGGGTTTTATATATTATGCTTAACTGGGCTAATTAACTACATCTACTGTTGGAGCCTAACCTAATAATTACTCAAGAATACTGTGTTACAGAATAATTCTGTTGAATAACAGCCTAATTCCTGTTGTGTTTTTACTTTTTTATCTCCCTCTTCAGGTACCAGTTGACAGTCCTGTAGAACCTGAAAGCACTACATTAAAGATTCAGTCAGCTTTATGAAGCTGAAGGAAGGTGACTCAGAAATGCACAAGTTTGGTTAGATATGGAATGATATGAGCTAGTGTAATCACTGGATTTGTGTGTATGAGTAGTGACATGTGTTTGTTGATATTGGTGGTAGTTGTGTACTGGAAGATGCTCAGTTCATTTTGCTCAAGATGCAAAGAATTCACCTTTGTAAGGAATATTTATTTTAACATTTTCAAGTCTTGCAGTTTCATTAGTAAAGAACTGTGTGAACACTCTCCACAATAGGGAGATGTACATTCAGGATGCATACTTGAAAAAAATCAGGAGTCTTGAAACACAGTTGATCAGAAGTATCTAATCTTCTTTTCTTGTTCAGTCTTGCTGGTGCATTTGAAAGTCAAAGAGTAGGGAAATGCACAGCAGGAGGATGTTCACGAGTTCATTTTTATTTTAAATCTATCTGTATTTGAATATAAGCCAATGATTCCTTCTGGGAAAGTGATAGCACAATACTGAAAACAAGAGATGACGTGTGTGTTTCATACTGGCATCTGACATTCCTTTTGCCTTGAAACTTCTTTATAGGTATCAAAAGGCAGATAAGAGAAAACACTGTTTTTGCTATAGCTTCATTGTAGCATTTCTGGGGAGATTCAAAGTTTCTCACTAGATAAATTGGAGAAAAAACATTTCTTATTAAATACAGTAAAAAGGAGGACAAAGGCCTTTGATATCTCTGTTATGAAATATTTATAAGCAATGGAACACTACCACACAAGTTTCCTCCACGGAATATTTTGAGTGCTTTCTCATTTAAAGAGAGAGGAGTACGTGTTTACAAAGAGCCAGTGCCTTTACTTTGTAAAGAAGATCCCTGCCTCATCTTGAGTTTAATCAGTGCTGCTGAAGAAATTCCATTTTGTGTGTTAAACCTCTGAATATTTGTGGAGTATCAGAAAACATGTTCTGTCCTTTTTATGAATTGTATCACTTGTCTCATGTGAAATTCCTGTGCTTGTGTAACTTAAATAATGTTTTTGCAGTTAGTTAAAAGCTGTAAGGATGACTGAAAAGAAAATAGTGATATTTTCACTATTTCTGATCAAATATTTTCTTTTATACCATTTTTGCTGCAAAATGAGCAGACGTTATTAACAGTAACTCTTTGTTACTTCATTTATCTGTATTTGGGATGGGGGTTCTTCAGTGCTTTTGAAAATTTTCTCCTTTACCTTGTGCTCTATCTACACACCCACAGAACTGATAGCACTACAATAATACTATTGCTGGGAGTCAGACCTGGGTCAGTGGACTTTTTGGAAATATTTAATTTTTAGCTCAGCAAACTGAGCTTGCAAGTCAGTGGCATCAGTGATGCTGTGTCTCTGAGTTCCCACAGTTGCAATGCCATCCAGAAGGTGCAATCCTGCTCCAAGTTTTCCACAGGTTGTTACGGTTAGGGATGGGGAATTATTTAACTCTGTGCTGGTTTCAGCTGGGCTAGTTAATCTTCTTCACAGTGGCTGGCATGGGGCTGTGTTTTGGATTTGTGCTGAACACAGGGCTGGTAATACAGAGATGTTTTATCCTTGCTGAGCAGGGCTCACACGGAGCCAAGGCCTTTTCCGCTTTTCATGCGTCAGAAAAGGTGAGGAAGTTGGGAGTGCCTGGGAGGCTGGGAGGAGACACAGCCAGGACAGGTGACCCCAGCTGACCAGAGGGATACTCCAGACCATGTGACATCATGCTCAGTGTATACACTGGGGGGTAGAAGGAGGAAGGGAGGGATGTATGGAGTGATGGTGTTTTGTTCCCAAGCAGCCATTGCACTTGGTGGGGATGGCTGACACCTGCCTGCCCATGGGAAGCAGTAAATTAATTCCTTGTTTTTCTTTCCTTGTGTTTGGCTTCTGCTTTCCCTATGAAGCTGCCTTTATCTCATCCCATGAGTTTTCCAGCTTTTACCCTTCTGATTCCATCCTCAATCCCACTGCTGGGGAAGGGAGGGAGCAAGTGGCTGTGTGGGGCTTGGTGGATGGCTGGGGTTAAACAACAACAAACTCCAAGATAGTCTCTAAGAAATATAATTAAAAGCTTTTCTTTTTTTTATTTTGCTGTAGACTCAGGAAAAGCCTTTTGTAAAAAAAGGGCCCTGAAAACTTATCTTCCTAAGCTTAGCCTCTAAATGTGATGATCTTGATTTAAAACATTTTGTATGACAAATGCTTTAGACAGGAGAAGACCTATCAGAATAAACTAAGCACACTTGGAACACTTGTCCTGCCAAAAAGGGTTCATGTCTCTTTGCCAGGTCCAGTGCTAAGGAGAAAATGGCCAGGCCTTGCTGCTCCTGGAGAGGTGAACTCTAGAAGAGTCCACTGCTGAAGCAGCTGAATATAGGAAAAGTCACTCTTTGATTCTTGGCTATTCAAATGGCAGGCAAGGATATAGGAGTGAAAGGAAAGATGCTTTCATTATGTCATGAAAGACATAAATGAAATGAAAGTAGAGATGCTTACATTATATCATCGAAGAGATGCTTTCATTATTCATTTACATTGAAGCTGCCCCATCAAGGGATGTACAGGTTTTCAGCCTGAATGAGAAAAGTGAAAGTTTCTGCCTTCTGACATAAGTGGGTGGCCTTTCCCTTTGGAAAAATGATAATAACATGTGCCAATATATATATATGTTTTTCATCAAGATACAGAAAATATTTATGTTCATGGCCCCATGCATGGTTGCTTTGAATTTTGGTGTTGCAAAATCTTAACAAGATAATATTTTTATAGTTTTGGGGAATTGTTTTCAAATGTCCAGTAGAAAGTCTTTTGTGGTATCCAGGATTTTTGCTGACCTGTTCAGTATACACTGTTAAAAATAAAAGATTGAGTATTTTTGTTCCATTCTTAAAATTTATTTTTTCAATTCCTTTCTTCACTGCTTGTTTCCAGTTTCAGCTATGTTCAGCTCATTATTGAAAAAAATATTCTAGTTCTGGCTCTTTGTATTTTTTATCTTCTGCCAAATTACTTGGCTACCTTTTGAAAAGGTTGAAAGAAGATTTTGGCTGGCTGGAAACCCTGCTGGGTCCCTGAAAAGAAAATATTCCTAATAATGAAGGCTTAATTACATCCTGGATTTAATATTCCCCTTCTAAAAGGAGCTTGAAAGTTGGAAACCTATGAGCTATTTTCAGGCAATGATGAAGTATTTAGATGTAAGGCTCAGCAGCAGAATAAAGAGCAAATAAAGAGCAAATCAGTATTTTCTATGCAATAGTCTTATAATCTGTCAAGAAATTGAGGTTCTAGCTCATGGCAGAAATAAATTAGGAATAGTTGAGGCTTCGTGGTTTTTGCTTTTAATTTTTGGGTTTTAGCAGAAAACATCCACTCAATCAAACATAGAATCACAGAATGTTAAGAGGTTGGAAGGGACCTTAAAGATCATCTGGTCCCAACCCACTTGCCATGGGCAGGGACACCTCCCACTGGACCAGGCTGCTCAAGGCTCTATGCAGCCTGGCCTTGGACACTGCCAGGGTTGGGGTGTTCACAACCTGCCTGGCCAACCTGTTCCAGTGCCTTGCCATCCTCACAGTAAAAAATTTGTTCCTGATACCTAAATTAAATTCCCTCTCTTTCAGTTTGTACCCATTTCCTCTTGTCCTATCACTACAATTCCTTACAGAGTCCCTCCCACTTTGATGTAGTCTCTCTTCAGATACTGGAAGGTTGCTATGAGTTCTCTGAGCAACCTTCTTAGCCTGGAAATTCCACATGCATTTGGAATTGCAAATAGGGTTTCTGATTCTTAGCCTTCAGATCCTGGCTCAGCCCTCCAGCAAGAGTACAGTTGGGGGCTAAAAATCCTAGCTGCTTAAAAAAAGCAATTGTATAATGAATGGATTGTATAAAAAAAGTAATTGTATAATGAATGGAATTGCACATCAGCTAGGAGAGGATGGTGTAAGAAACCAAGTGATGAGAACAGGCATCCCAGTCCCATGCATCAACTTTTGCTTTTCAATTTGCTTTTTTTCTGAGTGTTTCAGGAGAGCTCTGGAGGGTGCAAGAGAACACACACAAGGCACACAGTAGGGAACATAAACAAGGGGACTGCCCCCAAGTTCCCAGGAGCCCAGCAGGTTGTGCAATTGATAACTTTCAGCTGCAAAATTCAGAGATTAGCATTAATATTAGTTCTTACCTTTGTGTTTCTTCCCAGCCACGTTAAACTTTTGGTAATTTCAGTGGAAGAGACTCAGAGAACATTGACACATTTTTATTTAGGATTCCTGCCACGGCCTTAAACCCCTCGTTTCTATTGGCTGGGTGTGAAAATACCAGACCTGTAGGATGGAGTCTAGAATTGCTGGTAGGTAAGTCCCTCAGAACAAGTATTTGTAGATGGGTGCTTGTCTTTAGTAACATCTCTTTCTGTTGCTAAATGCCCATGGTTTATGAGGAAGAAAGAACAAGGGAAGAAGTAGCTACAATACATATGAATAATTTCAGATTAATAGTGATGCCTTGAGAGGCTACCTAGAACAGAGGCTAGACAGTGTAAAAGGAATAAAGTAGGTATTTGTTAAAAAGGCCTTCAAAGGAAAAACCTTGGGCAGTACAAGAGCCCAGCCAGGGCTACACCCAAGATGGGTGATGGGTCACATGTTTTCACACTTTTATAAGTTTTGGTCCATTTACATTTTGGGGTTGATTATCCAATTACAGCTTCAGGTTATGAAGTCCCATCCTCCCAGATTGCTCTCCTCAATTCACTGTTGGTTATGCTTTTTGGGTCTGAAGGTGCAATGGTGTCCTTGGTTTTCAAGCTGGAAAAGGATTGTTTGTCAAACTAAACTGTGAAGAGAATTTGCTAACACTTTATATGAACTTCACAGTTATACACTAATGCAGTACAGAATCTGGAAAATATGAAAGCTAAAACTCAAGACATCAACAGGGCTTTTCTAACTTCAGACTCATGGTTATCTCTTTTGTTCAAAGGAGTCTGTTATTTCAGAGACAATCAGTGGAGTGTGTAATTAGAGCTGCCAGCCCATGTTGCCTAATGAAAAAATGTTTTTTTGAGAAATATTTGTACTACCTTGTGCATCTACAATCAAGTGAAATTTGGTTAAGCTGTAAACATTTATTGTTTTCCTTTTCCATTTTGTGAACTCACTAGTTTTTCTGTGTGAATGGGAGTGTGTGACCTTTACAGTTGCTGTCTTTCAATATACGTATGTACCTCTTTCTCAAATATAACAGGCTATTGATGTTTCATGGAGCACAAGCTGTCATTGTACACAGTAATGTGTGATTGCCCCAGCCCCACCATTAGGTCTGAATTCTGTGAAGAGGGAGAAGTGATGTTAATGCAGGAACTGGAATGAATTAAGCAAAAAATTTCCTAAGAGAAATGTATTTCTGTGTAAGACCCATGTTATTTACTGCTCATGCCTTTGTTCTACTCATGAAGATAACAAATGTCTTTTGCTGTAATATTTTGGTTTTGTTAGTGTCCAATTCTTTATTTCAAGAGAAAATTAAAAGTTCTTAATGAATATTCTCTGATTGCAATACTGTATGTATGTGTATATGTGGATGCCATCATTCCTTACCATTCTATGTTACTAAAAAAGTGTATAATGCCTAAATTGATTGGAGCCAAGAGTAACATTTTTGACAGCTGGTAATAAAGCTGCTAATCTAAAAGTGATTTTTTTTCCCCTTAGAACCTGCTTTTTAATGTAGGAAAATGTGTAAGTGTATGACTTACTGTTTCATTAATAAACGTTCATGCAGAGTACATGCAGGGTATAGAAATTTATTTTACACAAGAGTATTGGCATCCAGAGACATTTTCTTGGGGCATAGAATTAAAGTACTAGCATTGGTAGTCAAGTTGTACTGCTCTAGCACAGAGATTTCTCCTTGCCTTTAGAAGAGGTCTGTGAGGAAATGAAAGGGCAAGTAAAGCCCTAAAGCAGAGCGATCCAAAGGCAGCTTCTTGAGGGTAGGGCAGATATTATTTTTATAAAGCACTTGGTTGCTGAGACATTATCTGGGGGAGAGGGTAGGATAACTTCTGAGGCAGGATAGAAGTGAGACATTACATTCAGTTATGGCTAAAATCAGAGGTGTCTTCAGTGGGAGCACTGCAGAACCCTTGTGAACACTCTGCAAGGGTTCTGTCACCTACCCTCAATGCCCCTACCTGGGCATTTAGCCCAGGTGTGAGCCAGGCAAATTTGAGGAACCTGCTTCAAAGTATGCAGAGTCATGGTAAGAAAATGTTTCATTTTTTAAATCTCACTTCTCCACAGAGCTGGGATTCTCTCTCAGCTATTTTGGTATAGGAGATGCTTCACAGGGAGAGGCTGCAGGTGCTGCAGAGCACAGCAAACACAAGCCTTGTGTCATAAAGCAATGCTGAGATGCAGTTCAACACTGAGTTGAACTTTCAGGTGGGTTCTTTGTTCTACAACCAGGACCACAAGGTCATGTTCCTCTTATGGTACCTCTATGAAAGCTGCAGGGAATATCCCCAGTTAGCACTGTAATTTAAACATTCCCACAGCTAGAAAGGAACAATCCCAGAAAATCATTATTGGCTAAACTTTCTTTGGCATTGGAATTTTGGGGTTGGTCATTTTATTTCTTTTTTTCTGGTTAGATTCTCAGTCCTTCAAAGAAAACACTAGAAACCTCATCAGGGAAGTGGGAAATGTGAAGTCATCCTGACTATGATTAATCAGATAATTATTTCTATAGCTGGGAGGAGGCTCTCTGATCCAAAGCTAACAATTATTACCCCTTCCAGAAAGTGATGTGCTTTGTGTATGGATAAAATAGGCAGATGCCTAACAGTCCAGCTGCTTCCTGGGCTGGAAAGGTTTCTTAGAAGTCTGCTGGATTTCCTTCTGTCTGTGCTTCACAATGAACTAAACCCTATCTGACCATGCTCTAAATCAATATTTACAGCTCTATTACACAACAACTTTTCAGAAAACAAAACAATAATATCCTGAACTTTGTAGAAAGGACTTCAGCAGATATGTCACAAAGGCGAAATATTGGCAATGGTTAGGCATAATTACTGATTTGTGAGTAATTATACATTTGTGAGTAACGAGCTAATATCTGCTTAATGTCAGGGACCAAAATTCAGCCTCTGGGGTGCTACTTTCCAGTGCTTCCTCAGTAAACCACTTCTGCTTGTAACAGTGTTTGGACCATTAAAAAGGCAGTAAATAGTATCTAAAGGGCATTGTCAGTATTGTGACCTCGTGTTACGAGTTTCCAGAAACAGACACAAGATTCTACAAAAGCTACAAACTCCATGCAGATGGAAAAATCCTGGGGAAGTAGTGAAGGCTTCAGAAGTTTTTCTAGCCTGCATTAGGCTGAACCAGAGAGGTTTTTTTTTTTCAGAATGGGGCAGTCCTAAGGCTTTTTAGATGTTGATGACTAGTTTGGTTAAGGCAATAGAGGAACTGCAGCTGACTGCAGAATCAGTTATTCTTTTATAAATCAAATTGTCCAGCTTGCTGCCAAGAGAAAAAGAAGTTAAAATATAACAGTGCAGCTTCCAAGGCTGTGCATGGCATTTTCTCCACTAAATATTGGAAGGCAACTTGATTTTCTCAGAATAATTCATCAGCTGGTTCTGAACAACCCTGCAGGCATTAGACAGAATGTACATCCTGTGTGGAATGAAGAGACACTGTCCCACAGGGGTGAGAATGACTCACCCAGAGATCATTAACTGGCTCCAGGGGACTTGAATTTGTGTTATCTTCCGCTCACAATGAACAACTGGATTTTCTTCAGGCCTTAATGCTAAAAAAACCAAACCACTTGGAGGCTACTGCCTAAAGTCTAGCCTTGTTTGATGAAATCATGATTTCTCATCTTGTCACAGCCCCACTGAAGCTTCAGAAGGGTAGAGAAGGCCTCAAAGGCTCAGAAGCTTGACAAAATTGTCCAAACCAGACTGTCACCAAGGGAGATACAGAGGTCCCCCAGCTTTTGGGGAACAGAATGCCCCATGGTCAGTGTGATTTTTCTCTGACTTATTTCATCTGCTCAGAATGCGAGAATCTCATGAGGGTTGAAATGTCTGCATGCACTGAGAGCATTAGGGAGTCTCCTCTAAGTCCACAGCTTGTGTGATTACACAGCATTCCTGGGTTTGATTCCAAAGCCAGAAGGTGCTCTGTAGGCTTCAGTCTGCTCTGACGATTATAATCACTCATGTCATGGCAAATAATGAAGATGGCTGAAAAAAAGTAATTTTGCTCCAGATTACTGTATTTCCTTTAAGAGCTTTATTTTTAAAATGATTGTGGTATTTGAATTTTACTGTCACCTTCAGGTGCTTCTGCAGCATTTTGATTACTCTTCAATCATCCTCTGGAAAGGGGAACTCAATCTGCAGAGCACTGTCTCCCAGGGATGCTTGAAGTGATGCTTCAGATCAAAAATTGTTTGATGAAATCATCAGTGTCGTCATGACCCCTTGCAGCACCAGGGCATTAAGAACAGTAAATCACACATTTCTCATTGCAGGTTTCACACAGCATCTCAGTTCAAAGGCTTTTAGTGTTTGGGCTTGTGACACATTCTATTGCTAGGCTTAATAACTTTTCCAGTCTGCTTTTCTTTCTTCCTGGAAAGAAAATGCATTTGAGGAACTTTAATAATAAGGAGGACATTTGGTCAGTGTTCCCTAACCAGCATCACACTATTCCTAGAGGGCACAGGTTATCCCATAGCACAACTGGACTGTTTAATTTATTTCTGATCAGCCACAACAACTGTGCTTCTAGCCTCAAGCAGGCAGGGGTTTATTGCAGTGCATTCCTCTCTCCAGGAAGGCAGGGATGACTCAGGTGCTCACTTGGCAGTGGAGGTAAGTCCTGACTCTCACCTCTGGTGCCACCACTGGCAGCTCCTTTGTGACAAGCCGGTGGGTGCTGATGATTGCTGAAAAGAAATCTCATTTCTAGGGAGCAGATTTTTTTCAGCTACTGCTGTTCTTTGCTACCTGTATTTTTATTATGCAGTTCCCCTTGTGGGGGGGGGGGGGAAATGATTGTGCAGGGTAGTTAACCCTCTGACTAAACGTTAAAGAAGTAATTAGTAAAAAAAAAAATATTGCCAATATTCATGGAAGGTTACATTAGTATTTTCTTGTTTTTGTAAGCAGAGCTTGCTGCAGAGAACAAATCATGTGATATGGTGTCAAGTAAGACCTTCAGAGCAAACTGTATTGATGTAATTATTTTCCCAAGCTACTGCAATGTTTGAGACTGAGACTTTGGAACAAGATAGGAGTAAGGCAGGCTAATTGGGATGCTGATGTTGTACCACTCTGGAACAACAGTTTCACCTGCATCTGATGGCATCAGTTGTAGACCAGAGTGAGGTGACAGTAGGAAGTATGGAAAAGGTTATTTCAATGTCAGCAAAGGCTCAGTCAGGTTACTAGGACATGCTGATCTGCAATGGGGAGTGGAAAGTGAAAATTTGCAAACCAGTTTTGGGGAAGGTCTGATTTATAGGCTTTTCATGACACTTTGAATTTTTTAAATGCTTTTAAAAATCTTTTTTAATGCAAGAAAAACTTGCCTGTTGGACTAGTCTGAGAACAACTGGAGTCCATCTAGCCCCATGTAAAATAAACACTATAATGATTTGTTGCAGTAGATTTATTGCAAGAGATCCTGGACTTGCTCAGGCAGAAATGAAAACATGCTGCTGAAGTTTTTCATTGGTGCAGCCAAAGCAGCTGATGGCTGCTTTTTCTGCTAGACTATTGCAAAATAAACAGTGGCTTAAGAGTTCTCAGAAAGGGCTACCTTGGGGAACGCTTCAAGGAAGCACACCCTCAAGCATTTTTTTATAGCTTGCTTTTTTTTTTAAAGTCTGCTTTAGATATTTATTTTCCCAGTGATCACAGGGAAATTCTATGAGTACAGAAAGTTGTTCTTATTGGTTACGCAAATCGCTCCTGCAAACTTGTACCAACAGCCATTGCCATATTGCCATGGTTACATCCTTATCACAGTCTGACCTTTCATTTCATCACTAAAAAAATCCCATTCCAGCATAATGTTCAATTTAGGAAAAAAGCCCCAGACAAACAAATTTTATATTCCTTTCAAAGGATCAAATGAGGTCACTATGGTCTTTTCAGGAAATGGGCCAATATTTGCATTGCAATAATGCAATTTACTTAAAGCAGGCAAACTTTCTTGACCTGTGTTTTTCTGCTGCCCTCTGCAAAGCTGAAGCACCCCTGCAGGATTAACCATTTTGGCCTGCAGCCGCTCTGCTGGCTGCTAAATGCAGAAAAAGCCATTAAGGTCACTTGGCCTAGCTTTAGCAGAACAGTGTGCCCAAGCTGGTGTCAGGAAAATCCACAAACACCAGAGGTTTATGTCCAAAAAGGAGACAGAGGAGTCCTGCAACTTTACTTGCATAAAGGGAGAGTCCACTGGAGCACAAGCCCACAAACTCTTCTCTCTCAAGGTTTTGGAGGGCGCAGACTCCTTTTATCCTAAACTCCCGACTGCGTGTTTCTCCCTTCCTTTCCCCATTGGCTGAGGCACTAGGAAAGTACAGCCTTCCTGAACTGCTGACCACATATTCCCCCTTGAACCTATTATTTTACCCCAAAGTTCAGAAACTCAGGCTTGTGCAGACCCCACTTGTCTGGTTCAGTAGCTGAGCTGTCTGGGCTCTGCAAGGAACCTGCTGCCCACAGTTAGCAGAGACATTGAGCCCCTTTTCCCACACCTTCACCCATGATATTGTTTGTAAAGACATCAGACTCTTTCCTCTCACTGGGAAGGTATCCAGGCTTCAGGCTTTCGCACTGAGTGCTGCCAGCTGGAGGTGCTGGGCACATTTCCTGCTCCACCAGTAACTGATACTGGTACAGAGTTAGTGTCCACTTTTACTGACCTGGGAAACAGCCCAGGTCCAGATCTGTCCTGTTACCATCTGATGGAAGGAAGGAAGGAGGAAAAGATAAACAAGCTTTCGCTTCCCGGCACTGCCTTGGATGGCGGCAGATTTGAACACCCTTCTTGCACAAAAGAAAACTTCTGTTCCTAGTGTGAGAAACGTCAATCACATTTTTCTTTTAATTTTAAAAGTTTAATGACAATAAAATGTTCATAAAAATAGCAATATAGTTAGAGTAATAATAATTTTGGACAATTTGGATTAGGACAATATGAGACAACAGGAACAAAGAGTTATGGACATCCGGGTACCTTTTTCTGGGCACCATAAGCCCGAAAAAGGACACCCGATAACAGAGGATTAACCCTTAAAAGCAATAGCCCATTGAATATTCATACATCTCATACATGATGCATAAATTCCATTCAAACACAGGATTCTGTCTGGTCAGTGTCAATTTCTTCTTCTGAATCCTGACGGTGTCTTCATGGCTGAGCGAGGCAGGAAGAAGTTTGTTTCTCCTGATAACGGAGAGATAAATTCTCTTTCTCTGAAAGATTTAGGTGTCCTGTGTCTGCTATCTGGTGCGAGTCCTTTCCTTAAAAAAAGTATCTTATATAGCATAGTTTCTATTTTAACATTTTGTTATAACCTAAAACTATATTTAACACACTACTAAAAAAATTAATACAGCAAAACTTTCTCACATAACACATATAATATTCATGTGAAAAGCCAATCATAAAATACGCATTTTTCACCGTAGGAGGGTTAGACAAAACGTGTCTCCTGCCCCTGCTGGCTGGGCTGCTGGAGCAGCTGCCCTTTTCCTGCCTGCAGAGGCATCAAAGCACCAGGGCCAGCTGTGTGCCGTGGCTGTGGCTCTGAGAAGGGTCTGTTGGACTGGGACCTGGGGAATTGCCACATGGCCTGGCTTGGAGGGCTCCAAGGTTGCAGAGCTGGGGCTGGCCAGGCAGGGCAGGGGCAAGGGCAATCTGCTGACCAGCCCATCCTTTGCTGCAGTGCTGCTGCTGGTCTTGTTTCACTTCTGGGTTTTTTGCCCCCCTTGTGGCCCTGGTAGCACAGAGAGGCATTCCTGTTCACAGTGAGAAGTATTTTCACATTACAAGGTTTATTGATATCAGAGTCTGGACAAGGCATTACAAAGATCTTAGAAAAGGCTGGAGCTGTGCTGGCAAAAGATCTGCAGAGCAGAAAACCACCAAATTTCCAAGCAGCAAAGCAGGAGCATGAGGCCTCACAGGCCATGAGACAGCAAATGACACCAGTCCTCCTTCCCCAGCCTGGCTGCAGCTCCCTCTTCTGAGGCCAGGCCAGGCTGGAGCTCCTGCCCAGGAAAGCCTTCTCCTGCTGGCTCCTTGCACGAGAAGGGCTGTTTGGAAACAATGGGTAATAGAGGAAGTGCTTTCCCAGACAAGTCCAAATAAATACATGAATGAACTTCCTCTGCTCAGTATCACAGGGCAGTGAGGGTTTGCTGTGTGGCCAGGCTGAATTCACTGCTGTTTGATCTCCGAGGAAGAAGATAGTGGGACTCCTTGTGGGGGTGTGGGGGTGGCACTTTGGAGAAGCCTGCTTGGAAAAAGTGCCAATGCTGATATCACCTTGCTGCCATGGTGCAAATTAAGAGCTATTAAGTTTCCTGCACTTGGTTGTGTAATTGCACTGCAGGGCCTTTTGAATGCTGCATTTAAATGAGTCTGCAATTGGAAATAATGAAGGTTAAAACCCTCTTACATGATGATTCTATGATCAAATTAGCTCCTTTGACCCAGAAAGCAGCTGTGGTAGCAATGAGCTCTGCGCTAGGACTGTAGATGGAAGTGTTGTTCAGAGCTAGCTTTAGAAAGGTACATCCATACAAAGGGACTGAATTTCAAAGTCAAACAGGTCTGGCACACTGGGACAGAGGCTGGGCAGGAACCTGGTGTGAGAGGAAGACCTGCAAACAGAGCAAGGAGGAAGGCAGCTCTGCTCAGAGTCATGGTACCAAAATTAAGTGGTCCCATGAGGTGAAAGCCATGGGATACAGGGGGCATGATGCAGATCCCATCCTGCTTTTACTCATCTTGAGTATCTGTTCATAACTAATACCAGGGAGAGCTTTGGCTAATCCAAAGCAGCATTATTCTATTTTTACACCTCATTTGTAGCTGTTGAGAGAGTTATTAAGACTTTCCCTTAGTTGTAGGGACTTAGGGACTCTACTTTTATTTCCTTAGGCTGTTGCTTTGAAGTTGCCTTTAGCTCCAGGACTCCAGCTAACTTCTGCCCTGCCTATCCAGTCCACAGCTGGCCTTGGACCCACTGACTGACCTCTGGGAGTTCAACTTGTCACTCTCCCTGTTCTTCCTGAGCATCAGGGAGGAGCTGGTAGGAATTTTCTTTCTTTCAGTCCTGATTGGAAGTGGTCTGGATGCTGCAGACTGCTGTGAGCAGAGCTGTGGTGTCCAAACCTTGCCAGGACTCTTCCTGTCTGGCCAGGGAGAGTCCTTCCCTCTGGCATGGAGCACATCCTGACATGGTGGATGCAGGAGGCTTTGAACTGCAAAGCACGTGGCATCACTCTAATCTTCACCCTCCCAGGTGAAGGGTAGCTGTAGGAAAACATGATCTGAAGGTTCCTGCCTGCTCTGGGCAGTGAAGCAGCACTGAGCAAGGCTGTGACAGCCTCAACATGGTTGCCTGTTCCAACCAGGAGCAAGGCTCTGGAATATACGTGACTGCCAGCTTGTGTATGAGCATCCTTGAGGACGACATTGTGCTGTGTAATCCCAGCACTCCAGGCTCTGGCACATGCAGTGTGCCCCTCAGCTGCTCACACATGGATGCCACCACCTGCACTGTCCCATTAGTTCTAAGATCCAGGTCTGAAGGATTTTCAGGCTTTCCCCTGGCTCTGCTCCAGTGAACTCACAGACTTTCTTGGCCTTCCTTTCCTTGCACTGTCTTGCCTGAGCCTCCCTTGGCTCCTTGAGAGTCCTTTCCTCTGTGTCTGCAGCCATCTGCAGCCTCTCTGGGTTTCTGTGTTTCATCATCTCCCATTGGGGACTCCTCTTGGTGCTCTCATATCTTGCTGTTGTTCAGCATCATCTGCACTCCAGAAGGAGAGACTGTGCTTCCCCTGGGATCCTGCTCCCAAACCCAGCAGGGTGTGTGTATGTGTGTGTGTGTGTGTGTGTGCATCATCTCTGCCCAGCATGGATGCACATTTTCCCTCCAACTGCAGTGTTTGCTTGATGATTAGGGAAATGCAGGACATAGTGGAGAGGGTGAAGACTTCAGAGCAGCTCTAAGTCCACCCTGACCTTTACCCCTTTCCCCTGGATTGTGTTGCCATTTACACACAGAGCCCCACATTCAGCTCGGGGGGTTTCTACACTGGGTTGAAAGCTGACACTGGGCAAGCCATGTACGCTGAAGCCCTTGATTTGCTTTAGCTGATGGAACAGCTTTTCACTGTCCTCCCTTCTGTTAAAGCCCCTGGTGAGATTCTGGCATGCCATGTGGCCAGGGGACAGCAGGGAGGATTACTGCTAGGACTCACAGAGACATCGGCTCCTGTGGAGAGTGATTAGCAACTCATCATGCACTTCTGGCTCCTGAGAGCCTTCGGGAAGCTGATTAGGGACCGCAGAAATTTATTCCTGTCTGGGAGCAGGGCAGATCGGAGCTACAGCAGTATCTGAGTGCATGGTCAGGGGATAGGAGCAATGCTTTCCACACTATTTGTATCTGATGGGGGGGTCACTCACAGCTCTAGGAGATGCATTATTACACTGACACTGCTGTGCTTGACATGAAGAGCTGAAAATTCGCGTCCGAGCGTGGCCACAGCCACCAGGGCACGGTGGGCGGGCAGCACGGCCAGGGCGGTCTCTGCCGGGCCTGGGGCTCTCTGCCCTCCCCTCACAGGCGCCTCTCCTTCAGGATCTCGCTGCCACCACCGTACCGCTGCGTGGTTAACAGGGGATCTCCCAGCTCTGCTGGAAGAGCGAACAGCCCGGCTCTCTCCGAGGAGGACTTCCATCCTCCGGCCCCCATCCCGCACCGGGGACCGGGACGCACGGCTGGGGTCGGGCTGCGCTGGGCTGGGTTCGGCTTGAGGGGATCGCCGCGCCTCGGAGGGGCCGGGCTCGGCTCTGCTGGGTTCGGCTGCGCTGGGCTCGACCTGGCTCGGTTCGGCCTGGCTCGGCTCGGTTCGGCCCGGCTGAGGGCGAAAGCGCTCGGACTGCGCCGCCCGGTGGTGTTCCCCGCTGTGCGGCAGGGGGCGCCTCCCGGCGGCGTCTCGGCCAGTGGCGGCCCGCCCCGCCCCGCTGGCCCCGCCCCTCTTTGTTGCGGCGGCCAATGGGGGCGCGCCGCGGGCGGGCGGGCGGCCGGTCGCGCGGTAACGCGCGGCATGGCGCGCGGCGCGGGGCGCGCCCCCTGCGCGGCCGCGGCCGGTACCGGGGTCGGGACGGGGCGCCCGGAGCGAGCGGGCCGGCGTCGCTAGCGAGGGACCGCCCCCGCCCGGCCTCCTCCGCACGCCCCTCACAGGCGCACACACACACACGTACACATAAAGAGCGGCCGGGCGGCGGCGAGGCCGTGGGGCGCATCCCGGCAGCGGTCCCGGTCCCGGGCATGGCCGCGGGGCCATGACGGGCGTGGCGGGCCGCGGCGGCGGCTGCCGCGGGAGCGGCCGGCGTGCGGCGGCCGGCAAGGAGGGCGGCCGGTCGCGGAGCGCCCAGCCGCGGGCGGCGGGCGGCGGCGGCAGCGGGAGCGGCGGGGGCTCGGAGGAGGAGGAGCAGGAGCAGCAGCGGGACGGCGGCTCGCTCTTCCTGGTGAACAAGAGCGGCTTCCCCATGGACGGGCAGACCTGGGAGCGCATGTGGGGCCACGTGGAGCGGGTGCACCCCGACGGCGGGGCCGTGGCGGCGGCCATCCGGAGCGCCGCCCGCCTGGCTCGGGTAAGGCGGAGCCGCCGTGTGTCCCCTCGTGCGGGGCAGCGGGTGACAGCGAGCCCGAGGGCGGCGTCCCGCGGCTGCCGCGTTCGGTGCGCGTCCGGCGGCCGGGCGGCTCCGGGGCCGGCTGGGAGGGTGCGACACCGCTGCCCGGAGGATGCTCTGGGGCACTGCGGGTATGGATGGGGCATCTGCTGTCCCAAAGCGGCCGGAACGGGGTACGGGGCTGCGGGTGCTTAGGGGATGCACTGGGTGTCCTGGGGAACAAACAGGGAAAAAATTACTCCTTTTGGCTTGGGGAGAAAAAACCAGAAAACAAAAGTTAAAAGAAATCTTCAGGGATTGAGTGAAGCATTTTGTGCGCTTTAAAGCAGGTTTTTCTTTTGCTTTCGGAACACAGCTGTTTCCTTAAACACAGCGTTGCTTCTCAAATGTAACAAGGGATTTAAAACTCAGACGTTTCTTTTCCACTAAGTGGAAAGGTTCCAAATGCTTTTGTCTGGTACGTTCCTCAGTACAAGCCCCAAATAGCTCTGCCTCACCCAAGTATTTTTCCTCCAGACAGCAAATAAAATGTTGATGTCTGCTCTTGTTCCAAGGCTTCTTGACACTGTGCTGCATTACTGCTCACAATGTCTTTAACACTCTGCTTTGGCAGACTTTGAGCTTGATTCACTGCTCACATCAGGCAGCATTAATGTGAGCTGACTGCTGGAGTCTGGCTTGGTTCATACCCCTGTGTGTGCTGGGGTGACCTGGTTGGGCTGCTGCTGTCATGGTCCAAGCTGTCAGTGATACTGACATGAACCATATGCCTGTTCTTCTCGTGGAGTGGAAAGGAAATTCTGTGCACAGGGAAGTCGAAATCTTATTGTGTAGGGCTGTATTGAGAAGGTGCCTGTCAAATAAGCTGCTGAAAAGGCCTTTCATCTCTCTTCTGCAATGTTCAGTCCAGTGCAGGTACAAAAGGGACCATCTCTCTCCTCTCTGCTCTCCTTGTGCTGGAACCAGCCTTTGTTTGGATGGGGGAGCATATCCAACTAAAGAATAATCAGGCTATGCTGAGTTTGTGGTTCCTTGGTGTGGTTCATCTTGTACTTACACAAGCACTTGAGGTGGAAATGAGGGGGCAGGGACTGGGCAGAACTTCTTGTTTCAGCAGCCTGACCAGCTTATGCCAGTCTAGATGGCCTGCAAGCCCTTTTGATGTTAAGGGATGGCAAAGCATGTGCTAGATTTGACTTTCATCCTTTACTTCCCAACTCCAGAGCATGTAACTTTTACTGGTGACAGCCGTGGTGACTGATAAAGCATCTGGTGAGAGACATGCCGGTGGCTCCAGTGTGCTGGACTGTATTCCTGTGGGAATGTCCCAGAGAGCATTGCCCATGGCTTCTTCCTCAGTGCCACAGCTCTGGGCTCACTCTCTGTAGCATCTGTGTAAGCTGGGCAGAATAAAAATGTTTTGAAATCTGCCTGGCCAAATCATTTGATGTTGATGATCAGTGCCCAGTGCTGCAGGAGTTGTACTCCTCCAGCAGTGCCTGGATGCAAAATCCCTGTTACAGTGATTAGTTTCTTCAGGGTCTGGAGGACCCGGTGCCCTCTGTGACTAAGTAGGTGTTGCTGGCTGAGTGTGGCACCTCTAGGGTCAGAGAGTAGTTTGAGGACTTGCTGGCCCTTATTAGGGCCAACAGAGCTCAGGTGAGCAAATGAAGGTTAGGAGCAGGGTTTTTTTGCCAAAGTGGTAGTGGATTACCAAAGTTGTGATGGTAATTTTTGGGTCAGAGTAGGAATATGAGTGGGGACTTGTTCCTTAAATGGTGGTACAAATTATTTTAATTGGCTTGTGCTGCAGGGTATGTGTCACCCTGCAAAAGACCAGGTACTGCTGTTTGGGAGTGATGAGGGAAACTTGTGCCTGTGAGAAGATGATTTGTAATTTGCTTGCATGGATAGTTGGTTCAGGCTGAGTGAGTGGCATGTGCAACTGCTCCATTTCTGCATCTGATCTGTTCTTAATCCCTGCTGATGGGAGAGAGTTTTCATCCCCTCTCCAAGAAGCTCCACTTGATTGCTCTAATCATCTTGGCATTAGTCTCAGCAATCATACACGCAGGGTGTAAGTAGCTTCTGACTGTGTCTGTGAGGCTGTCCTTACTGCAACAAATGCAAGCTGCAGAGGTGCAGGGCTGCATCTCTCTCAGGAGGCAGAGTCCTTACAAAAAGCTGCCTTGTCTGCAAGGGCACTTTTGGAACCTGTGGGGTGCCCACCTCTGGCTGTTGGCTTGAGCTCTGCAAATAGTGCAGGCTCACGGTTTGGAAGGGCTGTGCAATCCTTTACTTGTTCTGTGATCTTGGAGGTACTTGGAGATTGTAATAAATTAAACCTCTCAGCAGCTTTGAGAACTCTTGTCTGTCAGCTTCATCCGTGCTGAGTAACGGAGTGCTTGCAGGGAGAGCTGGTAGAAAATGACTTTTTGGTCATTAAGTGAGACAGTGGATTTGGGCAAAAGGAGTTCCACACAGGATATCTGTGGTGAAGTGAGACTACAGCATTTCCAGCCATGGGATGAGTCTCCAGCTCTGCCACGTGGTCTTGCACTGCAGCAGCTCCACTCTCTGGAGCTGCTATTCCTTGGAAAGACTGATATGAGGTCAAGGCTTTTCATCTGACTCATCTCTGAATTTCTCTTGCTTTACAAATTCATGGTCTGTAGTGCTGTGTCTGCATTTCCTCTTGCCATCCATGACCTCTTGCCTGCTCCTTGCTGCTGTGGATGCATACCAGGAGCTGGAGGGCTGCATCCTCAATGAAAACAGAGCTGTGCTTTCCTGCACTTGTATCGTGCAGCCCTGCTGCTCCATGCTGCGTGGGTGCCCAGGATCAGTCCTCCTGTAGCTGGGGCAGGAATCAGGGAGGGAAACATGTTTGGAAGGAGTGGGAGTGGTGTGTGGCTCCCCAGTGCCTGGCCTGGCTGGCAGCATGGTGTGTGTCCTGCCTGCTCTGCATGGAGAGATGAGAGCAGTGCTGCCCTGTGTGGGCTCAGGCTTATGGATGCTCCTCCCTTCTTGCCTGAGATCTGGAGGGCTTGAGCCTCCTGGCTCAGCAGGCCTGCTAGGAATGTGTTCTAGCTAGTGAGAAAACCCTGGATCTCTTTTCTAGGCTATGCTCTGGTATCTGACATCATCATCCTCCTTGGATAATGTGATCACCTGCCTTGGAGATGGGGAGCACCTCACTTGGAATCTGAACCTGTCCCCTCTGGTGAGGGTGGCCTCTGTGGGTTTCAGGAAGGGCTGTGTCTGTTCACACTGCTGCTGTCCCTGTGGGATGCTGTCCTGGGTCCCACAGCAGGGTGAGGGCTGGGCAAAGGATGGAATCCCCACCTCTGCAGCAGCCCGGCCCCTCACTGCCTGGGGCTCCCATTGATTGGTGTGTTGTGTAAGTGCAATGCATGCACCTAGAGCTTCTGTATCTTTGAAGCAAAGGTCTGAGTGTATTGGAGCAGAAATGGCCCCTCCAGGAAGGTGTGAGAACCCTGCCAGAATTCCCTTTGTCAGCTCCTTGCTGCATCTGGAACTTGAGCCTTATCTGGTGTGTTGAGTCCAGGTGTGCCTTCGTGCTGGAAGGGACAGGTGAATAATTCATCCAGCCCAAAGGGGCTGGGTGGGAAAGGAACCTGTGGAACCAAAAGAAAATTCCTCTAATGAAGAGCTTAGGCATGAAAATCATGATTAGGAAGTGCTAATGAGTCTTGCTCATAACTCCCACTGGTGAGAGGAGACAGCCCATGTGTGCAGGTGCCGCGTAGCACTGGGATGGCGGGGGCGAGCTGGAAGCCTTGCCATCTGCTTGCCACTTACAGTTTGTTTCTGTGTGCCAGGAGTGTAGGAGTCTCTGGTTTGGTGTTTTCTCCCTCCTTCTCCAAGGTGTATTTACAACTTCACTGTAGTAACTTGCTGTGTGTAGTAAATTCTGGGTTTTGTTGCCTTGGGATTACCAGTGCTCATTCTCTGGAAGCAAACACACAGTCTTAACAGAGATGGGAGCTGGAGAGGACAGTCTGTGGCAGAGATGCCCCATACAACCTGAACTTGCTGTTCTTATCAGCAATTGCTGACGTGAAATATATTAAGGACAGTGATATGTCACTTTATGAGCTTTAAACTATGGTTACGACAATGTGGTCCCAAAACTTTTCTTTGCACCTTGTCACAGCTGCCCAAATTGCTGGTTCCTGAATTTGAATCTGCATTAATATTCAAATTGCTTCCTTCACTGTGTTTGTGAGGATTGTGCTGACTTCTTTCTAGCCATGCTGCCCACTTTAATATCTGCTGGCCCCATATGTTGTAGTCTTACCCCTGAAATAAGTGGACTTGGGACAAGGCTGTGCCCCTTTCCTGCATGGCTGCAGGCTCAGGAGCCAAATAGCTATGGGGATTAAATGTGGATTGAGGGCCTGCCTTCTTAAAATGCTTAGGCACAAGCAGATGTCTTATGAGATTTTGGAAAAATCCCATCATGTTGCCAGTCTATATCTTTAAGTGTCTTAATGTCATTAAATATTTGGGTGCCAGGTGGTCCTCTAGGTGCTGTGCTCTCCCTCCCCAGCAAGCCTGCTGCAGACGTATGGCAGATGGGAAATTATG
Organism: Agelaius tricolor; assembly: GCF_023055355.1. Classification (NCBI taxonomy): domain Eukaryota; kingdom Metazoa; phylum Chordata; class Aves; order Passeriformes; family Icteridae; genus Agelaius; species Agelaius tricolor. The sequence goes on along the minus strand of NW_027269261.1, from coordinate 22,482,514 downwards.
CAGCCTAGGATCCTTGTCTCCTTTTATCTTTCTCTTGTGGTAAAGGAGGCCAGAAATTAGACTTGAAATGGCTTCCAGGGGGAGGGAGAACAGCAGGGTCAGTACTGGGACTCTGCTCATCCAAACTGCCCTGTGCTGGGGGGGAATGGGAAGCAGAGGCTTTCTGTGCTGCATTGCCTGCCTGCATAGGTGGTGTTTGAGGGATGCTGGTGGCTCTGATGATCAGCCTGCCACAGTCTCTGTGCAGGGCAGGGCTGGCTCTGCTGCTGGGGCAGCCCCTTGGTCAGCAGGATGACTTTGCCTGATGCCTGAGTTCACGTGGGGCTTAAGCCATCTGTGCTGCAGCGTTGTGTTGCACTGAGCACATGCCACTGCTCAGTAAATCACTTATCTGCTCTGCAGGGAGCCGTGGCTGTCTAACCTCTTCATCTTTTTTCTTGTGTCCAGCCCTCAGTGCCGCCAGTGCCAAACTACAAGCTCTCCATGTCAATCCCAGAATGGCTCCAGGCAATACAGACCTACATGAAGATGCTGCAGTATCCTTCTCCTGTGTGTGTTCTCTGGAATGAAGGCTGACTTGTGCCTGGTGTGAATTACAGAGCTTTACTGAAGCTTTAGCTGGTTGTGAGGGCTTGGGATCATTTGGGGGTAAAGGGACGCCTCCAGGGATTTGTGATAACACCAGCAGCACTGAGCTTGTCATAGCAGTCCTCTGGGAGATGTAATTAGCTTTAAATTATACTGAAAAATTTAACTGGAATGACATTGGTGGGAACAGAAGTGCTTATTTTGAAGTTGATGTATGAGGATATTATGATTGGATCATGATGCCTGGAGAAATAATATGGCATCTTGTCATAAAGCCACTAAGAGGGAGCCAGTGTTGTGTCAAACCCTTTCTCCCTGTGCCTGAGCAGCCCCTGTGGGTTCTCTGAGGATTGCCTGTGTGCTCAGCCTGCAGGGAGTGCTTGTCACTGGGGTGAGGGGCACAAGCAGCTGTCCTGACCCCAAGGTGGGCAGGAACACCTGCCTGTGACACAGGAACTGACCAAAGGCATCTCCCTTCCAGATGTTCCACCTTGCTTGGGGATTCATCAGGGATGTACACATCTGTCTAGCCTGTCTGTCACTGCCCCACACCCAATTCCCACCTTTCCATTGCTGACAGATAATTTCAGAGGAGGTTGCTGGCCCAGATGCTGCTCTTCTGTTTCCCTTTTTTCCTAAATTCTGCCTTTTTGTGTATGTGGGGAAACTGGGGGGGATGAAGAATGAGTGTAAAGTGCTGGTAAGGATTAAGAAGGATATGGGAGGCAGCTGGAAGAGCATCCAGAAATAGCAGGCGTGGTGAGCTGGGGGGGAGTTGTGGCTGGGATCAAGGCGGGCCTGGAGCTGCAGCAGCTGCCCTGGGCAGGGAGCCTGGGCCTGCCTGCTCTGCAGGGGGATGGTGCAATTCTCTTCTTTATGGTGGCCACTGGGCCAGGACAGGAAGCTTCTTGCTCCCTAGGATTGTGCCAGAGAGGATACTGTGTCATACAGAGCTCCAAAAATGACATTATCCCCCATTTCCCCCTGCAGTGGTTTTGAAATCCTGCGTTTTGCTACGTAGCAGGAGCAGGCCTTGGGCACAGGGTTTGGATCTGTGTTCAGAAAAGCTTCAAAGGGGGCTGGGGAGCAGCGTCTGGGCTTCCTTTGAGGGCTGCAGGAGGATGTATGCTTTGTGCAGAGCACCCTGAGAGGGCCTCATGAGTTAGTTTTGAAGGCGGGAGGGGAAGTAAAGCCTTGTTTGTGGAGAACTCTGAACTCTAATTGAAGTCAGTTCAGAGCATCCTGGTGAGATCTGGAGTTTTTATTTAGGCTATGGTTATACATCCAGCAGCTGTGTTATTTATGCCTTGCAAGCAACTCTTAGCTTCCATGGGGTCACCTGCTCGTGCCCTGGTATCTGCCTTGCTATCACCAGTTTTACTGGCATGAACATTCTGATGGGAATAGAATTTAGGTACTAGGTTAGGAAAGAGATTCAACTGGAAAAGTAACCTAGCAAAAATAAGGACAGTGTGTTTTCTTTTTTTTTTTTTTTTTACAAAACTTCATTGGGGTTTTTGTTTTGTTTTTGTTTTTACTGAACAGATTTGTTTGGTCTGATTTATTGCATTGCTGCTTGTACAGAAATGCACAAGGAGCAGGGAAGAGGCTGCTTCTATTGATGCTGCTGTGTGGTAGCCTGTGCTTCTAGGAGAGTGGTGCTGAGATTTTGTTGACTGCTGGCATCATTTGTGATGAACTTTTCTACTATTAATGTTAGCTAATGACCTTGGCTTGCACATAGCTGGTTGTTTTAATTTCAAGACCATTGTATTTTTAGAGAATGGTTATATTTTCTAAGTGTGAAGGGATGCACCTGCAATGGTTTTGGTTGACAGGTCACAGGTGAGCCATGAGGCTGATGGAGTTAAAAGACTTCTAAAGGAAATAAGTTTTTTCAGACCATGGATTATGTTGATTGGTTTGGGTAGGCTATGAATGCTTTTTCTTGCCCATGTGGGAGACTTTTTTCCAAACTTGCAACCTAGTAGTGAGCAGGACCTAGTGAAAAAGAATTTATAACCTTCAAATGCTGAATTTGAGTGTCATTTTACATGGTCAACCTTAATACATGATTCTGCACCTACTGCTGTTAATAAGTCATATAAAAAGACAAGTGAAAAGTTTTGCTTTATTTTACATGCCATGTGCTTCATATCTGAGAGTCAATGGCTTTTACTGCCTATTTTGTGTTTCAACAGGAACTCAGAACTGAAATTCACCTTTTCAGCAGTGTTATTCTATTGCTTGGCTGTTCAAGTTACTTTCCCTTAACAGTCAAAATACAGATACAATCACACGGGAACACAGTTCTTCGAGATCAGAAAAAGCAGACCTCTGAGTGGGTAAGTGCCCCTGGAATTGCTCTAATGCCCTTGTCCCTGATCAGCTGGCATTCAAGCACTGCAGCACCATGGCTTGGGAGGGTTGTGTCCTCTGTGCCACAGCTCCTCTGGCAGGGCCAAAGCTGCCTCTGTTGCTCCTTTGCAAGGAGTGTCCCAGCTTGCTGCGGGGTGGCAAAAGCACCATGGAGTGGAAAGTGCTGCTCTTACTCAGCAGCTGTGTGGGAGCTGCTTGGCTGCAGGCCAGAGCTGCCTGCACAGGGCTGGGAAAACTCTTTGCTTATTGGTGTTGGGCTGGGAGGGCTGGGCTGCTTTTCTGGAAACTGAGTAAGTCCTGATACTCTGGTTGTGCCGAAATGCCCTTTGCAGGTAGTAGGAAGGGATTAGCTGTGTGAAGTGCAGCAGGAGTTTGGGCATCCTGAGCACAGTAGTTTTCCCTGAAGGCTCATGATGGACTGTTTAAGTCATGTCTGTGCTTCTGCCTTGCTGCTCATCTTGCTGTTCCATCCATGTGGGGGCTTGTGCTGGCTGGTGATGAGTTGTGCAGTGCAACTATGAACATGTGCCCAGGGAGCCTGGCAGCAGAGAGCTGGGGTCTCTTGCATGTTAGAACTGCATCATACTTAGGACAGCTCTTTAACAGAACCTAATAAATTAGCAGGTTAGGGCAGGAAGGGTGTTGACAGCATTATACTTTTATTTTAGGGTGAAATTAAGATAAGCAGAATATAATCACTCCCACAGACTGCTCTGTCTCTAGCTCTTCCCAGTTCTCTGTCAATAAACTAATGGTCCCTCATTGTAAAATTCCAGTTCCCATCTCAGCTTTGTGCTTCAGGTTTTCATCTTGCTGACAGCAATCTTTCTCACCTCCTTTATCTAATGTTCACTGCTCTGGTGGAACTAGTTTAAAACAAATCTTGTGCCTTGAATGATAGATGGGTTTACAGAAGCTTAAACCAATTTTCAAGCTGCTCACTCATTTTTAAATTTGTCCCATTACTTTTTTCAAAAGAAGTGAAGGATGAAAATGAATTATGTTCAGCACTTACCACTTAAAAGGTCGTTGCCTTCATGGCTGCATAAAAGCCTGGCTTACAGGATGGTGCTCTTTCCTAGAAGGGAACAGTGCTCACAGCTGGAGATGTGCCTGTGGCTTTGAATCACCTCCCAAGTGGGGCCATTTCCTCTGTGTATCTGCCTTAGTGATTGCTTGGGGGCGAGTGTCTGACTCCTCTCTTGTTGCTGCTTGGAACTGCTTGGAATGGGTTGGCAGGACTTCTGTGGGGTTAAGGATGGTGCCCCTGGAAATGTCCAACCCCTCAGGGGCTGCCAGCTCTCCAGGCACAGTTGCCTGAGCACGGTGTGTGCTGGACTCAAACAGGGTAAAGTCCTAAGAAGGCCTGTGCTGCTTTGCTCCTGGATTGGGTAGATGTGGGTGCTGGGAGGAATGGAGGTGTCAGGAGCACGAGTTGCTGCCCAGATCCTGCTGTTCTGCTGTAGGGCTCTAACACTTGCCTGGGCTTGGTTTCTCCAGTTTTGAGAAGGAGAACACATGCAAAGCTGCCTGAAGTTCCTGTCATTTTTATGAAACCAAAATTCCAGTTGTTTTTATGAAGCTTACAGTTTCTGATTTAGATTTCAGATCTTTTAAAATTTACCTGGCCAAGTCAGGATGGGACCAGACTATTTTCAGTAGTCTCCAGTGACAGGACAAGGAGCAGTGGGCAGAAGCTGAAGTTCCATCTAAGTATGAGGAAAAAATGTTTACTTTGAGGCTGACAGAGCACTTGAACAGGCTACCCATAGAGGTTATGGAGTCTTCTTCTGTGGAGATATTCAAAACCTACCTGTGCAACCTGCTCTAAGTGAAACTGCTTTAGCAGAGGGCAAATGGAGGTTGTTGTGGTGTGTTTTATGCTTGTTCAGTTTTCCCCCCCATTGTTCTCTCAGAAGGTCCTGCCCTGTTACCAGTTTGTGTCAATCCCCAAACCCCTCCCCAGTTGTCTTGGTTACCAAATGTATCTTTCTTGTTCCCCACCCCTGGCAGCCTGCCTGTCACTCGACACCCCTGCCTCTTTTTCTAGAGAGTTCGGGCCAGGGTGTCGAGTGATTGGGTTAGGGGCCAGGGTCCCTCCCGCAACTGTGTTTGATGGGTTCTCCGATCATGCCAATCCTTAATGTATCCCTCTCTGATTTGCTATCTTTCACCCCTCCCACCCTCTGTAAAACCGAGGCTTTCCCTGCCTCGGGGCTCTCAGCTCCTTCTACCTGAACCTCCACGTTTCCCTACCAATAAAACCACCCCCGCCGAAGAAACTGAGGGTTGCCTCTTCATTTCATCCTGCGACTTCGGAGCTCTCTACTGCGGCCACACGTCCGCAAGGCTTGACATCGCCTTGGGCACAAGGCCCTGACTTCGGCTTGGGGAAGTGCCTGACTGGCTGGAGGTTGGCTGGACACTTATCTAGCCTGGGCGTTTTACTTTCCACTGGCCACCGCTCCAGGAGGTCCCTTCCAACCCTAGCTTTGGTGTTTCTGTGTGAATAATGCGTTGAGGTGTGCACAAAAGCTTCCCTTTCCTTCATCTGGCCAGTTTTCATCAAAGCTGAAAAATCACTTACACCTCCAAGTTATTTTTCCTGGGAGGTGTGCTCTACTTTGCAAGAAATCTGCTCCCAGCATGGCAATGACAGGTGTCCTGTGCTGTGACAGGAGCTGCTCTGAGCCGTTTCTGTGGTGTGAAAGGCCTCGCTTGCTGCAACACAGTGTTTGCAAGTGGATTGGGCAAGATGCTGAAGGCCTCCAATTGCCACTGGCTCTTGAAAAATGAGGCTGCTCCCAGGGCTTTATTGACACTAAACATATTGCTGGTTTCATAATGTGAGGGCTCAAAGCTAGTGAAAGTATTATGAAATCTTTGGCAGCCTCTCTTCAAGACAGCCGTGGCTGGACACAAAGAAGCTGAGTATTAGATGGAAATTGAATATTCATAAATTCATGTCAAAGTGTCCTAAAGCAGCTGGGGCATATTAATGAGTTTTCCTATTATGGAGGGAGGACTAGATATTGTAGAGATTTACTGCCAGCATCAGTGTGATGTATGAGAAAATAAAAATGCGTGGCTGAGCATAGGAAGAAGAGCATAAATTATCTATGGGAGCTCATTAAGGGATACAGTCTTGCTATAACTCAGTATTTACAGTCTCTTTAAAAAAAGTTACTCTTATTATCAACTTGAATTTTAGAGTGCCAGACCACCACGTGGATTTGTCTAGACTACAGATAGCACTTTTAGAAATGCTAGATTGCTGTTGACATAGCTGTGTGAGTCAGGGTGGCAGAGCTGTGAACCTGTAAACTTGGTGTGCTGTTCTTGTTGTACTGGCAAACTGTGTCTGAAAATGTGCCTGGGTCTCACCTCTCCTGAGCTGGCTGTATTTGCATAAAATCCAAATTTATGGGCGTAGCTACCTCCACTGTAGGAGTGCTTTGCTTACACAGGTATCCTGGGAGAGTGCCCTTCACAGGCTCCATGATGTACCTTTTTGTACTGAATAGGTAAAGGGCACCCTGTGAAGTTCAGCTCTGATGATCCATGTGTGCATGCATGTGATATGAATGTTTCAGACACCAGTAGGACTGGTTCTCCTTTTCCCATGCAGGATTATGCTGGCTAAACCTATATTAGGCTTTTATTGGTACGACCAGTCTGATCAAAATGGTACTTTTGACTGACACATTCTTTTTACAACTTCCAGGCTTAGATCATGTAGGAGCTTTAGGAAAAAAGTGTATGTCTGGATATCCAGTAATATCTGTAACTGTGAATTCAATGTCAACAAACTGATACTACTGGGTTTACAAGGAGTGATAAGCCCTCTGGAAGCTTCTGTTCTAGGATGCAGGCATGAGGCACGATGAGAAACAAATCTCTTTATCCTCCACAGAGGATCAGGGGAGGTGCAGTATTGTTCTGTTCCCTCCAGTAAGTGCCAGCTGAACAGGGGGACCTGCAACTGAAGCAGAAACTGATATTTGGGGAGGTTCTGTGCTCTTTGAGGAATTGGAGTCCAGAAGCTGCTCTGTGAGGAGGGAGAGACCTTCAGTGGCAGCAGATGTAATGTGTGATCAGTTGCAGGAAAGGAGCATGATAGGAGCTGTCACATGGCAACGATGCAACCAAATAACAGGGAAGGGGAGATGGGAAATAATATTGTTTCCACACACCATGTTATTAAGGAACACTGATGGGGCTATAAAGAAAAATGGGCTCATAGCATTTCCAGACAATAGACTGCAGAAGGCATTTGAACATCTGCTTCTGTCTCTCACAAAGGGGGATGTTACAGATACAGTGGGGTGTTCAGCATGTTCTGGAAATGCTTTTGTTGTTGCAACATTGTTTTTGAGAGGATTCACAAGATCCATAGCTGCTCTGCTGTTTTATCTCCTTTTGCTCCTGCTGGTGCCTTTCACTTCTCTCTTGGCTTCATTATCACGAATGAAACTGTCAGGAGCCTTAAAATCTCCTTCTCCCTAGTTTTTCTATAGATCTCATGCAAATATATGGGTCTGTGCAAGGAGAATTTTGTGGAAAAATGTGCTGGAAGATCTCACTAATAAAAAATTTATTTAGTCTTGCAGGAGTCTTTCTGGTGAAGGTAATGGGGAGCCTCTCCTAAGCATGGTCATCCCTGAAGGGATTCCAGTGTGATCGGTGGTGGCTGGTGAGATCCTCCAGTTTTGGGCATGCTGAATGGTTTTAAGATTTTTCTAACCTGTATATGAAATTGGGTGCCCCAAGTGAAAAATCTGGAAGCAAAAGGAATTAGTGATTCCTGTGAGCTGTCTTTAGACACTGCCACTTTGAACAGAAAGCATCCTGAAGAGGCAAAGTCAGCTCCTTTCAGGGCCTCTGTTACTGCAGGAAGCAAGGCTCCTGAAAACACTGAAAGAAATTTGAATCAATTAACAAGGAAGTATCACTATCTGCCAAGGACTGGGTCTTGAGGGAGGAACAAGCAGCCTGTTCCTGTTGGCTACATTTGTTAGAGGCAGAAGTGTTCACTGTGGTCTGGAATAGAGATGTGCCTGGCAGACGTCAGAGAGTGGTGTAAATGCCACAAAGAGGGGAGCTGCAGGGTGCTTCTCTTTGGCTCTAGCAGTCTCTCCTGGAAGAGATGGGCTCCCCCAGTGCTCACTGGAGAGTGGGGAGAGGGTGACTGTGGGCTAATTCCCAGCTGTCTGATATGTAAGACTGTAAAGAATAGCTATATATATAGGGCTCTTTTCAGGTAACTGTCAAGATTTAAAGAAAATCCCAGCAGCAAACCCTGCTAAGGCAGGGAATTGAAATGCTTGATGCTGTTTTTTAATTCTTTTCTGCCTTCCTTAAATCTTCTTTCACAAGTTTAACTGCAGACTTTCTGGTCACTATCAACATCTGAGACAGTGTGATAGGAATTTAGGAGTGAGGGAAAAGAGGGAAAGGACAAATCAAAGAGCACCTGCAATGAGCTGTTCTCAAATGAGCTGAATGCTCTGTCATTTTCCATAGGTCATTTGCCATAGATCCCTTAGAGAGCTGACAAGCAGCCTTCAACCATTAATATTTGTGTTAGAGAATGTGGGTGGGTGCTGGGGAAAGCCAAGATAGCAGCCTTTAAAAAGAATAAGGGAAAAGATAAGTCTAGGAACTTTGAGTTTATCTGCAGTTCAAGGGAAGGGAAAGGCAACATTAATATTGTTGGGCACTATTTGTTTCTGAGAATTTCCTTCTATGAGCGTGTAAGAGCTTTTGTCAACAAGGGAGAAGATGTGGATGTAATAACTCCTTGTTTTAGTGTGGCTTTTGATAGGGCCACATCTTATCTCTGCAGATAAGGCAGGGACCTTGAGTCTAAACAAAACTATTTGATGGAAGGACCCAACTTGGTGAAAAGCAGCACGTAGGAAGTGGCACTTTACCAATCTTGGCTAGCAGAGATTGTCAGTCGAGGTGTGCAGTGTCTGTCCCAGCTCAGTTTTTCCTTAATGGTATGGGTAAGACTAATTGTATCATGAGGGATGATATGTGGTCCAGGCTGGACAAGGTGACAAGGCTTTGAAAAGTGAAACTGGGATATTCAGAGTGATCTCTTGGGCTGGAACAAATGGGAGATAATTTAGTGAGGGCAAATATATAGGAGAGTTTGGCAGTAGCCAGCTGTGGAGAGCAAAAGTGGAATTTGGCAAAGAAGAAGATGACCTTAAAAAAATAAAAGAAACCAAACAAAATTTACCAAAAAAGCCCAGACAAAAAATCCCCACCCCTAACAAAAAAACCTCCCAACCAACCTAAAAAAAAACCCCATCAAAAACACCAACAGAAAAAACACCAGAACCCGATTCAGTGTGGGCCAACAGAGAAAAGCCAACAGCATGCTGGCTTGGTTGCAAATATGCACTGAAAGATGGATTCAGAAGGAAATTGGTCTGTTTGTACTGTTGTGGGCTTATCCAAAGGACTGTGAGAAGTGAGTTGGTTGAAGGGATTCCAAAATTGAAAGAAACAAACATTGTCCTAAAATCATAACCTCAGGGGGAGTGAGGGAGGAATTAAATAAAAATTGGTGTCTGCTTTCTTATTTTTACAGAGGAGAAGGTAGATTACAGTCTTTTGCATATACAAATGTCTGTAGCAAGAGGAGAGATGATGAATGGTCTCCATGCCCACTGTGGAGAGAAACAGCTCCTGATTTGATTTGCAAAAAGGGAAGGATTTAGTTTAAACATTAGGGGACCTTCTTAGATGCAAGGTTAAGTATAGGATAGATTAGCTGGTGGGTTCCCAGGCTTTTGAGAAGCCAGTTGAAAGCAGACCGAAAAATAATCTGTGGGGAGTGATTTAGATTTGGCCTGTGCTACCTTGGGCAGAGCGGTGGCTTGGGGATTCTCCAGGGCTCTGCTTCCAATACAAACACAGGGTTCAAGGCCATGCTTTGACTCAAGCTTGTTAAAAGTGGAAGGAAAAACTCTTCAGTGGCTTTTGAACTGGGTCATGCACATAAAGCCTGAGGTCTATGCTGGAAATGCAGAGAGAAAGCAAACTGTTTGCAGAGTGCTCCCAGGAGTCCAGGAGGGCTGTGTGTGAGGGCACAGCCTGCCCAGAAGTGCAGGTGGCTGCTGCTTTGCTGACAGCTGGTGGTGCCTCCTGAGCAGTGCTCCCCTCTCACAGACCCTCCTCACTGTCCTGCTCCATTGGTGTCTCTCAGCTGCCAGGTCCCACTGCAGCTCCTGGATCTGAGTGCAGGCTGCTGGGTGTCCCTGAGGAGGAGATGCTGGCCCTGCCCCTCAGACTCTGTGAACCAGGTAGAGGTCACACCAAATGGCTTGCAGGTAAATGGTTTTACAACTTGACATTTTTCCTCATGATGCACATTCATAATTTTTTTTTTTTTGTAACTCCCGTGTAGTTAGAAGATAGGAAATCCAGTGGCTTATCTTGTTTATGGATACCTCCCATGCCTCATCTGCACATAACAAATCTGAGACAGGCTTTGCAGTGACCAGTGGGAGCCTCTGTGGGCAATGAAGGAGCCCCATTGTGTGCCCTCCCCAGGGTTGCTCTGTGCTTCCAGCAGTTCTCTGGGTTTCTGTGCCTGATTGTGGGTGTGGAGGAGGCAGGCAAACTCTAATTAGTCTTCTGAACTGCAGGCAGAGTGTAAGGGTGGTTGTTTACAAATGAAAAGATAATTTCTAACTTGGATAAATGGGACATGAAATGGCTGTGACAGGCTGTAATAGCAGTGGAAACTCTGTTGTCACTTGCATTCAACACAAGGTTTAAAATGCATGAGGTGGGTGAATCAGAAAGTGGGGGGAACAGACTGATGGTTTCAGATGCATATTTTCATAATCTTCTCTAATACAAATATTTTTGTCATTTAATCTTGTATTTCCTTAGAGTAGGGATCTGTTTACAAAGCTCTTCCCAGAGAAAGGATATGGATAGAGAAGACTGCAAAAGAAAAGTTATCCTCTGGCTGAGTTTTCAGCTGTGCTTTTCTGGGGGGGCAGTTTTTTGGTGTGGCATTGGATATGATTATTCTGGCCTTTTTTAGGGTTTTCCTTTTTTTTTTTTGGTTTTTTTTCAACCTGTCCAGGATTTCAGGATCTGTTTGTGGAAGGGGATGGGTTACCTACTAGGTTAATAGTGCAGTGTCAGTCTGGCAGCTTTCTCAGCTGACCTGAGGTTGCTTGTCACAGTGCTGTCCCTGTCAAATAATTGTACTCCAGAGATGGTGTCTAGATTGTACCTAAACTTTGGGAACTTGCAAAATCCTGGGCATGCATAGTTTCCTGCACTCCTGCAGGAAATTTTGTGAATTTTGCCACTTTCCCTGTCCACAGGAGATGTGGGGCAGCAGCAAGACAATAACTCAGTGTACAGGGATGTGAAGTGTCTGTGTTGGTAGAGCTCTCTGCAGTGCAGGCTTTCATAAAAAGGCAATAAATTCTGGTCTGCAGTCGTAGCTATGGGATTATGGAGGCATTTGTAGCTCTTAGGGGGGCATGTAACCATCCTCTCTCTCCTGGTTGGTTTGTTTGTTTGTTTTTCCTGCAGAGGACAGCCAGGATTATTTTGAAAATAAGCTGAACTCAGTCCTGCTCTGGGATTTCCATGACTGCCAGCTCGTGCAGTTCAGTGGGCTTTGTGTTACAGTCTGAGGTGATGCTCAGGGAGTTGCTGCCAGATGCAGAGAGGACTGCATTCCTCCCATTCACCTTCAAGTCTTTTTGTTTCTCTTTCTCTTTTTCCCTCCCAGTCATCCTCCAGAAGTTAACAGGACTCTGACAAGTCACTGAAGGGGAGAATCAAGTTCCCCAGCTCTTGCTGAGATAAGAGCTGGAGGTGCCTGGCTCTTGGTGTATGAGAGGATCTTTTGATTCCTGTCAATTGCTCTAGCTGGAAAGACTGAAAACTGTTTTGTTTCTGTTCTAGGTTAATGGAGACAGCAAGAGAAATGACCAGGGAGTCCTTACCTATCAAATGCCTTGAAGCAGTTATCCTGGGGATGTATCCTTTCACGTGCCTGTGCCTTTTTGCACTGCAGCTCTGTTGAATACATTGCCCCTCACAGATGGTGTTTGAGAGGGCTGCAGCCAAAGGTGAGTGCCAGCAGCTTGGGGAGCTGCCCTGGTATTCATCACTGAGCTGCTGAGTTGCCTGAGATTGTAGGTGGGAGTTGTTGTTGTAAATTGGCCATGCAGACTTTGCCTCCTGCCCTGGTAATCTGCATAATGTCAGGATCTGACCCAAAGTGCCCAGATAAGTCCCTTTCTGCACAATCCTTGTTTACTTTTTGTTAGCATTTCTCGGTTGTTGTTGGAGCTTGGTAACAGCTGAGGAGGTGGGTTCTGATCTGTGTTTGTCTGATGTTTAGCTTTTGTCTCTGAACCTGCAGCTGTGCTTTGTGCAGAAACATGTGTGTGTTGCAGTTAAACACTGGAGCTTCCCCTTAACATAATGCTGGCTTCCCACTCACTCTTCAGTCATTTAGACACTGATTGCTTCTCCACCCACTGGTGCTGTCACTGATAAATCAACCTGCACCATCCTCAAACACTGGAGGAGGGCAAGGCAGGGCTGCAGGAACAGGTTGCCAGACACATCTTGTCAGAAATGATCAAGTTTCACTTAAAACAAATCCCAACTAAAAATAAGCCCCGAAGCAAACCATCTCCTGGGGTGTCTCTGTGGCGTTTTGCTGGCTGCTGCTGCCCCCTCCTGTGGGACAGGGAGCTGGCAGAGCCTGGCAGGTCGTGCCTGTGAGAATCCACGGCTGCTGGGGGTGGGAAGGGGATGTGCTGAGCAATGTGTGCCAGGGATAGGCCTCGGATTGCAGTCTGAGAGGTGGCTCTGGCTGACAGGGTTTCCCCTGGGAATGCTGACAGGCTCTGCATGAGCTGGAGGAATTTGGGTCCTAGGGGCTTGATGTCAACAAGAAACTCAAACCCCCTTCAAAGCCCTTACAGAAGGAGAAATCACAGAATTATAGAACATCCTGAGTTGGAAGGGACCCACAAAAACCATGGAGGTTCAGGCCCTGTGTTGTCCAAATGCTTTTTGAACTCTGTCAGTCTGCCTGGTGCTGTGACCACTTCCCTGGGGAGCCTCTTCCAGTGCCCAGCCATTCCCTGGGTGAAGAACCCTTCCTTAATATCCAACCTAAACCTCCCCTGACACAGCTTCAGGCCATTCCCTTGGGCCCTGTCACTGGCACCACAGAGCAGAGATCAGTGCCTGCCCCTGCTCTTCCCCTCAGGAGGAAATTGTAGACTGCAGTGAGGTCTCCCCTCAGTCTCTTCCAAGCTGAGCAAGCCAGGTGACCTCAGCCACTCCTTGTATGGCTTCCCCTCAAGGACCATCTGCATTGCCCTCTTTGGGATGCTCTCTAATAGATTTATATCCTTTTTATGTTGTGGCACCCAGAACTGCCCCCAGCACTGGAGGTGAGGCTGCCCCAGAGCAGAGCAGAGTGGGACAGTCCCCTCCCTTGCCTGGCTGGCAATGCTGTGCCTGATGCCCCCCAGGACATGGTTGGCCCTCCTGGCTGCCAGGGCACTGCTGACTCACGTTCCCTCTCTGTGGTGCTGTTCTCCAGCCTCTCATTCCCCAGTCTGTCCACACAACTGGGTGTGCCCTGTCCCAGATGCAGAATCTGGCACTTCCCTTGTTAAACTTCATTGGTGATCATCCAGCTTTCCAATTTGTCAAGGTCTGCAGGGCCTCTCTGCCCTTGAGGGAGTCAGCAGCTCTTCCCAATTTTGTGTCATCAGCAAACTTACTAAGCATACCTTTGAGTCTTGCATCCAAGTAATTTGTGGAGATGTTGACCTGGTCTTAAAAGGGAGCCCTGTGGAAGCCCACTAGTGAGTGGCTGCCAGCCTGGTGTGACCCCATTTGCTGTAAGCCTTGGTGTCTGACCTGTGAGCCTCTTGCTTACCCATTGAGTTCTGTATTTCTCTAGCTGTATGCTGGATATTTTGTCCAGGAGAATACTGGGAGTAACGGTATTGAAAGCTTTCCTGAAGCCCCAAAATTTTATATTAACTGATTTCCCTTGAAGTGATGTCAGTGGATCTGTTATGTTTGCCCTTGTGGCAGGGTTGTGTCCCAAACTATTGGAATGGGGGAAATAATGCCCAGATGGAGTTGATGCTGCTCTGCAGGGTCAGTGTGCCTTGCAGTCTGTATTTCTAGCAGTGAACTGATTATTCCACATATCACAGGAGCAAAGGGTGATTAGTGGCCTATGGATAACCATGATAACCTGAAAGTGTTGTTGCTGGTTTTTTTGCTTGCCTCAAACACCTGACTTGTGGGTTCAGTTTGGTGGTTTTTGGGCTGTTTTTTGGGTTTTTTTGAGAAGTGAAGGAAGCAAAATAGTTGAAAGCTATGTTTTATACTATTTATTGTCATTTGAAGTTTCTTCAGAGTTAAGATATGTATGAATTTTTCTGTCTCTAGATGCTAATTAAAAAAAAAAAACAAACTTACGGCAAACTTTTTTTTAAATTAGAAGGTTTAGCCACGGGAGTGTGTGGGACAGGCTTGTCTTTCTAGGACTTGTGCATCCAGTCTTGGAAGTCTGTCTGAGAGCAGGGACTGTCTGGTGGCTGGTGGTGCAGTAACAGACACATTTAGGTTTACAAGATTCACACACTATAAACCCCAGCTATTTTGCTTGAGGAGTGGCTACACAAAGAGTGTAGCAGAGCTGAGAGGATGGGCCACCTGAATTTGTGTCTGGGAAGTGGCTGGTACAGAGCCTGTGCCAGTATGGAACCTCGCAATGCTGTGATGCACGTGCAGCTTGAGGGGTTTTGGGAGGCATCTTTGGCATGACATGTCACAGACATATTTTATGAAAGATCCTTTTGCTAGGATTTTTTCTCCTGAGAAGCTGAGAGGCCTCAGAAACGAAGCTTACCCTCTCCTGAGTTCCCAGGCCTCAGCTGAGCAGCCCTGTGTGTGTGTGAACCTCTGGTTCCATTCCGTGTGTCTGGAAATAAGGTCCTGCTGTAATTTGTGTGCTGGCAGGCCCTGAGTGTTGCTTGGATACTGAAAAAGCTCAGCCCACTCCAGCGACCCTCGGTGTGAGCCTTCCTTCAAAGGCCGGCTGGCGCAGAGCGGCTTAGCGAGATGTCGCTTCAGTTGAGCTGCTCACTGGCTTTTTTTAAAAATTGCCTTTTACTGTGTGACTTCTTATAAAATGCTTCTATAATCCCTCTTGGTGCAGAATTAAGTTTTGCATAATTGCCTATGCACTTGATCTTGGAACGTTTTTATAGGGCACTGAGGTACCCTGTCTGTACACACCAAGGAAGCAGCTGCTCTGAGATGACCAAAAGCTCAAGCAGATCTTCCAGTGTTATTTTGCAGCAGTCTGCACAGCTCTTTTTCTCTGTGTAGCTGTCTGAACTGGCTTCATATCTCTGCTTACATGATCTGCTTGTCAGAGCCTAACCAGAAGCATTTCTTCTGCTGTCTTCCCCAGGGCATTGCTCAGTTCGGTTGTAAATCAGCTGAGTAATGGTGCGTTCAGCCCACTCTTTCTGAGCAAAGATCCAATTGATTTGAGCTCATGAAAGGGAATAGTAAACCAGAAAGTGCCAAGGGAATTTTATCTGCACTGCATTCACTTTATTAAAATGTGGAGAGCAAAATATCAGAGGGGGAGAGGGAAGCTGCACACTGCATCCCTCCTTGGGGAGTCTTGCAGAGCACGTCCACATTGGCTGAGCATAAATCACAGAAATCACTCCCATTGCCTTCAGCATCCTTCTTCCAGTTCATGTGAGGTAACGCTTGGACCCACACAGAGTATTAGAGCCCCTGGCCAATAATATCATTAAACAAGGAAGAGCAAAAGTGTCTCAGGAGTGAGAAATTATTCAGTAGCTTCTGCAGTGTTCCTTCTGTGGATGCAATCCGTTGATGGTGTTTATCACCACTGGAGGCATGGGTCCATCCATCTCCTCCAGGCCAGCAGGTACATCCCTGGGCTGGAAGTGAGGGTTTTCAGTAAGGGAGAGAGTTTACTGCAGTCATTGCAGGATATTGATATCTGTTTAGTGCTCCTCTTTGCCTCCTGCATGCTTGTCTACAGCTTGACCCACTTGCTAACTGAAATATGGGAGAGGAAGATGGTGCTGAATGTCTACAGTCCCTGGGTGGCTGTGAAGAGCTAGGAGAGAGCTTTTAATTGCTTACATTGTCATGGTCTAATCTTTAGATAGTCCCACCTCTCACTGTAGCCAGGCACTGGAGAGTAGGTTTGTCAGTCTAAGGGATGTCACCCTGGCAGTCCTGCTTTGGGAAGCTGAACCAGCTGCTTGAGCCTTGCCTACATGGACCCTGGAGATGCCAGGGGGAACTGTAGGCCCTCTGTAGACAACATCCAGCTGTGGGCTCAGTAGCACTCTACTGTAAGCAATCCCAAGCCCATGGGAAATGCTATCTGACTCCAGCTGGAAACCTCTCTAAGTGTTTATTGCTGGTGGTTGGGGGCCCTCTCAGCAGTTGCTTGGAAAACCAACTCTTCTGGTTTTACTGAAGCCTTATTTATGGTTTTGAGATTTATTTTCCTCCTGCTCCACATGCTGCTCTGTGCTAGCAGCTTCAGCATTGCTAAGAACTAGAGCAGCTTCCTTGCTCCCCAGCCTGCTGCCATCCCTCCAGATCACTGCTGCTCAGTGGCACTTGCTCATGGCCCCAGCCCTTGGGAGTGGCTCAAGGGGGAAACCAGACACCCTGTAGTTTTCTGTGCTCATCTTGACCAGACTTCAGCTAAAACACCCTTGCTGGGCTCTTGAGGCGTGAAGCACTGCCCCTTTTCAGGTATAGATTCCAGCACTTCTCTTGTTAAGCCTTTTGTGGTTGGTGGTTGCCCATCTCTCCAATTTGTTGAGGTCTCTCTGCAGCACCTCTCTGCCCTTGAAGGAGTCAACAGCTCTTCTCAGTTTGGTGCCGTCCCCAAACTTCCTTTGAGTTCTGTGTCCATGTTATAATGAAGATGTTGAAGAGACCTGGGCTGAGGATGGAGCCCTGCTAAAGAACCCCTTTAGTGACTCGACTCTGGGCTGATGTTACAATTCTCTAGGACTCTCTTGTGCCTGACCTGTGAGCTTCTTGTGCTTCAGTTTCTGCCCTGTTGCCTCTTGTCCTGTTGGTTGGCACCACTGAGAAGAGCCTGGCTCCATCATCTTGATTGTGAAGAAGACCCAGGATTAGGAGGCCACTGAGCTTTGCTGCAGCTGCTTTTGCCCTCTCCTGCTCTGCTCTGCTTCTCTATTGTGACATGTAATTCACTCCCTGACTCTCCATGCTGCAGTCACAGTCCCAGCTCAGAAGTGTGATTACAGCTGCAGCATTGCTGTGTGCTTGCCTTTTGTTTGCCACAATACAGCTCTCCTTGGGCAGAGCAGAAAGGAAAGCTGTAATAATGATGCAGGGACAGAGGGGAAGATCTGACGTGCCTTTGCAGCCCATTTGCTGTGTATTTCATCTCGGGTGGGGACTCTCATTAACCAGTCCCTCAGCAGAAGCAACCAGTACCTAAAGGTTAATTTCCACAGCAGTTGTTGCTGGGTTGTTTGATGGTGGGTAATTTCTGCCCTCAAAAGATTCTTTTACTCCTACTAAGTATTTAATGAGATTAAATTGCAACTTCTCTGAGCCCTTGTGGCAGAAGTGTGTATGTGTGGCAGGTGGCCACCAAAGCTTTGTGTGGACTTAACAGAAAGGCACTTGGGGAGCAGAGTGAAAACCCTTTCATAATGAGGGGGAAAAATAGTGGTGATGTTTGAAAGCTTCCTAGGTGTTAATAAAAGGTAGTGCTTTTTCACTTACACAGAATGATAAATACAATGGGCTTTTGCAGGAATCAGTCTGTAGGAC
The DNA here is from genome assembly GCF_023055355.1 of Agelaius tricolor. Classification (NCBI taxonomy): domain Eukaryota; kingdom Metazoa; phylum Chordata; class Aves; order Passeriformes; family Icteridae; genus Agelaius; species Agelaius tricolor. Next base: position 22,464,637 of record NW_027269261.1, on the reverse strand, counting down.
ACAAATTATTGTAACATGACTTTGATGTACACAGGATGCACCTTTTAAGGCGTGAAGTAAGGTGACCTTTTAAATGAGGTGAGTGTGTGCTGAGTTTTCCAGTTGACATAATGTTGCTGGGCCCCATTCTACCCTTGCAGTGTATTTATAATCTTTAATTATAAATCATCTACTGATGGTGGGGTGAAGGTATTTTTCTTGGAGAAGCTAGTCCTAAGGCAGCAGGGATCCAGTGAGACCATCTAAGGCAAATAGAGCTGTTTCTGTTCTGTGTAGGTGATGTTGGGGTGGGCTTTGATGCTGGAGGGGGTCTGTGTTTGGTGGCAGTGGGGCAGGAGGTGGGTGGCCTTGGCTGGGTGACAGATGTGTGTGGCAGGGAGGTCTGTGCTGTGCTGTGCACAGTCTCCAGACTCATGGTCATACAGCCAGTGAAGTGCAGCGTGAGCTGAGCCCACAGTGTTGTCTGTTCCTTTACCCTCTAACACATTTTCTCCAGGCTGCTAAAGCTGATCACATCTAGCACTGAATACAGCTAAACATGTTTGACATGGAACTGAAAAGCTTCCCTGTGGCTGTTCCAGAAGCTCTGAGTCAATGTGTTTTTCTTGCCTGTTTTTTGTTTGTTTGTTTGTGAAACTCCTTGCTCTTGACTTCAGATTCTGGGCAGTTCATGGATCTCTTATTAGTTGATTTCTGCATTTACCCAGAATCCAAAAGTTTGAATTTGTGAAATTCAACAAACAATGGGTGAAATATCCCCCTGAGAAAGTGGTTTAGAGAGAGATGAGAGCCACTGGATGCTTTTCATGCAACCCTATAGAACGAAGAGGTGAAATATGGGGTGCAGGCAGGGCTCAGCATCCAGGGAGTCACACTGGTGGTGAGGTGGTGGCGTGTCAAGCTGGGCAGAACCCAGAACAGAGTCCAAATTTTGTTTTACAGTCTTGATACAAAGGCTTTTTTGTGCTCTCAGTTTCCCAGCAGCTGTCTGGCAGCCGTGCTATGCAGGCAGGGGAGGAAGGCTGGTCACAATAACGTCCCAGGATCTCTCAGCTGTGTGGTGGCTCTTGTTTCACTGCTGTTAAATACCTCCTTTTTGGGCATGAGGTATGGAGAAGAGGCGATGCTGGCAATGCCAAGAGCAGAATCCTGGACAAAGCAGGTTCCTGCAGCTTCAGTGGAACTGAGCCCACTCCTCCATCTGTCAGGATGCCTTGACACTATCCTGGCAGTGCTGCCCTTTGGGCTGGTGTGTTTTGTAGTGGCAGCACCATGACCAGCTGCCTCAAGGGATGGCTCCGAGGTTCCAGCAGGTGCCTCTGGCTGGAGTAAGCCCAGGCTGGAGCGTTTTGCTACAGCCTTTTCTGGTCATCCCTCCTCCATCCCCCAGGCGTGGGTGGGGGCCTCAGCTGCGGAGGGGAAGGGCACCTGCTGTCCCAGGGGCCAGGTGCCAGCACGTGGAGCCAGGCTGAGTTTCAGCTGTCCCAGGATTAGCAGCAGGGAGTTGCGTGCAACGTAGGTGCTGACGCAAAGCTGCCTGTGAGGGATTCTCAGGCTGTCCTCTCCCTGGCACGGGCCAGCAGCCTCCTTGGGAGGTGACCTGCACGTAGCTCCCCTCTGAGATCACACACTGCACTGGCACAGAGCTTGGTCCTGGCCTCTGCACGTGGGGCCTTTGAAATGGCCAGTCAGTGATTCCAGGGACAGGGTTTGCTTTTTAACAGCATTGTTTCTGACCATGCCTCTGTGCTATTCATCTTGGACCTTTCCTTTGGTTCTTCTCAGCAATGTGTTACAAGGGTAACATGCTGAAACACTCTGTATGAGGAGTGCACTGTCGAAAGCCAGTTTACAGGAGGAAAGGCAGACTGTCATATTGGTGAGGAATAAATCCAAATTTCTTGGTACTATTTGAAGACGTGAGAAAATGAGGGTCAGTAAACTAAGTTGTATCAAACCCTCAAGAAAGGGAGGTAAACACTTTTCCTTATGGAAGTGTGGGAGTTTGATGTAGGTATCAAATGGGGAGCTTCCACAGATCTAGGGAGGGTGGTCTCTCTTTGGGTGTGCTAACCTGAACACTGTTGTGGTTTTTATCTTTTCCCTAAGTGTGATTAAGAGTCATTTATTTTCCAAGCAGTGAAATGGGCTTTGGCACATTGGCTGTATCTGGGCACAGAGATGAATGTGAGATGAATTAATGAATTCTCACACAGTGAGAATAAGTTTGTGTTTACAGGAAGGCCCTTTGCCCTGGCAGTTAGAAACCCCAAACCTGCTGAAGATGTCCCTCAGGTGTAACTGTAGCTGCTGCTCTCCCAGCACCGTTGTTGCCTTGATGCAGTGCACCCCAGCTACTTAACAAACGGGCAGCCCTCCGTGGAACGATTCCCCATCAGCTTTAAAACCCACTTCTCAGGGAACTATTTCCATCACGTGGTGCTTGGGATTTACTGCAACGGCCGCTACGGCTCGCTGGGCATGAGCAGGCGATCGGATCTGATGGACAAACCTCTCACGTACCGGACTCTGAGCGACCTCATCTTCGAATTCGAAGACTCCTATAAAAAGTACTTGCATTCAGTGAAAAAAGTGAAAATCGGGTTGTACGTGCCGCACGAGCCGCACAGCTTCCAGCCCATCGAGTGGAAACAGCTGGTCCTCAACGTCTCCAAGATGATGCGCACAGACGTCAGGAAGGAGCTGGAGAAGTTTGCCAGGGATATGAGGATGAAGGTAGGTCCGTGCACCTGGGTGTTGGGCTCTGGAGGCAGCTGTGCCTTGTCCCATCCTGCATCCTTGTCCCCCTTGTGCCTTGCTGTGTGTCAGCCTGAGATCATGCAGGTATCAGGTGTGCTGAGGGGGTGCTTGCATCTCTCTTTTTTGTGTGCTTTCAAGCCCTTACAGCTATTTAGTTGAAGGATCTCCCCTTTAGCCTGGGAAACACTCAAACCCATACTTGTCCCTGGCTATCAGGTAGCTGTTGTCCAGTTTGCTTTCCTCAATGACTCCAGAAGAAGGTGATTGGGAAGTATCAGTATGGCTGGGACTGGAACTGCTGGGAAGAGTGGCCCGGTTGCAAGTAGGGGAGGGTCTGTGTTTTGCACCTGAGCTGCAGGAGGTGCCGTGGGACATCTGTGTCAGTGGTTGCCTCTTATAAATGGTGTTCAATTTGTGTTGAATTGGGGCTGGGTTCTTTTACCTATAACACTTGCAGGACATGCCAGGGGGCTGATGTCTACTACTCTCAGCTATATCACAGAGTAGGTTATGTGGGACAGGCGAGTAAAGCGACTCCCTGACAGACTTCCCTGCTGGCTGGTTGGACTGAAGAGCTCATTGGGAAACAACAGGGAGACAAGGCAGGCTGCCAGGGGCCTGCAGGGTTTGGCTGCCCTTGGGCATGAGGGGTGTCCCTGACCGTGCCTCTGAGCCTGGCATGGGCCAGGAGCTCTTTGTGGTCGTGGTGGAAGCAGATTTGGTGCCTGTCCAGCTGGCTGCCAGCAGCAAGAGCAGAGCAGGTGTGTTGCTAAGTATGGCTCTGGCTCTTGTGCAGAGCTATGTGGCATGGTGTCCAAGTTATTCTGGGTTCTCTCCCCTTCCCTGCTAAAGGACGGCTCCTACGTGGCAGCCACGTGCCTTTTTGGCTGAGGCACCTGCCCCGTGCCCTGACCTTGGGGTGAGCCCTGCCAGTGGCATCGATGTTCTGCTGCCATCTCTCCTGTCCTGCCAAGGAGTTTTGAGGGCCACCTTGTACCATGCTTAAGCCTATGGGCTTGATTACTGATGTAACCTCAAAACTCCTTACCCAAATGTAAGTTTGGGTTTTTTTGTCCTTCTCTATTCATGTGCTTTTAATACTGTCCAGAGAGCAAACAGGCTTGAGTTGAAGTCTACATGGGTGGGTGACTGACTGAATTTTCTGCTTGCTTTTGATAGAGGGCCCAGCTCTCTGTGTGCACTGAGCTGTGACACTGGGTCTCGTCCTGGTGAGTGCCTCAGGGCCAGCACCACAGCCCTGAACCCTTGAGGCTGAAGGCCCTCCATCTGATCTTTCCCTTGAGTTACTACAGAATTCAGAGGGCTTCCATTGTGAGTGGGCTGGGTTTGGAGGATCAGGTCTTTAAATCTGTCCAGAGTGTGAGTGTAATGCTGATGGCCCTCTGATGTTGGAGGGCTTGGAGGATGGGGGCAAGTTGGAGACCTACTGAAAAGCCTCACTGTCAGAGTTCAGCTGCCAGCCTGAGAGATGGTCACCTCTGTTCGCTGAGAGAAAAGCTGAGAGGGTGATTGGCTGCCTGAGTTTCTTTCAGCTGAGGCTCAAAGCCATTTTTCTTATCTCTTGCCGTTGCCAGCTCTGAAGAAAGCCGTGGATGAGACAATATTCAGCTGGGAACTGAACTGGTGACACCAACTAATTCTTGCAGGGGGCCCCTAACAGCTATCACATGATAACAGCTTTGAGTTCCTCTTAACCTGGGCAGGGTTTGAATAAGCCCCAAGGGACTGAAGGCTCTTTGTGTGTCATCCCTGCTACTGTATGAGGCCCTTTATTTTAAATTTTTATTTGCAGTGAATCATTGCCTTTATTGAAGGCCACTTCCTTCCCTCCCCCATCTCTCACAGATTCTGAAGCCCTCAAGTGCCCATTCTCCGATGAAGGAGAGGCCCCGGGGTAAGTCGCTGTCGCCGCGCCGGAGGCAGGGCAGCCCTCAGAGACGGGCCTGCAGGAGGGACAAATCGTGAGTATCCCTGCCACCATCCCTGCTGGGCACAGGGGAGGCTGCTGCTGTTACTTTGCTGTACACAACTTCTGTGCTCACTGACACATACAGGAAAACTGCACCAGGTGCCTTTGGTAGCAGAGGGGCTCCAGAAGCTGCTGGCACTGCTGATGTCCTGGCATTGCTTCCAGTGCTTCCTGCTGCCTGATGGCCCCTTTGTGCAGGGTCCTTGCACTGTGCAGCTTACAGAGACAGGGGAAGTGTAAACTTGTCTTTCCAAAGTGACAACATCACTTGAATTGAATTCTTTGATTTTAATCAGCCTAAAAAAACCCCAGGCTGCTTTCCATGTGTGTCGTAGCCAGGAGTTGTTCTTCAGCTGTGTGGGGAAGGATGGATGCAATACCTCTAAATGGATAAAACTGTGCTTCCAGATCCACAGGCCTTTTACAGCCACTGGCAATTCAGACTCCCCTACCTTAGATGTGGAAGAGCTGAGTTCTAGCTGTAGTGCTCCATGCCAGGAAGCTGACAACTGTGAAAGCCTATACGTAACCCAGATTAGTCACATATTTATGATCATTGCTTTTTAAATAGGCTCCCAGACTACTGTCTCAGCACTTATTTATTTATTTTAAAGCACCTAACAAAGACATTAGACTAACCTTCTAAAGATAACTTCAAGATACGTTAGCAGCAGATGATTTCACAGCAGGCTTTTATTTTTACATGTTCATTCGCACGCAATCCACAATGCTGTACTTTGGGCTTTGTCACTGAGAGCTCCTTGTTTAGTGCATAGATAATTATATTTGTGATGGGCTCAGCTGCTTCAGGCTTCTTCACCTCCTAGATTCTCTTGGGGAACAGTTTCATTTTTGAGTTTCTGATAGTGCTTCTGAGTTGCTGGAGTGGATCAAGTATTTCTGGAGAGGAATGAGTGTCACTGGGCTTGGAGACTCTCCAGTTGAGGTGGTTTCCTGAAAAAGCTGCTGGGCATGTGGCTACTCTGCAGTGACTGATCTCTCCTTGGCAGCTTTGCTTTTCCAGGACAGAAAGACAGGGAGGGTACAGGTGGCCTTGCAGTGGCTTCAGCACCTGTTACCTGCTCAGTGGTTTTGTTCTGTTGCTCTGTATCAAGAGCAAATGATATGTAACTCTAAAATAAACCCTGGGTCACCCTGACAGAAGATGCAGGACCCAGACACAGTGTGATGAGCTGTGAGCCCTGAAGGGGGAATGGCATCCCCAGGTCAGGGATGAGCTGAATCACACATCCCAGCATGTGCAGCAGTTGATGTAAGGCGAGAAATACAAGAGGAGAAATGGGGTATTCTCTTCATATTGGTGGATCTCTGAGAACCTGTTGGAGTGAGAGGCCTTTGTGTTACACACAGAATAGGAAAGAGTCAGGTTTGCTGGGCTTTAGGCTGGAATCCAAGCTAAAGAATGGCTGTGCTTATCAACACTGTTTTGTTTCTTTGTGGATCTCTTACTCACATGCTGTAATTACAGCTTTCTTGAGCTTGCTGGGGAGGGGGAGAGAAGCCTTTTGCTCCAGTGTGAGCTGGCGGGGCAGAATAACACATTCATTTGAAAGGCTTCACCTGCTGATGACAAGCTGTTATTACAGCTTGGGTTTTTTCAACAGTAAAATTATATGGGCCTGCTGGGAGAAATCTCCCACTGAAGGATATGGAGTGTGAACTAGAGTATCTTGGTTGGATTGTTTCTGAAGGACAAAGGCTGAAACTGTGCTTAAGGATGGAAGAGGATTTCATAGCCACAGATGTTTAACTTCTCATCCTTGCCCCTTCAGCTTTGTTAGGGAAATGTTAGTGGTGGCTGCCAGCAAGCCCAGGATAGCCTTTCAGCCTGGAAATGCAGCTGCAAGGCAGGTGGGGCACATTGCAGGGCAGGTGGCAGTGCAGTACCCAGTGCATGCCTGCTAGGAGGCTGGTGTGTAGGCAAATTGCAGCTCATTAACTGAGCTGTGCAGCAGTCCCCGTGCTCTCAGCCCACAACTGGTGTGATCCTGCATGAATACAGAGCATACAGATAGGGCAGTGCCAATCCCTCTGGTGAGTCTGAAGCTTTACTGTGTCCACTTGCCCATCCTCTGAAGTCGCAAAGCAGAAGGGTGCAGTAAATTGCATTCCTGTGCTGGAACAGGCAGTGAAGTGTTTCATCCTCACTAGGAGCTCCTGGAGCTGGAGGAGTTTGGGAGAGTTGCTGTGAGTTTGGAAGGGAGGGTCATGCAGTAGTCTGGAGAATCTCTGCTCCTAAATGTCAGCTCACCAGATCTATTTCCTTTCAATTTCATGTTGAGCCTTGACATGCATGCTCTGTGACTGGCTGGCAACACTGGCCTTGTGTGCTTCCAGCCCAGTGTAGCTGCTGAAAGGGAAGTTCTGCTAGTTGGTTTTATCAGCGTGTGCAAGGGGGCAGGATTACATTAGGATGTGTCAAATCAGGCAGCTCCAGTGCAGACAGCTCATGAATGCTGTGTGCCCAGCAGCTGGGCACAGCTTGCTCACCTGCTTGTGGTCAGGGTGCTTTGGACAGGAGGTGTGATCTGATGGACCTGTAAAGCAGAGGCCCCCGGCCTCAGAGGGCATGTCTGGCATTAAGTCATTTGGCACCGAGGAGAATGGGGTCTGTGGTGCCTCTGGTCCAAGTCTTGTCTTTTCCTGAAACTTATGGAGGACAGTCTGTTTGTAGCTAAAAGCTCCACAGTTGTGGATGGGTGGAAATGGGCATGTCACCATGGGTGTACAGTGACTCCCCATCCCTCCTGGATAATCAGAGAAGGTACTACCATCCAGGCATGCTTTAATTAAAACCATATTGTGACCCTAATTAAAGGGAGGGAGGAAAAGGTGTGAAGAGAATCCCTAAATTGGAGAGAAGGGGGAAGGAAGGACACTGGAAATCTCATACAGTGCATCTCTTGCTGGTCTCTGACTCCTACACAAGCTCTGAGGGATGCAGCTTGTAGCTTGTTTACTGGTTAGTCAAATCCCATCTGCTCTGAAGGAATAATGAGGAAAAATGCAAACTATCTTACAGTGATTTCTTTTAAGTGTGATCCCTTCCTGCAAATGAGAGAGACTAGTGAAGACTTCTTCTCTTTTGTGAATTACTTAAATTGAGACAAACACAAGGCATGGTGCAGGGCAGTACTGCAGTGAGGATGGTGAGGTTATTATGAGAGGTGCTTAGATAAATGGCAAAGCAACAGGTTTCATTCAATGTGCCACTAGGCAGAAGAGCATTAGATGCCTCAAATGCTGTGCAGATTCTCAGCAGGGATTTGGTGTTAACTCTTAAAAAGAAAAAAAAAATCCTTGTTGAATTGAGCAATTAAAAAATATTTCAGAGGCTGTGTTGCACACATGCATGTGTGAGCTATACACTCTCAGTTTTTGGGGCTGCAGCAGTACAGCTCTTCCCTGTGTGTGCCCCAGCAGTGTGCCACAGGCAGGGCTGGGCTTTCCCTGTTTTCCAGCCTCCTGTGGCACTGCTGCCTGCCCTGAGCTGCTCCAGTGGGAATGGGCTGGCAGCCTGCAGCAGGGAGATAAGGGCCAGCCTGGCTGTGCAAACTCAGGGGTCATATCTGCTGCAGAGAGGGCAAAGAGGAAGCATACAGAGCTGGAAAGCAGGGCTGAGGAGCTGAAAGCACTGGAGCCATGATCAGCCTCCCATTGTACTGCTGGGGCTTTAGCTGTGTTTCTGCAGGGAAGCAGACGTGCTATGGAGTACTGGAGAAATGTGTGCTTTAAACAATGTCTGTCTTCAGAAAAGCAAACACATGGCTTAGTGTGAAAGCAGCCAAGAGCCTGCAGTAAATTCTCAGATTAGACACTTCCAGACTATAAATCAGCTGGATAGTTTCGGTTTGACAACTTTGTTGCAGGAGCTTTTCCATTGCTTGCTAAAAAGAGAGAGACTGATAGCTCAAGGTTTCCTTTGGTTCAGGCTGTTGGAATACTTAAATGGCCTAACAGCATCCATGTGTGATTGCTCAGGTGAGTGGTATCAGAATGCTGGATGCCAGGAGGCTGGAGGGAGTCCACCCTGTGTTTTCTGTTTGGTGGGCTCCAGCCCTTCATACAGACCCAGCCAGGAGGAGGGGGCAGGCTGGGGGACAGCCAACACACAGTGCCCATGTGAGAGGCCCTGCCTGTTTGCTCTCAGCTGTTTTTGCTTTGCTCTAAAAACTGGAGTCCTGCTCCGGGGTGGATGACAGGTGGGGTGTGTCTAGTCTTAGCTACTCATTCAGGGCCTCTGTCAAATCAGGAGGAGGGGGTGCTTCAGGCTCACATCCTAAATCCCAGGCGCAGCTTGTCAGAGGCAATACGCAGATAGCTCTATCACAGTAGCTCCTGTAGCAGATTTACCAGGATTGTGTTTAAGATGACATTAGCTCCATCCACTCTCCTGTGAGGCAGGCTTTTCCCTGTGTGGCTGCTGAGCTCTCCACGCCTGCACGGCCGTGCGGGATCGCTGGTCAGCAGCGCCCTCTTCCCTCCCCTGTGCGCAGGCCGGCGGTGCTGGACAAGAAAGGAGACCTGGCTGCACTCAACGAGGTGGGCTACCAGCTCCGCATCTGACACGGCCGTGCCACGGGCTCCAGAGGGCTTCCCGCTGCTGCCGCTGCACTTTACCTGCACCCCCTTGGAAGGAAAAAGGAATGGGACTGGTTTTTAATTTATGTACTCTATAAATAAAAGTTTGACCTAGAAAATAGGGGGTAATTGTTTTTGGTGGCGGTATTTATTTCAATTTATAGAAAAGGCATCAGTGAAGAGAACCTAAAATTAGATTTGCCAGGATATGAGATTTTTTTTCTCTCCCATCATGTAGCAGATGACTTCAGTGGTGTGAGTTTCTTCAAATATAATTTCCCTGTACAAGTGTTAATTGAACTTGGCCTTGTGCTGGGTGGTTGCATTGGAGTAACTAACAAATCATATTCTTAGTATTAAGATGTGCTGGGGTGCAGTGCAATTAAAAAAATCATATTCACTATTAATCTTTAATTCAGCAATAAAAGCAAGCAGTGAAGAAGTGGCGTAAGTTTTTAAAGTATCAGTATTACCTCACTAGACTTAATAGATATGCAAAACTGTCAGTATTATTGTTTTCTAACCGATTTGTACTGTTTCCCAGCATTACTGGGAGTATTAAAACAGCACTGGATGTTTTACTGCCACCTCTATTATTATTTTCTGCGTGTTGCCGAAAGATGTTAAGTAATAGTAATATGCAACTGTATTCTTAACAATGACGTCTTGTTAGGCAAGATACAAGGGTTGAGGTTTTTTAAATGATGATAATTGATGAATAATGAATTTTTAAACTTTCATAATTTTTTTTATACTTTTGTCACAAGCTTTTAGTCTTTCTGAACTACACCGCTGAAGCACAAAACATAAAGATTGCTGTTTTGTAGAGACAAGTCAGCTTTTTTCTCATATATGTAGTACCTGGAATAATGGAAAAACTGTGGGAATCGCTAACCTGAGTCTATGTGCTTTTCTCTCCACATTTATGTGCAAATTTGAACCTTGTCTTTGAAAGGCTGAGCAGTCTCTGATGGTGATGCCTTGACACCTTGTATTAAATCAGGCATGGCAGGCTAAAGTCAAACCTCTTGCCATGCTGTGCAGGGAGTTTTCCTGCACATGTTGTAGTAATAACTGCTTAGTCAGACTTGAATAAGGAAGTATGGCTGAAATAGATGAAAATCAAGCTTGTCTGCTTCCTCCCTGCTCAGTTGTTTTGTTGTAAGACTTGGCTAAGGACCTGTGATGGACAGCAGTGTTCTCATGTGATGTGGTAAGACTCGCTGGGGTCCACCATTCGACTTAGTGAAGTTCTCTGGAAGCATTTGAGTGCTGCATTCCTGGAAATGTTTCAATAGGTGCCTAAATATAAACTGGATTATTGTACATGTCCAGCCTCTACCCTTTGTGCTGTGCTCATAGATGCTGCCATGGGCCTGGTGTACCTCCCCTCCTGAGCACTTAACTTTTTTGGGATCTCGATGAAGATGGATGCTGTTACAGACTGACAGTAATGCTTATTCAAATGGAATGATGGAAGCTCCTAGGACACTTCCATCAGCCAGAAAATGAATGAATATAGAAGGAAAGAATTGCTTGTTCACAGACCTCATTGCTCAAAAAACTGAATTTCACCTGCCTAGGACAGGAAGAAAAAGCCAAGACCCAGCAACCTTCTACAGCCAATGAAAGGCTTTCTACTGATTAAGAGTTCAAAAGCTCTAGAAAGAGAACTTTTCAAAAGTGTGACACCTCTTTATCCAAGTTTACCATATCAATATCAGGAAGGCCTTTCCCATCCCTCTTTCTCTAAACTTTTCCACTCCTGTGTTCACAGTAAGGATTTTTTTGGTTAAGGAGTGAAGCTGAAGAGAGGGAAATACTCTTTTGGTAGAAATTCTTGTGTAATTTGACATCAGCTGCAGAGTTTTGGTTTCAAACTTTGTGCTGCCCAGTGTCTTGTGACCTAAATAATTTTTAATGACTTCTCATGGATAAAACGGTGTGGAAAAACTTTTGATCAGCTGTATCCTATAGCACAATGTTATCTGATATGTTGCAACTTTTTTCTATGAAACCATGGTTTACTTCAGCTCAAATAATCGTTGTATATAGTTTCTACCCTTGTCCAGCACACTTTATTTTCTCCTAACTGATACTGAAGCTTTTTAATGCTGTAGAGGTGTGTTGACAAATTGCTTTTGGTCCTTGTTTAAAGTTCTGCTGAAGTATTCTCTTGAAACTTGCTTATGATGGCATTTGTCTTAAGTGTGGTTCAAGTGACAGCAAAGTGGTCAAATAGTATAGAAAAACATGCATGACTTTTTGGGCTTTTTCTCATCACTTGTATATGCACAGCATGAAACTTCAATAAAAGTATCATGGTAGTCTTTTTTTAATGCCTTATGGTGTTTTTTTGTTTTTGCTCTTAACAAGGGTTGCTACAACTGAACAATGTTTTTAGCTGTAATGTGGATGTACCCAGAAATTTGTTGCCTCTATCTAAGGATGCTGGCGTCTATGAGGTTACTCAAATGCTTGAAAGCAGACAGCATCCAGGATCAAACAGGTTCTCATCCTCAGCATCAACCTGACTGTTAACAGGCAGAAGAAAGATCTTCAGTTACAACTACCTATGACTATGACAAAAGTAGCCCCTTCCAAATTCTCAGCAATGTAAGCTGAATGTTTTGGCAGGTGCTCATATTTTGTAATGGACTGAGGAGCTTCTTTAATTGCAGTTGTCTGCAGTCAGGGAAAGGCAACACAGATGAAAATTCCACAAGTGCTTCTGTGAGACAAATGTGTCTAAATGGGTGCAGGTTTTCCAGCACTACACTGAAAGACAATTCTTACTTCAAAGTTGGTTCTACATTACTCATCTATGTGTAGTTTGACCAAGTTACAAGATTTGTTTCCAGCCCCTCTACATTTCCTATTTAGGCAGTCTGGTGTTTTTTTAATTACTTAGTATTTTATAGAGAATGTTTATGAGTGCATCATGAGAGTAAATATAAAACCATGATAATTTAATAACGTCAGGATCTGTCATTTCAAGATACAACCAGGCCTTTTTAATAACTAAATGGAAAAAAAAAAACCCCACCCTGTCACCAGTTCTTCAATATGTATGAAACCTTAAGATGTCAAGGGCTAATTTTTTTGCTCCTGTATAGATCAGTTAAGTCTCCTGTGATGTGGTGTACTCGTTAAGCTTAGCTTTATTTCAGATATTTAAAAAAAATTTCAGTGAATGCTACCTATATTTAAGCCCTTAAAATTTTAAGCAGCAAATTCTTAAAGAATCAGTATTTGCCTTTCTTCCTTTGAAAGTTCAATCTTGCAGCCTCTGCACTGACAACACTGAGTAAATTCCTTTACAGAAGTGTTAAGATGGAAGTGACCACAAAGCACCTTTGTAGTAAAACATGATTTTGAACTCATTTTAAAATGCTGCGGGAACACAGACAATTCCCCTTTGCTTGAAGAAACACACAGTTCTCAGAATAGTCCTTTTTACTGTGATTTACAATAAAAATCATTTACAACATATTCATGAAAAATAATGCCATTTGGAGTCTGGCACAGATGTTTTCCTTTATCAAAGAGGAAGCTAATGTAAAATCCTTTTTCTCCCTAAAAGACTTGGTAAAGTAAATTAAGCATTTTTTTTAAAAAAAAAGGAAGTCCCTTTAGAAAGTCTACTTTACACAACACTAATAAATCAGCATGCAGGCAAACTTATTTAAACTGGACCAGCAGTGCTTGAATTTTAAAAAAATAATAATAATCATCCCATGAGAGAGAAGGTAAAGGGAACTTTACCTACACCACAAGTCCTTTGGATATTACCGTTCAATAAGCCTGAACTCTGCTAGCAGTGGCAGGTGGTCAGAAGAGTTCTTTTCATTGGGAAGACCATTAACAGTCCAAAGATCTTTCTCTGTTACAAGTGCCAGCCTGCCAAGAAGTTTCAGACCTCCACAAAAAGAATCCTCTGCTCCTGTTAGAAAAAACAAACCAAAAGGCAATGTTTATCAGTGTGGGCTAAGTATCACATGTTCATACAGATGTAGAAGGAGGAAAGCAGTATAGCAGCAACAGTTGGTACTGTTCCATGCAAAATCGCCAATATGACAGTTCAGAAATTCTTTTATGATTCTCAAAATAGAGTTTCAGCAGTAGACCTCAATGTATTCCTGAGGACACTGTTTTGTGGAGGGGTAAAAATAGAAATAAAAAAGAAAATGCATTTATTTCTTCATTGTAACTCCCCTGAAAAAGCCTCATATAATCCAATCCATTACTTTAGAAAACAGCATTGCTAAACAGAGCTGACACTTGCAAAGGTAAGTATCTTTTTAGAGTTACTGGTTCACATAACATTTTATTTCTGTATCCTAAGGCACACAGTTCCCCAGCAGGCAAATCATACAGACACTTTTGCTCATAAGGATGAAGGTATTCGAGCTTTCTATTCCCTTTCATCAAAAGAAAGGGATCTCCATTATCTCCTGCTACCTATAACTAAGGAACTAATAATTATATTCCTATAACCTAAGGAACCCACTCCCACCTCCTTCCCCAGATGGAACACCACACTGCTCATGCAAGAGTGAACACGACTCAAGCCTTGCAATTACTGCACACTTACATAGAATGGTTTGGCTTGGAAGGGATCTTATGGACCATCTTGTTCCAACCCATGGGCAAGGGACACTTTCCACTAGAGCAGGTTGCTCAGAGCTCCATCCAGCCTGACCTTGGACACTTCCAGGGATGGGGCAGCATTGGTCCCAATACCCTGAGGAATGAGGAACTGATCCCTGAGGAATGCCACTTGTCTCCACCTGGATATTGAGGCATTGATGGCAGCTGTTTGTTTCCAGTCAATTCGTGGAGTGGTGCAGCCACTAAATCCATCTCTCCAGCTGCTGGGCAGGACCATGTCAGATGCCTTGCACAAGCCCAGGGAGATTGTTCAGTTGTTCTATGTTTCTGTGTTTCTATATTTCAGTTGTTCAGTTGTTTCTATGTTTTACAATTACTGTAACCCTGCCACTCAAGGCCATTGGATTTGCCCATCATCAAAGAGCAATCAGCTTCAGCTCAGGTGGAGAAATTTCACTGAAATCCTTCCATGATGTGTAAAATTTAGATTTCCTGAGCTATGTATTCAAGTTAGACAACTACTCAGGAACCCTACCTATTGCTTTCAGAGTGCAGAGGTGATCCTGGGCGAGTTGAGTGCTTTCAGGACCAGTACAAACTGCAGCTGTAACTTTTGACAGAAATACTTTCTGTGTGAAAGTTCTCAGCAAATTCAGAGCTTCCTGGCTGACTCTGGTACTGGCTTCCCAAGAGATACTTTAAAGAACTATCCAGCAACTGCTGAACTCCTCAGAGAGTTCAACAGCTTCATCCTTTGCCATCTGCCAGCTTTCCAGCCCTTCAACAGCCCAGCAGCTGTTTGCTGCTTTAAAGAAAAGCTTTTTTACTTCAAAGATCTCTTGGCAGCTCTAGAGCATATGTCCACCAGGTCTTGAGACAAATTTGTCATTTATCAGCACCTGCACATCTACAAAGGAGCAGTTTGTTGCCACAGAGAGCTTGTCTGCATGCAGTGGTTAATGTAACTCAGAACACTCAGCAAAACTGTGCCCTGCAGGACTCAGGTAGATACTGAACCCTGGTTACAGGAAATCCTGGCAGGTGGATTTTTTATACCAAATATTTGGATAAACATGACAGAATAAAGCATGAATATTTTAAAATAAAACCCTCTAAATGGAAAAAACCAATCCGTGAGCCTAGACCACATTTAAAATTCTTGTACAGACTTTGGCAGCTTTAAATACAGATGCCCAGGTCATTAGAAAACTGAAAATCCAAACCATGGCTTAATTTCTAAGAGCTTGCGAATAAAAACTGTACTAGTTTAAAGTAGCTGGAAAATTCAAATTTGGTTCCATTCTGTGCTCTGATGTGAGAACAATCTATTTGAAAAACAAGTGCAAAAAGAAAAAAGTGCTGTATCTCTGCTGGAGCAACGATGGTGCTAATGATGGTGCAAAAAATATATAAACAGGTGAATTAGGATTAAATTCTGTGCAGAGATGCATTCTGCAATCACACAGCACTCCATTAAATTACATGGAACTCAGAAGTAATTTAAATACTTCCCATATTGTGGTTTTTCAGTCAAAGCTTTTGTATTTGCCATTTTACATTAAGGTAGCATTTACTGTGCACGTTATGACAAATGAGACTTCTATGAATCGACTCAATGAATTTTAACAATCTAGTCTCAAGTTACAAGAGATGAAGGTGGTGTTTTCATTCCACATACTGAAAACAATGTTAATTTATAAAAATCAGTGGCACTGTACTCTACGGCAATGGAATCCAGGTTTCTTTGCTCCAATGCAGAGACATTTATGTGCTAGCACTGCACTGATGTTTGTTGATGGCATGAAACACAGAACTCAGGGGAGCATGGAAAGCAAACTGCTCAGAAGCACCCACGGAATGAGTCCCAGAGCAGTAAAGCATGGAGAAACACTGTGATACCCATCACGAAATTCCCACAGAGGTACCGCGACTTTCTTGCACCATCTGGTGACTTTTAGCTGCAACTGCAAACGGGAGAGTGACAGCTGGGCCCGTGCCAGTGACCGTGCTCACAGCAAAGGCCAAGAGTCTGTTACTGGGCAGAAATTACTGCAAGACAAGCTGAGAAGTAAATTGCCAGGAAACGATTCGTTTATCAGTTTTAATGCACATCACAAATTGCTGTTCATTGTGTTGATCAGATGATTGGGAACACTGCCTTGCTGTAGGTCTGGCCTGCATTACTGACAGCAGTACTTCTCAGGTGCCACTTCCACTGCTGCTTTCCTGTACTTCCAGCTTGTCCCCAGGCTGAGACAGGAACCACAGAAATGTTCACTCAGATGAAAAGGATGGCCCTGTGTGGCACTACAAGTCCAGCTGTGTTGAGCTTACCATGTTTCTCAGGTAACAGCTGATATTCAAAGCACTACCATGAACCTCTGAGGAACTTCACATGGATGAAATCATCACTGATGAAATCATCACTACACTTCTCTTACAACAGCAAACAAATATTCTTGTTGAGCATTTATGAAAATTAAAAGTCAGTTTCTTTACCTGGCTGGTCAGCAGTATCATCATTTGCTGCAGAATAGAAAATATAATCCACGGTGACAGCACTTCGGGAATGACAAGTTGTCACTTCTGGAATCCCAGTTTCAGGGAAGTAATGAGAATACACTGAAGACAATTTAAAGTGGTGCCGCAATTTTGAAGATGACCTAAAGAGACATCAAAGAAAAGAATTTTATTTTCTTCCATTACCGAGAAGGAATAAGCAATGAAGAAATACCAAATAGTCCCTGGTTACAAACAAAATTAATTATCTGGACATGCAAACTAGTGTTTCTCTCCTGCAAGCCGTCCTGTAGTCTTTTGTTGTGAGAGGCCTAAAACTCTGAAGGCAAAATGCAGGCAGCATTTTCAAATAAAATGCTGATCAGAACTGGTTTAGCTGACACTTTACTTAATAGATAGCTTTGAACTCCATATATATTCTGTAAGCATTCACATGTCCTCACTCAGCAATCTCCCCCTGACACACAGGGCAGAAATGTCCATGAAAGCAGCTTATATGAAAGCAACAAAAACACAAACTCATCTAACCAGACCCTTCAGCATAAAGAGAAATTCAGATTTTTAGAGCTTTTATCCTCCCCCAAGCAAGAGGCATCAAGTTCCAAGTTAGGCTATGCTTATATCTTTCTTCCACTCAGGCTCCCATTTTGTGTCTCCCCATCATTTGTCTGTTCCTCTTCAGTTCAGCCCATCTTGTCTCACCTGTCTTTTCAATCTTGAAAGCAAAATGCAAAACTGCACCTTTCAGCAAAAGAACTCCTGTCTCTCAGGAGTTTTGCTTCCATCATCTCTACAAATCATCCATCCCTCAGCTGTACCTGCCTCATCCTGGATTTTAAACCTAGGCTGCAATGTGTTCTGATTGAAATACAAGCAATTAAACAAAAAAATCAGCACATTACCTTGCCTGATTCAGAGCAGAGACAAACATGCCAGTTGGTACAACACAGGGAAGTAGTAATTTCTGGTTTTGTTACCTGACATCCCTTTTAAGATGAGGGGGAAAAGCCCTGCAAGAAGCATTCAGCATGCTATGGATTTAAACCATAGCATAGGGCTTCCTATTGTTATCTACTTCTTCTCTCAGAAATGCCACGAGACCTTTTTCATCACCAAGAATCACCAAGAGTTCTACTATGACTATCTGCAGTGATGCCAAGATGTCATTTCTGGTAAGAAATACCTGACTTGGAGCTTACCATCCCATACATACATTTAGGCATTTATTGCCTTCTTCTATGCCTAACTTTATACGCCTTTGCCAGTTTGGTAAATGCAAATATATTCTTGCTTTCAAAAAGCAGTTACATTTTCCTCCTCAGCATTCCAGCCATGGCTTCCTCCTTCTGAGTGAAAGTTGCATTACCAAATCCATAATACTCCACATTTCTCAGACTCAAAGAACTTAAACACTCCCACAGAACTCATGACAAGGAAGATTTTATGACCTTTCCAGTTCCTTTCCCTTCTTCATCCCAGTTTCACATTGAATTATAGGATTTTACAGATCCATAAACCAGTGTATCAAAAACAATAAAAAGAGAGAGAAGTGCCAGTAGTTCAGCAGCTGTATTTTTTTCCTCTCCCTCTTTTGAAAACATGGCTTCTGTAACTGGACTCAAGATCACATGTTTCTTGTAATGTCCCTACAGAGGATGATGTTCTGTTTATGTCAAGAAGTGACAAAAAATGCCAGAGGCATTCTTATAATGAGCAGACAGAAAGTCCTATCTAGACAGCACTGACACCTCAGCCCTGCATTCTGAAAAAATATCTGCAAATTCCTGAAGAACACACATTCCATTCTGCTGTCTGATCAGCCTTTTCATGTTTAAATGAACAATGATGCTTTTGCCAAAAGGGCAGACAGGGTTGGGTGATCATCAGGTACCCACAGCTGGAATCAGATATAAGTTTGGTCTAAAACCAAAACCAACCCCCAGGTAACCAGCCAAGGGCTTGCATATTTTTCCCCAATACATACTTTTCAGGCGCTATTACAATTTCCTGAGTGTTGTCTGGTTTTGCCATTTCCAATTTTTCTCCTGCAAAATAAAAAAAAAATTCAATTTATATTTAAAATAGGATATAAGTAAGAATGCTTACTTACAAGAATGCTGAAGAGCTACAGAAAAGCTACAGTAAAAAAAAAAGTATCTTTAAGTACAGTTATTTTTTTACAGCAGGCAAGGTACAATTCACCTAGCAGAATTTAATTCTTCTGTTCCATTAGTAAAATCCCCTTTAAAGACTCTTTTATATTATGTCCCATTCATTTAAAATTTGTTTTTCTGTCAAAGGAAAAAATAGTGGATGAAAGATGTAGC
Source organism: Agelaius tricolor (assembly GCF_023055355.1). Lineage (NCBI taxonomy): Eukaryota > Metazoa > Chordata > Aves > Passeriformes > Icteridae > Agelaius > Agelaius tricolor. The sequence continues at coordinate 22,445,827 of NW_027269261.1, read as the reverse complement.
CATACTCAGCAAGGAATCACTTGCTCTTCCCAACTGTTGCATGAAGTGCCAACACTATAATTCATAAACACTGAGGCACAATGCAGGTCCACACTATGTCCATGTGCTGCATCCCTTCACCTCCCTTTCCCAGTCACAGCACAGCTGGCTTTCAGGATGCAGACACGGGACTTTAAACATTGCACACCAATTCCTGAAGGGAAATTTCTAAATAAAGATTCAAATTTGCAAAGTTTATGTGAATAAATCACTTTACACTCTAATGAGCCCAACAAGAAAGCTTTGTAAAGTCAAGACTCACTGTTTTTCCCCCACTAAAACAGAACATATAGTTTTCAGTACTAGTTGAATGATGCTTTCAAAGGCTCACAAAAATTCATTTATTCAAAAACTGACCTGCATTTTCTTCCTTTTGTTGCTGTTTTATTTCATATACACAGTTTTGTGAAATGCCTAATTTTTTGGGCCAAATTGGAATAGATAAGATTCTTTGTCCCCTTGGAAACTGTTCTTGTCCAGAGACCTGAGAAAGAGAACAAGCTTTTTTCAGAAAAAAAAATCTGATTTAATAAACCACAAAAAAAAAGAAAACCCACTAAACAAACCTGAAATAAGTGAACATTTTTTGGTAAAGTTTAAAGAAAAAGGCCCAGCCCCTTGGAATAATTATAATGATTCAAATCCCTGTAAAAATAACACCCTTTATGTACATCCACTCTGTTTATCTATAGCAAGTTCTTTACAGGTACCCGATTTTTCCAGATGGTTCTTGTGACACTGAGACACTTCCAAGGACACTGAGACACTTCCAAGGACAGCACTGGCTCAGCACAGAGAGCTACCCAGATCAGCAGGATGCTGATCCTTCTGGGAGCAGGTCAAGTCAAAGGGGGGCTTGAATCAAGTCCCACTATCAAACAACACCCAACAGGGCTATTTTTTTGGTCATGTTTCCTCATTTTATGTAGTTCAGTCACTCCTAATACATAGAATGTGACACATCCAACAGCTGCATACAAGAGCTCACAACAAGACATCTTTTATCATGGAACAGTTGAGATTCAGCATCAAATTGCAGCTTTGCTTTTACAATTACTGCAGTCACCAAGTTTATCTACAGTAAGAGTTATCTTCCCACAGAGCACACAGTAGGTTTTTTATTAAGTGGCTATTTTATCCTACTTAAAGACTGGGACACTTAAACACAGTGATAAAATCATCCAAACACAGTGATACAATTGTTCTGTGGATACACTAAATTTCAGGAATGATTGTTGGTGAGTTTTTCCTTTCAGAATGGTGGGAGAGGACACAATATTCCCTAAGGCACAGCTAATATATCCAAGCTTATTTAACTGCAATATCTTTTGCTTTGCAGGCTGCTGACAAGGCACTAAGAGAGGCACTGCAATGGAAACAATCACAGCACCACCCAAATACTTCTCTTTAATCAGCATTAACCATTTTTTTGGTGAGAAGTGAGAAGCACAGCCTACCTTCCCTATAGCAAGTCCTTCATAATTTAACTTTCCTTCCTTTATAAATCTGTACAATGGAGAGCCAGGAACAGAATTGAAGTCCCCACAGATGATAATTGGGCAGAAAGAGCCATCCTTCTGAGGGGCAACACTGGCAATCTCTGCCAGGAGCATTGCAAGCTGGGTCAGTTTGATGTCCCCTCTCCTTGGGTTGTACAGTAGGTGTGTATTGGCAATACAGATGGCAGCATTGGCTTTACACTGAAATCTGGGCTGCAGCAGCAACACCAGTCCAACGTTGTCCCTGTCCAAGAGTGGGATATCACGGCGAAAAAATTCCACTGGGTTTGAGGAAATCAGGCTAAATTTGGAAGTTTTGAAGCAAATGGCACAGCCATCAGGTTTTCTGCCTGTCCTCATTTTATACTCACAGTGATATCCTGCAAGAAAGGCAATTAAGAACATAAAATACTATTGTATAAATAGAGATTTTAAAACAAACAAACAAATCAGAAAGATCTCACACTGTTTTCTCACATCACAGTCAACCCCCAGTCTGAAGTACCAAAGCCTGTGTTTCACATACACTTGTGCTCTTTTCTTTCTGCCCTAATCTGAGCTGAGGCAAGGCAGGACAGGAAACATGGTCCAATACCTTATGCAATGTGCAAACATCTACATACTCTAAGATACCAGTCATGTTCTTATCTCCTCATCTGGAAAAAAACCCAAACCAAAACAACACAGAAACCCCCACAAGGCACATAAAAGTGGCCTTGTGCATTGAAGTTTTTTCTGGATGCTACAGGAATGGCTTAGGAGTAATACCAGTGAAGCATTACCAATCAAAAGCCTTAATCATGCTAAGTCATTAGTCAATGTCTAAAATTATTCATGGAACAAAGGTCTCAAATGTATTTACATAATTATGCAATTATCCAGTGAGCAGCAAGTGGCAAGCTTTCACCAAGGAAACAGAGACACTTATCAAATGACAGCACTGGAGTTCAAACAAGTCCATCTAGAAATAGTGATTTGCAATTTCTTCATTTTATGCAGAGGTGATTTAAACAAGATCTTATCTATTTAAGGGAAAAAAATAGATCTTGAAACAGTATCTATTTTTTGCCATTTTAAAATGTTCTCTGCCCTGCCTAGACCATATGAATTCATGAAGTACAGCCTTAGTGAAGTAGGGTGAGCTGACCTGAGCTCACACCAGTGCTGGACAGGGGATTCCCATTCCCCTCTCGCAGATTCAGGCCATGTTGCTCCGGCCACTTGTTGTGGCACTTAGTGCTAACTCAGTAAGCTAACAGAAAACTAACCCAGAAAAATAAAATTAGTCTGGATAGTATTCTGCTGGACTGCTGGATTTCACCAGTGAGTGCCAAAACTATGCCAGGATAAGGGGCAGGACATGCATCTGGGAGCTAGGGATGGGGAAAGGAAGAGCTAAAGCAAGCTCCAGATCCTCCTGTACACTAGTTACAAGCTCTCTTGCCCCCAACAAGCCTGGCCTGACAGTGTTGTTTCACATTTCAAGGGGATTTCAATCAGTACTGCCATTACCCTCTTCTTTGCAAACACTCAATTCTGGGAGCTAAACTACCTCAACTAACAAAAAAAGAAAAAAGTATCAGTCTAGTGCTGCTCCTTTACCATGTCCTCCTGGCATCACACAAGAACCAGTGGAGGATGGAAGTGGGGCCCTGGGACTGGAAGGTGGTGCAGGGCATAAAAGATTCAAATCAGTTTAAACCACCATGGAATCAACCCTTAGCAACACATTCCTTCCATAAAATTACAGGAGAGATAGTGACAGGACAGTCTATTCAGACTGACTGACAGCATTTGTATAAAAACCTCATGAATATATACTGACCATGGATAACATTTAGTGCTAATATCTGGAAGGTTTCAAGGCAGAAAAAACATGCCCTTGAAGTGCTACCCAACAAGAATACTGGTAAAAAGGATTAAGGTGGTTTCAAGAGAGCACTTGATGAATTTGTAAAAGAGGATACACAACATTGTTGCATGTCATAGCAAAAGACTTGATTCTCTAATAGTACTAGTTTCCTCAAAAAGCCCTGAGTTCTCAAAGGGTAACAAGTTATCCCTGCAGGGGAGAAGACAATGTATTGGTTCTAAGAGTTTCATCATACCCAGGGATTCCAAACTTGACTTGATCTCTGTTCTGTAGTGGTCTTCTTGGACTTCCTGTAAGCAGAGCACCTAAGGCAAAGGTTTACAATTAAAATGTATTAGTAAGTACATCAAAATGTTACTACAGCATATCTCTGTTGGCCAGTCTGTACATGTATTAAAAAAAGCAAACTCAGAAGGTTTTTGACTCCATAATCCCACAAAAGAATTCACTCTTCATAGAAAATGCTCCCTAAGATTATGAAGAAGGCCCCAACTCCTCCTTTTTCAGACAGACATTTTCAGAGGTGAGATTCAATTTAATCACAATAGTAACTTGTTCCAACATTCTCAGCAGCTCAGAGGAAGGCTCAGGGAGAAAGGATGAAGAGGCAAATGGCACACTACAGGATGGAAAACAGGCTTCCATATTATAAGAACCTGAACCAAAGCTGAAACTCAAAATATTCATTTAAGAGAGCTCACAGAATCACTGAGTATTTTGAGTTGGAATGGACCCACAAGGATCATGGAGTCCAAGTCCAGCTGTGAGCTTCTCTGAGCCTTCCCCCAGCACTCTGCAGGAACACAGATCTACAGCCACCACTGGGATAAAGCTCCCAAAGGGGAATAAGTTACCCCTGCTTGCTGAACTGCAGCAACACATCCCACCTGCCCAGCTCATTCAAGCTCTCAAGGGAGAGTCAAATCTCAAGCAACATTCTGAAATCTCTGCTTCACCTAAGGTTACAGTTCCAACCAATGAAAGTTTAAAATCTATGTCCTTTAGCAAGAAATTTCTCTGTGGAAAGGACACCTGCATCTGCCAGGGTCTGAGAGCAGCTGCTCCTCTCAGAAGCTATCCAAGGTATCTCATTGTAAAGATAAATGCATAGAGGATGTATAAATTTATTAGGAAGAAAGGAAGAGTTTGAAGGGACTTTAATTTCCAGATTCCTGGCTACATACTAACATAACTAATATAAATGGTTCAAGGCTGTTTTTCTGTGGCTTCCCTAATACAACTATTTTTTTCAGTACTGTTTTTTGACACAAACAGGATGGATTCTATCACTGAACTTTTGTTGGTCTGAACAATGACTGAAGCAACATTTTACTGACTTGACTTCCTGATTAAGACTTACAATAATTTATGTGAACAATAACATACAAACAAAAACAAACAAACTCTACAACCAACCAAAACCACAGAGGTGTTTTTTCAGACCCCAGTACAGAGTAGCAGAATTTGCTACTTCAGTTAATCAGTTCTTAACAAATATCCACATGCTCATTTTCTACTCACATCTGCATCCAGCTCTTTGATTTCTTGTAGGATGTTGGGAAATCTGTATGTCCAGAATAGCAATCGCTGCCTGCAGTGTCTGTACAGGTGAGAGTTGTCTTCCAACAAATTCTGTGAGAGAATGTTGTAGGACATAACTGTAAAATCAAATGTTGCCTCACTTCCTGTGCTGCTTTGGTCAGATCCTTTATTTTTAGCGATTTTCATTGTTTTACTCTGCTGACAGAAATATTCCCAGTGTCTTTTGATGGTTCCTGTTAAAAGAATATCAAGCAGAAAAAAGTTATGTTATAGACCATATGACTTCTTACTGCTCTTGGAAATCATTCTACTGACAACCATTTGTCTTTCAAATCTCTTAAATAATTCTAAAAGCTTATTCAATTAGCAGTGATTCAGACCCTCTGTTTAAGATGGATAAGCATCAGTAAAAAAAAAAAAAAATCAAACAAACCAAAACAAACAGCACAAAACCATTATATACCCTGAATTTCAACTGCTTTGAAACTGGGGAACTGGCCTGTTCTAAGGAGATTGTTGCAATCAGACTACACCCCCTGCTCCTGTAGAAGGGCTTGCATAACTGGTGAGCCAAATCCATTCTGTTGGGAGTCTCCCACTGCCTTGTGCCACTTCCTCATCAGCAGAGATGGTGTATGCCAGTGTGGATACACTCCTTAGGGCAGCATATGGGCACCTTGTTGATCTCTCTATGCATGACTAACAAAGGGTTAGGAATCCAGCAATCACATCTACCGTGTGTACAGTCTGTAAAACTCAGCCATAAGCTGCAACAGGGTCTACTACAGGAGTCCCAAAACAAATAAAGAACCCAATTTTCCTCAGTGCGTTGAGAAATCAAGAAATTATTAAGTTTCAGAATTACCAAGAACTTCTGAAAAGACATCCTTTACCTTCCTGCCATTTTTAATTTCATACTTACAATTACTAGGAAAATTCATAATAACATATCTGCCCATCATTAAGCATCCAATTACTTCTTAAGAAATGTATTTCTCCACTTAAAAGCTCACAGAGATGCTTTTCACCCTTTATATCTGACCTCATCTGAGAGCAAGCTGAGGTCCAGTTATCTGTGCTAACAACCAGTGGCAGACTGCAGCTATAGCTGTCACCATCTGTCCTATTTGGGGAGTAATTTTCATTGCTGTGCTTACATTATTCAGGACTTTACAGTGTTTGCAATGAATACTGCAAAGCTTTAAGTTCTGTTTCTGTGGTGGGAGAGAAGCCACATTGTTCCTCAGCAGGTATCTTTAACTAGCATCACTTTCCAAAGGGTGACTGGGAAGGACCACAGTGCCAACCACACCCTCAGATAAAGCCATCTGATAAAAGGCAAGCAGGGTTAACAGAGGACTCTGTAATCAAGGCACAAAGAAAAGTCCCCTCCTTTGGCTCCTGAAGATGAATATGTTTCTAAGCCTTATGGGTTTTTGTGTCCAAAAATCCCTTTGGGATGCTGATAGCATCTATTACCCTTTTTAGTCATAATACAATTTCCAGTTTAGTTTGCTAAGGAAGTGATTTATGCAAGAGGAAAACAATTTTGACTGTGTCCCCCTGTTTGTCTCACACTAGACAAAACTGTAAATATACACAAGACTCAGTAAAATATTTGGATGCTATGTACAAGATTGTATCTGTAACAAGCTAACACAGACACTTTGAAGTTTCATGGAAGTTTGTTACTAAGCCCAGTACACAACTCTGCACTTCCTCCTGTATTTATCTGGATAAGCACACGTGCTGCCTGCTCTGTCAGACGTGATCTGACACAAAACTTGCTACCATGCTAGTGGCAGAATACAGCTGTAAGAACAAAATCACACAAGCACACTGGAAGCATGCACCATTAAAACTCAGTGCATTCATTCTCAGTTTTCTAGGTCACAGATAACACAACTGGTCTGGAAAGAAACCAGTTCAGGTCCAGTAGTGTTCATGAGCTTAGGTAGAGCACAAGGACTGAAGCTATACAACTGCCAGTCCAGCTCAGCCCTACAGCAAGTCAGCCAAATCTTTTCTTTCCAGAGCTTCCAAGTTACTGGTGACAGAGACACGAGAGAGTGTTGTCTGAACCAAGCTCAGGACTCCCGAGGTTGGGCAATCCCTCACACAAGTGACTGTGTTCCACTCTCAAGTGCAGTGAACCTAGTTCTGGTACTGTTTGACAGCACAAAATACAAGTTTGCTGACTAAACAGCATTACAAAATTGGAGCATTTTAAAGACATGTTTCCCTGAGAGGGGTGCCAAGAAAAACAGTAACTCAAAAGGAGCAGGCACTACTGCTCATGTCTCTAAACTTATTTGGTGTATTCAGCATTACAAATAAACACAGCAAATGAGCAAAGAGCATCTTTTACCTTTCTTGCTGCCATGTTTTTCCTCATTCTGTGCTACAGAAAGACAAGATACTTCCTTCTGATTAGACAAGTCTGTTTGCTGTTCAGGAGTTGAAGTATCATCCTGGCCATAGAGTTTTCTCTTCTTTGTCAATGGTTCTTCTCCTTCAGATTTCATACTGGGGTTGGGGAGGTGAAAGCAACAACTTTGGGTGTAGTTATCAAGATGCCAAATGGAGTTCTGAAATTGTCTCCAAGTTCCAAAAAATGGACGGAATCTCCAGTTTGCTGAAAAATCAGCTGAAATGGGGAGTGGAAAGGAGGCCCAGGGAGGATAGTGTCCGGCCCATCTCATACAGCTGGAAACTGGGCTGTTCAAGGCCAGTATCTGGGAGCCATTCCAGTGGGTGATCCAGTCTCTGCCCAGCCTCTGCACATGGCGGGGCAGCATGGAGTGTCTACCAAAAAAGCACAAGTGTCATTACTAGCACACAACTACATCTGCCTGTAGAAAGCTGTGGAGGCAAAGTCATCCTGCTCAGCCCTTACAGAAGATACTCTTTCTCTACAAGTTAATGCATACAAGATATTCAAACACTTATATACAAGGTATTTAAACATTTATCTAAATGATATGCAAAATGGGACTTTACAAAGTGATCTTGCATCTTTTACCCCCCTCAGATTTGTAAGTGACATTTAGTATCCAAACCCTATCTGTCGAGTAACAATTTAAAATTTCTGCCTTGTTGAATTCAAGTGTCAGATCTTTCAAGCGATCAGAGGAATGACCTTTACAAAAGGTCATTTTTGCATGCTGCATTAACTTTATCATAAGGCTATTTGTAAGGAATGAGGAGACCACTTTCCTGCAAGCTGTCAGAACTTTGTTTGGAAAGCCACTGATTTGGCTCAAATCCCAATGCCAACACAACAGGGAAATAAAGGTACTAAGTCTCGAGGTATCCCTAGCACCAGCTTAAGACTAAATCTGTATTCTTACTTCTTTTCCAGGAGAGCAAATCTCAGCTCAGCAACTAAAGCCATGAAAAAGGTGGGTTTTTTCTTTTTTTTTTTTTCTTTAGAAGAAAGAAATCTGTTGCTCAACAAGATAACAGGAAGGTAGGCTGAGTAACAATGATGTCTCAGATTCCTCACTGTTTAAATAAGGTATATTTTGAGCCTATAAGCAAAAGATATCAAAGCTTGGTATGCTTGAAGTTGCACTGAAGGGAGAACCTCCCAGCTGCCATTCAGCCGAGCAAATAAGCCAAAATACAGAATCACTGAATCACAGAACACGCTGAGTTGGAAGAGACCCACAAGGAGTCGTTGATTCCAACTCCTGGCTCTGCACAGGACACCCTGAGAGTCACACCCTGTGCCTGAGAGCACTGTCCAAAGGCTCCCTGAACCCTGGCTGCCTGGTGCTGTTCCCTGGGGAACAGCTGCTCCAGTGCCCAGCCACCCTCTGCGTGAGGAACCTTTTTCTAATACCCAGCCTAAACCTGCCCTGACACAGCTTCAGGCATTCCCTCGGGTGCAGTCACTGGCACCACAGAGCACAGACCAGTACCTGCTCCTCCTCTGCCCTTCCTAAGGAAGTTGCAGAGACTTCAACCTGGAGGTCTCCCTCAGTCTCCTCCAGGCTGGAAATGACCTCGGTTCAAACATAGATTCTCCTCAAGGCCCTTCACCATCTTCGTAGCCCTCCTTTGGACACCCTCTAATCGCTAACACAACTCTCAGCAAAACCCACTTGTCCTCAAATAACCTTTTCCGCCACAGCGCACCAGATGTAGTCCGGCAGAGACAAAAACAAAACACCCCCCCCGGACACCACAGCATAACTGTGGAGCAAAACGAGGCATCACTCCTTTACAGAAACCCCCTGAAACACATGTTTTACAGAAAAGCACTGAGAAACTGCTCCCTCCTAAACCCGGCGCCCCCCACTCCCGGCAGCAGCACGCCCCACGCCGCGCTCTGTTTACCGCGGCCCTGCTCGGCCTAATGGCGGGCATTGACCACCAGCGGCCCCAGCCCCCGTTACCTCCCGGCGGGCCCGGGCCCCGCTGCCGGCCCCGTGCAGCCCCGGCGCCCCCCGAAGGGGTCAGCCCAGGGCAGCGCCAGCTCCGGCCGCCGCGCTCCGGCCGCCCCGCCACCGCCTCATCCTCCGCACGGGCTGCGGCCGCGCCGCGCCCTCCCGCTCGCTCCTGGGACTTGTAGTCCAAGGGCCGGGCCCGCGGCCATGTTTAGCCCGGGCAGCGACGCCGGGGCCGGCCGCCATGCCGGCCCCGGGCGGGTGACGCCCCCAGCCCGCGGTGCCCGCCGGGGGCCGCGCCAGCTCCGGAGCGCAGCTAAACCCGCGTGGAGGCAGCACGGCCGGAGGTGTGGAAGCGTTTAAATGGAGCTAACACGGGGTTCGTGCATGTGAAAATCGCCAATCACTTGTTTTTAAAATTTTTTAAAGTTTAATAGTAATAAAATGGTTATAAAAATAGTAATACAATTAGAGTAATAATAATCTGGACAATTTGAATTAGGACAATATGAGACAATAGAGACAAAGAGTTACGGACGTCCGGGTACCTTCTTCTGGGCAGCACGAGCCCGAAAAAGGACACCCGTTAACAGAGGATTAACCCTTAAGAGCGATAGCCTGTTGAATATTCATACATCTCATACATGATAAATAAATTCCATTCAAACACAGGATTCTGTCTGGTCAGTGTCAACTTCTTCTGAATCCTAAGGCACTTTCAATCTTTAGCTAGGCAGGAAGAATTCAGTTTCTTCTGATAAGAGAACAACAAATTCCTTTTTCTCTGAAAGATTTAGGTGTCTTGTGGCTGCTATCTGGTGCAAGTGCTTCATTCCTTTCTTAAAAAAAATCTCACATAGTTCTTATTTTAACTACAAAAGTTACCTTTTTAACTACAAGACTACATTTATCATATTATTAAAATGTTAGTACAGCACTACTAATCAATACAGCAAAATACTTATAGTAAATATCTGCGTAGAGCCATATAATATGCACTTTTCACAGTGGAGTAGTTTCTTCACCCAGAGGGTGGTTGGGCACTGGAAAAGGCTCCCCAGGAAAGTGGTCACGGCATCAGGTCTGGCAGAATTCAAGAGGCATTTGGACAAGGCTCTCAGGCCTGAGTGTGACCCTCAAGGATGTCCTGTGCAGGGCCAGGGGTTGCACTTTGATGATCCTCGTGGCTGAGCATATTCTGAGATAGTTTCCATAAGTGGTCTTCTCCCTGAGATCACCATGTGTTCCTGCAGAGTCAAAGGGGCTGGGAAAGAGCTGCCGTGTATTTCAAGGGCAGCAGCACCATGCTTAGTGTTTGCAGAAAAACAAACGCCCCGCTCACCCAAGTGAGTATTTCAACATTGTCAGGTTTTAAAATGCAGCTGAAGGTGCTCTGCCGAGGAGAGCTGGCCTGAGAGAAGGGTGGGAGACCTGCCCGCCCTGCAGCCCTGCTGGCAGACCCACCGCTGCTTACCAGCTGCAGCAACAATCCTCTGCCTCTGCTGATGCTGCTTGAATAAGCACTCAGAACGCTTTCTTGAGGTCTTCTGAGGACAGGGGAAATGCTGGCCCCATTTACTGTAAGGAAACTTAGCACAATGCATATGAAAAATTATAGTGCTGAATAGTGCAGATGCTGTGCAGGAACTGTAATCAAGTAAAATACTGTTTCTCTGCATTCCTTTTATATCTGTCATAAAAGTGACTTTAAATAACATTTGAAGTTTTCCCAGGAGTGGTAGGGAAGACTGGAATTGAAATAATGCAGTGATGAGCATGCTAGTTAGGCAATGTGTCAGATCCACTTTGGGTTTTCCATTTCTTGGACATTACTTACTGGTGAAAGGTAAAAATACCCATCCATTTTCTGTAAGTTTCTCCACCATGTGAGAATGAAACTGCTAACACATATGTAGTAAAGGATCTCCCAACTGCATTTTCAAGACCATCTTGTTGTGGTGGTTTGTTCTTTTCTGAATTTTTGTATTCTTATCTTTTAGATGTATTTTTAGGAGAGAAGACAGTAAGCCATAACTATAGCAACAACAACTGCTGTTATTTCTAGGAGCAGAATCTACACATAACATGCAGTTATTTTCTGTACTTTCTATATGTGACCTGCACAGGGACACCCAAATTGATCTGTCACTTCAAAGGTTTGTACATAGTAGTAATCTCAGTAGTGATGCTGGAAAAAAAGAAATCATGGAAGCTTTGGGTTTTAATGAAAATGAAGATATGATGAAAAGTATGGAAGCTGTGTAATAGACAAAAGAGAAGAAAAAGATTAACCTATTAATATGATGCAAATTGTTTCTCATCTCAGTCTTGCTACATTTTCTTGCCTTGACCTAGAAAAGTCTTAATAAGCCAGTAACACTTAATTGTGGGTTTTTTATTCTCATCTAATTACTATTTTGTGTTGGTTATACTATGTGAAAAGATATTCTGCAGAATTAGATATCTCCAAATTCTGATTTGTAAGTAGAAGCCAAATTATTTTATGAGTCATTTGAGCTTTTGAAACTCCCTAGTGAATGGAGGCTACTGACTCACTGAGGGATGCTTTGATTGATTACACTGCACATAAGAACAGCCACGGTGGCTCAGATCAATGGTCCACTGAGCTCAGTTTCCTGCTTTCTAAACGTTATTAGCAGCAGATGCCTAGAAATGTGCAGGGGCTGGGCACACTTCAAATGAACACTCTCCCTGCCTCTTGCTGTTTTCAGCTCCATGCATTTCCTAAGCCTGATGTGTTTGTCTCTTTAGTTACTCACTGACTCTCTCCCCCAAGTACTTGAATTTGTGAACTTTTGGTAACTTATGGAACTTCCATGAAGTTCTGTGTACCAGCACAAGACGTAGAAGACACATTCTTCCCCTCAGAAGATAAGGGAGAGTGACAAGTGAGCTGCTAACAACCAACGTCCTCTTTCTTCCCTCTTCCTTAAGAAAACGTTCCTCAAAGGAGAGGCACGTGCTTACTATGAACTTCAGTACAAGAGACTCTTACCTTTCACAAAGACACACGGTTGAGTACACTTTATGTCAAAAACCTGTATGAGAGCAGAGATAATAATAACTTGGTAAGGAAAAGCTGTTTTTTTAACATCTGCAATTAAATGAATGAATGCACAGTGATTAAAAAAAATCGAGTTTCTATGATCTGAGATGTGAGATCTACATTGGTACAGACTCCACTACAGGCAAGAAATTGAAGGTAATCTTACAAAAGGGACGAGGTCCTGTGGCACAGAGTTAAGCTCCTCAGCACTGCAGCAATGCCCCTCAAACCCTGGCGGGTTCCGAACACCAAAGTGTTCCGCTGACCTGGGCACGCAGAGAGCCCCTCCGCAGGGAGAAGTGCAGGTGCAGCTTACAGAACCCGGAGGAGACACGACCCACAAAACATGGTGACTCGGTAACCATCAAACTCGCCTTTCTGGTAGCATTCCTCTTTAAAATCCGTGAGTCATTTCTGCGTTACAGGCCTATGGATTTAGGGCAGCATAGCCTAAAATAGCCCACGGCAGACGCTGGAAGCGGCGTACCGGGGGCTCATTATGGATTTGTAGAGGCCACGGGCGCCTGTGTGAGCGCGGGCCTCGGCGGTCAGTCCCCGCCGAGTGTAAATCCCCCACGGCCGTGCCCTTGCCGAACACCTGGAACGGGGCCGCGCCGCCGCCGGGCCGTGACTGCCACGTCTGGGCCGCGACACCTCGGCCTCATCCCTGCGGCGCGGACTCCCAGCCTCGGGGAAGCACCGCGAGCGGGGATCCGAGCATCCCGCGGAGCCGGGCGGGGCTCCCCGGGCCGGGCCCCCGGCACCGCCCGGGCGGGGCGGGGCGGGGCGTTCCCGGGCGCCGCTTCCGCCTGTGCCGGGCGGGCGGCGCGGCGGGGGCAGCAGCAGGATGCTGAGCCCGCGGGAGCGCGGCGCCGACCTGGCCCGCTTCTACACCGTGACGGAGCCGCGCCGCCACCCCCGCGGCCACACCGTCTACAAGGTCACGGCGCGGGTGAGTCGGCGGCCGCCGCCCAGCCCCTCGCCCCCGCCGCTCCCCGCGCCCGGCCTGCAAAGCCGCCGCTGGGTGCGGAGCAGCGCCCGCGGCTGCCGTGCCCGGCCGCGACGTGGAAGCCCCTGTGAGGGACACGGGTGGGAGGGAGGGCAGGTGGAACACGGCGGCCCCTTCCGAGCCGAGCCCCGCTCGCCTCCTGCAAACTTGTAGCCTCGCAACGTTGTAATGGCCTCAGACGCGCTTTGCAATTAACTCTCGGTTGCCTCGCTGTGCGTAGCAGGGCGTGCGAGAGCAGCTTAAAAACAAACATCTCCTTCTCTTTTTCCCCCGTTCTTCCGGCCCAGATGTGGTGGGTGGATTGTGGTGGGGTTGCCCAACGTTGCTGCAGTCCCACAGCGCAGCAGCGCTCCCGGGAGGAGCCAGGAAGGAGCCGGGAGCGAGCGGGGTGCGGGGGCTCTGCGCGCCCACGCCGGCAGCACCGAGCGGCCCCAGCCGCGCACGGAGGCTCGGCCTGCCCAGGAGGGGCCAGCCCGGCGGGCAGAGCGCTCTGGGTCACTCAGGCCTAGCACGGGAGGCAGGGAAGCTGCTGCAGATGTTGGGAGAGCTGCTGTGGTGCTACTGACTTTGATGAAAGCTCCGTGTATTCTCCCAGGGAAATTCCTTGCTTTCTTTTCCACTTTCCTATTAAACCAAAAAAGGGAGGCGAGTAAGTAAATATGTGGAGATGGGTTCAAGAGGAGTGGCAGTTTAGCTCACAGGTGTGGTGGGATAGATTGAGAGCATCAGAGGAGGTGTCACAGAGAGACAGAGTTTCCTTAAATGACCCGTGGTCCTGTAGTTAGTGCAGCTGTACTCATCCTGCCTGTGAGAGCAAGGCATGCTTATAAGCACCCTCCTCTTAATTCAAATACAACATTCTGTATATGTATAGAGGTTGTAATGTCAGTTTGTTAGCATATGATCAGTTTGTATGACTTGTAAAATTAAAAATAAAAAATTTTTGGTCAACTACCTACCTACCTACCTACCTACCTACCTATCTCTCCAAGTTCACCAAACACAAATATGTTTAAACTATTCTTTTTTGTCCAATACAATGTAGTATTTGTGAATAGGAAAAAAAGAGTTGCTTTTTCCTATGATGCTGCAATTTAAAAAGACTCTCCTGAAATGGATGCAGAGAAGACAATACTATCACATCTTCTGCAGTTGTTCTTGATGGCCCAAGCATATGTGTGTGTACTAAAAAGTTTTGTCAGTGAAATAAGGACTAATAGGAATGAGCCAAGACTTCTGCTGCTTATTTTGCTCTGGTTTTGTTCTTACTGGCTAAAGCCAGTTAAATTTCTCTGTGATGTTTTGGTTTCTGTAGAATTGTTCAAAATTGAGTTGTGGCTGACTAGTTGGGGATGTCATTCTCTCTCCTTGTCCCCCAAACTGAGGGTGCTCTGGTGCCTTTCCAAGCAAGGCAGTGCAGAATTAGGTGGTGTGCTTCATTTAGCTCAGAGCAAGGAGCTGGTCAGTCTGTGAGCTGTCTAAATTCAACTGACCTAACCAGAGATCATTAGTTTTTTATAGTGTTTTGATACCTAAAATCACCAAAGGGAAAAATTATTCCCTTTTTTTGCAGTAAAGGATACTTTGGACTCCCAAGTGCAGAAATATGAATAACTTTTTTTTTCAGCAGGGCTCTGGTAATAGGTTGTATAGTACTTGAAGTGAGGATTTGGGAAATTGAATAATATGATTTAAAAAGGATTCAGTGTACATATCAAGTACCCTTTCTGTTTCTTTCCTCCTATTCCTCCCTCCTGTTCCTGTGGTGATCTGGCTCCATGGTTGATATCACAGCACTCCAGCTGTATTTGCTGAGCATCAGCTCAGCAACTTTGGGGGACCGCCAGGAAAAAAGTGAGGTGGGCCTTCCTGTTGTGTTGAATATCATTCTAGCTGAGATCCAGGATAGTCAGTATGTGTGAGTGGAGATTTGTGGCTCCTTAGTGCAGTATGAGAGTGAATCCTTTGTGAAATGAAGTTAAAGGAACTTTCTGTTTCAAAGTAATATAGATAAATAATCATGGATAAGAAAGCACTTGTATTAGTGTGTCCTAAACATCTGGCCCAAGGCATAACTACCCATGCAGTCTCCTCTGAGTGCTAATATCATTATTTCAGCTTTTTTCTTAAAGGTTTTGTTTGTATAGCAAAGAATATGTATTTTCTCGTAAACTGTAGCATAATTTTAAATGCGGACAAGTTTAAATTAATATTGGCTTTTTAATACCCATTTCCAAATGCAAAGAAATAGATAGATATTAGCAAGTGGTGATGAGGAGTGTTCTTTAACAATACCTGAAAATATTAGCCACTAATGAAAGTTTAGAGAATTTGGAAGATTAAAATCATTAATGATAATTAAAGTTCTAATGAGTTATGTTGGATATCTGCAGGTCAGATGAAGAATGGGGTAATCTGAAGTACTTTTCTCCATGTTGAGGGTCCTTGTAGGATCTCTGTTTTCAGAGTCTGGTCAGTAATTACACATTGCTTAGCTCATTGGTGGGTATCCTAATGATATTTTTGAAAATAGGTTATAGTTGCTTGTGTTACAGATTTGCAGAAGGATCTGACTGCTTTGATCCTTGGGGAAGGATTAAAAAAAGTACATGGAAAATTTAGGGGGTTGGGTCATCTTTGCCAAGTCTCTAGGTTGACTATAGATTGGGAGGAAGGGGCAGACCTCTTGTGAGATTGACCTTCAGAAAAGGATATGAGGAACAAAGTAGGACAACACATAAATTATTACATACTGACTTAAAGTTGGCATGGCTGGGAGATATAGAAGGCGGTGTAACATAAGAACAAGTGTGAAACAGGGCCTCTGGGTTTTATTCCAGATTCTTACTAACTGGCTGGGTAATTACTCATCTCTCTGGGTCTCCTTCTGCCCATCTGGTAACTTCCCTAGCTGCCAAAACTGTTGCAAGGCTTTAACTAAAGGTGAACTGCAAAGCAAAGCAGTTGGTGTCTGCCCTTTGGTGTTCTCTGTGATGTGTAGCCATGCCTGTGATATTTTCTTCCCCCAGCTCTACAGACTCCTTGCATCAAGTACGCCAGCTATTAGAAAAGGAGGTTAGGATTATTTCACCAATTGTTCTTATAAACTGCCTGGTAGTGAATGAAAGAGCAACAGCCACCAAGGTTAACATTTGGTGAAGTTGCCAAATGTTAGATTACTCAAGAGTGAGGAAAAGTGGAGAAGGGTTTTGTCAATGTAGACTACGCTGGAAGAAGAGGACTTTGGTGTGCAAGGTGAGAGAGAGAACAAGGAGCTGTGAAGGAAAATGTTTCATGTCTTTTGGGAGATTGTTAGAGAAGGAAACACTTCTCTTTTCCATCTTGTCTCCTCCAAAATGTGTGAGAGGTGAGCGGCTGGGCTGTAGTAAACGGATGGTACAAAATCTGGGAGGCTTTGGCAAGGATTCTTGCAAAATGGAAGTGAGGAAGAGAACTGAGTTTGTGGGAGATATAAGAGGTGTGGTGTTGTCACTTAGCAAGAGGAAAGTGTGGATTCAGTGGCTTCCATCTCAGCAGCAGCTGCGTGGTGCTTGCGGAGCGGGGGGACGGCGTGTGAGTCTCTGGGGTGCCAGTGCTCTGGGCTCCCTGCGCTTCCCTGCACGCGTCACCTCTTCAGGGCATCAATTATTCCGGGGTGTGGCGCTGAGGACAGTCCCAGTTGCATTAAGAATGCCCTATTTTGCTTTAGCTAACAATAGACTAATTATTTTGTTAAACAGCTTTGGCTCTTATGATGGAGGATATACTGACTTGCACAAGATAATTGCAGTTATGAATTAAAGATGTGTCTGTTTGGTTTGTGTGTTTGTGGGGATACGCTCTTACTGCTCTTTATAGGACCAGAACAAAACTTGGATTACAAAGGCTTTTGTGATCAATATTTATTTAAAGAAGAAAAAAAATCTTCATGAAATACAGGCTTCTTTATGGTGTGCAGCCAAGCCTGATTTTCACTGCAATTTTCCCCTGGACTAAGTAATTTATAATTAATTAGGCCAAGAGTTTTTAAGGAGAAACAAATACACCAGGATAGTCAGACGTGTCTGCACTCTGGTGATTGTAAGTAAAGTGGAAATACTGTCTTACTAAATACAAATCCTCACATTCTCAGTGAGGTTGTTTGCAGCTTATATTAAGCCAAGTAGCCTTAGTGAGCTCTTCTTATTGGGAATAATGTGGCCATAATATGAATTAATAGGAAGAGACTGGAAAGATGATAGATGTGCTCAGTGTAGCTTTGTTTTGAGAGATGCCTTTTGTGCCATTCTGCCTAGAATGTACGTCTGTCTTTATGTGTGATCAGAACTGACTGCTGCTGAAATCCCTCACTGTGTTGTCTTTGGGTATTTGACTTCTCTAAAACAAAATCAAAACTTCCTGAGTGCACAGGACCATGCAGCTGTTTGCCTTTTTCCAGACTTTTCTCTTCAGCAACAAATCGTTGTATGTTACTCTTTAACCTCCAAACTGAAAATCCAAGGACTTACGTGGTTTCATTTTTGTTTTGCCTTTCAGATTGTTTCAAGAAAAAATCCAGAGGATGTCCAGGAGGTAACATTTTAAACTTGTGCAAATGTCTTTATGAATCACACTATGGCTTTTGAAGCATCTTTGATGTAATTTAGCAGTTTCTGTGTGTTTTGTCCTTGTAATTGAGCCAACAATTTTCGTATGTTTCCATTTGTCTTTAGCTTTCATAGTTAAAAACAGTAGCTAGTGTAACATGATGCATTTCATCCCTCAGTGATGAATGGTGACTTGAAACAAAGTCTTAAGGACTAAAGTGTCTTTTGATAACAAAACTGCTTTGATAACTTTACAAGCTCTTTTCTTGAGACTGGAATTGGCAAATTGATGGTTACTTAACTCCTACTGGTAAAATTAGAGATCAGTCCACAATTCAAGTCTTAGGTCTCAGCTGTAGGTACTCTTTTCCTCTTTAACCAATGCTTGCTTCACTGAAAAGCCTACACCATTACTGTCTGTTAGTGAAGAAGGAGAATGGAGGAGTCTAGGAGTTGTTGAGAGAGATTAGACTGCAAGTTATATATGTTATGCCTATCTCTCTGAGGCTCCTTTAGTATTTCCCAGTGATATACTTTGACAAAACTTTAAAATTACTTATTATTTGCCTCTTCTGACAAGTCTATGAATAAGGGTCTGACCTATTCTTGTGCATCTTAAATACCTCAAAATTCTGTCACAGGAGTCATTTGTTGAGAGAGAAAAATACACCACATGTGTGTGCATTGTAGATTTTTTTTCTTTTTAATTAAGAAATCTTCCCCCTCCCCGCCCTTGATTTTTTTCCTGGACTAGTGACTTGACATGGTTACTATTATACTATGTACCTGCAAAATCTTCCCTCAAAAGCACAACGTTATGGTTTTTCAGACATTGTGTAACACATGCATATGTTCAGTTTCTGGTGCAGTCTCTTACTAAGACTGAGGAGAACCTACATAGCTGATGAAAGATGAGTTCATAACTGAATTCATTGCATCATTGAATTGGCTAATACATCTAACACCCCTTTACTGCATCTTTCTTTGAAATCTTGAGAATCAGGCAAGCATGAGCATTGGTACTTTTTGCATTTTTTTTAATCTCTAGGAGATTAAAATAACTTATCAGAATCAGAGATGATCATGGATCTAGTTTAGAACTGCATTACTGTAGTTTGTAGCTTGATGTTCACCTTTTCCAGGGAGACTCCTGAATTGAACCTATCCATGAGCACATTCTGCCATTACCTTAATCTTCATTTGTGAGGAAAAGCACTTTATAAGAGCTGTTGATGAGTCCATTCATCAGAAAAATATATTGTAAGTGTCTTTCAGCTAGAGTATTGCATGAATATGTGTTAAGTAGTTTTGACACAATAGCAAAACCATATCTTTTAGTTGTTGCTTTGATTTGTGGCTATAGGTTACCCATGCAGAGTTTCACGTGCTCTCGACAATAATAGGACATAAATATGAGATGAACTTCTTAATAGTTGTCCTTTTCCACCCTGCATTGTACCTTATTAATTATTCTGCATGTGATAGCATGTTAGATGCAGGGTGAATCTGTTACAAGCATTATCTGAAAATAGTTGGTTATTGCAAGGAATATCCTAAATGCTAGTTGACATAAGGGGGAATTGTAGTCAGAAACCCTCATATGTTGAGAGCTTTTCTGTTACATGGTCTCTTACAGTAAAAAAAAGAACTGTGGGCAGCCTTTGGAAGAAAAAGAATATGCCCTTAACCTGCTCCCACTGAAAATAAATTTACCTCAGTTTTCCAGAATGCTCAATGAGGAATTAAATGGGAAATTTTGTGCACAAGACCACCTCATGGCTTTAAGATATGTCTCATGCAACCTGCTTCCCATGTCCATGTAGGACCAGTGAGCTGTGCCTGCCTCCTCCTCCAGGTGTCCCTTAATGCCACTGCTGTGATGTGAATGCGTTCTTCATATGTACAGCTGCTCGTAAGGCTGAGTGCTGTGACCTCAACTCCACTTGCCAGTTTTCTGTCACATCTTTTGGCTGCTCTTTGGGATACAAATCTTTACTACTGCAGCCAGTTAGAGCTCAGTGTAATCCTGGCTGTTGTTGTTGGGCCAGGAAGGAAGAGAACCTTGTAAGGGCTTTCCTCTAGAAAGGATGAAATAGATCAATGTGAAGTTTTGTGTGGGCATAGCAGATACAGAAAGGCCACTGGACCTAACTTTAATGTCCTTGCTTCTTGATGGTAGCAATGTGGTGTGTAAGGCAATTGCATCTAGGGTAGTCCTGTGGTGTTTTTTTTCCTTTTCATTTAGGAGAAAGGCTTATTCATTGTGGAACAGATGAGTTGCATGAGTTAATAGAGATCTACTGGCTCTCGCCATGACAAGCACCTTATTGCATTACAAGTCTAACATATGTTTTATGATATACTTGCTGTGCTTCATTGGGCCTCAAAGTACAATGTGTCCTTCCTCCAACTCTAATTTCTAATGAGGATGTTAGAACTTTGCTAACTTTGCTGGGCCACATGCATGCAAAGGCATGTTTTCTATGAGCTTCTGGAAGGTTTTAGGATAACCTTGACTGCTTTTGCTATGCAAGTTACTTAGGGACATTTATTTTTCCTCTTGACTGTTGAGTGATCACTTGTAGCAGTGAAAAATGATGCTTTTTTAGTGGAATGAAATCTCATGCTCTTATTTTTTGGCAGCTTTTCATGTTGTTTCCAAGTACTGACGATACAGTAACTCAGTGTTTAAAGAATTCACCATCTTAAGCAATTTTGTGTTCTATATGCACACTGCTCAAGAAGTGCGAATCATGCACTCTCTGGTTATTGGATTTGATAAAAGTATAGCATTGAAAAATTATTATTTCTGATAGCAAAATGACTAGTTTGCCTTCTTGAGATTCCTCACTTGTGTGTGAGGAGTACTAGCTGTAATTAAGTAATGAAAATGTGCCAATAAGGGAGTTAGAATCAGGACTGCTGGTTCCAGTATAGCTAAATTTATAAGGTGGATAGTGTGTTGCCACACTAAAGCTTTGCATGTCCACTGTTGAGAATCCTCTTACCTTATATCTACATTGCTCTGGAGGTAGGACTTGCATCTGCTGAAACTTAGAAGGCCTCTCACTGCAGTATTAAAAAAAACCCCAAAAACAACAGTACAAAAATGCTCTAAATCGAAACCTTTTGCTTAGCTCTGAATCTGGTTTGCTTGAAAAAAAAATCAACTTTTTCAAATATGATTGTTCATGAGAAGGCAACCTTCTAAATCATTCAGAAATATGGGGAATATTTAAAGTTGTGGTTAGTTGTATTAAGTTAATTGAGACATTTGACTGGTGCAACTGTGGAATCAACTGCTGAATGCATGCACTCTCCTTGGTTTTTTCCCTTCTGTTCTACTTTAATCACTTTACATTAGTGTTGAGGTTTATTGTGATGGCTTAGGGAATCTGAACAAAAAGGAGGTCAGGATATAAAAAAAAATCTGTGTTAATATCTTTTCATCCTGATAACAAATCCAGTAGCAGTCAAGTGTTAGTGTTATTGTTTAATTCTTTCATTGGTTTGATTTTCCTACTGGACTTCTCCTCCTTTCTTGAAGAGAAAGAATGGGATGGAAGAAGGATAAAGTAGATACCTGACTGAGAGATGACTACTTTCTGGAAAGGGAGTGACATCTTTATATTCCTAAGATAGAGTTTTTGTCTAGATTACAAAAGGAACATAATTTTTTTTGGTGTGTTATTACAAAAAAACATTTAAGATGGAGGCTAGCACTTACATCTGATCCACACTTTGCATACACAATTTAGGAGCTGTTTTCTAGTCCTGGGTGCTTAATATATTGTCCCTAAAAATCCCTTGCTTGTGTTGGGATTTCTCTTCCCTGGTTTTCTCTTTTGCTGTTGTGTCTCTTCCCCACACCTGCAGCTGCACCAGGCACAGTGTGCTGTTGAATTTTGGATAGTACAACACTCCTGTTCAGCATTTTTTCCTCTCTTACTGGCTCCCTGTGTAGGTCTGGATCTCAGAATGACTGAAGCAGTGCTGCCTTTGCCCTCCTTTCAGCTTTTACTCAGTTTTTCTCTATGCACTGAGGTGTTGTTAGCCACAGTGTGGGTTGGGGACAGATAATGGCCTTTTTTTATGCTTGTTACACTTGGCAGTTCAGACTGTATATTTTTGTTAAATAAATTTGCTGGAGTTAGTGGTCTGATGTGATTAACCCAGTGGATTTGTGGTATGATGTAATATGAACAATGAAACTCACTAATGCTTCTCTCTGGTTTCTCTGCTTCAGATAATCGTTTGGAAGAGATACAGTGACTTTAAGAAACTGCACAAAGATCTTTGGCAAATTCATAAAAACCTATGCAGACACACAGAGCTCTTTCCACCTTTTGCCAAAGCAATAGTGTTTGGTAAGCATAATTTCTTCCTGACCTGCTGAAATTCTTTGATAACTCAATATCTATAAATACATCTTGTTTTGTAGCTGGATGAAAAATTTCCTTGTGCTTTTTCTACTTGACCTGTATGTGTATGCTTTTATTTATTTTTGTAATATATAAGAGTTTATGTCCTCCCCTCCACGTTAGACATAGTAGCTGAGATATTTATTGATGTATATGTTCTGTATCTTTACAACATACATTCCCTGTTTTCAGGAGCATAAAGTCTATATTAGCTTTGTGAACAGCACTTGAACAGCAAAAAAACCATTTTATGTATGAGCTGTCTGATTTTTAGTGATGAGCTGTATTAAAGTATTAAATGGTTGTTACAGAAAAAAATATTGTGGCAATGTGATTGCAATTGTCAGTTTTATCTAGCTAGGCTGTTGAGATCAGTTTTACATATTTCATCAAAACAATCTGCCAGAGAAACAAGTGACAAAAAGGAATTAGCTCTTATAGGTCTTAACTTCATCCTGATGTGTATGTCCTTATCAATGAGCTATAGGTGGACTTCCAGTGAAGTGGTGTGAGTGTACAAAATTCCACCTACCACACTTTTTTTAGCAGTGTTGTTTTTATAAAATCGCCTTTTTTTAGTGTATGTTCTTCATGTTCAGCACAAACTGGAGCTATGTTTATATATCACACAATATCCACTGTGTTTTTAAGTGTTTTTCAACAATTTTTTAGTGTGTTCAGCATGTTTGGTATCTTTTTTGCATGCATATACTGCATGCTCTGTGAGTGTATCTGAGGCATTTCTAAAGTGTTGCTGACTGTTGCTTTTGGTATACATTTACCATCTGCTTTTGAAACCTTTTTCCCAAGAATTTTAAAGCTGTATTTTGAAAGTGTCCAACAAGTGTTTGAGATTTGTTTACTTGCATCTGTCATGCACATTTGGTTTGGTTTTGCATGAGCTTTTTGGTTTCTAATGTGCTTTTGGGGTTAAAGGTTTCCAGTGTGGACTGTTTTTAGGTGTGGTTTTGGTCCCTAGGGCATGGCTAAGATGTTATTTCTGTCCAGGATTTCTTTAGTGGATTCTTTTTGCATACATACACGGTATGATTTTTCAGTGTATTATTTTATGAGTTATCCAGTGGAATTTTTTCTGTGTATCCAGTATATTTGCTGGGCCTTTTTAGCATGAATTTACCACGTGCAATTTATCATTGGGCATTTTAATGGTTTTTAATCTTTGAACATGTTTGGTGATTTTTTTTGGCGTGCACCCACCAGATCCTTTTTGGTGAGGTTTTCAGTTTCTGAGGTGTGTTTTGGGTTTATTAAATCTTTTTCAGAACCTAAGGCATTTTGGGCTTATGAAATCTTTTTTATGATGTTTACAAGTTGGTTTAGTTTGGTGGTTTTTTCCTTTGTTTTGTTTTTTTAATCAGCATTCATTTGTGTTCATGGCTTCTCTATGCACCTTGCATGGGGTTTAGTGTCCAGGATGTTTGGCATTTTTTAAAATGCATCTGCCATATGCTCTTGTTTCTGGTCTGGGATTTCTGTGTGGTTTTTGGTGTGGATTTTGGTTCTTACAGTGTTGTCCCAGTATGTTTGGCATTACTGCAGTGGTATTTCGGGTGTCCAGTATGTTTGGCATCTTTTGGCATGAATTTCCAATGTGCTCTTTTTTTGCTAAGCTTCTTGAACTATTAAAAAAAATGCCTTTTGTTTTTTGGGCATTGCTGCAGTGTTGCTTTCCATTGCCATGTGTTTTGAATATGTTTTTTTAAACACACAGCACACTTCAGCATGGATTTGCCTTTTTTTTTCTTTTGCATTCTGCTACCACATCCTTATTTTTCCCTTCCCCATATTTTTAGCATTTTTAGTGTTGAGCTTGTTTGGCATTTTTTTACCACACCTCTAGGGCATGCTTTATGTGTATTTGCAGTTTCCATGTGTTGTGTCTGGTTTTTGTGTTTATTGCCATACATGTTTTTTGCATGGTTTGGATGTATTGTGCACGTTTCAGCACCCAGACAGTATTTGGTGTTTTTTTGTGCATATCTAGTGCTGCTTTTTGCAGGTTTTCTTTGTGTGGCGTTTTTTAGCAGTGTTGGGCAGTCATCTAGAGGCTATTTTCCCAAATTTTTTGCGTGGCTTAGATTGTATGTTTTAGCATCCAATATGTTTCACATTTGTTGGCCTGCATCTATGAAGCTGAATTCTGATGTAGATTTTGTGGCTCTCTGCTAGGTGAATTTCCTGGTTTAAATTGTATTTCACATCAGCCAAATTGTATCCAAGTTTCATGTAATTTTTTTTTTGGTTATTTAAGAAGTTGGAAGTGGGGTAAGTTTTGGTGCTATGCCAGAGCATGGGGAATAATTGTTAAATAAAGCATATAGTGTTTGTTTCATTCTGAGATTATTTTAAATCTGATTTACAGAGTAGAGTTCTCATTGGACAAATTATTTACAAAGCTAGTATTTGCAGAGCATAATTTAACTTCAGGTAGAAGATATGATAGCTATTCATATAGGGGAGAATAGGGGAGGGGTAAAACGAAATCAGGGTGGAAGAGAGTATAGGTATCTTAAATAATGTCTTAAATAATTTAAAGTTGCTATAAATGCAAATTAGCTGTTTTTACACTAGCTCTGTAAGCAAGGGAAGAATTGAGTGAAATCCCTTCTGAAAAACATCCTTCTTCTATTGTATTTAGTAAACAAAAGTGACTGAAATGTACTTTGTGAGAGAAGGAAATACACAGAAACATTCAATGCAGTTATTTATTAAAAAGCTCTTTGAAATTAAAACTAAATGAAAACAAACCCCCCTACATTTAAATGAAACTTAGACACAGAAAAATACAGAAAATTGGAGTAATGTAAAAACAAATTTTAAATGATTGGTACATAACTGAAAGGAACAGCCCTATGTGACTCTCCAATTTAAGAATTATTTTTGTATTTACAATATAAAATTTTACTGTGTATCCTTCCATTGCAATTCTGCACATAGTAACTGCCATATGATTTATTTTAATTTAAAATAAAAATCCTAAGGGGTTTTTTGTACTAGAGGAAAAATACAATCTTCATAGATAACAAGGTTTTGAAAAACTCGTTTTCAGTCTCCTTCTGTTAGTGGTGACCTGCAAGGTCCATCTCTCTCAAGATCTTTTGTTTCCATGCTGCTTTGATGGACCATTTCTGTAGTATTGCTTCCCTGTGGCAATGTTACAATTGTTGCAGCTTTTAGACTAGTTTCTAATTAAACTTGTGAGTGGAATTGTTGGCAACTGGTGGGGGGTTTTTGGCTTTTTTTTTTTTTTTTTTTTTTTGTTTGTTTTGTTTTGTTTTGATTGGTTGGTTTTTTTTTTGGATGCCTGTGCTTTAAATAATGTATGTACCTATTGTTTGCAGAGGTGCAGTTTGCAAAATGGGCAATGGTGGCTCTGACAGTTGAATTTAGTTGTAGTAGAGTTGTTGAAGCTGAGGAGCATCTCCAGTTCAGCATTCAGAGTTTCAGGAGATGGTGTGGAGAACTGAGATGTATTTAAAAACAAATGTGTCATGCTGTGCTTCCATATTTCATGCAACTAAAGACTTGCTACAAAGTGTGTGTGTTTTTATGTTGTTGTAGTAGAGCTGCTTGTATCAAAGCAGAAAAATTGCTCTGGATGGGAGAAAGAAATCATCTGACTTTCTCTGTACTTCACTTGAACATTTTCCACTTGTTTTATAAGAAAAACCTCAGTGAACTTGATCATGGAAATCTAAAATGTTCTAACATATCCAGCTGCTAAAATTATGATACCTCTATCTGGGACATAATTACTATTCTATCCGAGTTATATACTGTTCTATCCTATCCTTAACATAATGTTTTTCAGTACTTTCAAGCTACTTCTTTTTTGTTGTTGTTGGACATTGGAAGTATTTCCATATGTTGACCATACATGGCATTTTACCAACATATGGGTAAATCTGCATGTATTGTATCTAGCAATCGCAGAAATGTACTCTAGTATAAAAATAATACTACACCCCCCAACCCACCAAAAAAGAAACAAAACCTCCCCAGATATTGATAACTTGCTAGCAGTGAGTCAGAAAGATGATTTTCGTTATAAAGCTCACATAAGGCTGCTCTTTGTATTTGAAGACACTGAATGAGGTAATGTGTTTATGAATTTTGTGCCATGTACAGTAGGAAGTCTTGTGAGAAGCTGACTGAAACATGAACACACACTTTGCTGGGTGTTTAGTTGTTCAGGTCTGCTCCACAAAATTAATTGTGGATTCTTTTAACAGGAACTTACATTTGGTTTTTATGTAAATAGGAAATGTTGAATGGATCCTTGCTGGAGGAGTAAGAACGATGTTATATGCTGAAGTTGTAGTTGACACTTCTTACAAATATCAGAAAGATGTGATTCCTATAATGAAGTGTGTGTATGTCTGAGAATTGTAAAGACTAGCAGAAATAATGTTGATTTAGATGCAGAATGACATCCTGATAGAAATGTTGGAAGAGTCAGCTGGCTGCGTAAGCACCTTTGAGCATTTCCTTGAGAAGAGTGACAATGAAAGTGTTGAGCAATACAACATTGCTTGAAAGTACAAAAAAAAGGAAAAGGAGGAAGGAGGTGGGCAGGGCTGCCTGGGAATTAAACTGCCAGCAAGATGCCAGGAGGTCTGTGAACTGAACCAGTACTGAATAATGTTCTTCCTTCCCCTAAAGCCCTCTAGTTCTAGAAGCAGTTTTTCTGATGCTATCATGATGCTAATGGGCTGGAAAATGCGACAGTGACTAATGTTTCAACAGCTCTGTTCTAACATCTATTTCTATTTTTTAGCTCAGCGTCCTAAGAAACTAAGGCTTGTGTAATTGTGCCTTTAAAAAGTCGAACCCCTTACTGATGTGGCTAATATCAGATAAATTTGAGAGTGAAAGTGGTTGCAAATGTAGTTATACTTCTGCAAAGTCTGTGAAATGGCAGCTGAGTAAGAAGAGAGCATGTGTTTTGGTGCTGCTGAGGGCCAGGCAGGCTCAGCTCATACCTGTGGGGTTTGCAGCTGCCTGGCAATCAGTGAATGCACACTGGCCAGCCTGCTGTCACACTGGTGCTCAGTGGAGATACTCACACTGGTGCCCAGTGGAGATACTGAGAAGATGTAAATAAGCAAGATTCGTTTTTATTGAGCTTGATTAAATGAAAGGGAGAGATTCTTGAGAAACAAGGAAAAATATCTTACAGAATTTTTTTCTTGCAGAAGTTTTCTGTTTCTGGTATTGTTAGGTGTTTACTTCTTCACCATTGATTTTCTACTGCATTGTAACAGCGTTTGTGTGAATTTGTAGATTCATTTAGCTGGCCCATGCTGCTGTGCTTTGCTGAGGGAAGTTGTTTTCTTTCCATGACGTCCAATTTTGCATGTAATGAGCCAAGAGCCCTAATGCACCCCCAGTGTTGCTCTGAAGACTTAGGAAGTTTGGTGAGCAGTTTAATAGGGCCTGATTTCAATGTTCCCACTCACGGTGGTAGCATTGCTTTTGCCTTCTTTCTGCTTGCTTGTTGCTCACTCTTTTGTGCAGCTGCTCCTGTTTGTACAACTGAAACGGCAGGGTGGGCAAGGCACGGAACCAGTCCAGCTGAAAATTAGCCCAATGATGTCTTTTCTTTTCTTTCATGGGAAAAATAAGCTCTAAAAGCTTTGTTTGTGATCTTGTGAGTATGTGTGTGTCTTTTTAGTTTTATTTTCTTTTTTCTGATACCGCATGGGCAGGAGCTATTTACTTGAAGAATTTCTGGAAAGAATCCTGCTTTGATACTTTCTTCTGGGATTATTTTTTTGCTTGCTCTAAGTATAAATGAATTTTGCTTTTGTATTCAATGTTTCTTTTGTCCTCTTCAAAGGTTAATGCCACAGAGCTGTCACAGGTGGTTCTTATTTTTCTGGTCATGCTGTTATAGCAGTACTGTTTCTTGAACTTGTCTTCCCAGTCCTTTTTTCCCCCTCTGTATAGCTGTTGCAATATCTGTTCTATTCTCCTCCAATTATTACTGTTAACCTCTGCCCTTTTTCTTTTGTAAACTTGTAACTATTTCAACAACAAAGTGATGTTGATATAAAAAGCTAAAATAAGTTGCGTGCAATTGTGAAGGATGTGAATTTAAGGTAGCAACCCAAGGGTTTTCTCCTGAGAAGCAAATCTCTTCAGGTGAACTGTGGGATTGTTTTTAAGTATGTTTTTTCTAATTGGAATGTTTTGGGTGCTGAGTAGAGAAAAAGGAATGATCATACGTTTTAGTAAATGAGCTGCTTCCAGCTCTGTTTACCTCTTGAATCCAGAAGGAGATGAGACCCTGTCTGCATGGAGTTACTTCAGAGGAAAGCTTCAGTGTCTGGTAGCAGGGCTTCACCATCTCCCCTACACTTTGTCTCCTCCATAAATGGCACCTTGGAATTGAAGATCTGTTTGGGGGCTTTTAGCAATACTTTGTTTACTACCCGCTCATATTGTGCGTTGTTCTTGAGAATACGTGAAGATTGCTCAGCTCCTTACAGGATTTGGGCCATAATCAAGGCTGACACTGACTGGCATATTGTCAAATTGTGCATGTATCATTTATTGTCAGATAACACTGGACATCCGTTAGTGTCTCTTGGCTAATCAAGAGTGTTGCCTCACATATTCTTACGATGAGAGGGCGAAGGATTCTTGTCGTAGCTGCCAGCTTTCATCATCCGAGCGGATTGCAGAAGACGGGACTCTAGGGACAATTGAGAATAGGAAGTTTGAAGATTTGCTATGTTCTCCTGAAGCATTGGAGTGACTTTCATAGACTCAGGGCATTGTCTCCAGAAGGTTGCTTTTGTCTCGTTTGTTTTCTTTCGTTGTAGTTGTTATTGCAAAATAAATGTGTGGTTATTTCTAAAGCTGTCAATCTGTGTGTCTGTTCCAGGGCGATTTGATGAAACTGTGATTGAAGAAAGAAGGCAATGTGCTGAAGATCTCTTGCAGTTTTCTGCCAATATCCCTGCTCTCTATAACAGCAAACAGCTGGAAGAGTTTTTTAAGGTTGGTTGGTATTTGCAGAAGTATTTGCTTCTTACTGACATGACTGAAGTGTAGTGCTGATTCTGCTTTACTTTATAAACCACGGAATGGCAGTGAGCTGCTCTGACATGCTTTGTGAAGGGACTGGGGCTTTTCCGCTCACCCTGGAAATGTGGCTTTAAAAAAATCCCATGCCACACCTCTGCAAGGTGGAAAGTTTTACAGGAACTTCAGGTGAAGAGATTTGAATTTTTTTTTATTGAATGCTGAGCAGAACTTGTGATGATAAATTCCAGTGGGAAGTAATACAAATATTGTCACTGTTCCTATATTTTCAGTAGGTGTTTATAGTTTCAAACCAAAGGAGTGAAGACTGTTTACACTGGTTCCTTATGGTCTTTGTGGACTTAGGTCCACAGCAACAAATTCAGCGTGTAACTAGTCCAACCTGCTGCTTGTACAGTGCTGTGAGAACCAGTCTCCAAAACAAATTTTAGGACAGTACATTGATATGGACTTGCTCTTTATTACAGCTGAAGCAGTTTCTGTTCAATAGTTCCTTCAAACCTCTTTATTTTCAGTAGCTTAGCCTAATGTACTGCAAACTCATAAGCATAAATTTACATGTACCCGTGATAGTAACTCTCTAGAATTAAGGAAATGTTCATCTGGCTGAGATGAGACTTAAGCATATTAATGTGTTTAGTATATTTAAATGATATCTATATGCAAGAGCAAAATTTTATCAAAGCTTAAGATTCTTCACTTGTTTTCATGATGAAGTTATTGCAGTGTTCTTTAAAATACTTAAAATAATGTTCTTTAAGCTTTGGTGTCAATAAATGACTGGGAGACCGAGTTAGACTATTTTACTTTTTGGTTTATTTGCATTTGCATTTTTTCAGTTCTTTGGAAATACTTCTGTGGTTTTGGGTAGTTTTTCAGACCTCTCTTTCCTTCCTTTGCTTAATAAAAGTGTTAGTTTTAGTCTCCCAATGGACCTTTTCTGGCTTTGCAGGGAAATGAATAAAACTAGAAAACCAATGTTTTTTTAGGACAAACTATGTCTTCAAGGGGGGTTATGCAAATGCAATAATTTAGGCTCATTTGTTAGCTGATGTTGTGTCATGCTTTCCTGTAAGAGAGCCTTAGGTTTGGTCTGTCACCAGCTCAGCCTGTGTGCTTTTAGCTCTACCCATGGGTGGTTTTGTTCCTTTTCAGATTTTTGTGGCTGTGGAGAGAGAGACTTGGACAATGAATTCTTAGAAACATCTGAAGGGAGTGTTCTGTTCATCTATGTGCTATAAACTCCAGAAGAATGAGCTGGCTTGTGTGAAAATGTGCTGGGCTGGTTCAAGACAGATTAGCAATGCCTGTTTGTAATATGATTTTGAAAATGGTGCACTTTTGGTTAAAGTGGCATGGAAAGTGTGCACCTGTGATGTGAAGCAGAAATTTAAGGAAGCACTGAAATATTTAGGTGGTTTCTAATGCTATTGTTACTTCTCTTAGCTTTAATTCCTTTCAGGCTTGGAGAGGAATGTCCTCCTTGTATCTTTGTGAAGTCTCAGCTATGACTGAAGTCAAGATAGTGGGTCATGAGTGGGACATTAGTCTGATAGACAGTCCTGTGCTTGGGAGCACCACTGAAGGGCACAGACTACATGTGACACAAGAGATCAGGAGCACTGTTATTCTCTCTCTGTTAGACTTGGGTGTGCAGGTCTGTGTGGTTCAAAATTCTCAACCTGCAGTAGGTTAAATATTTAGATACCTAGTCAGTCTGTGGCAACCAAACATGGCTTAACTGTAAGTCCTTGCTAAATTTTGCAGGCTTATATGGTTTAATTCAATTCATTAACTCTGAAGTAATGGAGCACTCACTGATTAGGAATTATCATTTTGGCTATCACTTCTATACAATGAGAATTTCCAAAGAGCACAGCAGCTGAGTAATTCCTTTGCCTCTTTTTTTTTTCAGGGTGGAGAGGTGCATGATGGCTCTGAGTTGATTGGTCCTGTTGAGCCTCTGTCTGACTCTCTGACTGACAATCTGTCTGACTGCAGCTCTGAAGGTTTGCTTTCTCTTCCCACATAACCTCATGGCATGATCTGTTTTAAAGCAGCTCGTAAATGGCAAGTGACAGATTTCTTCATGGAGCATTGGCCTCCAGTTTGTGTTTGCTTGTTATGGCAAAAATGCTGAGCTGGGATTGGCAAGAGAGAAATTTGGGTCAGCAGAGCTGAAGTTTCATTCTAAAGGTGTAATGCTGACTTGGATAGCACGTGTAGAGTAATTTTAGTGACACTTTTAGGGGCAGTTCACTTGCACTAAATAATAGTAGAGCTGTAAGGAAGGGTCAGTCAGCCCAAATAAATACTGTACTGGAGCTTCTTGCCTGCCTCTAGGCTGAGTCAGTTAAGCATTTCTGTGTACCCTGCAATCTTTTAGATATTTATGTGTTTCTGAGTTATGCTTGGTCCTTGTGATTTCTATGAAATTCTTCTTCAATTCTTAAGTTTTCCTTTGGAATTGCTTAGCACTCATGTATAAATCCACATTATTATACAAACACTTGTTAAGCTTCTTTAGGAGGGGATCTGATCATTCTGGCATAGAATTTGCTTTGATAAAGCAATCCTTGCAGAACAAAACATGGGTTTTGTCTTCTGACAGTGGTTGGTTAATTTTTTTCACTTCAGGTTGTATGACTTGTCCCTGGGATCTCTCTGTGTCAATAACTTTGTTCTTAGTCGTACAATATATTCTACATAGGAAATGAGCTTTGCATTTTATTTTGTAGTACCTTCTATGATGTTAATGAACTAATGTCCCCACAATATTTTGTTCTGTGAAGGGAAAAGTATAGAAGTTGTTGTTGTTTATATATAAAACCATATAGGTTTATGTTTATATATAAAACATATGTTTATATATAAATATATGTGTGTTTATATGTAATTGTTTAGTTGAAGAGGGCAGCTATGATAAATAGCACTAACTAGTGTTAAAGGGTTTTAATGATTTCTGTGAAATTTAACATTTCAGATTCTGACAATGCACTCACTTTACACTGTGCCCTATAAAATAGACTGCTTCTAAAAGTGCTTAATGTGAACATTTCTATTCATTATTCACAAGGGCCTCATTTTTAGCAGAAGAAAACCACTTCCTTTATGTCAGATAAAATACTGAAAAGAAAAAATGCTGTAAAGTAGAAAAATTCTTTGATACCCTTCTGAATCGGCTGGAGGGCTTTTACGGGATCCTTGGAACAGCCATGAGCACAGGAGTTGAACATGCTGAATGTGAATTTTGTGGAGTTACATTTTCTAAAAACCTATGTGTCTTCCAGCTCACATTGTCTTATGTTTGAAAGCAGATTTTGGTGGGCAGGAGGCTGTGGACAGAAGGAACGTCTGTCTGTAAAACCTCTAGATGGCAGTGGCAATACTCGGCCCTGAGTCCTCTCCCTGACTCTCCTCACAGCCTCCTGCCTGCAGCTGATTTTTCCCAGTCTGATTATGGCAGTTAACTGTGGCTGGTTCACTCTGTCACCTTCTGTGGGTATGCAAGGGCCTCCACGTGGGCACTGCTCCTTCAAGCTGTTGTACTTAGAAGTAGCAAATCCATCCCTTAACAGGTGCTGCTGTTTGCTTTTAAGGGTGGGTTGTGTTTTCTCACTTTTATCTGTTCTTTCCAGACAAAGTTCATTTTGCAGAAGGTGTTCACATTAATGGTGGAAGATGCAAATTGACAGTAGTAGGAATGTTTTTGTACCAAAATAAGCAACAATTTTCTTGCTTGTAAAAGGAGTTTGGCAGTTCATGCTTTTGTAGGAATCTGCTTTTCAAGAGGCCAGGTTACCCAGGCTTTCCACCAGTTTTTGGAAACTGTGTTTACTTTTCAGATACCTTTTTCAGACGAGTACAGAGATTTGTGTTCAATTTCAGCATCATTATTCTCATCTTATATTCCTGATAAACAGTCATTTTGTCTTCTCTGTGTACACTGAATGATGTTCAGATGTCCCACTTGCTCATCATAAATCTTTCTATATTAATTAACTTACCAGATTCTTTTGAGAACTTCATCAGGAAGTATATATTTTTTTTCATTCTCTTTTTTCCTCTCTCCTTCTGTTTTACCATGTACACATTATCTTCCCAGAAATAATCTTGTGTGCTTGAGATGTTTCCTACCCCATAAGCTGACTGGAAACCCCATGACTATAGTTGTGTGGTGCCAGCTCTGGGCTCTAAACCTGACCTAAAGAAAAGTTTATTAGCTCAGGCTCTGTGCCATGCTAGCTGTGTTCATAGAGCTTTTGGTCCACTTGGCTACAAGACAAGAGCAAACGTGGTTTTGTTTGGCCTGTAGGGAGGGGAACTTGAGTCTCTGTGAAATCTGCTCTGTGGATGGGCTCTAATTCATCTCATCTGAGTGGCCAGAGCAGCCTTCCAAAACCCACAGCTTTTCCATTCATGGTTTCTCTCTGCACTCTTCTTCCATCAATCAGATCTGCTTTCATCACCTGGTACCTCTAAATGATGTTTAATAAATGCTCAGTTCTCCACCCCCAAATTTGATATTGCTGCCCCTAAATTGAGCAGGTGAATGGCCCATTATTATTATGCTAGTTAATGAATCCTCTGCCCTCCTCCAGCTTTTCTGTTGTTTTTCTTCTTTCTTGCAGGACTGGGGGCTACACAGTTTTCTTCTCTGCCTGTACACTTCCCTTTATGGCCCTTCCATGAGAAGATCAGGAACATTGTCTCCTCTGCACCCTGTCCCTTCCTCTCAAGTAGTATAGTATAGTGTCATAAGTATCACTGTCCCTTGCTTTTCAGACAAAGAGTGGCTGGTAATTTGTTGTCCTTCATGTCTTTTTCCTCTCACTCATGTTAAGGAACTGCTGGCTTTTGGAAAAGCAGTATTTCTACAGTGCCTTCTTACTTCTCTTCCATGAATTGTAAACTCCTGTAACTTTACAGCTGCAAAATGTAAAAGAAAGGTGGAGTTAGTTGCCTTTGAGTCAGCTTCTAGCTGCTGCTATATACTTTTTGAAAATAAGTCAGAATATGTTACTTGGAAACGTGGTTAAACTCATCAATCTGACAATAATATAGGAGAAAGCAGACAGCAGGTTTTAGCTCAGAATTTACTTTCTCTGTGCATGCAAACAGCTAAATGTCTTGACCTTGTTGCCTGTTTTATTGCCTCAGTGGGTACATGTGCCAAGGTGATAAAACAAACTGCTACTTGATATCCAGGTGGCACTGCCAAATTTGTGGCTTGCTCCATATGTCTCATGCAGAGTACTATTCTGGAATGACGTTTTTGAGACTGAAAGCTGACTTTTTTTTTTTTCCCTTGTGTGTAGGTCCCAGCTTTGAAAACTTTCCTGTTTTACATCTCCTTAGCTGTAAATTGTCAGAGCAGAGAGAGATAGGGACTATGGTCTTGCTGTTGGTGAAATGAGGTGGAGTGTGAGGTTCGAATAATCCCCTATCCAAGCAAGGAGCTGTGTTTTGTTTTTTGAATCTTGGAAGCAGTGAGAAATGGCAAACCTAATACCTATTTTTAATGGTGTGTTAACAAATGGGTATCTCTGATAGCCAGTCAAAGAGCAGTTTCATATTATATACTTTTACTTATAGGAGGGTCATGTATTTTCATTCTGATGGCAAAAGTAATCTGTTGTACATATGGGTGTCAGAAACATTTTTGTCCTTCTTTTCAGTTCGAAAGGATTTAAGTGGGCTTGATGATGTGACGCTTACGAGCCAATCGGAATGTGGAGGTGAGATCTGGAAGTTGTCTCCATTACATTTGTGGGAATTAAATCATCAGAAAACCCTAATTGAATGAATGCCTTTTATGGATGATAATCCTTACAGAATGAGATGGTATATATGTAAAATAGCTTTGTTGCCATTTATTCCCAAATAACCATGACAAGTACCTGTGGTTTAGATACTGAAGGTCAGTTTGCAGTATGGGTGTAGTGACTTACAGCAAATGTAAAATAAAATGTGTTAGCTCAGATCTGAGTGATGAAAGAGGTGCTAAGTAATTTATTTTACCATGTGTTAGCAATGAAGGAAGATTATATGTATTACATGTGATCTGAGTACTGCATGATGCATAAGCTGACAGTAACTCTGTGTTAATTCAAACTCCTAATTTACTGTTTTGAGGATACTTCATCTTGCTGATTATAAACAGTGTGTTGGGATTTCTTGCAACAGTAATTTGGCTCCTGTCACACAGGTTTAGTTTTGTAATTTCCTGGAGCCCAATGGTAAGCTGCTTTGGAAGTTTAAGTTGGGTGTTAGATGTTGGTCTCTTAATTCCCAGTACTGAAATGAAGACTGGTTGTTTTGCAGAGTTTGTCATTAATTTTTAAAAATATGTTTCTGTAGGTACAAAAAATTTTTTTAGAGCAGCATTGCAATCAGGGAGTTTCTGTGGGTATTCTGAGGAAACTGCATAAGTGAAAAGAGCTAAATCTTTGAATGGGCTAAGGAATTTTGAAGGCTTCTAAGGTATATGAGCAATCCAGAGTAATGGATGCCTTTCTGACTTCCAGGCTTCTCCAGTGACAGTGACCTGATCTCTCTGACAGTCGATGTAGATTCTCTCGCTGAGGTGGATGATGGAATGGCATCCAACCAAAGTTCTCCCAGTAGAGCTGCTGGCCTTTGTGTTACTTCTGAGCCCCTAGTCCAAAGCACGCTGGCATCTGAGCAGGAGTGGAGCAAACCTGAAGGAGAAAAGGAAAGCCATGGTTTATTTACTGGAAGCTTAAAATCCAAGCCAGGCAAACAAGATTACTTGGAGAAAGCAGGCGAGTTAATAAAACTGGCCTTGAAGAAGGAGGAAGAGGAAGATTATGAAACTGCCTTAAGCTTTTATAGGAAGGGGGTTGATCTGCTTCTGGAAGGTGTTCAAGGTATGGATCTTCTCATGATGTTTGTCTTCTCCTTGGTTATGTTTATGACATTTCCATGGCTAACAGCAGCTTACTGCATTGTAGAGAAGTGATCTGAAATGCAGAGTTACATGTGCTTGGCTTTCATGTACTTGATAGCTATGTGCATGTGAGAGAGAGAGAAACTTTTCTCTCTAAGACTGAATGATAATTTAGGGTCTCATCTTCCAAGTGCCCAGTATCTCCTCTGTTAGAATTGCAGCACAACCTTCAACTTGCAGGTAAGTAGCAAAGTGCTCCACTTTTGCCTCTTTCCTTTTTATTGCCTAGCCATTAATTAATATGTGGCACTTGCAGCACTGTTGAAACATTATTTAATTTACATGGTTAAGTGAGGATTACTTATCCCCATTTTACGCTTGGGAAGAGGCAGACTCAGGTTAACTTCCCAATCACAAAAGGATTAGAATTGCTCTTGTCTCACAGCCTCTTGCTTCTTTCATTAAACTGTTCTCCTTTTCTAGCTAAAGGATGCATAGAAACTTATATGCTTGCATTGCTAGAGGAGAACAGGGGTTTTTTTTTACCTTTTCAAAAGACTTTGGTCTGTCAATATATGTCTGCAAAAGCTGTTGTTAATAGACTGGTTGCAACTACATACAAATTTCTGCCTCCTTGCACTTTGTCAGTAAGGAAGAAAATTTTTTCCTTTCTCTCTCTTGAGAATCTCAAGTATAACCTCATGTAATCTGTGTTTTGTCCAACAGTGGCTTAAAACTATAAAGTACAGGGAAAGATTTGTTCTTTCCTGGAGTGAATTCAGGGTCTGTATATTGTGCTTCTGTCCCACACAGATCAAATGAGTGAGATTAGAATTGTGCCTTTGTTTGACAGCGTACAGCACAGGTGCATTCTGCTGCTCCAGATCTGGACTTAGACATGAATGTACCAAACACACACAAGCAAGAAGCCTTTGCTGCATCCCAGTGGGATGCACAGCAGTGGTCCAGACCTTCTGAACAGTTCTAGCAATGGAAATTACCTGCTGAGCTGATTTAATAGGGCCTGGCAAAAAATAATGGGTAGGTTACTGATGGGAACTAGAGGTGTGAGCCAAGATATGTGCATAGCCTTTGCTTAAAGTGTCTTATACTTTTTGGCAAAAGTAAATCCACCTCTTTTCAAGTCTCAGTGATGTCAGTAGGGTTGCTGCTTTGCTGCTTGTTGTGGCTTTTCAATAGCATCCTTCCTTTCCTTGCCTGTGTTGTCAAAATGTTTTTCATTCTTAGTGTTGAATATGCTGGCAGTCTTCTTTTGGAGAGCCCAGCTATTCTTTCTTTGCAAGTACACTTTTTCATAGACCTGTGGGCCTTTCAGTTGTGATCTTCTGAAGGATATCCGATTTTGTCATAAACACTTCTGTCTGCCAGCCATGATGCAAGGCTGCCATGATGCTGTTTTGAACTGACAGTTCAAACTTCAACTTCAAAAGCTTTCTTTATTAAACAGTTTCAAACCGTTAGGGCATGAAAACAAGTCAGTCTATTACCCATCAGTTTTGCTGTGGTAATTACCGTGTATACTTGAGTTGTGGCAGTGGTTAAACATGTTGGCTTTGAATTCATGGTAATCTTTAGGGTAATATGTTTGCTTTAAAGTTGTGAAAGACTTTTTTGCATGTAGGTGACTTGCTCAACTCATGCATATGGACTTGTTCAGCCAGAGCAGGCTGAATTTCTTCTTTATATGTACCAAAATTTCCTCCAAGGATTTTTTTCTTCTTTGCTGTTGTCTAGCCACTCTTCCAGCTGCCTCAGAAAACTGTTAATCCTTTTCTGTCATCCACTTATCCCTGCTTTTCAGGCTAGGAAGAAATTAAAGGAATTTTAGAAAATTGTGATATTCTGCCTGATTTTCTTGATGTCACTCAGTGCAGTGGGAGTTATTAATAAATTTTTGGTGATGGTTACTTGTGTGATGTGTGTCAGCATTCCTGATGGATGAAGAAACATGTAACCAACACCAGCACCTTTTTCTTTGCAGTCCCTGACATTGTATCTGTATTGCACACAAGAGGGATTAATGGGAACGAGTTGCATTTTAGGTGGCATCTTATCCCTTGGGATAATTGTACACAGGGTGGTTCCTAGCAGCCAGCTGTTTTTTTTCATTTCTCTGTGTTACCCTGCATGGCTGTGAAGGAATATTCCTTCTCTTTTGGGCGTTCACACTAGATTTGGGTAGGTCCAGCTCATTTTGTCCCATTCTCCTTGAAGCTTATGAAAGCTGGCAGAGAGACACTGTTGCCCTCTTCATGATGGCAGGGCTGGTCCAAATGTCTTAAAAATGTGCCATCTCCTGATCTATGAGGACAGTAAAAACAAACAAACAAACAAAAAAAACGCAAACAAAACTTTCTAATCTAGCTGCTTTGTGAAGGCAGTGTGTTTAGCATAAATATGTGAACATTTAATGTATATTGCAGTAAAAACCCGCAAATCTTCTACCTAATCACTTGTTATTTAAACACCCCTAGTTATGTATTTCACATGGATAATAACATACTCCTTTCAAAGATAAGGATGGTGCAATTATTACAAAACGCTTCTGGTCGTCTGCCACTGATTCTTTTGCACCTCTTCAGTGTAAATAAGACTTTGTAACAGCTGAGAGTGAAACACAGTGTTCATCGAGCCTTACCCACCTGTGCAGTGCCGTTGTCTCTGTGTACAGCCTCTGCAGGGTGGGCCGCAGGTGGCTTTTTCCCTGGAAAATGCAGGGACACGGGAATACAGACCTTGGCCACGAGGTGGCGGCAAGGAAATAGAAATTGCTATCC
Organism: Agelaius tricolor; assembly: GCF_023055355.1. Classification (NCBI taxonomy): domain Eukaryota; kingdom Metazoa; phylum Chordata; class Aves; order Passeriformes; family Icteridae; genus Agelaius; species Agelaius tricolor. Next base: position 22,406,621 of record NW_027269261.1, on the reverse strand, counting down.
GAGACTTGGAATCGGGCCGTTGTAGCAGCGCACGGAGATGGGGGAAGGAATGCCGCCCATCCTCTGTGCTTCCAGCTTGGCTTTTGAGGCAGAGCACTCGCTCAGGTGCAGCGCCTCTGTGAGCTGCTTCGCTGGGTCTGGGGGGTGAGGCTGTGTCTGGCACCAGTCGCTCCTTTAGGCTCAGCACAAGATCTGCTCGACAAAACCGTGCCCGGGAAAGTTCAGTGCTGCAGGTTTATAGACCTGTGCTGGTTAGTTTGAGGTAGGTAGCTTCCCTACAGGCATTTGAGCACACTTGAGCCTGTTATATTCCTGATGATTTTCCAGCTCTCTGAGCTGCTGGCACCAGTGTTGGGCAAGGCAGGTGTTGTATATTTGAGAAATGGCCATCTTGACTTTGTTTTCTGCTCTGTGCACATGCTCTCAGATGTACAGTGGTGTTAATTATTCTGGGCAAGGTGCACATGTATTTTCTTTTGCTAGTCTCTTCCAGAGTTTAGTACTAAATCCTTTCATGTCCTGTTTATAGTCCTGCCAGGAGACCCAATTTGTGTCCCTTGGGGAAAGCCTGCGTGCTCAGAGACTGGTATATACCTTGGACTCTGGGCATCTGCTCCTTATACATGTCTGGCCTACTTCTGCTCATACTCATCTTTAGTATTAACCAGTTGTCAGTGGGAAGAAGAATAAAATCTTGGACTGGCAGTGTAGCCCTGGAACTGCACCTTTTGCATCTTCCTATTTTGTGTATACCAGAGCTGCCTTGCTTGCAGTGACAGGGAGTAGCTGCCATAATTTCCTTTTCCTTCTGAATATGTACCAATGCTGCTGCTCCTCTGTCTTTTTTGGGCATTGCTGCATGCAGGGTTTGGAAGCTTTTGGAAGACAGGTTGTGTAGGATGGTTCAACAATTCTCTAGGAGCTGAAACCTTCTAGAATTCAAGGTTTTGTGCCTTTTTAAGCATACTGAGTATGCTAACTGATAGAAACTTTGGCTCACAATTATAGCTGTTCCTTTGTTTTGTTAGCATGTCAGAGCACTTTGAGGTCAGTGCATTGCTTCAGGCCTAGAGATGGAAAAAAATGCACTAATCAATAGCAAGCCACCGACTTCTAGCTGGAAGTTAACTCTGTTTTATGCAAAGTAGTGCATTCCCTGTCTTTGGTATGGGGCATAGTTTATGTTAGGAAGAAGCAGATCACGAGGCTGAAATTATGGAGAGGTTTTTTTTGTAATAAAGAAGGAGAGTCCTGCTCCTCTTTTTACAACAGCAGCCTTTCTTTAGTTACATCCATTATGGGTCTGGGCAGTCTGAGGTGTGTGATGAACAGAGTTAACACTGCTGCTTATTGCTGTGTTTCAAGAACTTCAGGCATGTGAAGAAGCAAGAATTCTGCACAACCTGGCCAGCCTAATTCATGTAGAAAAGTACAAGATCTCTTCCATGTGTTTTAGAAACCAAATGTGTTCATTGCTGGTCTGTCCATGTTGCACATTAACATCTGAAGGGAGGCGACCCATTTACTCCGTCGGAGTTTTGGGATGTTTATTTTCACATGTGTAGCAGCTGTGGCTGGGCAGAATGAACATTGATTTAGTTTAGGCAGCATGAACCTTGTTGCATGAAGTATGTGATGCCTCTGGAGTGTCAGCAGCCACAAGCTGTTTTCCAGGTACCTCTGTTTTGTGTTAGGGATCCACAAGTTCTGACTAAGCTGCGGGTGTCTTTGAAAGCAGGCTGTGAATGTCAGTTTTGCGCTGCTCTGTGCTATTTTAATGTTTATCCAGTAAACAGAGCTGGAACAAAAATTACACAAATTACTGGAACCTTGCTAAAATGACTTTGACTTTTAACCCAGAAATGCATATACAATGAAATGCTGGGAATACTTTGGACAACTAGACGATATTTTTGGATATACTGAAAACAAACCAACTTGTGTCTAATTACTGGGATTATGATGGGCTATGATTTGAACTTGTGATGGAGCCAGGGATGCAAACAGGAGCATGCTTGACAGAATGCCAAGAAGACAGTACTTTATGAAAAGGGAAACAGCCATGGCATTCCACCAGCGCATTTCTGGCTTCCTTTTGCTTGTTTGTTGAATGGCACTTGTGAAGACAACTTCTGTTACCACATAGTAGCTATTTTAAATTCCTTTCGCTCGTGAAGGCCTCTGAGTAGTGTTCCTCATTGATGTTAACAGTTTCTGAGCTATCCAGCAGATGTGTCTGGTTGTGGCACTGTCTCTAAGGAAACAACAGACCTGTTTTCTGAGAAGGTGAATTGGGGTGTGAGCTGATGTCTGCAGGGAAACCCTCAGAGTTGTGCTGAACTCCACAGGGAAGGTTGGTGATGGGATGACCAATGCAAGTGTCATTCCCCCTGCCCTGACCTTAGGCAGAGTTCCATTTAAACTGCAGGACTTCTCTCCACCAGGAGGCTGATAAAGGTGTGAGGTTTAGTACATGCTGCAGAGCTTAGGGCCTTGCAATACATGTAAAAGTGAATTGTAGCAATACCTGCAAGCCAGTGTGTAGGGTGTGATGCAGAGATGACTCTGAATGTGGTTACTTAGCAGTGAACATTAATTCACTGTTAAAGAATTAATAAATACATGACCAAGTGAGCCTTAGAAATCTCATTTTCCTTCCCTCTTGGGTCACAGCTAGCTCCATTGACTTGGTGCTGTTCTGACCTTTCCAAGATTTGAGTCCTTCCTCATAGCAGTTCCTTGCCAGGCTGCTGTCTGTGCCTGGCCTCTTTGACAGACATCTCTTCCAGCCTGCACTGCCTTTTATCTCAGCTGTTGTTAGCCACAACACTTAGCTGCAAAGTGCAGGAACCTTTTTTTGACTGTAGCTGTGTGGGGTTTCTGCCTCCCATCAGAAGACCCAGTAGGGCTGCCACAGTTCTTGCAGCATGCAGGGTAGACAGGGCAGACTGATTAGGGTACAGTGCCGCTGCTGTCCGCAGGTGAGAAATTTGAAGTTTCTGGCTGCAGAATTCAATGCCTTAGGCACTGTAGGTGAATTGAGGCAAATTACTGGAATAGAAAAATTGCATAGATAGGTTTAAGGGCATGATGCTGCATGATAATCAGTGCTCTGGTTCTCTCCCAAACAGTTCTTGCATATACAGCTTCTCTCTTTTTACATCCTCCTTTTCTCTTTTCCTGTCCTCTTTTCCTCTTAACTCTTCCAGTATCTTAAAATAGCCTCCTTAGCTTCAGAGCTGTCTAGGACTAGTATGGGTTTGATCTCTTCAAGGCCTGCTGCTGGCTCGTCTGTTTTAGAGATTCTTGTGAGTGCTTGGGGAAAGATACCATTTCCCATAGGAGTATATAAAAGTACATATGAATTGCATTTAATACATAAATATGAGTACTATTAGATTGTCAGGATTTGTGAATCTCATAATTGCATTTTTTTAATCTGCCTTTTTCTTTTTTTTCCCCTGCAGTATACTGTTCTTACTTGAAGGGGTAGGTGTCTCTGTGCCTGGATTCCCTCTGCTCTGAAGCAAGGGATGTTTGTGGATGCTAATTCTAATTTGAACTTGGCCTTTTAGGCAAGAAGTGCAGAGAAGTTGGAAATTTCCTCTCTCTCGTGGTGGTGGCCTGTATAACGTCTTTCCTTGCTCTGACTGTCAGTGTTCTTCCCCTGTTCCAATGGTGCTTGTGTTGGAGCACTTGCTGCTGCTGTCACCATTTTGTTCCCTCCTCTGTGCTAGGATGTCACTGCTTGTTCTTCTGTCTTGAAACACTTATAGTGTAGTTCTGCAGAAGAACATTCAAGAATATTTGTCATATTAAGTCTTATTTGGGTGAAATACCCTACAGTTAAGACTATAAGTATTAGCAGATAGATGGGAAGTTAAGACTTTCCTCCCTGAAATGCTGGGTGCTGTGACCATTCATTTTATTTTTCCCAGGTACATGAAAAGCTACCACCACCTTCTGGATTTAACATGAGAGTTTATCTAGAAGCAGATGTTTGTTGGTTAATATTTCTGGCTAGTTACATTTCTTATCTTCAGTGTTACTGACTCCTTCTTTACTGGTCACTCAAACACATTTCACCCACATCATTCTTCTGTGTACTCTTAACTTTGGCAAATGTGCCAACAATTTTTTTTCTCCTAGAGAGATGTTTACCTAGACATTTACATGACAGGTGTGTAGCCATAGGTTTTCTACAGGATGCAGAACTGGTAACTTCATAGGAAATATAGATCTCTAAGAGTCTCAGGCAACCTGCAGTGAAGATGATGTAAGTAACATATGGACATAATAGTTACCAGCACACTGGAAAGTTGGAAGAAGAATTTGTAGGCATTCACTCACTGTCACAAATTTGTGCTTTAGTGTGAAAGGTGTAACTTTTAAGTGGCTTTTCTTCTTGGTTGATAGAGCGCAGTACTGTCCTGAATCTTCAGAAAAGCAAGAAAGAATGGTTCTCATAAATGTGTTGCATCTTAAATTCTGTCTCTCTCAAAACGTTGAGAAAAAATAAAAAGAGGAAAAAAGATCACTTCAAGCTGTTTTATCATAATGGGCTTAACCTTTGTCTTATTATTTAATATTTACAGGTTTTTTTTCAGCTTCAGAATTTGATCAGCACCTCAAAGTAACTCGCTGTTAATATAATGTAAAGCATACTAGAGCTGATGAGGTAGTGGTCTTATTTCACAATTCCAAGCCCCACCTGCTGCTCAAATCTATAGCTCTTTCCTTGATGCTGCAGTATCCGTCTACCCCAGCACCTGCCACATTTCACTTAAGTAATTGTTTGAAAATTAAAGGTTACCCTCCCTCCTGTGAAAGTTGGTGGAGACTCGTTCCAAAATCAGCAGCTTTTCCCCTTCCTGAAATAAATTTTGGGGTTATAAAACAGTGTCCAAAGTCATCACAAACCCGTGCTGGATTATGAGTCGCATTGTCACTTACGGTGTGCCTGAGCTTTTGTTTGGCTAATATGGACAAAGGAGTCTGCTTCACATGATGTAAGAAGTGTTTGCCCTAAGAAGAACAGAGGTCCTCTTGAACCAATTAGGCAAAAATAACAGCTGGGCTACCCACTAATAAGGAAGGTGCTGCTAAACCTCTTTTCATTGTGAGAAGAAATAAATCTTTTAAGGCTTACTCCCTTGCATTTTTATAGAGAGCAATTCTTTGAAAAATTCAGCAATCCAGCTGGGTGATATGTGCAGGAAGACTGTGAAGAAGATAAAGAAACTTTTAAAAATAAAAAATGGTATTATAGCTGTTAGATTTGGCAATTATAAATGTTTCATTGAAGATTTCAGTATTTAGAGAAAGTTTTACTGTTTAAATTGTTAAGAACGTGGAGTTTGGGGCTGGCACAACAGGCAGTCTCGTACAAGTTCCTTGTAGCTTGTTCTGCAAGAGGATATTCCTTCCTGGAGCAAATCTCTTCTGATATCTTCTTTAAAGGAAGGCAGCCCACATATATTTTTAGTAAGTCTGAGAGAAAAGCAGGAAGAGGAGGTCACAGAGGATTGGGACAGGTAATACTAACTTTATGGCCTTACTTTTTTTGTGAAAATATTCCTGTCCTGGTCACCCACCTACTCAAGTAGGGAGTGCACCTGTGTTGCCCTGACAGATTAACTCTTGCTGAGGAAAACCTCTTAACACCTTGAGGGGGGTGATTTGGAACTGGTCAGGCACAAAGAAAGGAAGGGATATCTAGAATTCCTGGGTGGGTGCTACATATAATGATTTAATGATTTTTTTTTTTTGTACATGTTAGTAGCAAGTGGCAAGTAGAACTATCTTTATCATCCAGAGAGAAACAGATCTTCCCCATGACTTCATCCTGGATCCTTGGAAGAGAACAGTTACACACCAGACCAATTTTGACAGCACTTCTATGCATCTGAGATGTGTTCTCCTTGTAGTATCCCAGATTATTTGAGGAAAAAGGACAGATTTTTGTCCATGGTCTTTACTGACCCAATTTTTTTTATTTGTCTAAGTTTATTGAATGTGGCCCCCTTTCAATAGCTTTTTGCTGTTACGACCTAAGCATTGGTAATTTTACTATATGATAGAATTACAGAAGATTTGATATGTGAATGAGCAGTTAACTGAGCTGAACACTTCAGCATTGAGTTAGCTGATCTCTCCAAGGTATGTCCTCTTCTGAGGTACTGTGAAGTGTGAGTGAAGACTCTGAGCAGAAGACAAACATAAATATTGCTAGTTTTCCAGATGCCTCTGCTATACATTGTGGAAGTACTTCTTCTTTGTGTTTTTTATTCAAATCAGTGCACTATGGGCAAACAATCAGACAAGTCATAGAACTCAGTGGCACAATTATTCCAATATTTGTGGTTTTCCTCTGTCAAACCCTCAAAATCATTTGAATGTTGTTAGGAATATCTATGTTTGTAAATATATTGTAGCTGAGCTGTCTTTAGAAATATAAATTAAAGAACAAATTTTAAATCATTGGCTGCTGTCCTGATATCCTGGCTTACTGTTACTTTGGTCAGTGGGTGGCCTGGTCAGCCTTTCCAAAGCCAATTTTCATTTTAGGATATTTTTACTTCTTTGTAATAGGCAAAGCCTTTGGAAAATGAGGGAGCAGCCTGCTTGTGCTTGTGTGTGTGGATGAAGGCTTATATGTGCAACAAAGTAGCTGTAGAGTTTTTATATTCTGTTTGCAGTAATAGTAAACAGAGCATCTAAAATAACCACTTGCACATTGCAACAAACACATCATCATTTGCTTAAAAAGAGTTATAATTACAGTTGACGAAGCATGGACACCATAAAAAATGCATTAGTTTGGCTTGACACATTAATTACCTGTTTTTGCAGATGTTTTTATATATTGTTGTGTGAACAGTTTACAAAATAATTACAGGAAAGTCATATGGAAAATAAACTAAGTGGGTGGTTTCTCGCCTTAATATTTTCATTCATGTGAATCTGTGTGAGGCACAGCTGCTCTGTAGCAAAAGCAGAGAGAGAGAAATGGGGAATCTTGAGGGGTCTTTATTCTAAGGTCCCTATGATCAGCCTTGCTGCACTTTTATATCTTGCTTTAGCAGTGTAGTTTTTAAAAGTGTAAAATGACATTGCTGATTTAATCCCAGTGATCAGGAGGGGGGAGAAGCTTTGATCCTGATCAGATGAAACATAAATCTTCTAGTATCTAGGAAAATAAATGAAAAATCAATATTATTTTAAGCAGGATGAGCTTTTATGAGCAGTTGTAAAGATTCATCAAAGGCTTTGACACAGTTTAAACATTTCCTGTTTGCTGGCATTTTAAGAAAAATGCCTTTCAAGTTTAAATTGTAATTAGAGAGATACCTCTTTAGATTATTGTGAGCTAACCACAGAATGGAAATAGGAGCTCAGTATGCTCCCACAATATTTAAATCAAAAGTTCTTAACTAGGAATAAATGATTATTCCTGACTTATTATAAAATTAAATTGATGCTTTTGAAAATACATTTTGCTTAACCAAAACCAATATTTCATGGCAAAATGTAACATTGCATTAAAAAACCCATGGAGTCTGAATCACAGCTTTGACATCTGTCAGATATAAGGATTTGTTCTAGTACTGTGTTTTAGTGATTTATTTGGTTTTAAGTGAACAGTTCTATGACCGCGAATTTGGCATAAATGCTAAAGATTATTTTTAGCTTAATGGGGTCTTTACTGTTACTGTCTGTATTTGAGGCTTTTTAAGTAGCATTTACTTGTTTATTAAATTTATATCCTGTATTTATTTACAGATTTTTGTGAGATATTGGCTGTTTAAATGGGAATTTGTATTGCAATGTATTTTTTTACATTTTCTTGGTTAAACTAATGCAAAAAAATAAAAAGCCAAAATCCTATTTCCATGAACCTAATTCTCAATCATCCACCTGTTAAAGTATTCAGAGACTGAACTGTCAATGATCTTATCCACAAATACAATGTGAGAACTTGTTGAATAAATGTTATTTTTTTGAATTCACACCCTTTTTTATGGCTGAAGATTTTAATGAGAGGAACAGCTTGCAAAGGTTATTTAACAAATTACTCGGGAAGGAAAAGTAGAAGGAAAACTGGAATTAATGTCTTGTGAAAGTAGGGAGAACAAAGACAGCTCTGAGGGGACATCCTAGCTGGTTTGCCTTAATTACTGTAAAATTACTGAAGCATTGGAGAAAAGCAAGAAACATCCAAACTAAATGCACATAACTAACAATTAAGCAGTAAGCTTGACTTTTATGATAGCCTTAGACACTGACCTAGCAGTTTTTTAGCAGCTTGAAGGAAATGCTGGCTGCAGAGTTTATTGTTGCTGTGCAGATGTCTTGCTTTCCCCGAGCAGCTGCCACTTGGTGTGTCTGAGAGAACGTGGGTGCTCACCAGTGCATCAGCACGAAGAAGTTTCGTGGTGCTTTCACACTACCTGCAGAGATGAAAGCCAGAGTTAGTCCTGTTTTAGGAAATTGCAACACAGGCTTATTGAAAAAAATACTGTGTATCTACTCTCTTTTGATAATGCCAACTTCAACTTCAAAGAGTTGAGTGATGCTATTTTTTTTTTTTTTTATCCTAGGTGGGCATAAGACTGACAGTCTTATGAAGGGAACTTTCTACCAAGATTTCCCTAGGCCTTTAGAATGAGAGAAATTACTGAGATATTGATAAATATCCATAATATTGTATGCTGAAAGTGCACTGAATTTCTGTCTGTCTCAAACGAAGTGTAGACAAAGGTTTTTGCAGAGCAGTCTTGTGTCTATATTCAAGGAGGGAACAATCACTTTTTCCTCCTGCTGTGAGGTGGATGGTAAAATTTACAAGCGACCACTTATCTCAGAACTTGGAGTAGACCCAAAGTCTCTTCTGCTTACTCTTGATGGAGTCTGGGTGTGATGGTTCTGTGTGTTTGGGTAGTCTCTAGTCGTGATATGAAAGGAATGGGAGTCTCTATTTTAAAACAATCCACCTTGACCCCTATCTTTAATTCTGTCCTTGAAAATCTCACAATGTCTTACACATTGCCACAATTGCCCCCTGAAAACCTCCTGCAGTAATTTCTGAATGCAGGCATTCACACAGTAAGTTCTCTATCAGAAGTTCCATAATAAGCTTGCCCTTTTTTATGAGACTCATTCTTGATAACCCACAATAATCCTGTTTTTTTTCTTATCAGTTACAAAGTTTCTGGTTGAACTCCTTCAAGGTTACACTCGGTTCCTTTCATGGCCAGGTGATCAGTGTCTTACGAGCTCCAGTCTTTGTTAATATCTGTTATCTGCCGTTGGTTGGGGTTTGTGTATTTGTGTGTTTAATTTATTGCCTCTCCAGTTCCTTGCCTTGTCTTTCATGTGGAGTAGCTGTTGGGCAGATATCCTTGCAGTTCCTTGCCCTGTTGAGCATCAGTTTGAGAGGTGCTGGCTTGCACCTGGCAGTGCAGAGCCTGTCACAGTCAAGGCTTTGTTTCTGCAAGTCTTGGATGGCCTCAGTTAGGGCTGGGAGAGACTTTCAGGGCCATATCAAGTCTCTACGGTCCTTCAGTCTTCTTCTGGGACAGTTGTCCCTGTCTTTTTTCAGCATAATAATCTCATTTCTCTGTTATAACAGTTGTGTCTCACAGTCTCTTATCTTTGTTGGGTGGTTGAGGTTGGTTGGGTGTTGCCATCACAGGTTGAGTCAGTTACAGCAATACACCGCTCAGGATGTGAACGCCTAAACCAAACTGAAAGCTTCAGAGTGAATTCAGTGTTTGTGTGGTGCCATGTGGTTCTCACTAAGAGTTAGGGTAGATCAGAAATAATACATTGGTTGTTTAGCCATCTGGAAAGTGAAGTAGTTGGTGCAAGTGCTTATTGCTCTCTTCCCGTGTTACCCCAAGACAAGAGTCAAGGAATGTCTAGCATAGAAAAGCTGAGAGCAGGAGTTCTTACTGCCTCTCCTCAGTTGCCTTCTTGCTTTCAATAGCATTTCTAGACTTCATGTATAATTAGGAGAGTCCATACTGGACACCTGATGTCTCAATATGACATGAAATGAACAACACTCACATGCTGAGATGTCTAAGGCAAAAAAGCACGTTTATTTTTGGACTTTGATATTTATAGAATTCTAAAAGTAACTATGGATTGGAGGACGAAATTGCTACTTCTCCGACCACACTGGTCAAACTAAGAGTCTATTAATTCTCTCCTCTTCTAGAAAGTAGTGCAAAATAGTTATTATTTACATGAAAAGTGCGTGAGAAACTCCATTAAAAAATGCAAACATCAGAAGGCTTAGAAGAACAGGGCGACAGCCTGAGGAAAAAATAAGTTTGTTGTTTTGTTGTAATGATCTTATTCTGTCTTTCCTAATTGATTTCGCATTTTGGAATGCAGGGTTTGGATCAGTGGTTTGTTTCAGTTCTTATCTATGTTACTATAGGAACATATACCAAATAACAGAAATTTTAGGAAAGGCTTTTGATTTACTGTAGTCTATAGCAAGGCTTAATTTGTTATTTTTGTAGAACTCTGAGATCACAGTACTGGATTTTTAGAAGATGTGTATCTTTAGGTTTGATTATGAATAACCCAAAGGAAATCAAAAAGGTAGACTCAAAGTAGTCATGTGCTTTGATTACTTAGTACCTCTCTCTTTATAGAAAACATGACTTTTTTTTTCTCCATTGAGGTGAATCAAGTCCAACTCGTCGAGAAGCAGTGAAAAGGAAGACTGCAGAATACCTCATGCGTGCTGAAAAAATTTCCAGTCTCTACCATAAAACCTCTGAAGATGCATCTGTTTCTATGGTAGGCTTTAATTAATTTTTTTCTGAATTAATTTTTTTCAGAATTTGTTATAATTAAGTAGCAAAGCATATTCTAGCTTAAGGTTCAAAAGCTGTCTAGAATTTCTCTTTTGGGAGGCTGGAGGAGTATTTTGTGTTTCTGTTAAGTTGCCATTCTTTCTGATTCTTCATAATTTTACGAGGAGTGCTTGGTTTAACACAGGACTGCTTTTCATATGCTTTCCTACTGCTCACGGTTGATGATGTAGACATTTTTCATCATGCTGAAGAATCTAAAGGTAAAGGAAAAAACCACTCTAGAGTGTAACATTTCATTTGACTTTTCCATGAGAATGCTGGGTGGTCCTGTGGGGAGTGAGAATCCTGTTGGTTTCTTTAGCCTAGCACATAGTGAAGTATCACAAGTGAGTCAAGCACAGGGTAGTGGGGATCAGATTAATTTTCCACAGAACAAGTCTGAAACAGAGCAAAGGTTCTTCCTGATCCTTTGAAATGTCTCTCTTGGATATGCTTGTGGGATCAGTTCCTTTTTGATTTTTGAGAAGTTTCTGTGCTAATTTCTTGAACAGAACACCTTCATCTGTGCTTGTACAACAGACAAACAAAGCTTGTTCTAAGACACCCTCCATAAATATCTAACTTGCCCTTCCTTAAACAGTTCCTTTAGGATTTATCTATTTCTACTTTAGACTTTTACTGCAGTCATGTTAAACTGTGTTATTGTCAATGACTGCCCTATTGCAGTAAGTATAAAAGCTGCAAACTTCCTGACTCTCTAATATCAAGGGATAACAAAAGGGATAGAAGATTATTGCTTCTTACTTTGCACAGATCTAAAAATGCTTTAAGGAGACAACTGCTGCAAAAATTGGAAGCCTTCTAAAAGCTGTCTATCTAATAAGTAAATTTAAAAAGCAAAGACACTGATTTTTTAAGGGTAGATTATTTCATGTTGAGAGCCCACAAGTACAATTTTGAGGATGTTCCAAATGGGATATATTTTGTGAGGCTTGGAGTCTTGCTGTTGCTATGAACTGTACTTTGAACAATTTAATATTTTGGACAGATACGAACTCCTACTAGGTATTCTTTCTTTGGGTCAAACACCCCTGAAAATGGGGAAGAAGCTATATTGAATGGAATCCTCAGTGTGTTTGGAAACTGAAGAACAAGAGAAAAAAATCCACGAACAACCTATTTTTGCCTTTTATAAGTTTAAAAACTAACTGTGGTTGAGAAGGAGGAAGAAATAGGTTGCATTTTTCTGTGTGAGCTTGAGAGGTAAAGTATTTCCTCTTTTATGCTGTACTGAATAAGACACATGCCTTCTTTGCAGATCCAAAGAAAAGCAGATTTAATTGGGATAAGACAATAAAAAAAAAGCAGATAGAATAAAAAACCATTCTCCTTCTGTGTTGAAACTCAAAATTGACAAATCATGGCAAATCTTGTTTTCTACAAAATGTTGCACCTGGCTGATTCTCCTGTTTACAAAAAAGGCCATGCAGCCATGAGTTAGCCTTGTTTTTTCCAAAAGTTTGTACATGTGTTCTAATGTCCTTTATTTGCTGCTCTTCATAATGCATAAACTTTACTTTTATCTTAGAATTTTGGAATTTGCTGATATTGAGGGCGGATGGGTCATGCTTATGGGTCATGATGGTTGTGTTGAGGACCAGCTTGTTTCTTGTTCATAGCTGAAAGTTACTTGGGAGAAGGACTTAACTCCCAAAATTATTGTGAAGGTAGTGGTAGAGACCACAAAGAATTGGCATGCTCTGTGCTTTTGCTGAATGTCTAAGGAAAATGAGGAATGTGACTGTTCCCACGTGTTGGTTGCTGAGCAGGCCTGAATTCTTGCACTTAAGTTACTGCTTATTATTTTTACTTCCCAAGATAGTATATATTGGAGTTTGCATGAATTATTCCACTCCATATGGACAGTGATAAGTGCATTGGAAGAACCTCCATCTATAGGCAGTGTGATTCTTGGGAGATACCAGTGGCAACTTGCAGATACTTTGTGTCCGTCTCCTAAAGACATTCCGTGCATGATGGGCACAGTTAGTGCAGTACCTGGACCCCTGTTAGGAGTGGCAGAGTGCAGTTTTGTTATGGAAAGCATGGTTCACTGCAGGGAATGCCATGGGAGTGGGGGTGCTGAGACCATTTGCACCTTGGAGGAAGAGATCTGGCTAGTGAGTGGGCATGGGCATTTAGGGCAAAGTGCTCTTGTTCATGACCTGTGTCACGGGGCAGAACTGCTTTGTCGCCTCTGTCTGCCGGAGGTGGTTTTGTGTTTCCTGTGGTGCCCTAAACATGGAAATTTACCTCCTTCTCCTCCATCAGGCCAGAGAACTGTCCATCAAGGGAAGGGGTAAGCTCAGAAGTGCAGGTTCAGTTATTGTCCTGCACTGCTCAGCCTGTCAGATCTCCCAAAGGCCTGGGATGCCAGCCATGTGCTGAGCTACCTGCAGCAGTCTCAAAAGACTGTGCCCACTAAATGTGCCCTTTGCCATCTGAACACCAGGTGAAGATAAGGCACAGAGCCTGGCTTTTCTCTGGGAGCCCAGGCAAGGAGGAAGTGAGCCATTCTTTCGTGGCTGGAAATGCCAGGCCCTCGCCTCTTCCAAACCTCCCTAAAGAGGCAAAAGTCTGGTATTTTAGAGCTGAGAAGCAAAATTGTCTTTGATGTCATGGAAACTGAATGAAGAACAACTACTTTGTTACTTTTCAGCAGTGCAGCTCTCAAGGATAGCCTCCTTAGCAACCACCCTGCTGCTTGCAAGTTCAAGTGGTCGAGAGAGGAGCACAAGAAGATGGTATTTGGAGAATCCTTGGCATTGTTAAAGAAAGGTTTTGGGTAGAGGGCTTAAAAGAAAGATAGGGAACTGACTCAGATGTGCCCTTGAGCTGGGGACTCATCTGAGTGTCTTGTAAACATTGAGAAAAGCCTTGTGTGACCCATAAGAGTAGATGTGGAGACAGCTTCTGGAGCTTTTAAACAGGCAAGTGAACCTTCTGGAAAAACAACCTGCAGCAAATGCTGTCCTCTTCTTCTTCCTTTGGTGCAGCACAGCAGCCTCAAGGGCTGTGTCTTGGACAAGTGCTGCAGAGCACTGTGTAAGAGCAGCACTGGGTCATTTTGCAGATTCTCGAGCTGCATTTTCTCCTCTGCCCCCTTTATTAGTAGTGTTTCTGGGGAGCCATCTCCAAGCCTGAGTGGGAGCTGCAGCAACAGCCTCTAAATCCCACTGGCCTGACCATCAGAAAGCTGGAGTCTTGCATAGCTGTCAGCTGCAAAGCCCAGCACAGCTGCTTGTACAGGCTGTGGGGCAGTTTTAACTTTGGTCGTTCTTATAAAGCGTATTTTTATTCCCTCTTTGAAATAAGTTCTGATTCTACTTACGCTTAACTTCGCATATTCAGAGTTGTTTCTTTTTGCACCATAATGAAAGCTGTTGTCTTTTTCTCAATGTCAATTATTTTTGATTTTTCAAAGCAATTTAGTAACAAGAGGTACATGCAAGCCTGATGCCTGAACAGAAGAAGCAGTCATTGTGGTTTCCATAATATATCTTCCTAAAATTCTCATTAAATGTGCATGAAAATTACATGAAGTGTAAAGAAAATGCACTGCTGTAGTTCTGTGAGATATAAATTTAACATAAGAGATTCAGTCTCAACTTCTAGGATCACATCCAAGGTGTGTCCCAGCTTCAGGAAAAGTGCATTCCCCAGCTGGTGCTCACTGAGGGCCTCCTGAAGCACACTGTAGTTCTGTCTGGTTCAGATGCAGGCAGAAAACCAACCTGGTTTTCTCCTGGTGCAGAAGGAGGAAGAGGCCAGGAAGTTTGCCATACCAGGAGAGCTGGAAGCACTGTCACAGCCATGAGGCAGATTCTAGTGTATCTGCATCAAAACAAGGCATCTCCTTGCTGCAAGTGAAGATCTGGCTATGCTACTGGTAGACAGATATTGAAATATCAGACTCAGATCTCTGAGTGGCAAGGGGAGATTGGATTTTGATGTGCAGATCTGCACTGGTGGTGTACATGAAAGTTCTCTTTTCTTATCCTGAGGATCTGTGGTGACTGATGTCAAAGGTGGCAGCATTAGCAGCTAAATTAGCAGAGCTTTCTGGGTGAAAGGATGAAGAGGGGAAAATAAAGATCAAATATTTAATTAGAGGGAAATCCAGGGAAAACAGCAGTTGTGTTGGGAAAGCTTTGAGAGACCAGTGCAAGGGGCATCACTGCTTGAGCACGTGGATTGCTTTGAGCAACCAAGGAAGGACCAGGACTCCACCCTTCCTCACGTTTCACTGCATTCCAGGAGGAAAAGGGTGCAAGGAACCCCACCACAGATGCTGGGGTGCCCCCAGCCTGGGATGTACACATGGTGTGGTTTTTGGGGTTTCCCTGTGCGAGCCCAGGAGCTGGATCCTTGTGAGTCCCTTCCAACTCAGGATATTCCATGATTTCCCATCAAATGGTGTTTGTGTCACTGGGCTAGGGATAGTGCTCTTGCCTTAAGTGAGGTTAACATGGAATGCCCTTTCTCTTACTTGACTGGTGGAATTCTCTGTCTCCCTCTGCTCTTCTCCCTGCTGGCAGTGATGCCAAAGTGAGGCAAG
This sequence comes from Agelaius tricolor, assembly GCF_023055355.1. Taxonomy (NCBI): domain Eukaryota; kingdom Metazoa; phylum Chordata; class Aves; order Passeriformes; family Icteridae; genus Agelaius; species Agelaius tricolor. The sequence continues at coordinate 22,391,171 of NW_027269261.1, read as the reverse complement.
GGCTCTGCCCATGTTCCTCGTGTAGCTTACAGAACCAGAGCTTTCCAAAGGCAAGCAGTGGCCACAGGCTGCTGGGTGTCCTTGCAGGAGCATCACAATCAGCATCAGCCTTTTCCTCTGGAAATCTACACATGGTTAAAGGTGATGGTGGGAGAGGATCTGGTGATGCCTGTCCTAACTCTGGATAAATCCAGCTGTGCTGCTCAGAGTGTAGTCTGGAAATAGAGAGGGCATGACCACAACAGAGAAGATCCAGGGGTACCTGAGCAGCATGCTGAACATTTGGACAGGCTGCTGAAGGCCTTCTGCAGACAGAGGTAGCCTGACAGTTTGTTCAGAATATTTGTCTCATTTCTAAAGGCAAATGAAGCTTTTTTTTTTTGTTATCCTCCTTCCTGTATTTTTTTGTTCCTCTGTTTTTTGATGAGAGTGAGGGTTTTTAGTTATTTTTCTTCTTGCTGCCTAGATGCTGAGCTTGGATTTTTACTCTATTCAGAGGAGCAGGCTGTTTCATAGAGTGCTTAATTGCTGTAGTTTTGGGAATTGTTCTGGGAATTTAGAGTTTGCTTCCAGCCTGCTTCACAACAGAATGTGGTGCCTTCCCATCATTGGGCTCTTCTATTAGACTTTTGAAACAGTGAAACCAAAGTACTGTAAAGAGCAAAACTGATAAAAATGGAGAGTCTGCTGGGAGCTGTGGATGTCATTGTAAATCCCTTTAAGGTAAGAAGTGACTGTAGAGCACACATATAAAAATCAGTGTGTATACACACTATTACCGACTCTGCCACCACTGATCACATTTAGAGAAAGACCTAAAATATATGTACTGGGTCTTTTTGGCTCTTTGGACAGGATGGGTGCAGAAATCTGATTGTATAGCATTATTAGACAACTATTAACTTCTGCAGAGATGTATGAACTTAATTCATGGTTGAAATGTTATTCATAAGAGAAAATATTAAAAGTGTGATTATTGAGGAATGGTTATAAAATGTAATAGCAAGCAGATAGAAGTGAAAGTCTTTTATAGTAGTCTAGAGGATTAGGAAATGTTCTCTTCCTTTAAATGTCTTCCTTAGAATGCTTTTGAAATCTTGTCATGAATAAACTGTGTTAGCACAACTCTTTGTTTCAAAGGAAGTTTTTCATTATTGCAGAAAAATTGCCTACTCTCAAAATACTTTCAACAGCTCACTGAAATGTGGAACTGAAATTAGGTTTGGAGAAAAAAAGTTCAAGTAGAGTTTTCTTTTTTTTATTCTTCCTGTTAAAGCCTTTAGTTTTAGATTGTAGAATCTGGGCTGTTTTCTCTTAACTGCTGTTGGTATTCCTGCTTGGCAGGGTTTATGTGACAAAACAATTATTAGATCCATACAAAAAAAATGAAAATAACTAAGAAATTCCCAAACACTGAGCCCAGAAAAGCACACTTTTCTCCAAGCTTTTTGAACATGTGTCTATGGTCCTTTCTTTTGGATTTTGTGGGCAATAAGTACTTAAATACATACTGATATTTAGGAAGGAATTTGGAAGGAGAGAGTGTTGTTGAGTGAATGGGGAAGGCTTCAAGGAGTTGCTTTAGCCTTGGAGGCTAAAGCACAGTAAGGATGTCTGAGGGGGGAAAAATAGGGTGGCAGGAAATTGCCAGGATCTTGGAGTTTCTCATCACAAGGGAGAAATTTTTGATTTTTCCTGATACTTAAGCATTTAATCCACAGTGTATTTGCTTACCAACCATTTTCCTTTGTGACATAGCAGTTAAATATTGCCTCAGAATTCTGACCTCCCTCTTTCTTTGCACCTTTGTGTGACAGAAATCTGCTTGGGGAGGCCAGGTTATGTTTCAAAGGAGTTTGGCATTCAGCAGCTCTGCAAATGAAGTTGCCTTATTTGTGAGGAAGAGATACAGGTCTGTGGTTCTACTAGAAGCTACATGTTGAATTTTTGGAGGAAGATCTAATAAATTCTCTCAGTTGGCAACTAGAAACTGCTGAAAATATTTGTTCACATGCCAGAGGTATATGGGATGCTTAAAATGTTGATCTTTGTCCCAAAAGACTTCCAATTGAAATGTTGTTTCCCCCTCTGGCATGCAAGCTTTGAATTTGCTCTGAGAAACTACAAAACATAGTATGGACAAATATCTATGTATATTAGCATATTAACTACTTGAATAGTTAGCACCTGCCAATTTTCTTGGTGTGGTGGTAATTTCTAGATTGATGATACATAGCTAGTTACTTTTTTCTAAGGCAGCTTTAGGAATAATTTCTGTTGTGCACCTTATTATTAAAAAGATTTCATACAGCTCACCAGAGAGCAAGAGAACCCCATTTATAATTCTATATTTTATGTTCTTCAGGCTTAAAAAGCCTCTAATTTGCTTTCTCCTCCTCAGTGATCTCTGAATTATTTTGTACCCAGAATACCTGTAAGGCTTTGATTGATTATTATTATGTGGTAAGAACTAAGTAATCAATTTCTGGGTTCCATTAAGCATAGAAAATATAAAAATTCATTGCTCTTTTCTTTTTTAAATTTTTGTTTTCAGTGTTATCTTGACTTTTATTTACTTGCAAGTTGTTTTTTTTCCCCCCACTAAGGACAAACAGAAAACTTCTCCTTTCATCTTCAGTCTCTCTGATTTATGATAAATTTAGTTTCCTTCGGCCTGGCATTTGCTTCAGCAGGCAGTCTTCCTTCAAGTACCACCCTGATTGATGTATAATCTTTGATATCTTCCATTAGCCTCCAGGATCACTAAGTTCAAGGCCCTCTTGGAACCTAAGGAGCCCTGCCGAGGAACTGAAGACCTTCAGAGTCCTTGGGGTGATTGACAAGGTAATTCTTCAGTGTCTCTTCAAGAATTCAGTCATAAATCGACTGCATGCTGACATTTTGTCTTTGAAGCTGCGGATCTTAAGGATATGAAACAAAAGGGGAAAATGACTCAAATGCATCTGCGCTTTAAAATAACAAAAGTAGAAGAAAAAAAGGCTTTTATCTAAGCAATTCATGTAAGGTCATGCAAAATGTATTTGAGCTAAAGGATAAGGTACATGTTTGGTAGCATTCAATAGGATGGGGGCCTGTTTTTCAAAAATGAAATCATGGTTGCTGTTCTGGGGTAAGGACAAGTTGATGTGTTTTCAGTTGAACAGTCTGGTGGATACTGAAAATATAGAATGGTAGAAATTCTTACTTTTGAACTCTTACTTGAAATGGGAGCTGGGGACACACACGACTGTTCTCCTTCCCTGAGAATTCAGAATTGAAATCCCTTGCCAAGACAGAGAAGCAGCAATGAAGCCAAGCTTATTTTGGAGTCATGCAAATAATGTCTTCCAGAATCCCAGGATAATACCCGTCTGTAAACAGTAAAGGACCATACGGATTTTTTTGCAAGCCTAATTAAGAGACCAGAAGAATTGTTGGGTTGTTTTGATAATGCTGATTAGTTACCACCTTACCAAATACTTTTAAGATGATGCATTATTCAGCAGTGTGACAGTGGCTAATGCAGACTGTAACGGCTCGTTTCCTTTTTGCTGTGCCAAATCCCTTGTGCCTTTTGATAGTTCCTTATGTAGTCCCTAGTTTGTGCATGAGCTACTGATGCATGGTCAATTTATGCATTTGTAACGTGCATCAAAAACCTGTGGCTCATCCCTTGAGGTCTGTATTTCTTGGTTGCTTTTTCTTGTTGGACTGAACCTAGCTATTGGGACTGGTTTTTGTTTTTCTTTGCCTGTTTCATTGTAATTGTGTGCATAAGTTGATAACTTCTCCTTAGGGGGCTGTATACATTAGGTATTATGGTTGTTTTTATAGCACACAAGGTTTTCTAAGCTCTGACTTCATATTCATTGTATCTTCTTTCCTCAGTTGTAAGTACAGAATTTAGCCTGTATTCCACTCTGTATACATATCAGAGAGACATGTTGGAAAGACCACCTATCTGTAGCACCTGTTAGTAGGTGCTAACTAAGTTAGTAGCCACTAAATGGATGCAGTGTGCATGGATTTTGTGAATTATTCTGACAGAGTGAGCCTGCAGAGATGTTGAAAATGGATCAAGAAAGATTTTCTCAATATCTCCATTCTAGTGTAGTGCTAATGAACAGCTACTGGAAAAGATGCTTGACCAGAATGAAGCTTTTGCAGCCCTTGGTGGTACCAGGTCTCCTTAGCTCTCTCTGAGCAGTTTCAGTAAGCATCCCAGGTGTGAGCTGAACATGTCCAGATCTTTGAAGCAGAATTGGGGAGAATCAGGGTTCTAATGATGACAAAACCACAGGATTCTCTGAGCTGAAGATGTATGCAGGGAGTAGCTGCACACAGCTGCAATGCTCCTGTGTAAGCAGTATCACAGGGCTCAGAGTTCATGTTTAATTATTGTGTAGAAAAGGGAGCCAGATTCTTTCAGGTGTCTTTGTACTCTGCATTCCTTCTTCCAGATTCTCACGTCACAATCTTAGCCTTATCCTGAGTATGCTGCTTTTTAGCATATATTTTTAGGGGTCTGTAAAATTGGGAGGCAAATGAAAACCTGCTCTAAGCCCAGAGAATATTTTATTTGGTTTTATAATGCATACACAAAATGCATATGAATATGAGACAAAAGTGTGTAGATGTATCTGTGAGCTGGAGATGATGTCCCTGCCTTTGGTTTAAAGCACCATCTCCCTTCCTTCCTCACCATCACTGTCATTTCCCTCCTTCTCTGCTTCCATATGCCCTAAAGCTCTCATCATGGAGAAATCCAGTCAATGTGTAAGTATCCTTGGTGCAGCTAAGTAGATGACATAGCATGCTTGTTCCTAAAATGGGTTTTGGTTTTCAGGGCCAGCATTGAAGATGCTATGCTTTTGGGCACAAGGCTGTAACTGATTCAGCACCATGCAGAGTTTTGCCTGAAAATAATCTTCCATTCTAACCCTAAGGTAGCTGCTTTGGTTTCAGCAGAAAATAGGTGTGGATAGTAATGGGCCACTGGCATTGTAACTGCTGGCTTGACTAATCCTGTGCAAGACTGGCTTAAACACACTGACTTAAAATGGTGTTGGTTGGTTTGCAGACTCGTTCTCCCACTGCTGAAGCCCAGAGTGGTGTCTGCCTGCTACAGTGCTGCCTCGAGAAAACCAGCTGTTAACCTTCCCTCATTCAAATGCTGAAAGGTTCAGTGCTTTCCCTTAGAGTAATGTCACTCTTTGTTCTTCTTTTGAAGCCTCTTCAAGTGTTTTGAATTGGCTTCATTTTCATGGACAAAATGCTTGTTGCTACCTGAAACTCTGGGTTTTTCAAACTGTTTTAGACTAGGCAGAATGATTAGATACTTAATTTTAGGCTAGTTTATTCCCAATGTGCAATCCTTCTTTCCCTGTCTGCCCTTTCACCTTCCTTGCCACCTTTTTGTTGCTTTGACCCTTTTCTGCTAAAACTGAGAGTTAGACATCTTAGCATTATTATGCTCCCTAAATTATTGTGAAAATTCAGGGAAGTATGCCCATATGTGCCTTGCCTCCCATCCTTCTGCTTTTGCTCTCATGCAAAGGCTGTAGTATAAATCTAACTATTTTAGTAGACCAAAGAGGACTTATATTTTCCTTGAGGAAGCCATTCGTTTTTTTTTGAGTTCTGCTGCTGCTGTGTTTGCTCACTTCATGGTGTCAAAAGGTAACAAGGTGGTGTTTGCAGGTATTTTATATGTTTAATATGTAAAGAGCCTGCCCGTGAGTAGGTTTCTGAAAATGGAGGTGTAATCTAATTGTAAAGGTGGCTTTTGTCCTGCAAACCTTGTGAAATGTGAGGTGCTGCTGTTTGGGCAGCAAGGCTCTTATTAATGTTACCAGAGGTACTGCATTGGAAACAAATAGCTAAATATTGTAGCTGTTGTTATCACCAACTACAAATGATCAATTATTTTATCATCTCATGTACCTTAAAGTAAGAAACTTCTTTTTTTGGAGTAGGGAAGAGTTTTGCTTTCAAAATTTGCCTAATTAAAAATCAAGGTTGCAGGTTCTGTGCTGAGTTTCTGCCCTAGGCAAATCTTTCCTTTGAAGCTACAACCGGCCCCTGAAGAAACGACTTTGTTATGGTGCTGCTGGATACCTTCACAATGCTGCTTCAAACCCAATTTCTTATTCTTTAGAACCCTCTGTTATTTAGATTCGTTCAATTTAAAGATTCACCTTGAAAGCAGAGTGCATTAAGTAATAACTATGCCTCTGTAACCAATGGCTGTCTTTTATGTCTCTTCTATCCCCTCCCCAGTACCCCATCAAGGCACACTGTCGGTACTGGCACTGGCTGTGTTCAGTTCTTCCACAGCTGTCCATGCATTTGAGCTTGTTGTTCAATACACTGTTAAGCTTTATTGTGAAACCTAATAAAATCACATACTCTCATCAGGGCCTTGTGGTAAAATTATTTTTGGAGTTTCTGAGATAGATAATGTTTTTTAGAAAATGGAAGCAATTCTGTTAATTGTGAATGTAGGGGGTTTTTGTGTCTTCCATGCTGTCCTGAGAACTCCTAATTCTGGTGACTGTACATTTTGGTGAAGTGACTTTAAAAATACGCAGGAGAATCAAATTAATATTATTAATTATTTATAAAGTGTGATCACTACTTGTCTGCTTAATGAGTGAAAGTGCCAAAAGACAGAAATAGGTAGAATATATGTCAACTTCACATGCATGATCTGCAGACGCAGGGTTGAATTCAAACAGGTTATGGCTAGTTCTACTGAAATTTAATCAGAGGGGTAGTAGGAATAGTCCCTACTTATGGCAGCATGTGTGGTGTTGTGCCTGAGTAACAGACATAGCTAACTATGTCCTGTTAGTGTTTGTTAGGAACTTAAATATTCAGCCTTTTATTGTCAGGTGAGATTAAAGACTGTTGCAGCTGTGAAACTGAGTTGACTGTAGCAGATGTTTTCTCTCCCCTGGCTCTCAGGTGCACTCTGTGAGCACCTTTAGATCATCTTACAGATTTGACTGAGTGGCTGTGTGTGCCTAAGAGGTGTGGGGGAAAGGGAGCTGGAATGTACATACAAACCGGGCAGAATGGAAAATAACAGTAGAAAAACGTTGAAAATCTGAAACTGAGTAATAATAGTAACTATTCATACAAATAAACTTTTAAGAGCTGGTTTGATGTTTTGATAACCTTTTAGTTTCTTAAGTGGCTTGCCAAGTCCTACAAAATCAAACCAACTACAGAGTTATTGTCGAAAGTGATTTCTTGGCTCACCACTTCCTTTCCCTACTGCTGTGGGATTATTCCTAAGCTACTGTCAGGTTTCAAGCCCCAAGTAATAAAGCTTGCTCAACTTTAAAACCTAATCTCTCTGCCAGCTAGAAAGGGTCCTGTCCCTTCTTCCCTGCCCCCAAACACCTGCCACTTGTTTTCCTGAAATCTTTCCATTTACACAAATCTGAGCATTTCTCAGGGTTTGTTGTAACCCTTGTTTCTCTCTAGCTTCTTTCCTGTTTGTCTCACTAAAATTTCTTTTGACTTGAGTGAGATTTGGTAGAGTAATGCAAATTTTGCCCTTGCCTTTAGAAAAAAGAAATTACATTGTTGAATGTTCTTCTGTAGGCTATACTATATGTCTTCTGGCCTTCAGAAAGAAATAAATTATTGAGATATTTTCTTTTAAACCAAGATTATATAAGTTTGTCTTCCTAATTGTTACTAAGTTGCTTAATACATAATTTGTGCCAGGCAATTACTCTGGGATGCCAGTGGCATTTCATATTGTAAAATGCTTTCATTAGTAAAACCTGCCAGTTATATTTTCTAGGTTAATATTTCACCATTTGTAATTTATTGGCCAGTTTTTAGTTTACTTTAGGAAAATGGACTTTCCTCTCTGTTACCAACTGACTCAAAGTATTTAAAAATTCGAATTTGAATATATGCTGCTTTCTTAGCATTTTCATTATTTAAAGCTGCACCATTTGTCTTGTAAGTACACTATTATTCCAAGTCATAGAATATACAGGCTGTAAGTTCCTTAGAATAATGGTTTGAAAGGAGGAATAATTGCAAACTGAAGATAATTCATATTGCACAGGTACAAGGATAAGGAATAATCACATTTTTCGTACATATTAGCCAAATGTAATCTCTTTCTGTAACGACAGAGGGAGATGAGTGAGAGTCTGGGTGGTGTAATCTGAAAAGTGACAAGAATAAATCTGTGTTAAGTAGATCTTTTAATCCTGGTAGCCTTGTGACAGCCGGCACAGCTGAGGAGAGCAGGAGGAATTGCACCCCTGCTCCTGCCCATCAACAGAGCTGTGTCCTGGGTGCAGCACCCAGCTGAGCTCCAGCCCCGGCTGAGGTTTTCTTGCAGTCCCAAATACTCCTGCCAGGGATCAGGTGGATGACTTGGCTCATTCCTTGTCATCTCTCACTACAGCATTTTCCAGCTGGTGGGGTAAACACAAGAGAAAAAATCCTAGATTATCATCTGATGCATATTCAAGTTTGTAGGACTTTTGCTAGAGTGTCTATCCTATGATAAGGGTACATTTGTTTAGCAGATAAGGACCAGAGTTAATAGGTGGCCCACTGGTGGCAATATTTACATGATGTGTTTTCAGTGTAAAGCAGCAATTTAATAACAAAATGGAGCTGGTTTTAAAGTAATCCCTTAGCTGTGGTTTGTCTTGGAAACCTTTCTGCTGTCTGATTCTGCAGTAAGAGATCTTATTCAATTTTCTTTGATCGGGCACAAGTTATTTTTCACTTCTGTTAGTGAACTTAAAGTCACATTTTTGTAAGCAAGTGTGTTGACGTGTTTGTTTTGATTACCGTTAAAAGCTGCTCCAGTAAATAAAAAGCACAGGTATGTTCTGTGCTATGGAAGAACAGAAACTAGGAAAACAATCAGGCAGGGAAGGGAAGAAGGGAGGGGGGGAAAATCCCAGAAAAGGAAGGGGAACTGGGGAAACAAATGTGTGTCAGGATTTGTGCGCTGGTGTTAAAGCCACCGGCGGGAGAGCCGCGCTCAGAGCAGCCCTTCCTTCTGCAGAGCTGTCCCCCGTGACCTTGGCTGGCTGCTCGCTGGGGTGACTGCTGGTTCACCATGTTCTCTTTTCCTGGTGCCTTGCCTGTTGCCTGCCCCTGGCTCTGTGCTCCCCCTTATGCTGACTTCTGCAGTATTCCTTCAGTCTCTTATCTCAGGGCTTTGATGCATATGTTCTGAAGGTGGCCACCGTGACTTTGGGTGGCAGCAGATGGTAAACCTTCAGGCTGCCACCGGCTATACTGGTGTTAAGTTGGAAACTTAACGTTTGATGAAGAATCAGTAGTGCATATGAAAGAGCTTTTACTGCAGAAATATCTTTTAATTAAAAAAAATTAGCATACCGAAACATTTGCTAATTTCTGTGCATTTAAAGGATCTTAAAATGAACAATTTTCTTAAAGCTAGACTATGGTTATTTACCAAGCAGGTTTTATTTTATTTTTCTCCAATTAATTGGACCTACTATATTGAATGGAATTGAATTTATTTTCCTCTAAGCTGTTGGGTACACTGTAAATCAAATATAAGAAGCTAATTTTTTTAAGTAGCTGCTGTCAGCATCAGAATTAACTCTTGACTTAGGACAGGAAAAAAAATTCACAAGTAGGAAATCCTATTTGGCATCATGGAGGGGTATTGCTGTCTGCACTTTACTGAGATGCTGTCATGCAGCGCTGCTGTGTTCACTTGTTTTTTGGGAGGTTCCTGAGAGCTCCAGTGCTTGTACAAAATTAGGATGTCTGTGCTGAAGACACTTATTTACATTAGATATTTATTTGTGGTGATTGCTATTTGTGTGTCAGTGTTTTTGGCCGTGTTGAGGTTGTCATCAGTGCAAAAAATAGAGAAAGAATGAGTAAGCAACAGAGCTGTAAGAGCCAGCATGATATGTGGACCTTGACTCTGTTCATCCATTAGTATTACAAATAGGATTTTGCCTTGTCTCCTTTTGTGTCACAGTCTAGTTGCTCAGTGCCCAGGAATGCCCTGCTGTGCCTTCTTCTCCCTGCTCTCTGAGACAGGATGGTGATTGTTACAGCTGGCAGTTTGTTGTTAGGAGAAGTTAAATATTACAACTTACATGGTGAAAGAGGTTCTGTCAGCTCTGTGAGCTATGAAGCAACCTTGGCTAATGCCAGCATCTCTGTGTGATTGCTCTGGAGAATAGCAGAGCTCTGTCCCAGGGGATGCTCTGTGGAATCTTTTGTCCCATCCTGCCTTTAAGGTGAAGACTTGTCACTTTGCATTTTAAAAAGGAATCTTAGAATTACAAAACCACTTTTGCCGCTGGAGGGAAGTGTGAAGGAATGCAAACAGGAGGCTTGGTGCACTGCTGTCTATAAATTGGCTGTAAAACATGAGGTGAGGAGAGTAAGTTGGCACTTGGGTCAGTTGTGCCCTTCTGCAGCAGTGTTGTAATGCATCCAAGAGCTGCTGACCTTTCTCTGCTCTGGGTGAGTGATAAACATTCAAGCAAATATACTTGTGACCCTCTCTTTCCTGGATTTACCCCTTCCTGAAATAGCTTTCTGATGGTGACTTCCCCATTCATGTTGTCCTTTAATTATTTGGGAGAAACTGGTTAAACCACATCTTTGTAATAATGCATGTGGGCTGCTTTCCCTTGCAACAAGTTTTGATTTGTAAAGTCTGCAGTCTGCCAGGGCCAAATGGACCATCACTACATGAATTTCTGAAGTTACTTCCAAGGCTCTTCCTGGGCTTCTTGAAGTCCCTTTTGAAGTAAACAGTCTTGCCAAAGACTGGTACTGAATCAACAAAGAAATAATTGTCCCTAAAAGGAAGTGGAGCTGTAAATGAGGTGTTAGTTAGTCACTCTGGGAAGGGAGGATGCTTGATAGAAAGCAAAAAGAAAGGAGCTGGTCAGTTGCACTGGATAGTCCATGCAGGTAGTTAACCTCAAAGGCACAGGGATATTAGTTGTTGTTATTGCAGGTATAAAAGTGTAGCTGCTGGTTTCGTGTTGATGCTGCAATATAGCAGCAGATGAAGTTACCCTACAGGGAGCTGCTGCCTGCTTTATTGGCCTTGGTGGTGGTGGTTCTGTACCTCAACTTAGGGGGAGAGGGCTCAGTAATCTCTTCTGTTGCACCATATGCTAATACAGTGCTGATAAGCAAGTGTGAAAAATGAAAGGGAGGAATACATTAATTGTATTTGTGCAATAAGGTATGCTATCAAAGGTAATTATTTCATGACAGTTTTAGTTATAGCAGTTGTTTTATCATGGAATAAAAGATGGCTTTAGGAGCCTTTTATTGGAAAGACAATTGTATCAAATTAGTACCAAATTAGATTTTTGTCTTTATAAAGGTGAGCAAACCCATGAGCAGTTTTTAAATTGGTGTCTTCTACTCTACAAATGAACAAATCCTGTTTGAGGGTTAAAGAAGCTATTATTCTGTCCTTTATGCTGACAGCTTCATTACTGATTGGCCTACTGTTGGTATTAAAAAAATGTTTGGCTCCTTATGATCTTTGTGCATGCAACTATAATATTAATACAGACCACGGAACTGTTCATTAAGAAATGACTTTAAATGAGGTTGATGCTTGTAAATCTGGAGAGATACAGATGTTAAATGCTGCCATTCCTTTTCATATACAGCTGTATGGCTAATAATTTCCAAGTGGCTAAAGCTCTTGTTAGCAAGAGTGCTGGTGTGTTAAGAATGGCCCTATAAATAACTTTAAGAACTGAAGTTGAAGGTGCTTCTTTTAAAGACTATTGTTAACTAAACATTATTGCCAAACAGATGGAAAGCATTCACCAGCCTGATGTTTTTAGGTCTAATTATATTATCGCCAGTCCTGTACGGCTCAGTTGAAGAGGTGTATCCAGAGGCCAATTTATAATCATTTAGCCAACACCTGTTTGGGAGATATTGACAGTCAAAGGGCACATTTTAAAAAAAAATCACATATGTTCTCGTATTTATTGCCTCAATGTGAACAGTGTCTAGTTGCAAACAAACTTGGGAGAAGAGGAAGGAGAGTGATTGTAAACACATACATGTTTCCAAACCTTTTATATCTTCTTTTGGCATCTTCTTGTAAAGTGGCTTTTATTTTTTCTCTTGTTCTGTTGATTTTCTTTGGTTGGTTGGTGTGGTTTTGTGTTTTTCTTTAATTTTAATTTTACACCTATTGGTTAAGCAAGGATAACAAAACCAGTTTTGCAGTTGCTATTTATTGAGTTGGTTTCCACTGTTTCTGGAAGCCCTATGTAAGAGGCCTAAAAAGTTGTTGGCCAACTCAAAAGACTGGGAATATTTGCCTTTCCTTACCATGCCCTTGAAATGGAAACTGTGTCATTCCTTTGTTAAAAGAATCTCAGTAGCACCAACTTCTGTTGATATTTTTTCCCCCTCAAAGATACAGAAAGCTTTTAAAATTGTCTGCAACCCTAGTAAAAGAGGAGGTCTTTGAAATGGGGACGAGTCTGTGACTTCGTTTATTTTGGTGAAATATTGTGAGTGAGAAATGATTAGAATATACTTCAGTTCTCCTTCTGATGTTTGAGATGCAATGGGGAGAGAAGTAGGTTTTGGATGCTGCCATCCAGAGACAGCAGAGCATGGCTGCATTGCTGCCCCTGGCAGCAGGGAGCCCAGGGAGGCTGGGTGCTGTTCTCCTTCTGCCACCTGATGACGCCTTGTTGCTCCTGATGCATCATTCCTCTGCAAGAAGTCTTTGACTCTCTGACTTGATCTTCACTGCTCCTTGTCTGTTCAACCCAGTGTTAGGTAACCCCAGTGCCAGCAAGGGAGAGACGCCCTTTAGGAGTTTGATTTTGCAGCCTAAATATTTTGCTATAACTGTATGTGAATATTTATACTGGAAGCTTACAATGTCTGCTGTAAATAAACAATGAGGGCACACTCTTGTTCCTAGAGGAGGGTTGAGCTTGTGCTGCTTGTGTGGCTGTCTTGCAGCTGGTGCTTTTCAAGCACATCTGTGTTCTTAGGGTTTGAAAACACTTAATTCCTGGGCAGGGTGACTTGAAGGCAGAGGGTTCCAGCTTTCTAAGGATGCAGTTTCCTAAATGTATATACACATGTATCTTTTTGTTTGGTTTGTTTTCAACACGTAACCAAATGGAGCTTGCTAGGAGTGTAGGTGCTATTTAGTGCTTCTCTCATTGTTGTGTTTAAAGTGCTTTCAGTAGAGGTGATGCACTGCTAGCAGAGATGCTCTTTGCAGCTGTAGGTGTTCTTGCCTCTGCAGCAAACCCATCCACACTTTTCTCTTTAAATAAATCCTCTTTTTTGTTGTTGTTACTCTAATTTTAGAGATCTATATCCTCAGTCATTTTTTTTTGCTAAAAAAAAAGACTGGTTGTCAAGTCTGTATGCTGCAGGGGTTTAATTTTTAAATTGATTATATAATTTCTTTTTAAGAGTGTTCAGCATTAGATTTAGGAACTATAACTAGAAGTTTTGTTCGCTTACTCCTGTGAATCCTAAATAAATTCTGATTACTTTTTGCTTAGGTTTTGCTTGTAATGGACACTAGAACACAGCAGACTTTTATATTGAAGGTGAGTAAAATCTTTTATTTTATGGCCTCTGAAATTACACCAGCACACAAAGATCAGTTTGTATGTAATTTATAGAGGTATCCCTGCAATATATTGTTGTTATGGTAATATATGTTAACTGCCCTGGAATTCTTTTTGTTGGTGTTTGGTTGCATTCCTTTTCTTTCCTTTCTCTCTAACATCCCTAGTGCTCAGATGTGCTGGTTTAGTCACCTGAGATGCTTCTGGTTATTGAGGCCAACACCTTTGCAGGCTTTGGTAAAAAATCACACATTTCATGTGCTGCTTTAAAACATCTCTAAAGCCTTGGTAGCTCAGGACTTCTGACAAAGGTGAAAATTCTCCTTAATCTAAGCACATTGACCGCACTTTGTGTTTGGTCTTTTTTAACTGAGGAATATCCTGCTGGCCTAAGTGGGTTCTGGATGAAATGTACAACTGACCTTCTTTAAATTTGTTTCCTTATGTTTTACATCAGTAGTCTGAGATAACTGAGATAACCCACTACATTTCTGTACAGTTATTTGGTCAGAATAAAATTTTTGCATTACTCTTTGATGTTTCAGTAAGTGTTCAGATCAAGACCCCAATGTACTCAGAGCATTTGTGATGCTGACAATTGGTTTAGTTATGAGTATTGTTTTTGTGGCCATTTACTTCAGGCTCCCCTTGACATGAATTCCACTGCTAATGGCAGGAAGGATGGAAAAAAAGCTGTGTCCCAAACATGAAGCTTTAATTACTTGTTAACATTTTGCTTCAGATCTGGCTTACAACCCACCTTAACTTTGTGCATCGGCCTTTGAAATTGTATGTGCAGGATACAGCAAACCTGTTTGTTTCTCATAAAGGTTCGTTTGTGAATATTTTATATTAGAACCTCACATTATCTGCTGGCAGATAGGGTAACATTGAATTTCCCATGTAACTGCCTATGTTTATCAATATTGTAATAGGTCACACTATTGACATAATTTTTTTTCTCTTTCTCTCTCCCCTCCCTTCCACCCTCCCACATCAATTTTTTCACTTCTGGCAACTTCATCCCTGCACTACCTCCCAAAAATCATTGCCTCTCAAGGAGACTAATCCTTTCCTTTCCTTTTTTATTGAGGTGGTTGCTGTCTTTAGTAAAGTAAAATGGAAATGTGAGGATTACCTGTGAGGCTAAGGCATTCTTTTGTCTTTAAGACTCGAATTGAATTTTTTTAATAGTGTCTTTTGGTCACGCGCAAAAATAAAATTTTAAAAAAAGGTCACAGGGAAATAACTGAGTGTCATCCTGATGACTTAGTTTGAGAGAGATTCTAATAAAAACATTGACCCATGTAATTGATTTTAATGGCAGCTTTGTGCCATCTTCTGTTCTCTGGAAACGCGCCAGATGCCATCAGCACAGCCTCGGGGGACCGAGGGGCATAGAGCAGCAGATGAGTGGTTTCTCTGAAGCCCAGAGTAACTCGGATAGATTAGTTTGGTTGATAAACACAGAGCACAGCAGGCTCCAAAGGCAACTGAGGGTACAACTGACCTTTTTGTTCTCTGTCAGGGTCTAAGGAAAAGTAGTGAGTGCAGCAGGAGCAGAACGACCATCATCCCCCGCTGCGTGCCCAACATGGTGTGTCTGCACAAGTACATCATCTCTGAGGAGTCTGTCTTCCTTGTGCTGCAGCATGCAGAAGGTTTGTCTCTCCTTTAAGCATATTGTTGAAAAGAATCAAAGGTTTTTAGTTTTAATCAATGGTGCACTTCATTGTCAAATGAATCTCTCATACATCCGGTTAAAATATTTTAGTGTGGCAGAGAGGTGTCAGGTAAGACACCCCACTCCGTTCCTCTGTCCCTCCCTTTTCACCTCTCATTCTGCAGTGGATCTGATTCCTGCTTCAAATGGCCTCAAATCCTTGAATTGTAGCAGTATTGAAGGCTTCCAACTGTTTATTTTCTACAGGAGAGGGAGTGCTTTGGCTGCAACAACTATCTGCATTATTTACAGTTAGCTTTCAGAGGTGAAGTCTTTGGCTGCTTTCATAAACTTTAACTAGTAAATCTTTTTAGCATCTTCTAGTTAAAATGACAAGTATTTGCACAAGAATTTAATAGCTCTGCTAAAAACCATGAACATTTTCCTGTTGATTAATATTGCTCTGATCTGGATTTTTAAGAAAATAGCTAGTGGCATCACACAGGAGTTCAAAGCAGAACCACAGAGTTGTGCCTTCAAACTATTTATAAAATTCCTGTTAAATGTACAGGGAACAGGTGGCACAAAATAATTACATTTTGATTTTTTTGTCTAACACCTGGATTTAAATATTCCCTAAATGTAATTACCCATATTTGTTTAGAATGAGTGCAGAATATAAATTTTGGGGTTGCTAATAGTTATTTTTTTAGGAAATGTTAATAACTCAGACAGAATGGATGATGTGAAGAAACTAAGCTGGCTGATAGAGAAGATAATTTTATTACATTGAATATTATTTCTTTTTCCCCCTAATAACTTAGATTTTGGCTTTTTCATGAACAATTTGTCATATGAGGCCAGCTAAAGTTAGCTTTACAACAGGAATGAATGTTTCTGCAATGTGTGACTTGGTTTTGTCATGAGCACTGATGCGGGAAGAAAAGCCTCACATTGCAGTAGTGCCTGATGGTGATCTTGGGAATTTACAGTGCTGCTCTGTACAGTGCAGCACTTTTTTTGAGGTGTGTATATAATAATAGACACAATAATTGGGAAATTCTCACCTGGGCTGCAGTCTCCATATAAGCTGTTATATTTTGTTTAGAGAAAAAGTATTTTTAAAAACCCACAACCAAAGAAGCTCCAAACCAAACAAAAAATCTCACCCACAACCCTTGTCAGATACCAGCTGCTCTTAAGACTAGCATAATTACATAATTATAATTTAAAATACATATTTCTGAAGTTTCTGAAGTCCTACAGTTTTGCTCTTCTCTTTAGGAAGAACGTTCTTCCTTGAGACAGCTGGAAAAGTGAGTGGAGTAGTAGTGGAATTTTGTGGGAGAAGCGGTCAGATGTAAGAACAAAAGTTCTAAGGAAGGCCTAATGTGAGCAGCTGACAAAGACAATCCTCTGGAAGTGTTAATTTTTTTGTGATAACAGTAAGAAAAATAGAGACATTGCATGAACAGAGCTCTTTCATTTTCATGAACGTACTGTCTGGGCTCAGAAGACACAAAAGGGAAAGGAAGAGTGATATATTCTGTTGTAAAGAGGGGTAGCTGGGGTACACAGTGACGAGTAAATTGCCTGAGAATGTATTCAATAAGTGTATTGCAGATGTAGGGCCTGATTGCAAATCCCAAACTGGGGCAATGGCCACTGCTCCTCACCCTGCTGTTACACTGATGCTGGAAAGGGATTCAGGAGAAAGGCTTTTAACTCTGCGTGAATAAAGGATAAATAAAAATAGGACTGAAGTTATGCTGCACTATTTGCAGAGTAGTCTTGCTCACCCCACTGATGATGGTCTTGATCAGATCAGTCTTATGTTAGTAGTACTCATTCTTTAAATTACAATGATAATAACACCAGGAATCCCTATAGACAAACCTATCTTAAAATGTTGTCCATCTCAGACTAGATATGAATAGAGAAGGTGCTTGTAGTTGATGTTGGGAAAGGATAAAAATTTGTGCTTCTTAAGTAATAGTCTCTTGAAATTTTATTTAATAACTTATAAATGATCTAAATATTCCTACTCCAAGTAATTCTAGTAAGCAATAAGATTGTGCCAGTCAAATTTGTAAGTGGTGCTGATTTATGATGTTAGGTATGTTAGCTACACCACTGTGAGTTTGAAGGGTAAAATACTAATTTAAATGGGTAGTGGCTCGTATTGTAGCAAATTCAGAGGTTTTGATGTTATGAATGGACAATATTTGTTTGCTAAGCTGCTCACTGTTTCCTGTTCATGGTAGATTTTAACTACATTATTAAGAGCAGCACTGTTAGGTTTTGTGTGGAATTTTGCAAGCTTGACCACTGACTCCAGAGGTAAATCATGATGGTGTAACATGCCTAGAGTTGGTGAGTGAGGTCTTGGGTTCTTTTAGAGATTTTTCTCCCCTCCACAGTGACAGGCTTCAAGGATGCATCAGAAGCACAAAAGTCCATAAAGTTATCTTCTAGCTTTTTTGGAAAGCACTTGCCAAGTTCTAGTGTGGGAGAGAGCCAATCTGATGTTAATAAGGCCTCGCTTCTTCCTGGCACTATTAACAACTGAAATTTTAGAAACAGATGCTTCAAAATAGGCTGGGGGGCTTCCATGGGACATCAAAGTTTAAGTGGCTGTTAGAAGCTGTCAAATCTCTTTAAGCATAAACAAGCTGGAGTTCCTATCAATCTGGAGAGCACTCAAGAAACTTCCTGCTGAAGAGGCTTGCTGCACGCAGCAATTGATAGACAACACCATGGCAGCGCTCTGGCTTGCAAAGCTGGGGATTTGTTGTTAGGAGAGGAGATAATGCTAGCTGTAAATATTTGACAGCAATCAGAAAATGTAGGGAAGGTGATATGCTCCTTGGCAAGTGACTTTTTCAGGAGGCTGCTTTGGAATAGTAGCTTTTGCTCAAAGTGCATTGGAGCTTTGCCTAAACTAGCAAACCTTGCAGCAGAGATTCACCAGCAGCACTGGAAATACAGGACTGCAGATGCAGGACTCTGGTGCTTGTAACTACTGTCATGTTGGAGATTAGGCAGGAGCTCAGCTTCCTGTTCGTGTGGAGCTGCAGCTCCACTGTGCCTGCCTTTGGGATGCTGTGGAATATTGCTGTGCCATGGCAGTGCCTGTGTGTCTGCTTTGCTTTTGGCCTAGGAACTGTGCAAGCCCCACTTTTTGTAGCCGTTGCATTAGCATGGTGAAGTTTACCAGTAGGCATGTCTCTGTTGCCTAGAGGAGGCAATGATTCTTTGAAAACCATGGAATTGTTCCTTTTCCAGCAAGGAAGGTTATTAATTCTCACGAGGTGCATGGTTTAGGATTGGAAGTCCTGGCCGTACACAAATCCTTATGCAGTGATGTAGAGAGTTGGGCCCAGTTTTGGAGAATAATTCAAGCATATGTCTTTCATTACTGTGTTTTTCTTCCCTATCAGGTTACAATTATTTGTAAGCCTGGGTTGTTCACTTTGACTTTGTTTGGGATTTCCTAAATACAGTGACTGCTGCATTCTGAGCTGCATTCCAGTTCTGCGAGAATTGCAGTACTTCATCCTTGGGAATAATCTCATGGGCCAAGCTAGCAAAAGCTATTGATTTATTTTGAAATATGTCTCCTTAGCCAGTCTTTCAGGATGTGAAACTGAAATGGGAAGTGTTTGATAACTGGGTAAGGAAGAATCCAACTGGTCATGAATTTTTCAGCTGGAACAAAAAACATGTTTAGGAGACAAATTTGCTGATCTGTTAGGTTTTGTTTTATTCTGTCTTATGTACTATATAGTCTCTGTATTTTCTTTTTGGTGTTCCTACATCAAGTGCTATTAAAAAAGCTGCAGAAATGTTTGAAAGAATAGAAAAGATTTCTAGTCAGCTTCATCACTTGGTCACTTTATGCTGAATTTCCTGTTGATTATTTTGAACACTAACTTTTTAGATTCTGCCTTTGGAAGCAAAGGTATAAGCTCCAGAATATTGGAAATGTGGTAAAGTATGGCACTGCTTATAAGAAATTTTTCACTGAATAACTGCAGAAGAATGTGGAACTTGATGATTTTCATGTGCTTATAAAACCAGAAAGACTGAACTAGGCTGGTTGTAGAATCAGTTCATGGTGGAAGAAAACAAACGTAATAATTAGTTATGTTAATAATAGAGTTCTGAAATTGCATTAAACACTAATAAACTTTAGCTTAATACTGTAGCTTTTATAGTATTTAGTCTGTTGGACTGTCTGACAGTGACTGAAGCTTACTTGTTTGGATTGATTTCTGTAATTTTAGTTTTTATAGATTCCTGATACTATATTAGCATGGTTTGCTAATGGGTTTTCTTGATCTTACACAACACATGGGGAGAGGGGGAAAGATTATTAGTATGTCATTCATAAAGGCATAATTACATACGCAGATACAAATATCACTTTTGTTTGACCCTGGATTGAATGTTTTCAAAAAGGAATGAAATTGTTGTTTTTCACTATAGAACACAATTATTGCATGGCATTTATTTACGTATTTCCACTTGACCAGGAGGCCAGTCTTGAAATATTTGTATTTTAGCATATTTGGACATAATTTTTGTTTTGTTTTGTTTACTTGTGTTTAACTCTTAAGTTGAAGTTGCAGTAAGTAGTCATTTCCAGTGTGGTTTTTAAATACAAGTCATGAATAATGAACAACTTCTTTTTGAAAACCTAAGATAATAGATTTGCAAAAACAAATGAATTGTTGCAGTTCTCCCTGTTTTCACAAGTGGACAGTGGTGAATTCTTGAGCACTGTAAAAATAAAGAGATTTCTTTTTTGTCTTTTGCAACTTCTGTGTTTACTGAACCTCTCAAATCTGCCAGTGATTTTTCCGTGGATTTTTGAAGTATTGATCCCAATATGTCTCTTTTTCCTTCCTTAATCTTTCTTGGGTCTCCTTTAAGCTGCAGTAATCCAAGTAGAAGCCCAAATCTAGTGGAGGCTGCATGAAATCTTGCATGAAGTGAGGCAGAGGGAGCAGGAGTTGTCCTAAGAGCAGCTGAACTTGTCAATAGGTGAAAAACTTCAGTTGTGCAAGGATAATTCTTGCATTCTTCCTATTGTAGGCAGCCCAGCCCCTTCTTATCTTATTTTGTATCCCCTACCAGTATAGGGGTACAAAACATTCGGGTCAGTGAGAGCCATTCAGGTGTCACATGTAAAAACCCACCTGGTGTCCAATAATGACACAGGAAAAAGATGTGACAAAAGAGCACAGGAAGAAGGTTTTGAGCTTTGTCTCCCTGGGTCAAAGCTCAAGGCAGGCCTCTGTTAGAAAGACCTTTTCTTACAACTTCCTTCAGAGGAAGCACTGATGGTGCTCATAGTTGCATTAAAGCCATACCTGGAGGCTGAGGTGGTGTTGTGCCAGGCACTTCCCAAAGCTCCAAAAATCTTCTGTGAGTCTTCATGGGTCATGGTCTGTGAACACGCTTTGACACCTGAGGGTTGTGTTTTCAGAATAAATTTGTGACTAAACACTAGTAATATGTAGATGAAAATATTTAGCTTGTACTAATTAATCATTAATGCAGGTGGGATGGGGAGACTATATAATTTTTTTATTAAATAGTGTGTTTTATTAAATGCAATAGATGGTTCTCAAATTAGATTTTATTGTTTGGTATGAAATGGACATGAATCATTCCATGCCTAGTTAATAAACTGGGCAAATTTATTTTATTAAAAAATAAATTATAATAAAAATAATTATTTTATTAAATTGGGTAAAGTACTTGAAGTAATTTAATTGAAATTTTAAAGGAAATTAATTCTTATGGATAAAAGTGTGAAAAGAGGATAAACTCTCACATATGTAAAAATTATGTATTTTTTCACTCTCTTTCTCATTCACTTTTCTGGTTTTTTAATCTCCCTGCCATTTTATAGCAAAAATATGAATAAATGTAGAAGTATAACATTAGAAAAGAACTGCTGGTGATTATGGGATGGACAACTCTTATTTTCACCAAATCAGCTGCAGTAATCGTGAAGTGCTGTGCAAGCTGCAGGGCTCCGAAGGCAGGCTGCCTTTGCGCTGCTGTGTGACCTGTTGTGTTTAAAGCAAGTGGCCTCACCTGAAGAGCCTGCAGGGGCTCCCTGCTTCTCACAGGGCTGAAATCCTCCTGTGAGGCAGCTCTGGCAGGGCCAGGGCCCTCTGTGTCACCAGCACAGGGCCTGGGGTCACTTGTGCCCAGGCAGGCTCGGAGTCAGTCCCTGCCCTTCAGCTCTCCTCGGAGGGACCCAGGGGCTGTGCCTCGCTGCTGTGGCAGGGCACAATTTGAGTGCATATTTTAAATGCACCTCTGGGTAAGAATTTAAAGTGCTTATGTTTGCAGTGGTCAGTATAGCAGTTCTTGCTCCTTTCTCTGTGAGCATTGCTCCCCTTTGCTCCTGTTGCTTTACCTGGCATCCTTTCTCACTGCATTCTAGAAGGTGGCAAGGGTCATCCTGACCTGGTGCTAGCTCTGTTTGTACTTAGGGCAGAAACCAGGGTGATTAACAGACCTAAATTTTCATTTTTACCATTGGACTCAAGCTGTTAGAATTCCCTTTTAGTGTTTTTAATATACTTACTTTCACCACAACCAGTAAGATATTTTTTTCCCCTTGAAAAACAAGTCTTGTCTTAGCCAGGGGGATGGAGGGCAGGAAAACTTCACATTATATTATTCAAATTAATTTTTTAAAGTGTCAAGGTTTTTCTGTCTTTGATAAGTTTTATTTGAAATACCTGGGAGTATAGAAAATCTGTTCCTAGGCAATGATAAATAGTTTCTTCTTTTATTGTACTTTTTAAAGGAATTTTGCCTGATAAAGAGTGTTAAAAAACCCCAAACTATTAAAGCATGTATTTTGGAAAAATATAAAATTCTATTTTATCCAAATAAGTAACAAAAACCCAACAAAAAACCCACCAACTTTGCAGATGCCCTGTCGGATGGATACTTATCTTTTCTTTTACAAAGATTTTGTTCAAACTCCTGCATTTTCCAGAATTTCTGTACAGTCTTTGAAGTTGAAATGTCTTGACATGGCATTTCTCCCTAAGTTATCAAAGGAGACTTGTTAGCTTTAAGCCAAATTCTTTGGCACATACAAGAGGTAAGGTAACTTCCTGATTTATTTTGCTAAAATTACGTTTGTGATTTTAGCAAATCACAAGCTCAAGTCTGTGAGCTTTTTTAATATGTGCAGCATTTGGAAACATGAAGAGTCCTGGTTTGTATTTTTTAAATGTAACTTATTTTTGGAGATCCCACTTTCTTAGATGCTGTGAAGGAGCTGTTTGCCTGTGTAACTTAAAGTATTGATAAATCCTTGTGTGGTGCAGCAAAGCATAAAAACCTTTTTTTGAATTCTAAAGTAAATAGAAGAAGTATATCAATATTTAACTAAAATCCCCAACTTCTTCAAAGACAGACATGGACCCTTAAAATATCCAGCTACTATGGTAATTTCCCTTATTGAACTTGCTGTTTAGTTTTCAGTCCATTTTCACTAATGCTGCTGATGAGTTTAGAGCTGTGGTACAGAATTATTCAGGGTAGATAGAGGTGGTGATGAGCACTAAACAATTTGATCTTCCTTTGTTTTTCCTTCTTTTGAGGCAGCAGGTGGAGAGTAGTGACTACTTTGCAACTTGAGACATGCTCTGTAATGAGACTTTACTGAAGTTTAGAAATAAAAAAGCAGCAGTTTAATCTCAGATGCAGCTCTTTAAATATTTATGTAATAATACAAATCTACACGAAAAGCAAGTTGTGGTCCCTGTAATTTTTCCTGCTAGGGTAGCGGATCCAAATAACTCCGTGGACATAAGGGTATAGTGACAGTGAGGATATTTTCCTGTTTCATAAAAAAAAATTCTATTTTGAGTGAAATTAAGAGGTCCCCTCCTTTTTTCTTTTTTTTTCAGGAGGGAAACTGTGGTCTTATGTCAGTAAGTTCCTAAACAGAAGTCCTGAAGAGAGCTTTGAAATTCCTGAATCCAGAACATCCAGTTCAACTAAAATTTACCTGGAGCAACCAACACCAACTCCTAAAGAAACTGGTAGCAGCACCGATTCCAGAGAAAGCTATGGGGAGAGCATGCTGAAGGTGGTCCCACTGAGGAGCAGCCTGACACCAAGCTCTCAGGATGACAGCAGTATCCAGGAAGATGGTCAGGAGAGTTCCAAGTGGATGGACTCAGCATCCAGCTCAGAAGAAGAGTGCACCACTAGTTATTTAACGTTGTGCAATGAATACGGGCAGGAAAAAATTGACTCTGGCTCCCTAAGTGAGGAACCAGTGGCTAAAGCAGAGAGTGAAGGGCTGCACACCAAAGAGAGGAGTTCCTTGCAGAGGTGCAGTGTTGTTGGCAGTGACAGCTTCACCTCCCAGATTGCACCTCAGGAACGAAAGCTGTTCATCGACGATGCTGAGTCAGAAATAGCCAGCCCTACTAGGATACTGGACTCGTTAACTAGATCCAAGAACAGCCCCATGGAGCTCTTCAGGATAGACAGCAAAGATAGCACTAGTGAGCTCCTGGGGCTTGAGTTTGGAGAAAAGTTGTATAATCTGAAATCAGAGCCTTTAAAGCCATTGTTTTCTGTCCCGGATCATGACAGAAGCTTGGATGCCCTGGAGAGCAAGATGGGAGTGAAAGCTCATGACACTGTGAGCAGGGGTTCAAATGACTCTGTGCCAGTCATCTCCTTTAAGGATGCTGCTTTTGATGATGTGAATAGCATTGATGAAGGAAGGCCTGATCTCCTAATAAACTTACCAGGCATGTCTGATGAAATGGAGGAGCCAGCTGTGTCAAAGCCCACAAAGTTTACAAAATCTGATAGGGACATGTCAGAAGTAAAGTTGTTAGAAACACCTGATGTCTTGCAATTAAATAATTCTACAGAGCCATGCAAAACATTTGATCAAGAGCCAAATCATGTGGCACCAGAAGTGGGCGATCCTGCCCACAAGGAAGCAAATGAGCAAAGTGGTGTCACTCAGGGAGCTCTTGGGACCCTCTTTTCATCTGACCAAGAGGTAGGTGCTTCAGAAGATGGGGCTCTGTTCCAAGAGCTTGGGGCCTGCTCCTTAAGCATGGCAAGCAAAGAAGAAAGTTCATGTGTTTCCAGCCCGCTCTCAGGTGCTCCAGAGGTTAGCTTGGACACAGACGTGCTAAGGAATGAAGGAGTGTCGCTGTTTTCCAATGAAACTGAAGACAGCAGGAAAGAGGAGGCAGACTCAGCTATATCACCAGCAGCTGAAAGTAAAAAGACTGCACCAAAGAAGGAAGACAAAACAGCAGGAGCAGGGCAGAAGGAAATACATCAAATTTTTCAGGACCTCGATGAAAGATTAGCGCTAACCTCCAGGTTTAATATCCCAGAGGATTGCATTCAAAGATGGGCAGCTGAAATGGTGGTAGCCCTTGATGCTTTACATAGAGAAGGAATTGTGTGCCGCGATTTGAACCCAAACAACATCTTATTGAATGATAGAGGTCAGGAACTTTTGCAAATGCATTTCTTTTTATTCGCTGTTGCTTCCAATTAACTGAGTAGGCGTTTTATCTTGTAATTAGTATCTTCATTTCCTGTCTAGAGCTTCATTATCAGTGCAGCAAATTCACCCCCAGTAATAGCTTCTAGTACTTAATGATGCCATTATTCTTAATGATACTGTTTTTAGCTACAAAAGGAGTAATTACAGTTCACTTCTGCAGAAAATGGAAGGGAAAAATGTTTTGATTTCTCCTGTCGTTTTGTTTTTAGGACACATTCAGCTAACGTATTTTAGCAGGTGGAGGGAGGTTGAAGATTCCTGTGACAACGATGCCATAGAGAGAATGTACTGTGCCCCAGGTTAGAGCAATCACCTACAATGTTTCACTTGGAAAGTAGATTAGCAGCTTTCATTTTCTCATGTTGTCTCTGTAGCATACAGTTTGAGATCATGCAATATCTGAGTTTTCTTTGCTTCTTTTCCTTAATGTCTTAAAAAGCTACAGGGCTCATAACTGCTTTATTGTTGAACTGTGGTGGTGTTTGTTATGTCATTTCCATAACATGTAATTGTACTGAATGTCTTGTTTAAGCAAGTTAGAAATGTTCTGTTTTCTTCCAGTTATTTCCTGTGTGTAAGTACATCTTGGTAAATGAAAAGAGCAAATTAGGCTGAAAAAGTTGCACTAAGACCCTTAAAAATATAAAAATTTATACATGCAAAGGACATGGGGGTTGTTAGAGGTGGGGGGAGAACACCACAGAGGTTTGAAAAATACAACCCTAATAGGCTCAGAGATGCCTCTGACATTTTTGATGAGCTACAGTGGGCTTTGAAATAGTTTAGAGAGCTCTTTCCTTAGAACCGCTTTCATCAATCATGAGGGTGATAAAATCAATATCTCTTGGGATCTTACAGAAGGATGGCACTTGAAACTGAGATCTCCCTCTTTTCCTTTTTCCAGTTTATTTTCTGCAAATATAGTGGGCTGTGATTTGGCTGTCGCTACCAAAAATCAGGTGTTTCATGTACAGCTTCATAGTTTAAAAATTTCATCGTTAACTTATAAAAACTATGCTAAGAGTTGAAATTACTACATTTTCATTCCAACCTTGAAATGCCAACATAACTTTCTGCAGAGTGCATGGTCTGGCCAGGCATTGCAACTTGGCACGCAGGTAGTCCTCAAGCTCAGGGTCTGCAAATGTGCTTAGGAAAATTTAAAATAAGAGTTACCAGCCATGGAAGTTCTGAATTTAGTTTGGCATCAGGTGTTTCTTCTGTGTTTTTGTTCTTCAAGTGAAATGCAGCAAGGAACTGCCTCTGCGAATAAAGGTGTTAGGGTCTCAACAAACTTTGAATGTCAGCTTCTTGAGATAAATGAAAAATAAAATCTTTTCTATGCAAGTCAAAAGGGCAGGTATCACAGAAAATAATTCTTTTCATCTATCAAAGTAAATCCAACACCTTCGTTCTACCCTCAGGGCACTTTTATTCAAGAACAAGATAATTGGGGAATCCCAGCAATTACTGTGTTTGTTAAATAGATGGCTGTCCTGGTTGCCAACATGTGTGACAACCTGTTAAGAGAGGTGTTTTCCTGCCTCCTTAACACAGCCTCGAACAGAGCGCTCCCCAGTCGAGCTCTAGCAAAGATGGAAGTGCAGCCTTTCCCACCCTGTCATCATTAATGAGCTGTGAAAGTCAAAGCTTAATTTTTCTGTACCTTAATGAGGATCCAAAGAGAGGTGCTTTTTGCCCCCTAAGCCCCAACCAGCCAACTCCTACAGTAATTAAGTGTTTAGGGAGCAGTTGAAATAATATTTAGAAGTCCCCGAATACAAGAATTAAGTTTTGCACACCGTCATTATTTCCACCTCACAGCACAGGTGTGGTACCCATCCAGGCTTTTTTTTGCTGAAGTTGCCCTCCCCTCTCTGCCCTCTCTGCCCTACCCAGGCTGCATTTTCTTTGTGTGGCTGCAAGGTGAGGATTTGCAAATGCAAGTATTAGGTGTATTCAAGGTGGATGAATTGGTACTGCTCCGTGATTCCTACCTTTCAGATTTCTTGATCTTAATGTTACCTCTGTGAAGCATGCTTGTACTTTAGCGTAGCTGTTGTATGTTAATTTTTAGTAGGAGAGTAATACTTGGTATAATTTAGCAGCACAAAATATATTTTGGATTCAAGTGTCATTCTTTTATGAGGAATGATTCAGTAATGGTGTATAAGCTGTGTCCACATCAGCTTTCTTAGGGCTACTGCTGCTGGTAAATGTTGTTTTAGAACTTTTGACCAGTGTTAAAAGCAATAATCACATTAGTAAGCTTTCTCTAGGTTCCAATATTACAGGGGCAAAAAAACTTAATTTGGATGATAATTTTTTTTTCATTTTGAGGAGTGTACCATGTCCCAGAACCCTTTTATCATGAAAGCATTGCTTCTCAAGCTGCTTCTTTGAATAAGGATTTTGAAATTATATTTGTCCTTCAGTTCAGTACACTAGGAACAAGTTTTGAGGTTTTAAAATTAATTTTTAAGTTTCTTGTTAATATAATATAAAGTATTTCTCACAACTTGGTTTTGCTTTTTTTTTTCTGAGGGAAATGCTATATTTTTGTAGAGGTGAAAAATTATCTTCACAAAATTTTATCAGGTCTTATGATTTCTTACTGTAATAAAACACAGTGTCTAAAATAAGTGACTCAAAGTGAGTCTTTATCTCATTTTGAATTTTCCTGGTGTTTTCAGGAGTATGTGCTGTCTCTGGATAGTGAGCCTTTCTTCTTCTTTTCTCTTCTGCTGAAGGATGCAGTGAAACTTGGCTTGTAAAAATTTTGTGTTTGGCTTGCTGTGTGCTTTTAACAGAGTTTGAGACAGAATAGGTTTGGATATGATAACTTGTATTCTACCTGACTTCAACAATTTAGTGCCCACTTTCAACATATGCAAGAAAGGGAAGGTGTCTATCAATAAACATTGCTTTTTAGGGTCTGCTGTTGGAGACTGAGAACAGATGAGTTTAGGGCTGCATTTTTTTTTCTGCATTGATTTTTGAGGAGCAAATTTTGGAGGCAGAAAAAGGGGAGGATGAATGTGAAATTTAAACACATTGCAGGATATCTTCTGTTTAAAACAGGTAGGAAATTTTATTGCGGAGTTACACGAAAATTTTAAACGCATTTGAAACAGTTGCGACTTTTCAGTTGTTGAGGTTTCAGATGTTGCTTTTCTATAGTGTAAGTTATAAAGTGATTTGCAGTGAAGTGCATGAAGATATATTTAAATCTTAAGCTGTTTTATTTGTTGAAGAAAAACATGAAGTCTAAATTCTACAATTTATATATTGTAAACTAATTGCTGGATGGGCTGGGGATAGTAATATATTAGTGTGGAAGCTTTGCAGGGCCAAGGGAGAATAGAGGTCCACCTGTGCGAAACTTGCTTGTGGGATGTAGGATTTTGTCTTTAGGGCTTTCTGTGCACCAGAGTGTAACCTTGCATTGAGGTAAAGCAAGGCAGAGTGGGTACAGCAGCAGTGATCAGATCCCTGCCCTGGTGAAGCGCAGGGATTTGTTCAGCTCCTGTTGTCCTAGGAGAGGTGGAGAAGCAAAAAGACATTATGCAGTGCCTATATAAAATAACAACTGCAATGCCTATAAATGCAGAAGTGTCAAAAAGACAAGGAAAGGGAGCAGTCTGAAAAGCTGCATCGCGCTCCCTGTGAGCAGTATAATTCGTTCTGTGTGAAATAGCAATGGTCGTTTTGCATCGTGCATGAGTTCGAGCAGGGCTGCATGTGTTGCAGGAGTGGCACTTCCCCGCTGCCGACGGGAGGTGGCATTGTACCATTAATGGATGGTGCTGTTGCACTGGCTGCCCCTCATTTGCTTAACTTCTCCTAAGAACTGGAGACAGAAGATGCCGCTCATTTGTAATTATTTGCATATCAAGAATTGTGCTCGTAAGCTCGTGGTGTGTTACGGTGCTGCTGGATCTGTTGGTGTGGCTGGGTTACTCTTTACTGCTGTACAGTTCTGCTCAATTAAAAAAAACAAACCAAAAGTTCCTGAACCAGCTCTGGCACCAACAAAGCTGTCTGCAGATGCTTTAAAGTAGTGTCTGTGCTATATTTTGATTAATGCCTAAACTAAATCTTCGCTGTTCACCTATGATAAGTCAAATGTTGTTTCTCTAATTCACAAGGGAAACGTTGGATTATAAATCATACCGTATAAACTCAACGCCACTTCTAGTAAAACTGCGGGAGGTTTGGCTAAGAATGACCTATTTGCTTTTAAAGAAGAAATTAGCGCTTGTAACTGAGAATTTGTGCTGTGTTAATATGGCTAAGGTGACTATAGTGAGGTTTATGTGTTTTGTTTCCTTTAACTTTCCCTCTCTTCATAGTAATTTTGTTTTCTGAACATTTTAAAGTGTGCTGAGCAGCTGATGTCTGAATACAAAGTTATTAGCAGATCAGATGAGAATGATTCACTTCTGTTTAAACAGCCCTTTGCTCTCCATGCCCCCTGAGAACTCTTATCACATATTTGTCCAAAAAATCCCCACGAAAACTAACAAAAAATCCCTTGCTTTATCCACCTGCCTGGTGGCTGATAGTATCAGCAATGTATCTCTTTATCTCTTGGTTAATGTGCCTTGGTATTCTGAAGGGGGGAAAATTCCAGTAACAGATTCAATTTACATGGACAGAAACTTGAGCAAATGCCAGCCTAGCAGGGGGGCCATTATTCTGCTCTATAAATAAGTTTAAAAAAGAAACACACACACACACACACAAACCTGTGAATCAACATGTTTTGGTCTAATTGAGAGAAAAGCAAGATAGATGAATTTTGAAATGCAAATTATCACCTTCTGTTATTTTAAGTATTGGTTTTGCCAACATTGTGATCTTAAATATAAAGAGTTGTTAACTTTTAAATACAGTAATAATTGTATTCCATTGTTGACAGTCACAATTCAAAAAACAAAATTGGTAACTTTTTTTGTAAAAAGCCATTCTCAGTATGAGAATACCTGTGAGAAAGACAGAATTGTCTACAGCCGTTGCCTAGTCAAGGCTGTCTTCGGGTAAAGCAGATTTAAGTTGAGGATTTTCTCATGAAGAGAATTAAGGTACTTTTTCAGTCTAACCTGTGAAGTGTCATGTTGTAGAAGCAGCTTGCTGGTCTGACATCTTGTGTAAATATGATGTGTGAATGAGATGTTTTATTTACACTCCCCGAGTTCTTGTTCCAGCAGCGGGGATGCTTTCTGTTGCATCCCTGTAGTGTTTTTGGAGGACGAGGTTTCAGAACTGGGCTGCCTTTAGAATCTTTTTTCTTTCTTGTTTAAACAAGTTTTCACCAGACTGTGTTTACTAAAAACTGGAGATTTGCTACTTGAGATCCTACAGCCAAAGGGAGCTTAGCTTCCTAGAAAATGTAAGTAGGAAACTGGCCATCAGTAATGCATCGTATTATTCTGAGGCTTTCATAAACTGTGTGCTATAATCAAGTCTTATTTACACAAAGTAGCATTCACAGAAGCCTACAAATAAATATATGGTAAATTTGGTTTTATGTAACCTGCTGTTACTTGTGCACAGTGCAAAACCTAAGCAAAAAGAAGGCATTGTGTGTAAAGAATTTTGTTCCAAAAAAAAAAGACAAAAATGTTTCAACGTGCAACCTGATTTTTGTACTCCCAAATAAAGATATCACTTTTGCTCTTAAACAATTGAAAATACAGATGCAAAGTGCAGCTGGTCACCTAAAATAGATGGCATGAAAATAAAAATTGCTAGTTGATATCATTAGCCTGCATGCTATAATTTTTATTTACTGAATAAGGAAAAAGATTATTTGCCTCTGTTTACCAAATAGGCATTTGATGCAGAAAAACTGCATATTATTTGTGTATGTGTTTTTCAGTAGGAGTTTGCAGGCACTCATTAAATTTGCTATTCTGTATTATAGTAATTTAATTTGAGTAGATTGTTTAAGAAGCAAAATAACTGTGGTGGATTAAAGTGCCATTGACCCTGAGATGTGTCGAGGGGTGGGCTGGTCTCATGGTTATAGTGTAAGACTGGACTTCCTGCTTTTTACCTCTGACTCTGTCCTAGATTTTTGTGTGACATTAATGTCTCCGGATTATCCAAAAAAGAAATGGAAATATCTGGATAGGTGAAGGAGCTTTGGGCATCAAAATCAGATGAATGAGCTAGCTTGATTTGAAAAACCCTGGCAATAGGAAACAGGATCAAACACAAACATGAAAAATATATGGCTGGTGTGAATAAGGTCTGGATGTACAGAAAAAGTACTGATTCCTTTGAGGCTGGGAGTAGCAGTTTTTCAGCAACCATTTGGAGTGGGACAGCTCTCTAGAGACCCCAGAGTGTCCCACAGAAAACAGTGACAACTGACTGCTCCCTGAATAGCAAAATATCATAAACTTGGAGCTGGTAATTGAAGGCATAGGTTTTGGGAGAGCATCAGGTACTTTCTGAAAAAAGTCTGATCTCAGCCTTGTTGTAAGTACACAGTGTGTTTCAGGTGAAGCACATGGTCTTGTGGTTTTTCTTAGACTCTGTAACTAGAATAAGCAGTAAGATGTACCCAAGCTGTTGATTTGTAAAAATCAGATGTTTTAGTCTGGCTGTCATAAAAGCTAGTTGTTAACTCCAGAAGGAACTGTAGTTTACCTGTGTTTATTTATGTCTGTTGTTATTAGTAGTACTAACATTACAGATGGGACTAAACCTTGAAGATAGCATACAAGATGCCTTGTGAAAATAAACGGAGCTAGCTGTGAGGTTAATTAATGTTTGCTTTGTTTTGATAACAGTAATAAAACTTTGTCTCTTTCGTCACATGATTGTTTTAGAGGAAGTTTTGATTCCATCTTGGGCTGCTAAAAGAAAGAAAGAAAGACCACAGTTCCCTCTATTTTTCCTTTTTTTTTTTCCAAAGAAGAACATAGATGCTCATGTTTTTGAATAACTTTTAGATGAAACTTCCTATTTTCATACTCCATTTGATCTTAGCAAATGTTCATTGGACTTGCCTCACTACTTTATTGTTTAAAGACCATGATAAACTTCTTATACTTAAATATAGATGGTTCAATACTGTGCTTTATAAATTGCTGAAGCATTTTAGGCAAAGCATTATAGCCAGATTGCTTGTGGGATGTTTTATTTAGTGACTGTATCTTATGGTATCTTGGCTGACTGAGTCTGTTGCGAGTGAATTAGGTTGGAATTATTTTAGTTGATTCTCTGCAAATGTTTCTTTACATATATAGATATCAAAAGATGATAAAACAGTAATCTTTTAAAATTAAGTGAGTGTAAGGTAAATAGAATTTCCAGAGTCTCTAATGGTTTTTCATGCAATGTTTATCTTAATGGCCACAGGAGGGGAAAACATTGTATTTCTTTTCAGGATGTTGAACAAGTCCAATTTCTCATGAACATTTTCAGATACCTGATGGTAGTTCAGATGGGTCTTCTTATTTTCCTATCAGTGCAGAATTGATAAATGATACTTGAGAGTATGCTGTTCCTGCTTGCAGTGTGGGGTAAGGGGAAAGCCTTTCCTGATTCCTGGGTGTCTGGGGATGCACTATATCCACCTAGAGCCAGTTTTTCTGTGAGCTGACTGGAGGTGCTTTTTTATTTATTTTTTTTTTAAAATTACTGTTTGTCCTACAAAATTTTTGATGAAGTTTTTTTCTTGGTGTTTCATGAGCCATCTGGCCTGAGTTGCACATAGAATGTCTAAGGCCTCCTGTAAGCCTGGCTTCTTCCATGTTAACTACTGTTTGCCTGTGCTGGTCATGAGGCATTATTGTCAGCCCTGGAGGAAACTGTTTGGAAGAAAATGTGGCAGGTGTTGTAGCAAAAGTCTTTAAAATCCTTCAGCAAGAAGGGTATATATAGGGTATATATTTCAAGTTGCTGTGTAAAGAATGAGAAAAGCCTTGGTTTGCCATTGATAGCTTTATTGAGAATGTGTGTTCAGGAGAGGTGAAGTTCTGCTTTTTCTTCAGAACTGGCACTTCTGTTTAAAATACAAAATGTTGTCAGCTATGTCTCCCTTATCAGGAAGTAAGATATTGCTGTGTGTAATGCAAATATTGAGATAAGTATGGAAACCATAAAGAAATGGCCTTTCAGTTGAGACCAGCTGCTCTGGAAGGAGGACAGTGCAGGGTAGTGAAGGTGTTTACCTGCACCATCTGTCTCTGTATAAACCTGATAGCATTTTACAAATCTCCTTCCCCTCAGTTATCCCAGTGGCTGCCATTGGAATTGCTTTGTGCAGGAATTTAGCATTGCTCTTGACTTGTGCTTCATGGTGCTGGATGACATGGCCATGCTTTGGGAAGGGAGAAAGAGGAAAGCTCTCTCTTTAATGAAATTGCAGTAACGTTGGAAGAGCTATTGACTTTTTTTTTCACCCTACTTTATTATTTCTCTGATTTTCTATTTGAGGATGATAGGAATGTTTTTTTCTGCAAATGTTGTTCTGCCAGTCCTAGAAGCACCGTGTACATGTGTACACATGTTTATTTTTGTACAAATCTGGGTAAGGGCCTTGATTTCAAGGTTCATGAAGGAAAGATTTGGCACAAATATCCCCATGTTATTCACTTAAGCTTATGTGTCACTACCATTTATTGTCTAAATTACTTTGCTGATGGATTGAGATGAAAATGTTTTCTTAGTGAAGGCAGATATTGTAGTTCAGATTTATTGCAATATTGAAGCTTTAAAAAAAGCATATGCCCTGTGTGGTATATTACATTAGCCAGCTACTCTGTGTCCCTCAAAAGCACTTCATAATCTGCAGTTTCTAAATTTTCCCATGATGTTCAGTCAAGATAAAATGCAGTAATATTGATGTGGAATCTTGGACTTATTATGATCAGTATTGCATCAGAAATCATGAGACCTGTTCAAAGGAAGGAAATGTAAACAACATATGTTTATTTGTAGTGTACACAGTGAATTTTAAATTTTCTTTTTTTTTTTAAGGAAAACATTTATTTTAACATTAAATAAGGAAACTTTAGAACATAGGGAAAGCAACTGGAAGGCAGACATTGCATAATAGGAAAAACGTTGAGCTAAAATTTAGTTTTTGTAAAGAAGGGGACTCAGGTGTTGCCCTCAGCTGAGTTTTCCATTTTGTGTTCTGTGTTGGTTCAGATGACTTGTTATGCAGCTTCTGCTTGTGCATGAGAGCCCAGGCAGAGTCCTTCAGCCCTGGGAGAAATCCGTGTTACTTGCCTGTTCTTAATTTATTCCACTCGTGTCATTTTGGTCATGGCCAAAAGTGGATGGAACAGTTCAGTGCTGCTCTTGTCAGAGAACTGCAGTGACATTTGTTTTGGCTTGGCATATATTGAAAGTGTTCTTCCAGTTGAAAACATGAGCTTGGATTTTGAGGAAGTGGACTCTGGTTTGCTTTTTGACTCTTATTCTATATATGTCCATTTGCATCAGTGCTCCTAGTAATGAACAGTTCTGTGAAAGGAGGTACTGTAACTTTGGTTCTTTAGAGAACTGGATCAGCATCTCTGATTGCCAGCATAAAGAGAAATAACAGCAAAACCGATTTTTTTTGGTAGAATTTCTTTTCCCTGTACTCTGAATGATGTATTTTTTTCACATTTAGGTAATTGGTGTATTTTTTTCACATTTAGGTTTTTTTTTTTTTTCAGTTGGGCTGTAACTCATGAGGCCCATTCCCACTAAACACCTTTGGGAAAAATGAATTATTTCCTTCTGTGACATTTTTCTAAAATTTAAGGTGTGTCAATATGGGATAGTTAGTGGAACTGAGAATGTAGTAGTCAATCTTATTAATTCCTGGCTTTGTTGTCCTTATTCTGTAATAAGTGTGTAATTTAATTTAAAAATAAAAATCGTCACTTGTTGGGAAGAAAGCTTCCTTGAACTGAAAAGGCATTTCCATTTAGTAGGTTTCACAAAGAATTGCTCTGAATACCTTTCACCAGCTGGTTTGTGTGGAAAGGCCCAACTTTGGGTTTTTTTTTTTGTTTTTCTTTCTTTAAAGGATAGTTACCTAGAAGGTTGGACTTTCTGAAGGACTTTAAAACTAAATTGCAAGAACACATTTTGATTTTTACACAAATTCTCTCAATTTACTGTAACTTCAGCTTCATCCTGGTGCTCGCATGGGATCTTAAAACATTTTAAAAATGCATGTAATTATCCTGATACAGTTCCTCATGTAGTTGCTGTTACATCTTTGTAAAAGTTTCTTGGTGCTGATAGGAGCATTAATCTGTAAGGAGTGGAACAAATTCTGCTGTGTGGCACCCTTATAGTGACATATCGGTCATTCCAAGGCCATTAAGTGTAGTAAACTTTTCAGTGTGAGGGATGTGCTACCTCAAGAGACAATGTCTGAGCCATCCTTCCTTGTTGCTCTTGCAACAGCAGCCTGAGCTTAGTTCTGGGAGGGGCTGAGCCTTTTCCAGCTGTGTGGCAGCTGCACATCCCTGAGCACAGCCTCTGGCTGTGCTTCCCTGCCTCTGGGGAGCTCTGGGGTGACGCCTCCCTCTCCCTGACCCTGGGCTGGGACTCACCTGGAGCTCTTCTTGGCCATGCTCATGCTAAGCTCCATAAAATGATGAGCAGGATTTTTCTGCCCATGCTGCACTGCTTTTCACAGCAACAGCTATGTGACTGTATGCTAATTGTTGTCCTCTGCTGGGGAGCTGGTGTGGCTTTTGCCACCAAAGCTATTTTAGTGCAGCCTGTGCATTTTTTTGACAGTCAAAATGAAGATTTCATCTTCATTGCAATCTGGTTTTCTGCCTGTTTTAGGGCAGACAGTGTGGTGTGTTTGTATTTAATAATTTTTGTCGTTTAAAGCCTGAGTCAGTGAAGGCCAAGTTTTCTGCATGCATCATGCCACTGAATAGGTGTTTGTGTATGGCCAGGGACTGTCACCTCCTTCTCCCCTCCCTGCTCTCCCTTGTGCCTGTGCAGCAATAACACTGTTGGGTTGGATGCAAGGGGAAGCAACTTTTCATACCAATGTACAGTTTGGGCTGGGCTGTAGCAATACACAGTTACTGGCTGTGGTTATGCTGTTTGAAGCAGATTTGATATCTCTCTATGAGACCATTGTGAAAAGCTCATGGAGGTCTCCCATGGGGATCCCATTAAATGGTGTGGGTTAGCCATGAGACAAATCCTACCCTCAAAGGCAAAACTAAGGCATGCAGTAAACTACTGCACCCCTCCTTGTGCTGCTTTTCTGGATTAGGCCACTCTGATATGTCCAGCTCTTCAGCGTAAATTCTCTCAAAGATGAGAGAATTCATCTCAAAAATTCATCTCAAAGATGCTTTGCTTTACTGTCTGTCATTGTTCAGTTTTGTCCAGAATAGAAAAATCATAACTGTAATGCCTACAAGTCTCGAAAGTGCCTATGTATGCATGGAAAATACAAATTATGCATGAAATGTATGGCGTTGCTGTGCTTGAACAATGCAATCTGTAGGTGGCTAAAGGGCTAACTAAATTGCAGGCATAATGAAAGCTCTGTGGTATTTAGTATATGTTCTGTCAGCATTAAACAGTCACCTTGTAAATATATGTTAATTTTGAAGGTGCAACTGACCTTTTTAATATTAATTGAAATGTCTCATGTTTAGAGGTTGGTGCTATCCTAGAAGAGACAGAAGCCTGTGACTGGTGGAGCCTGGGTGCCATTCTTTTTGAACTCCTCACTGGGAAGGTAGGGCTGGGGGCAAGTGACTCCATAAAAGTGACTTCTTGGCCAGTAATTTCTTACCAGTGGTGTGCCCAGGTGTGATTCCCTTGATTGTATTTCTCTGATGAGCTTTGCCAACCTGAGCACTCTCAATTTGCTTAGTCTGCATGGGACCAGAGAAACAAAACATGTTCAGCCTTCAGCAGAACAGCTTAATAGAGCTGTACCAAATGAAGGACTGAAAAAATAACCAAAACTCTGCTGCCCTCTTAGCTACAGTGAAATCCAAGTTCTCTAACATTCCATCTGTACATGTACAAAACTTTTGCCCTAATACTTCCAGTAGTCTTTCCTGAGACTGTGTAGAAGCCATATATTGTTGTTACACATTAATTCAGTATTTTGAGGCAAAGAGTGCTCGACCAAATCAAACTGGTGATTGGTTGACGGCTCTGCACAAAGAAAGCAAAGTCCACCAAATTCCCAGGCTCTTCAAGTTTGAGCAATAGAACAGAAGCTCTAAGATGTAAATGCTCTAAAGCTCTAACTTAGGGAGCTCCTCAGCACCTGTAGGCATTCCTGCCAGAACCAGTACTTCATACTAGGAAGCACTGAATTTTGGCTTTGTGTGTTAAGTTTGCATGGACAGTAGGAGATAATCCAACACTGCAGTTTTGAAATCAATAAATATGCCTTCCTGCTTTGATTTATTTTTTCCCTTTTTCCTTTTCTCCTCCAGTCTTTGGCTGAGTGTCATCCATCAGGAATAAACACTCATACTTCTTTAAATATACCAGACCATGTATCGAAGGAGGCCAGATCACTGATTCAGCAGGTAGGTGAGGGGGGAATTTGTTTTCTCTATGTGCATGTGTGGTTGGGACAAATACTTATGTACCTAACTTGTTCTGGTGAAGTAAATGTAAAACAAGAAAGCTGCTGGTAGAAACATGGATGGCCCTTTTATCAGCACTGATGAATTTTGCCCAGTTGTCTTGTTGCATTTGCAAACTTTGACTTCTGCTGCCAGCTGGGTCTGTAGAAAACTGGAGTGCTTTGCCATTTCTTCAAAGAACAAGTTTGGCAAATGCTTTGGAAACACCTGCTGGTGATGCACGAACATTTTAGGAATTCTGCCCTAAATGTTCATGGAAACATTGTAGTGAAATAAAGTAAAAAATACTGATGCCAATTCAGCAGAATAGCTCAAAGTGCTATGAAACCTGTAGCACACTGATTTGAAGTTATGACCTTGCTGTGGTTGAAAGTGTGTAGCTCTCCTCCAGGAAACATTCTGGATGCCATTTTTAAAGAAAAGTACTTTAAATGGTGAATCCAATGACTTTTGTAGTCAGAAGATAAGTGGGTAGGTTGGACAAAAGGCAAAATTGTAATATATAGACAAGCTTCCAGACTGATA
The DNA here is from genome assembly GCF_023055355.1 of Agelaius tricolor. Taxonomy (NCBI): domain Eukaryota; kingdom Metazoa; phylum Chordata; class Aves; order Passeriformes; family Icteridae; genus Agelaius; species Agelaius tricolor. The sequence continues at coordinate 22,353,158 of NW_027269261.1, read as the reverse complement.
CACCATTTTTAAATAAATGGGAATAGTACTGTTTGATGGTTTTAGTTTACTCTAGCTTTACGTAGTCATAACTGAACATATAGTACAGGGTCTTGAAATTCAATTAATGCAGTCTTCCTGCTAATTAATTTTGACATAGCTGTGGAAGTGGTGCCTAGATCTGACCTGTTCCACTTAAGAAGAATAAGCAAGATAGACGAATTGTGCTGTTCAGCTTTGAAGAGGATCTTGCTAGCGGGTGCATAAATAGTGGCATGACTTAGATGTAGTTTTGAGCAGAGCAGAGTGTACAAAGTATTTCTTGAAGAAAACAAAGGAAACAGAATTTGAAAATTCAGTGAATGAGAAGACCCAGTGACAGATTGATTTCTGTGCTGTTATGGTGAAATGGTTAGTGGAAATGGAACTGTATGTTTGGACACCACCTATTTTGACTAAGTGACATGAAGTCACTGAAGGTGAAAGTACATATTTGGCAAAGGTAGAAAGGGAAATGATTAAAGAAAAATCCCATTTCTATATAGTTGGATGGTAGCAAATTTTTACGTTCACCCGCAGATGCCATAAGACAAATAGCTGAAGGAAAGCAAAATCACATTTAATGAAGGGAGTTCTCCTATTAAGACTAGAAGACAAATGAAGTCATCCAGTCCATGTGTCCCTGCCAGTGCAAGATTCTTTTTTGCTGTAGACTAATACTAATTGGTAGTAATACTACTAATAATAATACTGTTATTAGTACTACTATTAGTACAATTCTAATGTATTGCTTATTTTCACATATGCCAAAGAATGTCTCTTTTGCCACTGGTGGGTTTAAGTGGCAAATGTATTTCTGCCACTCACAGCTGTTTTCCAAGGCCATGTCTGTTCAGAGAGCAGTCTCCCCAGTGCCTGTTAGATCAAGCTGTCTGGTGTAGGGTGGTGACTTATCTGGTGGAGGTTTGGTTATATGAAGCAGTAAATCACATTTTTGTTGTGTGACTATCCAAGGAAGCTGCCATTCATTGTTGAGGAAGCCTTGTCAGGAAAAGGAAGAGAGCTCTCTTGGCATGGATAGCAATTTGTCATTGTGACTTTCCTTCCCCCCACTGCCAAGGGTAAACAGGTCAAAACATCACAGAGTAACTCTCTGGGATCAGTGTTCAGCTATACAGAAAATTGTGTCAGGAGTTGTCTCCTGCTGTGGCTTCCAGTCCAGGTGACTTCATTGTAAACATCTTCTTCATTTAACCAGCATCTGAAAAACAGAGATCTGTTTATTTCTGCTGAAAGATAAAGTTGTTTTTTGATGTTGGTTAGGAATTTTGCACTCAGGCTTTTGTTTTCGGGAACCTTCAAGTTCTACTACCAACAAAACATGCAGTGTGACTTTTCAATAGGTGTCTGTTTCAGTTTACATTTGTTTCTGAGATTAAAGTTATTCTGGAAGGACAAACTCCAGAAAATAAGTGACCATGCATGATTTTCCTGTGCTGGTGCTGCCTGTATTTCCAGGGAAGACTGATACACCCTGGCTGCATCTGTGGCTTGTGGGAGATACCAGAGCAGCACCATTCACTGTCAGCAAGCTACTTTTACTGTGTGACACTATGACTGCAAATAGCAGAGCCATCTTAAAATGTGTAAATTCCTATGTTTATGGATGTAGGCTCACTTAGATGTTGACTGCATCAAGATATGAATACACATTTTTCCAAGTGACAACTGGGAGAAGTTATCCTATTAGCTGTTGCAGAAAAAGCAAGCAAGAGATCATGCCTTTGTACTGGCTGTAATTGAATAGAGTATAAACACTTGAAAACTGCAAAATATGTTTGTGTGTCTTTATTAGTCTCTTTGGAGTTTACCTATGCATTCCCTTTTATATGGATTGGTATCTTTAAACAGATGTAAATATTGTGATTTCCTTTTCACATGAATTCAGCATGTGATGTACAACTAAAAAGCAAATGAGGTGCTGAGTTTCAGGAAATTTCCATGAAGCCATTAGGCTGTTTTGTTTCTTTCACTGGGGTTTTGACTTTTCAGTTTTAGGCCATTTGTAGAACTCTTCAAAACTTTTTTTTTTTTTTTTTAGGAAATGGAGAGCTGGCTATGTTATCCTGATATTTTAGGACCAACTCGAAATTTATGAAACGGAAAGTTACAGACTGCTATCCCTGATGTAGCCATACCACAGTGGTGTGAGCAAAGGTTAACATGAAGCAAACGCAGCGTCCAGAGTTCTACTGATGCAGGCTCTGGCTGCTGCTGTCTCTTTTTAAAATGAGGTTACACTTGAAATGAAGTCCCAGTGTGCAGTGCTTCAGGGAATTGCATGCTGTGATCAGTAGTCTCTGAAGACTGTAAGACTGATACTCAAGGAAAGGAGAGTCTTCTTCCATTTACTGGATTTTAGGAATTTCAAGTATGCTTTTGCACTCTTGAAAGTAATTCATAGAGCAGGAAAACAGTAGGATGTCCCTTACCTTAGACCTTTCTGGAACTTTTAAGCAGTTGTTTTTGTTCTTACTCACTGAATCATGTGTTTTTTTCTTTTATGTCAAGCTTTTGCAGTTTAATCCTGCGGAGCGTCTTGGTGCTGGCGTTGCTGGTGTTGAAGACATCAAATCTCATCCATTTTTTGCCCTTATAGAATGGGCAGATCTGCAGAGATGAGAGACACGTGCCCTCTGAACAAACTCAGGTCAACTGGACAAGTTTCTCTGGCACAGGAGCACCCTGACTTGCTTCCTTTGGATGTCTCAAACCACTTGGACGTAATGGCTAAGGGATGCTGGAGCAACAGAGCCAGAAGTGAACACTTTTAACAGGAATCACTGGTTGTACAGGGTGCTGGCTTATTTTTACCACAGCTGGTTGCTACGTGTGTGTGAGTCCTTTCATCAAAGGAAGGTTTTTGAGGCAACTCCTGGGCAGCATGTTGGGCTCTGCCAGATAAGCAGGGCCAGGAATGTCGTCCTGGTACTTTGTCCTGTGATGGAAGTGTCTATAGACAGTTGAAAGTATTTTTTTATTGTGTCAATAGACCATTTCCCTATGCTAAGTGCAGCTCTTGGGGGGGTAGGGAAGGAAAAAGCAAATAATTTATTAACGGTATATGCTAAAGAAAATACTAAATAAAATACTAAAATGCTTTATGCAAAAGTTGACACATTAAAAATAATATATCCATTAAAAATTAAGAAAGCTGTTGCATAATACTGCGGAATGTGTCTTGAAAATAGCATATCATTTCCCATTCTGGAAAGAGCATATAAAAGGCAAATAATGCTGTCAAGTGTTGTACTTTGTTGGCTGGCAATGTCTGTTTAAAACTCTTGACTGTTGTATTTGATGAGCTACATGTTAAAGTCACTACAGAAAGGGAAATCTTCTTTTCCTCAGCTGGATAAACACTGCTTTATCACTCTAATAAGGAGCAAGAACACATAACACTAAATAAATATATAGATAAAAAAGGAAAAACTCTTCTTTCATCGCTGCAGCCACTGCTTTATCACTTAATGAACTTTACTTCCTCTAAGTGTCCTATTTTTAGCTGCTACTTCAGGAAAAAAACCTTTCTGGTCGTGTTCTTGTGCTTGAGGAAGCTTCTGAACTCCCCAGTTTGTTTGTTAATAGTCTTAATAAATCAAAGAAAGCCTTCACCCACTCTGCTGCTTGAACAGGAAGAAGCCGGGGATTTGCTCATGCCAAATGACTAAGTGACATCTCTGAGCAAACCCTAGTGGGTAAGACTTGGGCAGGAGCTAATTAGCTGACCTGTTTGTTTGCTAGAAATGTCTGGAGAATGGGAGAAGAATATAAGACATGCAGAATATTTTGCTGAGTGCTGCTAGTGCTGCTAAGCAGCCATGCCTGTATGGATTCCTGATGTACGAACGCTGTACACTGCAATGTACAGATTATGTATCCGTGGGTTTTTTCCTAAATATTCCCTTTGCTTGCACTCTTTTTTCCTCCCTTTTCTTCCTCTGCCCAGCTTTATCCGGAGAACAAAGGGCAAATTCCTTTGGGAAAGTGAGGTGACAGCAACGATTACTGAATTTACAACTCAAAAAAAAAAAAAAAAAGTATCCTTCCATTTGTATTTTAGCAGTGTATTTTATGGGCACTCCCAAAAGTGCATCTGTACAGTCTCCATCTGTTAGACACCAGGTCGATGTATTCAAATAAAGTGGAAAAGGAAAATGCTTCACTTAAACAAAGGAAATCTGGAAACTTTTTTTTTCCTTTTAAAATTATTCCACTCCCCTCTATTTTTTTTTTCTTCCCTTTCTTGTGATCACCAGGCCAGCAGAGGGGCTGTCACAACACTGCAGGTTGTAACCAGGTCACTAGTATCACTGCCTAGCCAGGGCTGTCCAAGATTACATCACCCACAGAAGCTGCGTTTCAACCCGCCACCCTCTGGCTTCATAACAGGAACTCCCTCAGGTGAGCCACAGGAACAACTTCCTGTGTCGGAAATCTCTAATGCAGAGAGCAAGCTGATCCCCAGCTTCCTCCCAGCACTGCCCTGGCTGGGACTCTGGAGAGGGCTCCTCGCTCAAGGAAAGCCTCCCTCCCCTCGGCCACCTGACTCCCCCCTTCCCTGGGGCTCTCCAGCCCAGCCACCAGATAATGCCCCTGCCTGTGTTGATCTGTCCCATTGCATTTGCCTGGTGATAACTGTACAAAAAGTATTTTCCATGTTACTTGGAAATGCTATCATGTTCAGGTTGTGCTCGTGTGCTGGCTGTAAGCAAAGGCAGGATAAGATAGCACGGGAGCGCAGGCTGGTTTCTGTGAGCAGCAGCAGGAGAACCCTGTTCTGGCAGAAACCAGATGATCAGTCATTCTCATTGCAAAGCATTTGGTTTAGTTAATGACACCAACATATTTTTTCAAGTATGTTAGTAGTGAGGAAATCTAGATCATGGAAAGTAGAAGGAATGGCAGTATGACTTGCCAGAAATGAGCTTTTGAGATGCTACAAGTATTTGTAACATTACCACTGACTCAGATAATTGTTTGTCAAGGGAAGCATGGTCTGGAGTTAATTGCACAAAACCAATCCTGCTTCTATTTTTATTTTTTCCTTGAACATGTATTATGTTGTATTGGTGTTTACATGTATTCCTTTAATAAACAAAACCTTTCAAACCTATTTCAGACCTTGGCTTTCTGAACTTCATATTTAGTTCTTGAAGACTGACCTTACCGGATCGGTGCTTTTTGTCCTTTGCTTTAATGAGTTGAAATGCTCTAGATACCTTATTTTTGGTGCCTGTTACAAAGCCCTGTGATGCACACCTCCATTTGGATGAGTGTTCATTCCCGCTTTCTTCTGTTACACCTAATAGCTAACAGCAAAACAAATCAGTGCTTTCTTTTTTTCCCCACAAGAATTAGCTACAGTCTATGTAAAACATGGTAAAATAAAGCTATAGATTTTCCTATTCTCCTCTGGATGTTCGGGTACAGCAGATTACGCACTTAGGGCATCTCAAAGTGGTAATTCTTTGCATCCTGTTGAACCCTGTAATATTCTTTGTGTCCTACTAAGAAAAACTGGGATACAAAATGTTCAAAGGCTTGCCCTGGGTAGAATTGCTGTGAGGTAAGCCTGGGCTCTACCCAGACCTATAGGAGAAAGTGCATCTCATGAAATAGAAGGGACATAACTTTGAATGGCTGTATTCACAGCTTCTGTTCTTGTGGCACAGCTCCTGTGTCTCCTGTGAAAATCACCTCGCAGACAGCAGTCACTGTCATGCTGACTCCGGGCGCACCTTTGGGATGCTGAGTTGGCAGGGTTACCCGTGCCGGAACATCCACCCGGCTCCTCTCGCCAGTGCTAACCTGTTCCTTGGTGTGTCCCCGCAGCGAAGGGCACTGGGATGAAGAAGGCTGGGGAGGTCAGCTCTCTCTAAATGAAGCACTCAGCATAACAAGGTACAGGGAAGTGCGAAGTAAACCACTATAGGATTTTTTTTTTTTGAGTGTGGTATCATTTGTTTTCTCAAGGACGCTGAGTAGGAAGCTGGAGAAACAGAAACTTCCTCTGTAGTGAGATTTATGGTAGGGATTTTAGCAATAAAATGAAAAAGTACAATTGTTGGTTTCTTTGGGTTTTTGCTTTCTGTGAGGGCTGTGCTGTGAGCTGAGTGCTCTGGCTCCTGGCTGCTGCCTGGTCCTGTGCTCCATGTCAGGGGCCATTTCCTGGGCCCTGGCACGTGCCATCCTGTGGCTGGGCACCATCCCCTTCCTCCAGTCAGCAGCACCTCTGGCAGCTAGCCCTCAGCTCCATGCATCTGCTGAGCCACCCGTGGCTTTCACATCAGAGCCCCACAGCTCTTTGCAGGCCTCAAGAAGTTTGGTGTGTGGGATTGGTTTGCTGCAGCAGCGCCCTGCTGAATGTTGCCCGTTCCCTCCCTCAGAGGTTTGTTCCCTGAGCACTGCCATGCTTGCTGCCTGGTGTCCTGAGGGGACTGTGGGAGATGCCGCTGGAGAGGCCCTTGCATGGCCGGGGCCTGTTCTTTCCCTCAGCCACGCTCCCACCCAGCAGCCTCCCACAGGCCCTGCTCTGCGGTGGTTCGTGGCACCACGTACATTTTTAATGGTGGCTGTTTGGCACATGCCCCCCAATGAAAGGTAGCTTGGGGTGTAGTGAGGACCAGATCTAGGGCTTTGGCCACCTTGCTGCCTGAGGACCTTCTGTGTGGTTGTGCCTCTAGGGCCGGTCCCCCTGTGGGTGTCAGACCATGGCGCTGCATGGGGATAGGGCTGTGGCAAGGGTGAGCTCCTGCTTAGGGGAGTGGGTCTGGGGCCGGGGGGGAGTGAGGGATGGGCCAGGCAGCAGCAGGGATGCTGGCAGCCCCCGGGACAGGGTGCTTCACGTGGCTCCAGCTGCCGTTTGGGAAGGGGTGGCAGAGCCAACTCCCAGAGGGGGAATGGGACTTGCTTAAAAGGTGCCGAGCAGCTGCTGCTGGCAGCAGGGGTTGAGACTGGCAGCGCAGGGCTGGCTGCTGTGCCTCAGGGCCGGTGGAGGGCTGGTTCCTGCCTGAGCCATCTGCATGAGCAGAGCTGGGCAGCCCTGGCCCAAAGGTTGCATTGTCCTCAAGAAAATCCCAACTTGTGAGTGGCAAAGCGGTGGAAGTGATCCCACCGCTTGCTGGTGCTGTGCAGTGAAATCTCCTGCACCCCTGCTGCGGGGCAGAGGAGGCTAATCAGGGCACAGCAGAGAGGATGCTCCAGACTCCTGGCAGCGGGTGACAGCTTGATGTGCTGCCCCAACAGGACCTCACTGTCTCTTGGCAGATCAGAGGCTCTCCTTCTCCAAAGGCCGCTCTGTCTCCATCTTCTTGGCCCAGGGACCCATCAGGGGGGATTAGTGCTGCTGCCAGAGGACTGCAGTGGCTCTGTGATGTATGGGAAGGCTGGGGACACGTGCAGCTCTGGGCAGTGAGGAATTGGTGTTGTCTTGGGTAGGCTGTGGGTGGTCACCTTAATGCTTTGCTGCTGAGATCCAAAGGGTGGCAAGTTTGAGAAAAGTCTTTTGGGGGTAATAAGCTAGACTGGGCTGTTGCCAAGTGGTGGAGCTGGGTAAAGATGGACCAGACAGGGAACAAGCAGTTGTTGAGGTCAGCGGTCTTCCTTAGCAGAGCCTTGCTAACCTCTTTTTGCTTTGCCTTGGAGAAGAGATGTTTTGCCTTGATACAACCTCACTTGTGCCAGTTTCTCCCATCCCCTTCCATGAGCTGAGCCATTTATTTCCAGGGTATTTTCTAGGTTTCCTCAGCTCTCTCCATCCATGTCCTGTATTACATACTCCAGCCTTCGTCATAGATTTTCTTGCCCTTTCTGTGCCCTTGATTCTGAAATGCTGCCCCAAAATGCTGGGACACAGGAGCAGATTATTAAATGCAGCTGTTATCCCCATGCACTGGTGAAGCAAAGAGAGATGATTACTCCCACAATATGAAAGTAGAGGGATTGTAAAAGCGTTGGGAAATTGGTTCCCCCAGCAGTGTGTGAGTAACGAGAGTTTTACGGCACCTCGCGCAGCGCTGGGATAACGAGGAAGGAGCTTCCATGAGAGGGACCGGTGGTGTGCCATGATTTAGAGCATGGCTCTGGCCAGCCATGCTCCACTTGGGGTCTTGCTTGTGCTCTGTCCTTGCCAGCTCTTAATCTTCCTTTATAAACCAGGCATGGAGAAGAGCTACTTCAACAGCATGGATCATGAGCCAAGTGGCACATACCCTTTCTACAGATTTTAAAATTTCCTACTCTGCTGCCTTGGTCTCCATCCTTTCCAGAATCATGTCTTCTTTGGCCTCAGAGAACTCCCCTGCGACCAGCCCCTGCCAGGCCCAGCAAACACAATAGGGTGAGGTGAGAGGTGAGTTCCCCTGAGAAGGACCCTGGCTGCTCTGGCTCCTTGCAGGCCCTTGACAGGTGCTCTGGGATACTGCAGAATCCTGAGTTAATCACCTTCCCAGGGTAAAGTAACCTCACAGTGTGAAGTCCCAGCCCCATTAACATCACTGGGAGTTCTCCCATTGACTTTTCTGGGGTCAGGAGCTTACCTTTCAATTACAGAGAGAAGACAATTTCATTGCAAACAGGTATAGAAAGCTTGTTTGCTTTCCTACTTTAAGCACACCCATGCAGTTTCAGTCCTGGTGTTAGTGAAATAAGCATGGTGTATTTTTTTTTGTTTGGTTTTTTGTGGTTTGGTTTTTTTTTTTAATGTTGTTTTGGTTTCTTTGCTATTCTTGTGGGTGCAGTTAATATGGCTGTTCAGTTACTCTCCCTGGCCGGGGTGAGGTCTGCTAGTCTTCCCTCAGCCTTTGATGTGCCTCTGATTTACTGTGGGGGCCTCCCTATAAAACAGGGAGGGCATTTTGCCTGGTGGCAGAGAGGGAAGAGTTACTGAGAGCCTGCCCTGCGTTTTAAGGCTGAGAAGTCTTTGATGAGCAGGGTTGCACAAGCCCCGTTAGGGTGACTGGAGCGCAGAGGGCTGAGAAAGGCAGGCATCTGGTTTCCTCATTATTTCTTTTCATAAATAATCCCTTGTCCTTGCACCCTGCACTCTGACAGCATTTAGAATATGCCGGGCGGGTTTTTTTTCTTCTCCTCTCCGAAACTTATTCATTTGGAGGGCGATGAAACAATAGGTTTTTGTCTAAATCTTTACCAGTGAAATTGTCAGGAGAGATTTCCGCCCCCCGCTCCCGTCTATCTTCCTTTTGTCTCCTTCAGTTGTCGGGGTCAGGATTGGCCGCCAAACGGAGCCCGCAGTTGCTTTTCCAGGCCCCAGATGCCAATATGTGGCAGCATCTGGCTGGTTGGCAGGCGCCGGGCAGTGGTGCTGGCCGCGCTGTCAGGCGGCGGCGGTGGCGCTTGGTGGGCGCCCTGCTTCTTTGAGGATGTGGTCCCAAGCAAGACCAGGGATAATAATTAAATCTGCTAAAGGAGGTGAATTATCGGCTGGGGCGGCTGCTGTTGGGAGCTGCGCCGGCCCCCGGCCCTGGGCTTTTTTGTCCTCGTCAGCAGCATCCCGTGTCACCTCACCTTCTTGTGCTGTGAGCGTTTCAGGTGCCTTAAGGCATGGAGCTCCTTGAAAGAGAAATACAAATCACTAAAAATGTAGAGATAAAACCCTCTCCTTAGAGGCCATGTGTTTGGCATGGGAAACACACGATAACAGCTTGCTTTAGAAAGGTGACATTTCCACTGAAGGCTGAATAATAAAAAATGCATTAGACTTTTGTAATGAAGACAGCTTCTGGGACCGGGGAATCTACTGCTTCCTTGAAATATATGCGTGGGAGCTCTCCCTGGCCCTAATGGGTGTCACATGTGGCTCTGGCTACATTAATGTTGCAAGCTCTATTAAAAGGGATTGTCAGTAGCCCTTCACGTGCGGTGAATCAAAGCTGTCTTTCCCTAACTTTGCTTTAGCTCAGGCTTGTGTGTGTAGACTGACTTGCCCAGGGTTAAGTCACTTTTAATATTAAGACAGATAGAAAAGATTCTAATACCTTTTTTCTTTCTTTCTTTTTTTTTTCCCCCTCTCCCTTTTAATTCAGAGCTTGCTGGTGAAGGACTCTGGAGGGATGGGGAAGGAGGAGACAGCCAGGCAGCTTAAAGAGGCCTCTGAGGGTCATGTTGAGTCTGTGCTATTATGTTCCAGCGAGGAGAATAGCTTTATTGACAGACAGCTGTTTGACTCCTGCAGCCACACAGTATTTGCTGCAGAGCTGCATAAATACCGAGCTCATGTTGACAAATTCCTCGTCAGTGCAAGATAGTTAAACCTGCTTGTTTAATCATTTGTGTGCTCTTACCTCTGCTGCTCTGAAAAGAATGAGCTGCTGTTTTACAATACAATGCATGAGAAACCTTTAAATGCTCAGAGCTGTTTCACTTGAGGTTTTCAGGGTGTGTTTTTATTTAGACCCTCTTGGAAACACAGTACTCTATTTTTTTTTGGTCAATTAGGTTTTAGAAAAAATCTTTTTCTCTCTCATTTTTTTTCCCTCTAGAAAGTGTATAATTTTTGGTTTTCAAATAAAAAATATCTGGCAAGCTGAATTTACAATGGAGGTATCAGCTCTCTTGGCAGACCTTAGGTCCTGTCTGCGATGTGACACCAGCACTTGCACAGCCCCTTTAGGAGTCCCACACCTTGGTTTGCAGCACGTGTGCAAAGGCACGTGAGGATTTATGTTTTGGTTTGGCTTTTCTGGCACAGGGATATGGAACCTGTGCTACTGGTCACCTCCTGTCTGTAGCTCAGGGGTGGCTTTTTGACCTCACACCCATTTCACAATAATATCCACCTTCATAGCAGCATACTATCTTGTCACATTGTTGGCCTCATCTCTGGAAATGTAGTATCTAAAATTAAAGATTTGTTTCCGTTTTGGAAATTTTCTGTTGACCTTTGTCATTTGAACAGGTAGAGAGGTGTAAATCAGGGCTCCTGCCACACAGTCAGTGGGAAAAAAGAGAGATGTCTTTGGAGATTTTCTTTGGACCCTCTTTACAGTGTGGCATCTCTTTAGTCCTTTCAAAATGTTTCTGGTGCGTAAGTGATTTTTGAATCAAAAGGTGTATTATTGAGGGGGGACCAAAAGAGAAGGCCTCACTGAAATGGGAGCCTATTGCTCAGTTGTACAAAAAATGTAGAACTGTCAAGTTGGTTTTTAGAGAGATGGGTTGCTATGTTTATGTGGCAGTGAAGGAGATGTGCATTTCTTTCAGGATCACAAATAAAGCTGTGCATGCTTGAAGTGGTTGGTACAGGCAAGCTGTCTGTCTTATATTTGTAACTACTTATGGAGCTGAACCCAGTGGTGCTGCTGGGTTTTGACACTTTTTATCAGTTTCCCGGCAAGTCCAGGCCAAGCCAACATTGTCTGATGTTTTAGTTTTAAGTCCTGGAGTTGGTGCAAGACATTGGTTATATTGAGATTTACACTTGTGTCATGATGATTGTGCCCTATGGAAGGACACTTCACCTGGCCAGCTGGGTCTGATGAGTCTGCAGAGATCAGCATGCAAAGAAATCAAGTTTCCACTGATTTCAGAGAGTACAGGTAGGTTTTTTTTTCATTGATTTAACTAAAAAGCCCAGCATAAAATACAGTCGTAGGAGTAGGGTGCAGCTTTGATTATTGGCTAGACCAGGCACCCTCACTCGAAGCCTGAGGAGCCTGGACAGCTCCTACATTACTTCCAAGGGAATATCTCCTCCTCTTCTCTCCATATATGTGCCTCCTGAGAGGGTTCCATTTGCAACCAAGTTATTCATTGAATGTTGGTTATATCATTCACATGACAACAGTTTTTACTTTCATTTATTTTTTAGTCTTTTTCTAGATGGACTTGGTCCTAGCCACCAAAAGGGCGGTTTTCTGCAGAAATGCTGGCTTTCTTTCCATTCTAACATTTTAAAAGCATGTTCCCTTCTTTTTAGTACAGCATTATATCTTGTATGTTGGGGCCCAAGAGCTGTACAAGTTTATGTGGCTATTAAAATATTTCTATATGAATGTGAAATATTAAAAACATCCCAATATTCTGAATGAGATTAGGAGCTTTGGAAGAATGAGAATCACTTTTGGCTTAAAGCATAATTCAACCTTCAGCTAGGCCTTTTTAAACAAAAGCTTTCTTTCTGTCCTTCATCTTTCATCATTTTAAGAGACTAACTGCAGAGCTCTGACAGTCAGTTGAATTCAGAGTCCACCTTCAGAGCTGGGTCAGTACAGCGTCCAGAAGATGACTGAAAGCAGAATGGGTTTCTTCAGGTTTCCATCTTTTAACACTGCTGTTGATAGTATGACTGTTGTTCCCACTGTTTTTTTTGAACAGGATTTTTGGCTGGAGGCTAACTTTTTTTATTATGCAAAACCCAAAGCACCAAGAATTCCTGCCAGTAGTGGGGCTTGTATAGTCCCCATTCCAGCTAAGTGTGAATTGGACCAGCTGGAGTAGGACACCAACCCAAAAGTCTGATGGATAAGAGAAAGAATCCTGTTCTGTCTTCAGTGAGGTAGCACTATTTTGTCTTTATGCTGCAATCTCACCCAACCCATGTGGAAGCCTGAAGGAGGGAACACTCTCAGCCCCAGAGAACTGACAGCTCTAATGGCCTCACATCAGAGGGCCTGAAAAAATGGGGCTGAAGCTGAAAAAATGTTTGGTACCACTGATCCTGCTGGGACTGAGCTCTTCAGTCTCTCTTCAGGTGCCTGATATTTCCCAGATGCCCCCCAGCCCAGTGCTGCCCTCACCCTAATAACAAAGGTGTAAATGACTTATATCCACACACCACACCTTTCACTCTTGTTTTCCTTGCTCCTGAATGATAAGAACCCCCTGTGCTGGTGTCCAGGTGTTGCTGCCATGGGAGTCCCAGAGGATGATATACAGCACATACCCTGAGCACTGGGCAGCTCTGCTGCAGGAAGTCAGAGATTTTCTAGCATGGAATACAACAGGCTTTTCTGCAGTCATCATGGAGAGAGCGTTTGCCCTGGATGTGTGCAGCTCATTTGTTACAAAGCAAGCCGTGTTCCTGGTGTGCCACTCTATGCACAATGCTTATTTATTCCAGCCCTTAATCAGAGCTGGGTCACTTCCCTCTAAGGAAAACATAAAGGTCTTACAATGGTTTTTTTAGGAATTAAAGTTGTAACTCCTCCTCTGAAGTCTTGATTCAATAGCATTGATGTCACAATACTGTAAGAAATAGCCATTATCAACCGAGCTCCAACCAGGTAAAACCCACTGAAGGAATTTTGTCTGGAGTGGTCAAATTTCAGTGCAAACACAGAGGGTCAACTTGTGACACTTGGCTCCTGTGTTCAGTTCATAAGCATCCCAGTGTATTTGCTTTGCTCTCCCTGTCATTTTCCTCCTCTGTTCCCCTGTCCATACATCAGTGTCAGGGAGTTCAGACATCACAAGGGCCGGTGGTTTTTTTATTATTTTTGTAACACCTAATGTGGAATTTTGCATGAGCAACACTCCTTCCTGTCGGCTCTTGGAAACTCTTTTGTGTTACGTCCGTCCTTTCTCTGAAGTAATCGCTCAACTATTTCTAGCAATAAAATATTCCTCTGTAGTGCCATCAGGTATGTTAGAAAGATTAGTGCAAGATCTGAAGGCCCTGTCCAGCTAAATTCAACAAAACTTCCATGGCTTTTAATGCTCTCCTTTTTTATTTCACTGCAGATATTTTCTGTGGACATGGAGTAGGAAAAAGGCTCCCAGATACTCCCCAATAGACACAAGCTACAGAGAGGCTGCACATTGTCTGAGTGACGTGCCAAGGGGCAGGAACAAGAGTCTGTGCCTATCTACAGCCTTCTTTTCCGTGTTTTGCTGTTTTTTGTTGTTTTTTTTTAAAATTAAGTTAAAAAACACAACACCAAAGATTTGTCTAAAATTTGTTAGGCTACTGGGAATGGGACCTGCCTCTTCTGTTGGCTGAAAAGGCAGTGGGTTTTTTATCTCTCCACAGCTGAGGAAGTGAGGAGAGAAGCCATTCTCAATAAGGCAGTTTGAAAATCTTGGTGCCTAAGATGCATTTGGGGGAGGGAAGGTTTTCCTAAGATATTTAAACATTCACCTGACTAATGATGGGAGAAATCACTTCCTTTGCTCTCCCCTCAGGATTTGACACAAGCTGAAATAGAGCTGAAACTCCTGACAATTATTAAGAAATCCTTAAAAATGGAGAAGTGACAGAATTGAGGGTCATACTGTTTTCCATGTCACCAGTTGCACCAGCTGGAAGTGCACATGCAAGCTGAACTTATTGGCAGTGGTTGCTTTGATCTGACTTTGGGAAGCATGGAGCTGGTCTGTCAGCACTTGTTGTGGAAAAAACCAGCTCCTCTAGCTTTAACAGGGGAATCAGCTCCTCTATGAGTTACAGTGCTAGTGATGAAACAACTGCTTGGTTTTGGCTTTTCTTGGGTCTTTCTTCAGCTGGACTGTCTGGAGAGGCTTCCTCCCAAGTTCCAAAGTCTCTGCTCCCTAGGGAGGAGCCATGTGTGTGCAGCTGCCCCTGGCATGGCTCCCTGACTGCCCCAGTCACTGCCTTGCTCTACACTGCTGTCTCCTGTGGCTTTTTATTATATATTTAAAAACAAAAGTTTACTTCAGATTGAGAGTATTTTTGTGCAGCACCTTTTTTTCTTTTTTTTTTTTGTTTTGTTTTTGTTTGACAGCCATGACAGCCTCTCCTCATTATTATGGAAAATATAGGGTTGGTGGTAATTACTATCTGAGTATGAATGGGAGCAGAAGTGGGCATAGACTGCACTGGCCTTTCTTTGACAAGGTATAACTTTCTTCTGAATTTCCGTGTTAATTAATGCTTATTTAAAAACCACTTTAATTGGCAGTAAACATCTCAACTTTTTGTACTCATTAAAATGCACCCATTGATGTGTGATGGATTTTTTAAAGCTTAATTAACTTTCTTCCTGTATATATAACCTATAATAATGACAAATACTGGAAACTGCCTCCCTTTCCCCCCCTCCCCTATTTTTTGCCCTCCCCTTGATATTTCTATCACTTGAGGAAAGGCTATAAAAATGTATCCTGACTTGGCCAGGATGGGGGGGACCTCCCTGGGCACAATAATTCAGCCACTCAGAGACTCCACAGAGGCTGAGACTGGCCAGGGGCTACAGACACCTGCCCTGCATGCCCATGCCCTATCCTGTGCCTGCTCGTGCAGCCCAGGATGCCCACCATGCCCTCACTCTTCTCCCTTGTGGGTAGAAATTGGATCCTTCTCCTACCTTCACTGTGGGTCATTCATCACCATTTTTCAAAAATAAAATTGCTGGGGAAACTTTTTCTCAGGTAAGCTTACAGACATTTTCTTCCCTGAAACAAACCAGAATCTTTCAATGAAAATTGATTTTTCTAGTTCTTTTTATTTTCTTTTTTTTTTCTTTTTTTTTTTTCTTTTTCTTTCTTTTTTTTTAATAGATTGAGACAGGTTTATCTGCATGCACATGTGTGAATGCCAAGTCAAAAGAACCAAGGAGCCTCTAATAGTGTGTCCTGGTTTAGGGTTTTCCTCTTCCTCCAATTTTCACCCCATATCTAAGCCACTGAGAAGGATTTTGTGCAAAACTTTCCAGTGCAATGAAGAGAACCATGGTTTCAATTTCTAATTTTTAAGTGTCTCAGCATTTTGGACTATGAAATTAGACTCTTGAATCACTTTTGAACATGAGATGTTGGTACTTTTTGCAACTGTGATCCTTTGTACACAAGTGAAATTACAAGCAGAACACATTACAGTAATTCATGAAAATATGCAAATTGCTTGGTTCAGCTATTACACACAGATCATTTCCCAGTCTTTCTTTGCAATTTATGGAATATTCTTGTTTAAGGTGGGTAGATCAGAAGTTTTAAAGTGGGCAGTTTGGTTTGTGAAGCACTTCTAGTGAGTAAATTTTAAATGCCTGAAGCAATGATTTAATTTCCACAAGTACTTAATATCCAAAACCTCCTAATATCTTCATCCAAATGTAAACCTGTTTAAAATACCTTGTGGAATGCTCTTCATTCTCCTTTGCTCTGTGTGCTTTCTCTAACCCAGCTGATAATTGTGCTGCTGCCCAGTTCCTTTCTCTTTACCTGTCTCAAAGAGTGATTAGAGTGACTGTCAAAATTCCCTGCTGTAATAATAAATATACCAAGATACTCCCTCCTGCTCTGTGAATGTTGTGTGGCCAAGCTAGCACTGATATTTACTGGCAATTCCATCTTGTCTGCTTCACAGGAATCTTCCATTCCGTGGTGACCAATACAAATCTTTACAGACACAGCTTATCATTCACCTAAATTAAGTGCACACTTAAAACCATGGAGCTTGCTGAGTCTCTCCTGCTGGGTAGTTTTCCTGTACAGTTTGAGAATAGGACAAACAAGATTTGCATTGACTGTGAACTGGATTTCTCTCACCTGCTCAAGGTAACTTAATTAGGATGACAATATTTAATTATTATTTTAAAATATACCTTCATCTGGAAAAATGTGGATGGCATGCAGTATTCTGAACATTAATGCTAACTTTCTTCCTGGGCTGATTTCAAGGCTATCATTAAAAATAAATGCTGCTGCCTGTTAATTTGACCATGTCAATAAATAAAAATGTCCATAACATGTGTATGAGGCTAATTAGGATTTTATAGCTGTGTTGTTCTGGTTGATAGCTGTACTGTTGGCTTGCTGGGTCTTTATGTTTCGGTGATGTACACCTCATTGATGCATAACATGTAACACCTGTTGATGCAGTAAATGTTTATTCCTGGCAATTGGCCCTCTCATCATTTCTGGTACAAGAGCTCTGTGTAGCAGACTCAGGTCTCATAATTAGGCTTGGTTTAGAAGAGCTTTCCCTAAAGGAAACCTGAAAGCTTCTATGTTATCCTGGTGCAGCTCCCTAAACTTTGTGAAAAAGGACAGCATGATTCTCTGTCTCAGAAGATAAGTTTGGAACTGTGGGCTGGTTTGCTCCTTGCCTGTGAGGCAGGGCCACTCCTGTGACAGGATACTGAAGGCTCCGGGCACAGCTGCTCTTTCTCCCCCTGCATGTCCCAGCAAACACGCAGCACCAGCGATGCTGCAGCCTCATCAGCTTTAGGTGCCACATAGAAACACAGGCATTCTGAAATAAAATCACTGCTCACTGCCCTGAGTGCCTGCTCCTCATTCTTTTTCAGTACCAGGCCTGCCTGAGAATTGCATCTCTATAATAAAGAACCATGACATAATTTTCTGTAGGTGGAGTTCCCTGCAAAGTCCAATTAGTTTCAGACTTGGCTTTGAAATGTGGAAGATTATACCCGTCATACCTTTGTTTACTTGAACAGCTTTAACTAGATCTGCTTGAACTGTTGTTAAAATTTATTGGGGTTTAAATATTTATTTATTGTTTTTAAAATCCCATTAATGTCTTGGTTTTAAGGGGATTTTGTGACAGTGGATTGCACAAGCCCATTTGATGCTGTGCTTAACTAGAAATGCTGTCTTTTGCCTGGAGTGCTGGCTCCCAGGCTCAGCTCCAAAGCAATTCCTGCATGGTAGGAGAGTCACCCCATGCTAATGAAGGGAGCAGAAGCACCACCCAGCACAGCTGAGGACAACAAGGGTTTCAGAGCAGTTGCAGCCACACACCTTGAAGTTTTAGCTTTGTGGAAGTTCTGCATGAGTGAACAGGTTCCTTTGCTTCCTACATAGGAACATTAGAAATATATTATATTAATTCTGTTATTATATATTTAAAAACTATTAATCATAGCTTTAAAATAACTGGTAATTAAGAGGACAACAGTGTTACTCATCAGAAAGAAAAAAGCAGATGAGCAACCCAGCTTGGTATCAAATTCAATAAACGAGCACAATACATAATTCCAGCAGTTTATTATCCCTGCCTCAATCTTGTCACCTACAACATTTTGAAACTTCATTTTTCAGAAAAAAAACATTGTTGCTAAATGAAAATAAAGCTGCTGTAGAAGGCTCCACCACTATATTCAGCAGAGGAAAAACATGGAACTGTTGGAGGTAGTCCAGAGGAGGGTAATGAAAATTTTCACAGGGCTGCAACATCTCTGCTGCGCAGACAGCCTGAGAGAGTTGGGGTTCAGCCTGGAGAAGAGCAGGCTCTGGGAAGACCTTATAGCACCTTCCAGTGCCTAAAGGGGCTAAAAGAGAACTGGGGACAAACTTTCTAAAAAGACAGGTAGTGATAGGTCAAGGGGTAGAGGTTTTAAACTAAAAGAGCTTCAGATTAGGTAGAAGGAAGACTTTACAGCAAGAGAGATGAAATACTGGAACAGGTTGCCTGGAGAGGTGGTGGGTGTCCCATCCCTGGGAATATTGAGGATCCCATTGGATCTGAGTAACATGAGTAACCTCCAACCTCTGAGTAACCTGCTCTGGCTGAAAATGCCCCTGCTTATCGCAGGGCAGCTGGATTAGATGACCTTCAAAGGCCCCTTCTGACCCAAAGCATTCTATGATTCTGTGACATTTCTGTTGGGCACAATGGCAGAGATGTGTGAGAAAGCAATGACTAAAGCAGACAGGTGGGAGAAAGACTTAAATAATTTATTTCCATGAAAGGTAGGTGTATTAAGATTTTTCTTCTTTGCTTTTTGGCAAAGTTCTCTCATAAAGAAAAGGCAATGCCTTTGACTGCAAAACAGCTTGAAGGGAAAAAATGGGGATCTAGTTTCAAAAGCAGCTTATGAAATGGTGGAAAGTGAGCAAATTTATCCCTGATCTGTGCTTGCTGTGGGTCACCCAGCACCTGCCATAGGAAATTGCCATTGGCCATGGGGGCAGTTTCTTGGTAAGACTCTTCTCCTGCCAGAACCAGCTCTCTTCTTAAAATGGGGTGTCTTCTCATTTACACATTTATCTGCACAGGTTATGCAGAGTCAGTTTGTGCTTGTCTGTGATTTACTTATGGCCAAGAGGTTAATGACTCAAATTCAGAGATAATTGTGTTAATTGCCCAATCAGCACCTGATATACCTGCAACCAATCCAAACCAAGTACCTGGGTTTATGATTCAAAATATAAACCCTATAGTCCCCACTTTGCAACCCAACTTGGTGAGAAGAATTGCTGGATTGAAGGGGTCAGGATTGTTCAGGAACTTGTCTTGGCAATCTTGAGGCCACCAATGTCACTAATTTTTCCGGTATTTTGCCAAAGCAAATCAGTAAAAGTTTTGATTTTTGAAAAGTGGAAGACAATTGTTTCCAAATTATTTAAATAATCTCCTTAGAAAAACTCTCCTAGGCTAGGAAAACAAAAGCAGAAAACTAGAGTAGTGAAAGCTAAAAGCAAACAGCTGGGATTTTTTACTAAGAAACTGGTAAAAATTTGTAAAATAAAATTTCACTTTATAGAAATAAAAGATTTCTTTAAAAAATATTTTGTTTAACAGGCCATTTTGATTTGATTATTGTTTTTATCTTTCAATGGCAAGTTATTTACTGTTTACTTTTCTCCCCATTGTGTGGCCCCGGGCCTTACTAAATGTGTTCTATTCAAACCCTGCTCTGAAGACAGAAATATTAATTTCCACATGGGCTTTTCTATAGAACTCATCACTATGGTAACTGAATGTTTCATAAACATTAATGAACTTATTTTCACTGCACTGCAGTGAGGCATTGGGTGGTAGTATTATCCCCATTTCATGATGAAGAACTGAGGCAGAAAGAGATTAAGTACAAAAGTATTCACTAATTTTAAGTTCCCTATCTGAGATGCATGGTCTGATTTTTCAGAGGACTTAGTTTGTTATTTGTTCAAAGCACAGCTCCCATTGCCTTCGGTTGCAGCTGCGAGTTCAAATTTCTTTGTGCTTTCTGTACTCAGATAGAGACTGCTTTAATCTTCAACATACATGGCCTTTTTAATTTCTTTTACTCAACATAATCAGAAGGAATTGAAGCTTACTAGCTCCTGGCCACATATATTTTCTACAAATTAACTGAAATGACAATGTTTTATATAATTTTATCCAAACACCATTTCATGGCTTTAGTGTTACTACTAAAATAATTTATAAGGTAGTAACTTAATTTCTCAAAGATTAGAAAATCATCTGCTCTGGTAGAGTTCAATTTTTGTTTTCATGAAAGAGAGCAAAACTCCTGGGAGGGCCTTTTGAGGATAACCTTGGGGCTACTGATGTAGCTACAAACAGCTAAACTGGAATAATAGATTTTTATGCAGAGTCATGAATTAAAAAAATTAATCATACCCTCCCTTAAAACCAAGATATCAAGCAAACGAAATGTATTAGTTATATTGTTATATGGGATTTTTCCAGCAGGTGAATAGAGTATCTTGTTTCAAGCACACCTGGACTTTGCTGAAGTTTAGATTTGCTGTGATTCACCCACAGACATATCCTAGCATAGCAGGGAGTCTATTAAATTTGTTTTCTGGCTTTAGGCAGGAGGGCTTTATAGTGGAGTGGAATATCTTGAAGAGCCAGCCCTTAATTTGCATCAGAATATGACACAGGATCTATGGATCCCCTCATAGTTTTGCAGGCTCCTCTGCCATTCTTTTCTTTTGACCTACAAGTTGTAAAAGTTTATAAATGCAAAGTCTACTTTCAGGTCCTTCCCAAGATATTGAATCCTGGAGCAAATTTTTGTAGATGTTTTTCTGAAGCATTGATTCAGAAAGCAAGCTCTGACCCCCTCTTAACCATAGAGGTGCAAACAGGCTGCTGCAATATCGTGTTGTTGAATTTTCCTTCCAGTGCCACATGAAAGAGAGCTTGCCCTTTTCCTCAAATCTCTCCCTGATCGAGAGATGAGTGAGCTGGTAGCTACAATATCCAACGGCTTCACCAAGTTGAGAATGTGATGTCTGTGTAATAATGCTCAATTTTGCACACTTCAAATCCATTAGTAGCAATTACCTTACCTGAGGTGTTTTGAGTTAGTTTTAGTACAGCATTCTTGCAGTTGGTAGATAATGAACATAATAATGTATACACCATTTTCAAGTCTCTGTTTTTAGCTACAATAATGCCATTAGGATTGTATTTAGCAAATGTGTGCTTCACACTAAAAGTTAAGACTTTTTTTGTTCATGTTTTCCCTGCCATGATTTCAATTGCATCTCCTATCCTATTCTGTGCAGTGCTGGCTTGCCTGAAAGAGCAGGAAAGTGTTTACCCACTGCACCTGTGCAAAGGCAGTGAGCTCTGGCATGTTGAGAGCAAAACAAGGATGAAGCAGGGCAGGGCATTGCCTGAGCCCTGGTGCAGCCTTCCAAGCACCCCTGGGCAAGCTGTGTGCCTGCACTCTTCTGTGTCCTCTTTGCCCAAGGGGTGAGGATGCTGACGCCCTCCCAGCACAGCACAGCAGCCATCCTGCTCGCCCCAGGAGGGGCTGTGACACTGCTGAAGCTGCTGGTGGACTCCATGGTGGTAAAGATGCAGGTGGGCTGCATGGTGCTGAGAGAGGCAGGTGTTGCAGCACATTTCATTCAGGGATGCCAGACATCACTCAGACATCTGTGCTGGGGTCCTTAGGCACTGCAGATGTGTTGTGGCTCTCCTTCCCCTCAGAGCTTTTTTCTCTTCTCCAGTAAAAGAATGTGGAGTCCATATGAGGTGTTACAGCTGAGAAGAGCTCATTTTGGACCTGGGTGATAAAAAGGAGTGGATGGTAAAGCAGTGGTGGTTGCAGTGAACGTTGCCCCATGCCTGCTTGTTTCCACAAGTCACTGATGTCAGACAGCTCTGGTGTCAGTGGGATTACCCTGCCCTTGCTCTGGGTTGAGGATTACCCCAGTACTCCACCCGTACAAGATCCCTCTTCATCCCTTGTCCTTGTAGTGAGATAAGCATTTGGATTGGGAGAACCAGTACTCCACCAGGCTTTCCTTTTCTCTGCCCACTGGAGGGAAAAATAAGAAATCTGGTTTTGGCCTATCATTTGAACCAAGTGATATGCTAAGCTAACACACAGAGTTTTCTAAGAAGTAAGATTTCTTTGATTGCATCTTTCCATAGAATTCCTTACTAAAGAATAAGAAAGGGATGAGGAGATATAATTGATGCCTCCTTTGTAGATGTCACTGTTAAGGTCTCTGGCATAGATAATATCAGCACCTTAAAAATAGTTTCAAAATGTTACAGTGCTCCTTTCATATTAAATTGACCAAACCCCAGAAGCAAGGAGTATTTGGGCAGCCAAACAACTGGTTTTTGTTGTTGGTGTGTTTAGAAATGAACAGAGTAAGAGCTGAGAGAGCTTCCTCTGTCTTGAAGAGGAACATGTGAACCGTCTTTGTCAGAAACACACCTTATCTCCAGTTCTTTTGCTCTTACTTAGATGATTTTTTGAAAAAGCAGACTGATTCTTGTGGCACTGAATTGATCTTTCTCACCTTTTAGTTCCTCTGGCACGCTGACCACATGCTCGTCCCGTGCCACCTCCTGCCCTGTGAGCACACACACGTTCACTACAGAGGAATCCAGTACTTGATGGAGAGTGATGGAGAGCTGTCCTAGTAATGCTCAGCAGGGAAAACTGAGCTGAATTTTAGCACCCCAGGGACAAGGACAAAATGATGGAAAAGCACTCGTCTGCATGAAGATAACAAAGTGCTGCTGGCCATGGGGTAGGCGGGTTGAAGGGGAGCAGGGCCTGTGTCCCCTCCTCTGTTGCTGCCCCCTCCTCTGTTGCTGCCCCTTCTCCTTGCCTGCACCACCTCCTGCCCCCTTCAGCTGTGGGAGTGACTGTCACCTCCATCCGTCTGCTGCCCCGGATGTCTGCTTGCCTGACAGCAGAGCCCAGAGGCTGACCCCATCGGCGGGCTGCGCACTGAAGGGGAGCTGGGGAGGCAGTATCACCTCTCAGTCACAACGTGCCCAGCCTGCTCCGGGGGCAGCACAGCAAAGCGCTGGCCCTGATCTTCTTGCATTGCCATCACCTACCCTGAAATTAGTAACAGCACGTCCAAGGTTAGTGGCAAATTCAGATACCCAAGCTACACGGGGAGGGTGAATAAAGGACAGTGGTTGTGTACAGTATAAGCGGTTGCCTTAGACAATGCGTGACCTCTGAATTAAAAGACCAGGATTAGCAAAGAGCTTTTTTGCATTATTGGGCCCATTTAAAAAAGCTTTAGCCCTAATTGTATGGTACCACAGAGCTTTAACTTGAGCACATATTGGTTTTGTAACATGATCCCCACATAAATCATAGTTGGTGAGAGCAGAACAATTAGTGCCTTAATCTACTGGGACTACACAGTATCTTTAAATCTGAATTTTCCTGATCATTATGGGTATTACAAGAGTCAATTAATTTATATTTCACACAAAATGTAATTAAATCCCATGATAACCTGACTGTGAAATGAAGGGGGGGGGAAGTGAGGAGAAGGGTGGGAAAATCCTTTCCTTATGGAGCTGCCATCAGACACCATGGTGTGTTATCAACAAAGGCAAACTGCCTCCTCTTCAGTGCAGAAGTTTTGGGATGAGGGGTGTTGTTTCCCAGTTTTGTACTGAGTGGTCGTGTAGTCACAAGAAGCGTTTCCTACCACTTATTTCCAGCCCAGCCTGCAAGAAAAGTGATCCATGGTTGCTAACCCATATAAGTGCTCAGGAAAGGGGAAGGCCTTGATGTTCCAAAGA
Source organism: Agelaius tricolor (assembly GCF_023055355.1). NCBI lineage: Eukaryota > Metazoa > Chordata > Aves > Passeriformes > Icteridae > Agelaius > Agelaius tricolor. The sequence goes on along the minus strand of NW_027269261.1, from coordinate 22,329,427 downwards.
GCCCAATGCCTGTAGCTGGTCACCTAAGGGAATCCACTTATGACTCTATTACCCAGTAAATTAGCAGAGTGGTTCAGTCAGGTATATTTATCATGAAGAGAACTGAAGATAATTAATACACTGCATTGAATGCAAATTGCACCCACAGCACTTATCTCATTTTCAATTAGCACAAATGTTACAGCACTGCAGGCTTGTTATGGTTTTACCATGGGCTGGGTAATTAATTTCTGTGAGCTACATATCAGACACCTGATAATGCCGTTTATTAATAAATGTCACCCCAGGTATCTGTTAGGAGAGGTAAATAAATTAAATGTTCAGTTGTCTGCCCTGTGCAAATCTATTCTTACACCTCATTGCATCTTTTCACTTGTTTGTTTATCAAGGAGAATGACTGCTGAGATTACAATAGCAAACAAAGGAATACGAGGAACAATAATCCGCACCCTAAAGTGGTGTTCCTCTCACCGCTGCTGATGGCAAGAGCCATGCCACTGTCACTTTCCTGCCTGGGGACATGGCTGTGGGTCACTGAAGTGACCTCACTTCAGGGCTGCCCAGGACCCATGAGAGCCGAAAAGCTGAAGTGCCCTGCAAATCCTCACCTTCAAGGAATTTGCCAACCCCTTTTTGGCATATATTTCTGTCTGTGGGTCTGTCCCTCAGAGTGTTTAACTGCCCCTGCCCTGGAGCCAACCCCCGCACAGCTGCCTGTGGTGATTGTGCTCACCGGCTCCTCAGCAGATTCAGGTTTGTGTTTTTCCCTTTTGTTCCAAAACTTCAGAAAAGGAGGGTGGGGGTGGGTGAGCCTGTTGGGTTGTCCCCACCCTGGTGGGGCCAAGGCCTCTGCCTCAGGGCCAGGGGTGGCAGGGCATGGACTATGGTGTGGATTTTTGGAGATCTTTCCTCAGGAAAAATAAAAGCAACATTATAAGGAGACTGAAACAGCTGCTTGCTCTTTGATCTGTTCCAGGTTTTGGGAGGAGTGGAACAGGAGATGGTGGGATTCTGACAGCACAAAAATGGATAAAACCAGGTAAGGGCCTTATGTAGGAATATAGGAAGGTCAGGAAGTGCCATCTCCACTAGGCCCTGAGCTGCCTTCTACTGAGTGGATAGACCATATCTGCAAACTTTCTGGCCAAGTCCTGTTTTCCAAAATTTCAACACAGGTCTTGTCACCTTTGAGACAAAATGTCCTTTGGTCTTTTTGTTTTCCCCCTCTCATTTGATTTTGAGATTTGGGCCAGCCACACTAACAAAAAGAGTTGAAAACGCTTCAGCCAATGTGAACTTTGGTGAACCTTCTCCCCAAGGAAGACCACAAGCAGGTAGCTGCAGTGACTTTAGCAAGCTTTGCATGATCTGTCTCAGATCATGTTAGCCTGGTTAAATTGACACAACCACCATCGTGTGAGTGCAATTTTGTTGATAGAAAGATGCTTTATGGTTGTAATTTCTTACTTACAACACAAGTAGATTTGTACTATGTAAATACTCTCTTTTGGTGTGCATTAGGAATTGTACCAGTTTGAATACACTGGCAAAATTAATATGTCTAACTGACCATTGCATTGATAGAAATCTGAGTATGGAACAAGTATTAATCTTTCTTGAAGGTAAAGACTATTTACAGCAAAAAAGTAGGTGCAATACAGCACTCAGTTTCCCAGATCTAAACATATTAGGAAGAACTATATTATGAGTGACTTGTAAGTTAGCTGTGGGGAAGAAGATTGTGGGGAAGAACAAGAGACTGTTGCCACAATAATTTAATCAGTGTGAATTTCAGTGAAAAGTGCTTTTAAGCAAAATGCTTTCATCCCTTATGCAGGTCTTCATTATATTTATAAGTTCTTGTATTGTAAGTAATTTCCATGTGCTTCCTGGTAGGGTGACTGCCATCTCACCATCATCTGCTGCGATTTTTTCAGATTTTGGGACTCAGAGATAACTCAGTATTTGAAATGGGATTTACAATAATGCTTTAAAAATACTGCAGCACTTGAAAAATCAATTTTAAAAAGCCTTATTTGGATTGAAGTTTATACTTCAGAGAAAAACACATGATTTTAAAGGCCAGATGACCTGCTAACATCCTTTAAAACCATGTTTAATATGCTGAGAAGCATGTATAAACTCTCAGTTTAAACAATTATAATATCCATCCTAAGAAGCAGGCAAGGTATAGAATTAATGCAAACTCCTTATTTGAACTAGAACAATATTTCCAATAAAAATAGAAATGGTGAATGCAATGTGAGTGGGACAGATCTGGTTTCTTTCCAGTCAGATCTAGGCTAGCTCCCAGGCACGATAGGTCTGACATGGACTCCTGACCCAAAGGTGTGCCCTGCACACTGGTTCCCCCTGAGTGCCTACCCTTCCCTGGGAGAGGTGGCACAGCTGGTGCCAGGGTCATGCCAAGCCAGCTGTACCATGCCACCAAGCTTTGGCATGGCTGGTGGGACTGCTGCTACCTGCAGGCAGAGTCTCAGGGGGAACAGGCACTATGGAAAAGGCTTTTCTGGTGGAACCATGCAGCACAACAAGGAGACTTTTACGGGGAGAGAGGCCTATGAAAGTGTTGTTAGTGGCTGAGGGCAGTAGTACTGGTGGGGAATGAACTCATGTGGGTCATGCTCATAACAGCCAGCTCTCTGAACCATACAGTGAGCCTTGTATCCATTCATCATTGATTCCCTCTCGCACCTTCCTGCCAAGGGAGAAGTGGATGTAATGGAGTATCGTGTTTCTGATGTTATTATTTATGCAAGTCAAATATGCCATATGATGGAGGGGAAGTTTGGTGAAGGTTTGCATTCCCTGAAGGTGTTCAAGCTGAGGGCTCTGGACAGATGTGTGTGATTCTTTCTGCAGAGAGCTCATAGGGCTGGTGGAGTGAATCTGTCAAATGTTCCCTTCGCTGCAGCTTCATGCCGTGTTAGATGTGATGAGGATTATAAGAATGAAGACCATGAACTCAATTAGGAATTCCACAGGAAGCTGGTCCCAGGCCCAATGCCAGGTTTGATATACCTTTGTCACTGAAGAGATGCATTGCAGCAGTAAATGAACTTTTCTAAGCACGAATGCTGCGTGTTTGCGTATTTCAAATGACTATAGTCCAGCTGAGAAGTGACATAGCCATGAATAACAGAGACAAGGTCATCACCTGCCAGAGTGGCACAGAGCCTCCTAACCAATGGAAAAGAAGCGTTTCTTGCAGAGGTTGCCATGGGAAAACTTGGCACCAGTAACAAATCCAAGAGCACACCTAAATTGCGAAACCAGCACACCACTTGGGGAAATACACCATCCAGCCACGCATAGTGCACACAAGTGACAAGGTCTTAGAGAAGCTTTCTTGTCTCCCATCTGTCTTACCCCTGTTTTGCTTGGATTTAACCGGCTGTTTTTCTTTCACTGCCATGTTGTGGTAGCAGTGTGTGTATATACAGGGAAATTTAGGTATAGCTGTATTTCACCTGGCAATTCAGTCCATGCTGTATCACTCAGCATCTTCGTGTAGAAACAGGGAGGCATCACAAGAAATACAGATCAGGAGTCCACAGGAGAGAGGCGTCTAGTGCTGGAGATAACACCTCTTCACAAGTCAGGAGGTGTTACCAGCAGGAATGATTCAAAATAATTTTAGTACATTACCCTGGACTTCTGCCACCCATCAGATGAGACAGCAATATCTCATGGTTAATGCTGAAGTCAAGGAGGATGAGGATGGATGCCTGCCCTCTCTCCACTGACAGGAGGGTGTCATCCATCAATGCCACTTGAACAGCTCCAGTTCCATGTCCTGGCTTCAATCCAGACTGTCCCAGATTTAAAAGATTCACATTTAGCAGGTATAGTTCAAGCTGCCCTTTGGCTAGAAACTGTAGGAAATTTCCTGGTAGTTGGGAACACTCTTGGATATTGATTTGGAAGAACTCATATCCACAGGGTAGATTTTCTCAAGGCTAGGTGACAGTCAATTCCCAACGTGTTAGTAATTCCCCAGTTGGTGTTCCCCATTGTTCCTCTTCAAGACTTGGACCTTCTGGGCTGGGCTCCAGAACAATCTTGGGAAGATGGCAGTATGAGGAAGCCCGACAACACTGCCAGGTTAAATCCAGGACAAGAATGAGTTCTGAGAGAACTCAGAATGAGTTCTGAGGTGTAGTTGCTGCAGGTAGAAGCCCTGTCCTATCAGCCCACTGCTAAACACTTTTCCCTCTGATCAAATGGGTCAGAGCACTTCCTAGGATTTTTAAATGAAGGTAACTTTGACCATATGTAAAAGAAAAGCTACTTGTCCACTGCACTTTGCCCCAGCTTGCAGCACACTGAGTTGTTCTGGCTTTGCTTGGTTGCTGTGGAAGCTGAGTGAGCCCAGAGCTCTTGTGCCTCTGTGCAGATCAGTGTGTGCTGAAGTGCCTCAAGGAGAGAATTACAGAAAGGAGAAAGTCTATTAGCTGTCTCATTTGAGCTCCCTGTGATTATTTGTGTCTATGTGTAAGATTTCTTCTGGCTCTTTGGTTCCTTCTGGCTGTCAGTATTTAATGGAAATCCATGGGGGTGGTTACTGTGTACCATCAGGTTGGGACCAAATGCACTTGGCACTGAACAAAAATAAACACAGAGAGCCTGAATATGCAACAACTTTTCCCTTCCTACCTTATGGATCAATGTCAAAACCTTTAAGTCTTTATGTCTGAGTAGCTTTTTCTGCAGCTACATGTTAATTACGTGTTTATATTCTTATAAATGCAGATTTACATTTACCTGTGTTTCAAGATGATTAGTGGGTACCAAGCAACTGATTACACTTGCAGCCAATCCTGTGCCATTAACAGTGAAAAATGGCAGGCACTGTTGTTTCAAATCTCATTTGGTTTGGCAAGGGTATGATGCTAAAAAATAACAGCTAAATCAATTGCTTGAATATACAGGGTTTTTCACCTTCAGGCATCTTTATCAGCACAGCTTTGATTAATATCTGTACACTGACAGGCATTTTCCTATTGCCATTAGAGAAAATTTAGTAGGTTGTTCACTATTTTTGTCCAATAGGTGGATTTTGGAATTTAAAAAAAAATTTAAAAATTATCTAATGTTTATATTTAGAGGAAGTCAGTCAATGCTGATGATCCTCATATTTGACCCAGAATCTGAAGAATTATTTGAAAAAATCTGTGAGCTATTTAGTTTTCTAAATTACAATACTATGTTTATTTATATTTAACAAACAAAAATTCCAGCAAAGTATTGTTTGCCCTATTACAAACAGGTCAGAGCTCACAATATGCACACATGTAATGAAGGTAAACTAATATTAGCCAGCAGAAGAGAGGGTCAAATGTTTAATCTGAAACTGATTTCTTGGTTAAAACATGCAGTTTTCTATCAAACAAAGAGAGTAATGAATTTTTGCTGCTTGTAGGGAGTTGTTTCAATCTGGGAAAAAAAAGTAAAAAAAAAGGCCAAAAACCTGTTTCATTTCAGCATTTCTAAACATTCCAATATGTTCTACAATGAAACACTTTGATTTTACAACTATAAATGTTATTTCATTTTCAAAATTTCTTCCAGTTTATTTAAAAAAGTAAAATGAAAGAGGTTAAATAGAAATTAAACTTTTTTGAGTGAATAAAATTTTTTGCTGGAATGGTATAATCTGCTTTTTTTTTTTGCTAATGCTTTTTTTTAAACAAAGGAAAACTTCTGGAAACTTATTTTAGGTCAAAGCAACTAATGATTACATATTGTCTTTTGATTTGGCTTTGATTAGATTTGGCTGCTTATAGCCCCTTGAACAAAGCTTGAAGGAAGAAATGTCAATTTCAAGTTTCCCACTTCCCAGAAACAGATAAAATATTCCAACTATTGGAACCAGTTAGGAGAGTCAATGGAGTGGTGAGGGCTTCACTTTCTCTGGGCTCAGGACCTTTGGAGCTTGGGCTGGCTACCATGAAAGTCAGTGGAAAAATGTATGTGCAGGATCTGTCCTGTTGTAGCTAATCTTGGGAATAAAAAAGTCTGCAGACTGATGTACTTCCCTGGGCTTGTTGCTGATGAATCTGGGGCATAAGAAAATTACCTTGACCCTGTAGTGTGTGCACTTCTTTCCTATTGTCAGTGCTTTTAAGGTCCTTGCAATCCCGCTCAGTGCTGTAGATATCACACTTCACCACCTAAGGAGTATTTTTGGTAATCTTTGCTCTAACAAGGAAGCAAAGGTTGTTGTGAGTGAAGACAAGGGTGGGGGTGGGGAGGTTTTCAATCAGCAAGTGATCTGAGAATAAAGAAAGGTTACCTGTTTGTTTGTCAACAGGATGAAGTAAATAAGAGTTAAAAAAATCGGAGGCACCAGTCAAAGGCAATCAAATATGTATTTAATTAAAGCAAACATAAAAATTAAAGTTACATGTTGAATCAATAAACAGCACTTTTTTCTACATGCATTTTGAACAAGACAGATCAGAATCTTGCATGATGAAGACATAATGTGTCATAATAATTAGGAACACAGACAAAAGAACAGCTAATCAACATGCAAATTTATGCAGTTCTGGCGATTCAGATGAGGCAGATTTCTACCTCTTTTTTTGCTTGATTCATCTTCATTGCTAATCATCTGAAGGCTGCCAAATGTTCACTGACACTAATGTATTATAGGTCAAGAGAGGCAGGTCTTCACCTATTACCCCCACAAACAATATGCTTTCCTTCCCTGTTTCCTCTTCAGGATTTTCAGCAATTACTGCCAGATGCAATCAGACTCCTTGAATAGGAGCAACTGGGGCTTGTTTGTGGCTTGGATTCATTAGAATCAGGAGGATGAAGAAAGGAATAAATTACTTAATTGCACAAAAAAGTTGCAGCCAAAGTGATGGTGAGAGAAGCTGATTGTGTAGTTGCGTATTAGGCCACTCTTGGAATGGAGGATCTTAGAATAGCTGGTAGTTTGGCCTTCCTGATTCAGACAGATTTGGGTGTCCTCCAAAACAGATGGCTCCACACACCATCTATTCTTCTCTTTGTCAGGTTTTACCATTTATTTGATCTTGTTCATCTATGATGCTAGTTGTATTAGATGTAACACAAATATGCATTCAGATCATATCCATTTAGTCCTGCATCCCAACTTTTATTCTTTTAGCCTTGTTTGATGAGATGATCAAGTTGAACAAAGCCCTTGTTGTCCTGTTCCCGCACAATATCCATACATAAACCACCAAAACCCATGACTAAAGCCTTGCACAGACAAATAATCCTCCTGTGTCACAGGTTTTAAAGGTTTATCTCTCCCTGTTTTACCAAGCAGCTCCCAGCTCTGACAAATGATAACCAGACACAACAAATAGTTAATTTTTATTTGATCCCATAGAAGCAAACATTTGCATATGCCCAAGCAAAACTGCCCCCTCCCATCCTTATGCTGAGACCCCTGTTCAGATATTCTCTTCAGGTTCCAGGCCATGTGTTATGCTTGTGGGTGGTCTTAAGATCTTAAAGAAAAGCTTTGCTCTGTGAAGTCATGCAGCACTGTATGTAATTAAGAGGCTTTTTTTCTGTTTTTTTTTTCTTTCCTAACCCCCTGAATGTTTCCTGATTTCATTGTTGTTGCGAATGATTAACACTTTGTGGAAGAGCTGCCTTTCAGGTAATGGTTAGCATTAACTTTGTAAAAATGAGATGTGTGGTTAGGGACACACTTCCCCGTGTCCTGCTGAGCACGGTGCAGCTCCGCAGCACTGCTCACTCGCAGGGGCTGGAGTGGGGTCACACCAAGTCCCGATGCCTGGCTCTGAAGTGTGTGCTGCTCTCTGTGCATTTACAGGGCAGCCTTGGCAGCTGCTATTGCTCTTTCATCTGGGGCAGTTGGGGTATCCCTTGTTTGCCTGATGACTGTGGGGATCTGTGGGCAGAGAGGGGCAGGTCTTTATGTCATATGACATGGTCCTGGATTACAATGAACTTTCAGGGTCTGTAGTCATTTATCTTTTGGCCCAACATCTGCTGCAACCTGACAGATGCCCAGCAACAATACTTTACTCTGCAAGTGTGTTTGCATCTTGACTGCACAGCACAGAATTTTTGGATACCTTTGAAGCCAAAATTGGAGATTGTGAAACTCTTTAACATTTCTTGAAGTAAAGTGAAACACCCATGGCAATGGCAGTGTAGCTGCAATGCTGGAGGGAGAACTCAAGCTCACAATTTCCAAGGAGATAAACTGAAGACACTTCTTCCCAAGGCTGGCATCAAACAACTGTTTGCACTGCCCCTGTGGGGGCAGCTATTCCAAAGAACCTATCTCCTGTAGTCCTTTTTTAGGCCATGTGTTGATACAGGTTCATGGAGGTGTTGTGCCCTACAGATGACAATGTCTGGGACTGAAGCTGATGGAATTTTTAGGCCAAAACTTCTGTTGCGCAGATGCCAGTGTCCATCTTGTCCTCCTTGTCCTCCCCTCAGCCCTTCCACAGTGCCCATGGCCCACAGTTGCTTTGGTCCCAAGGTTTCCCCACTCTTCCCCCTGTGCTAGAGGGCAACGAGAATCATGCCCCAAGGAGAAGTGGGGCCCAACTGATTGCTCCCCTTGCCCTGGGCAGGGCAAATCCTGTGCCAGGATAATTTCCCCTTCCTGTCAGTGAAGACAGAGGGCTATATATGCTGGAAAAGCAAAAGTAATGCTCTGTTCCATGCACTGCTTTCATTCCCATGAGCAAGTGTGATTTTTATTTGGGGTGTTTCATGGGGCACTGGTGAACACATTTTATTGTAAGTCTTGGAGGCTTAATTTTACTGCTGTGTCACTAGGGGGAGATTTTTGAAGGCACAAATGCATTTAAGTGCTTACTTTCTTTTGAAAGTCAACAGGAGTTACACATCTAAATGGCCTTTGTGTGTGAGGGAAATACTGTGAAATGGGTAGAGCCCACATATCTGTTGCAAGTGATAAAGAAAGCCAATGGGTGAGGCTACACTGAACTGTTTTTTTGTGGGTTTTTTTGGTCTTTTTTTTTTGTTTGTTTGTTTTTTAAATTGCCTTCCCATCCTTCATTTCTCACAGGCTGGGAATTGGTTTGTTACAAAGCATTGAGATACCTCATCTCCTCAGTCAAAATCCTCCTAGATAGTTTTGTGATAAGAAGACTGAGAAAATCCACAGAAGGAACTTCTCTTTGTACAGATGATACCTGGCTGCTTTTCTGTCTAAAGTTATAGAGATTCAAGAGCTGATGATGTCTTACAAAGGCTCCCTCTATCCGAGGGTCCCCTCAGAAAGGCGGGGGGAGATTTGCTTTGACAGGCTTTTAAGTCTGTGTAATCTCTTGCAGAATGGCCTCTGCTTTCACAGCTCCTCATGTTGCACCATGTCCTGATTTCTACACTTGTATTTGTCAATGAAACATTGCCTGAGCTTGGGTGAACAGTTCTCAGTCTGAATGAGGGCTGCTCACTTTGGGTATTTACCACTTCTTCTTCTGTTGTGAAACTATCCCAATGCACAGAATATTATGCACAGACATTATGTTCTGTCTGCCCAATAACATCTGAGTGAGTGACTAAACTGTTCTGAATGGAAACATGAAGGAAGATGGAGAATGCAAATAAATACTCTTGTGTGCCTGGAAGGGAAGAAGCACTGGCAAAACTTTGAGCAAATAAAAGGGTATTTGTGCCAACAGTGGTGAAAAGGGTATGGACACAGTTGGAAGCAAAAGGCCTCTGCAATGTGCATGTTGTAAATGATGCTTTAACTAGGTCCAAACACCTATGCTGGGCACCTGTGACCATCTGTGTTTGCTGTTAGCAGTGCTCTTGAAATGCTACCATTTCCTATCAGAGGCACAGGCTTAGCAAATGGACCTTTCTGTGTGGAATGAGCATGTCTATGGGCAGACCACCATCCTTCATATATGTTCAAAATGGAGGTTAAAAAGGTTGCTGTCCTGTTGTGTCAGGAGTGGCAGACGTCACCTGGCTGGTCTCTGAAGGCTCTTGAGGAACTTCTGCCGATTGCTGAACTCATTCGTTCTGACACTCTATTACCTCCTTTGTTTTGACATATTTTCACTCTCCTCTTAATGTTTCCTGTTTTCATGAATCTTGCCCTTCTGCTGCATTTTCCTGTGTGTGTTTTTTTTTTCTCCCAGATGTTGTATGGCTGGCTATTTCAGTAACTCTTTGCGTCCTACAAAACTGAAAAAAAAAAGGCCAGTGGAAAAACCCCACGTTGGAATGACAGCGTATTTTCCATGCGTGTGTCACACGCTGGCTGAAACGTTTTCAACTGATACGTTAAACATCTATCTAAAATACTGCTATACAAAGGGCCTAATTATTGTATCCATTCAGGGTATGAGTTGGCATCTGCTATTTTGAAAAGCAAGAGGCTCTTTTAAAATAGCAATGATTTGCTGGCAATCATGGATTTAATATTTGTTCAGTGCTTGAACCTGTTTAGGCACAGGTTTGTCTGATGTAGGTAGTTTAGGACTTATTAAATGGCCAAAATACACAGGCCTAGGGCAGGATATTTGAAGATGTACACAGCAGGTCTTATTCTGACTTCTGAAAGTCAAGTTATCCATTAAGATGACTAACTGTGTATTTCTACACTTGAAAATATCAGCCTGCCTCATAAAGCTCAGCCATGCCAACTCTTTGCTTACCAAAGTAATTATATCTGTATCCAAGCAGACTTATCAGGGTCAGGTTTTCTTCCTGCATGGTGTAGCTTATAGGTGGTGTATCCTAGTGCTAGTATGTAGAGACTACGCCTGGAGCTGAAATGGGATGAGCTGCTCAGTTTTACATACCTGTAGTGCTTGTATTTGACAGCTCATTGCTGAAAACTTTGCAAAGGTAAGTGCATATAAGCCTGGGTCCTAAGCTCCAGAGGTTTTGCCAGTTTACCTCTGAGATTCAGTTGCCATGAATATGTGTCAAGTCAAATTTCACATTGGAAAGGGATAACTAATGTAAAACCCAGGTTATCTGGAACTGACAGCAGCTATCTTTGTCATAGTTCTGTCAGCCTTCCCCTCAGTTCTGCAGGTGAACATCTTCTGAGTAAATGTCCTTGAAGCATGTTTCTTCCCCCACTTCACTCACTTGACAGCTGATGTCACTTGCTGAAGCACTTGTAGGGTCTACAAGTACACTTGGGAAAATTTTCTCTAAATCCCAACTGTTGGAGTAACTCTAACCAGTACATCCATGCTTGGAAAATGTCTGTGGTGAATACTCTCTTGTTCTTCAAAAGACACAGGGTGTGAAAAATGTGCTGCCTTTTAACCAGCTGAACATGGTTGAGTCCATTGCTACTGGAGGACATTGTAAGGCTTGTCATGTTCTTATTGCCAGCTAGGTTCTCTGTGTGCAATGTATCCAAAGTTTGACCCATGGCTCTGCTACTGCCCTGTGCATCTACTCCTGGTTAGAGAAACTGTGTCTGGCCTAACCTTGCTGCCACTTCAGTAGCTTGGTAATGTCCTCAGCTGGGCACAAATTACCCCTGAGAAAAATCTTGCTACAGAAAAAGGTCCCAGAATTTCTTCTTAATCTTCTCTGGTCACTACCAGAGGGGTTGCCTAGGATGCTGAGGGTCAGAGGAATTCAATCTATAAATGCAATTAAATTCTTCACAGCAGAAACTTTCCCTTCACATGTGTTGTTGGTTGATGGTGGCATTCAGTCCTTTACCCATGGAGCTGGGAGCTGAATTGTAGAGAAGAGCCCCTAAGCTGTGAGACACTGCGAACTTGTGACATGCAAGGCACTTGAGAGTGGCTTGCAGTGTGCCAAGCACAGAGGTGGAACACTTGGGAAAAAGGAATTCAAAGTTCTTGATTTAAACCAAGTCATGCCTGGTTTTGGAGTATAATGACAGCCTCCCAAAATCTTTTGTTACTTTTTTGTATTTTGAAAATGTCACCTGACACTGTCAAGTGATTGGGGTGCTATCAAGCAGTCACCTGATCCCTCTGCTAGATGGGCTTGTTGGATGAGTTAGAAGTCCAGGAGTTTGGACCCTTGATGGCAGCAAAGTCTTCTCCTCTTTAAATGTATGTATAACATGTTTTCTATGCCCCCTTAAAAGACAATTGTACCTGGGATTTCTTTCAGATCCAGATGGAAAGCTTTTGTTGAAAGGAGTGGTAATGAGGCTTAGTAAGATTTGTTTTTTGTTAAGAAAAGATCATCTGGCGCTTGCTTTTGGAGCTGGTTGCTCGTGAAGGTTTCTAATTCAGGGCCTTAATTTTTGTAAAGAGTGAATTACAAGAAGTCAGAAGAATGATGCGAAGAGCATTTAATAATGCACATTCACAAAGAAGTGGTGTAACTACATTAATTAGGCAAGTCTTGCGTAAAGATGCAATGTAATTATATATTTGAGACAGTTAATTAGGGAGCTACTTGGAAATTTCAGTGAGTATTAAGGTAATTATACATAAATACTATAACCATTAAGACTGTACCCATAATGAAAGCAATAACTAATTACATAAATAACAGCATACTTATGTTTTTACATTACCAATACCTAACAATACTTCCTCTCTTTCCCTGCTCTCTTTGCCATGCAAATGACAAAACTTCATTTTTTGATTCAGATATTCTTGAAAATTGTTGAGGAAACAATGAACTTTCCCCTTGTCCTCTTTCTCTAGAGAAGGCTGGACAACAGGAGTTATGCACACCTAGCAGGAACACAGTCAAGCATACTGCACAGGTCTGCAGGTTACATGCTGAGTTTTTGGTGGCGTCTCTTGGATTTCATACAAGCCCAGGTCTGAGAAGTTTAATAAAGAAATTGTATAGCTGTAAGGAAAATGTTTTAGACTTTTCAGTCAGCTTTGAGTGAATCAGTAGTGAGGGTTAGGTGAATGGCTGTCATAGAAACAGTGCCCTGCATTTTGTAGTGTTTGGTGTGTAGGCAAATGCCAGACCTTTGCTAAAACATTTCCTACCATTTAGTTCTGTCAGGGTTTGAGGTACCTGTCTGCTGTCACCTTCATGTTCACCTACATCTAGTGGCTTCTAGTGACAAGTGTGTCAACACTTGCTATGTTGTGCACATTGCTGTTGTTTTTCCAAGCTACTTCAACAAGGCTGTAACTCAGGCTCTTTAAACCCTTAAGAACTGCTATGCTGAGAGCTTTATATGAGCGGCAGCCTTATTGACTCAGCTGAAGATCAGAATTGTTGCTTCTTAACTTACTTACTGAGTCAATAATACTTTCTAGCAGCTCTCACCTAAGGATCTAAAAGTCTCAGAATGAGTCTATGATTATGTGTGCTGCCATGATGGAGACTTTACATGTGGGGAAACTGAGGCACAAAGAGCTCAAATGACTTACCCAATGTAATGAAGGACATCCAGAGTCCCACTGGAAGTCTCTCTGCTCTGTTTTAGTCAAAGTCATCCTCTCTCCTGGCAGAAGGATGTGGTTGGTACATGGTGTGGGGTCTAGTGATGGGACTTTTTCCTCTCTTTGTCAATCTTGTGTGAATAATTAAATTGACCTGGTGAGACAGTGGAGTTCACAAAGGAATGTAATTTTCAGCCAGTTGTCCATATTATTATGCTTCCATTAACATCATGAGTAGCAGACTGAAAAGACCCATAGCAGCATGGGCTCAGTGCATGTTTGTAATTTTGAAGTTACTGTCCTGCAGAACACAAGGTCATAACTAGAAAGGGGCTGGCACCTGGGATTTGCTGAGGCAAAGTTAGAGATGGTTTAGGACAACACAGTAAATTTTGCTGTACTGTGTTTGCACACTCCAGGGTAAGTAGCTGTATGCAATTAAATGGTGTTTTCTTAGCTTAACAACAGTGACCAATGATACTCCCTGTCATAAACTTCAAAACGTATCAAAGGCTGGTGGGACATTTCAACTTATTTTGATTCTAAATAAATAGTGTCATAATTTTGAGATGGTAAATCCTTTCCATTTCTACAAATTATTTTATTGTTATGGGTTTACATAATGGCTCGTGTTCCAAGGCAGGTCAGTTCTTATATCTTTTTTTGCATAGAGTAATGTCACTAAGTTTTTAAGATCTTTGTTTCTAGCAGAGTGAGATTAGGGGCAACTGACCTTTTTTTGGCAGTATAATACATGGACACTGAACTTTGTGTAGATCTGTTGGAAGAAAGATTAACAAATGCTACAGCAATACATACCTACTAAAGATAAATTTTGCTACATTGCTGTGATAGATTTCCCTGAGTTTGTGACCAAGAGAAATATAGTAGAAATTCTAGTTCATCAAAATTTCTATAAAACGTTTAATACAGTGGTATACGGAATAAAACTATTTGGGCTGGAGAAAATATGGCACAATAAATGTAAAGAAATGGCTAAGGAAAGATTGCTGAAAACTGAACTAAAAGAACTGCCAAGGGACAAGAGCAGTAACTAGCAAAGTTTATTAGTGATCAGTCTTTTGACCTATCTGAACATTTTTATTTGTACTCGCAGCAGAAAATCTGTGCACATACAAAGTCTGTAAAGAGACAGCTGAGAGGCCTTGACAGTTCAGAGAAGGACTGACCCTGACAACAGGAGAAATGGAAAATGGATAAAATGAAGTACTAATAAACCACAAGGTCATGCAGATGTTTTTTTGCTCTGAGCAGGAAGCTCATCAGCTGGAAGTAAGAGAGAAGTGTTTTGCTGAATCTCCCAATGATTGACAAATGCTGGGGCTCTGCAACAGCAGGGAAGGGAAGTATTCCCTGAGATGTTCTCCTGGATGTTGCATCAGGGGAAGCATATCCAGGAAACATGTGGGATTCCTGACTACTTTTGTACAAGGCACTGGGGACGTCCAAAAAAAGACAGACTCCAGAAGAAGGGAAATTAAATTGAGATAGGAAATGGGGGATAAAGGACTGTGTCTTTATTTTAGCAAAACTAAAACTGAGTAGAGATATATTTCTCCCTATAAATATATTATCAGGGTAAGTGGTGAGAGAGAACTGGTTAAATTAAGGGTGTATTGAATGCCATAGGAACAATTGATAGGAGCCAACTGAATAAATGTTCTTTGGAAAAGGGATGAAGGTTTTAATAACATGAAGTTTTGGAGCAGTTTTCCAATAGGAGTCACAGGGGCAAGAAAACTACCTGGTTTCAAGAAAAAACTTGAGAAATTTATCAATGAGATTGTGATGTTGTGATATCAATGAGATATGATGTGTCAGACGTAGCAGGGGATGACCTGGGAGGACTCTTCCAGTCCTATTTCCTATGTAAAACTATTCAACAGAGCCCCTGGTCTCCAGAGTATTTTTTTCTGTAAAAAGACTTCAATAGCAAGCTAGGGAAAATGGCCTTTGCTTTGGATTCTTTGTTTGCCCTTATCTATACAGGAGACATAGATCTGATCAAAGTGCCAATGAATCTTGTGGTAGATTGGATGCAGATCTCTATTATCTGTGTGACAATACCTTTTAGAGGTCCTGCTCATTACTGGGGCCCAGCTACTTTCCATGACCTGACATTTATGATCCCAGTTCATCTCTTAGCTAAATTCATCTGAAGCTGTTTCCTTGATAGCCCTTTCAATATTTTACAGGTTTCTTACAGTTCTTGTATTCTTGGAACCTTCTGAGGTCCTTCAAAGCAAGCCAAACAATCTTCTACCTTTCACAGTGCCATCAGCTAGCCAAGCCCATGAGTAGATCCCTAATTCTCTGAGATAAGATCAATAGCCCATCATCTGCTGCTATCCTAAAAAGATCTGGCAACTGAAGTCTAGGTGTAGCAACTGAAAGAACTGTTAATAATGGATGATGACTGACAAAACTCTTAGGTGTGAAAGGAGATTTACCAGGAGCATGGTGTTTGTGCGTAGTGTTCACTGATTGACAGCCCCAACAGGTTAGAGGTTACCCATGGAATACAGTCTTGATGGCCTAGGATGAAATGTTCCCCCTGACCCTTCTGTAAGCTGGTGATACAAAGCACTGGCTAACATATCATTAACTTGCGACACCATGATGATGGGATTAAGACCCAGAGGGCTTTATCTCTACCTTATTAATGGCAATTAAAAGCTGCGTGACAGTTTTAAAACTTGTTGATGTAAAGAAAGTTAGTGTCTATCTTATAGCAGCACAGTAAATAATTGTCTGGCTGCTTGGCTTTTCGTAATCTGCCCATGCAGCTGGATATTATCATTATTTTGCTGCAAATACAGCTTTTCGATTTATCAACAAAAGAGCAGGTAAGGCTCTATGTAAATAATGATGAAGGACACTTCCAAGTTGGATTTTTTTCCCATTTAGATGCTGAGCATGAAAGAAGCAGAGGATTTTCAAAACTAGTGGCAGTATCTGTTAGACCTATTTTTCAAAGGCTAATTACCCCCCAAAAAAAGATGTTGACCCCAATTTTAGTTACTGAAAACTTCACCTGGCTAGTTCGTAGGGCAGGTATTAAAATCTCTCTCTGCCCTTCTTTATATGGAAAGAGATTTTTATTCCTTCTTGGGTGTTTACCATTGTTGGAGCTGTACTGATTTGTGGCAAGAAGTTTCATATCTTTTGGCCTTCTGAATTCAAGGAAATGTGACTACTCCCAGAGCAATATTGTGAGTGCTGTGAACTAGAAATAGCTCTCTTATGTGCTGCTCCTGTTAAAATCTCAATCTAAATTGGAAAGAAAGGATCAACCCCAAATATGTGCTCTAACTGGAAAGTCATGTTTCCCTCAAATATTTAGTGACTGTTCTTGTGCTCCTACATATCCTGATTAACTTCTCTGGTTGTGGCATCTCACTTTTCAGACTGTGTTTCTGAACTACTATTTTTCTGTGCAGATGTGCATTAGGTGCTTTTTCATGAGAACTGGGTGTTGGGGTTTTAAGGGGATTTTATATGCTGTGAATCTTTCTTGATCTTTTAGGAAGCATGGTTAGGTTTTGGCTTTCAAGAGTCAATCTCAGCTCTGGGGTGACAGAGTGGCGAAAAGGTCATCAGTGCAGCTCCCAAAGAGACTTCTCCCTACTTGCTCCCCATCAAGTAAGAGGCAAAGACGCCAGGTCTGCCTTTCTCTGTACTTTTACTGATTTTTTCCTAGGGTTATAAAAGCTGGAGAGCTTTTATGCATTTGGTGTTCATTGCTTTTGGACTAGAGAGAAGGACTCTCAGCTTTTGCCACTGCTGTAATTTCAGGGGTATTGGTGGCTGTGGGGCCTGCAGTGGCCTGTGTCTGGCTAAGCCACTCCAGCTGTGGCAAATCAGCTTCAGGACTCCTGCCGGGTCCTGCCTTCTCCCAGCTCTCCGGAAGCTGTGGGACTGGGGGACCTCGCCTGTCATTTTAGCCTCTTGCCACTCCAAGGCAGAGATTGCCTTACACTTGTAGTTTATACAGCCCCAAGCACAATGTCAGCATTACACATTAATTAATAATAGTGGCTTATATTGCTAATCACTTCATTATAAATTATGTCTGCTGGTTATGCCTGCCATCACATATTACTTTGTAGTTACATAGATATACACATAGTGTATCTGGGCTTTTGTAAATCAGCTTGTAGTTGTTCAATGATACAAAGGCTATGCCAGCACATAAATCCGATGTAAACTGCTAATCATTTTTAAATGAAGACAAAGCAATCTGAGTTTTAAATCCATAATGCAACAGAATTACAGTGCATGTGCCTGAAATTTAGGAAGAGAACTTGCTTTGCAGACGTTTCAATTGTAACCAAAATTCTGACGTTATGCGCATTACATGGTATTTTACTGAAATCACACTCAGTGGCAGATTTGCATAAATGAATGTATTGTATTTTTTATAACTGTGAAAGCTTTAATTACCTAAACTCTAATTAGGCTTGCATTTTTTAGAAAACACAAGATATTAGCTTATTTTGTAGTTGGCTCAACTTTAATGTTTTCCCACATTTGTAACTCATACGTAATAAAATTCTATAAAAGCACAGGGAAAACAGAGAGATGAAGGCATCCCTGGAATTTCTGGAGCTGATTGGTTGTTTCTCCTCTTGGTGCATTCAAGCCTCAATGCACTGAAATTTTCTTGAATGCTGCCCTAGGGCCAAAACCACACCTGATATAATTTTGTTGCAGGCAGATCTGGTAGTGTTGCATCAAGGATAGATCTAAACAAGTATATTTTGATAATTTCTAGATATAAAGGTGTTGTGTGAAAGGGAGTTATTGAGAGTTATTGATGATGTTATTTTATAGTGGAATTCATTTGGTGTTCTTGGAACTCTTGCAGAGTTCTACAATGGTTTTTTGTAGAGCAAGATGACAGTACTGTCTGGGTACTTGAGCTGCTGGGATTGGGATTGCAACAAAGATTTAGGCACACAACACAGATTAGAAAATGTTTATCCCAATAGGACTTTCACATGGCACCCATGGCACTGTGGTGCCTTTCATAAAGTGGGAAAAATTACCCAGATAAATACAACTACTATTTATTGTTATTGCCCCTTTTGCCTAACCTATGAAAGAAGTGATAATTCATTTTGTGTTAATTCTGCTGAATTTTCTCCTTTACTTCCATATGAACACACCTCTTGTCTCTCTGTTGGGTTGTCCAGATTTTGCCCTTTCCTGTGTCACGAAGTAGTGGCAGTTTCCTGTGTGTTTGTCACCATGTGGGTAGGCTGCTTTAATGTGCTCAAACAAATCTACTTTTACAGGAATTGTGAGGCCTGTGCTGGATCAGAGCATCCAGGCCAGCATTCACTGAGGATGTGCTGCTGGGAGCGTGCAGCACCTCTGTTCTCTCCTGCTGCTAAGGCAGCCCTACATGCTGTTGACATGCTTGTTGTGGTGTGTAGCCTTCCAGATGCTCAGGAGTGCTGCTTTTCTAAGTCAGAGAGAGGTGAAGATATCTCACCTCTTGAAGGACTGCTTTGAGAGAAATTGTATTAATCCTCCAGTTTTATTCTATGTGCTTCTTGCAGTGTTTCTGTAAGGTAGAACCAGAGAGCACTGCGGCCCTACCACTGCCAGAACAGAAAAAAAATACTAATAATATCTCACCCATTGTTACTATTGAGGGTTTCAGCTGTATTTTGTCAGGAGGAATGAAAAAGAGCATCATATTTATTTCTGTAATTTCTCCTCCCTTACTGTTTTCAATACTTTAACATCTTGCAGCAGAAAGATCTGAGGAGATGTTGTTCTAAACAAATGAACTGGTTGGATGAAAAGTAAGAGATGTAAACATTAGCATCTAACCTGTATATGCTAATGATGTAATCATTAGCATATACAGGTTACATTTCTTGTTCTCTTCTCAAACCTCAAGACTCCCTTTTTAGAATGCTGACTGTGCTTTTCATTTTAGTAATTACAGTACTCTGGGAGATATTCTTTTCTGCAGCACTGGTAGGGATATATCACAGTTTGGGGTATGTTACTGCATTTGTGCTAACTAACATCAACTGGAGTGATGGAGGACAATTAAAAGTGCCTTTCTTCTTTCCTTACACATCATAACATTGTCCCAAACATTTTATTTTGAAGGCATGCAGATACCTGTGATTGCAAGGTACCACTCAAACTTCTGTGCCAGGGCAGACTGTGAGTGGATTCAGTGATATCAGCCCTGCTTAGAGCCTTCAGAAGCACTCTAAATTCAGAAACCTCTGTGGCCCATTCCCAGCCACCTGCATCATATCTCTAGATATTCTGCAGGCTGTGTGTGTTTGTGTGTCAGATACCAGCTGGCTGAAGCTCCTGGTGTGCTCCCATGTAGAACCACGTGTGTCCTTGCTTGAGCTCTGATAATTCTGGCTTTCAGATGGTGCAGATAAAGCTATTGGGAAGGATGATCTTGGGGAGCATGTAGTGCACAACTGTATCCATATCCTTTTATTTCATGTGGGATGTGGTCTTCTAAACTTGTCCTAAGGGTGAAGCCTACTGTGAATGAAGTCTCAGACCCACAAGTGGAGCTGTATCTGATTCTTATGAACCTGGACAGAATTAGTTATTCTCTTCTACAAGAGGCAAAGCATCAGCAAACTCAAATAAAGGGTGGTATGTATCTGTCTACCTTTTAGGTTCTTAGTCCTTCTCAGCAAATGAGTTTTTCTGTGTTATATCCTCCTGGATTAAGGTACTAAACAACATAGATAAAGGTGGGGAAAGAAAGTCAGGTCTTGTGGTATGTTATTTGACATAGATACTGCTTTTGTTACTGTTTCCAGACATTTTCAGACAGACAGAAGGAAAGGGATAGACCTTTTACTTCAGAATGCGTGAAACATGTATGTTTTGAGGAAGAAGAAGAAGAAGTAATTCTGACATTTTTTGTTGAAGTGGAATCTTTTTCTTAAAGCCAGAAATGAAATGGCACAGTCAACTTGAAATCTGTATAAACAAGCGAATTACAACAGGTTCAGTTCCAAGACCTGCTTCTTAGGCCTCCCGGTAATTTTTGGGTGTTATAGTTTCCAACTCTTCTTGTCCTTAAGTAGTTTTATTTTCTTTTTTGTGTGAAAAGCACCAAGGAAAATGTAGTTATATAATGAGAAAGCACTGAGTGGACCAGGAGCTAGTCCGTCAAAAAGTAGACACATTCAAGAAGATTGTATTAGAGAGGATCGTCCCACCCTTATTAGCAGAATTTTGTCTGCAACTGTGTGTACAAGAAAAATGAATAAGCTCCAAGAAGAAAAACTTGATCCAGTATTTATGTCTCAGCTATGGGATATTGGCACTGGGATATTTTTGTGATATATTTTATCCCTCCAGGATATTTTCATTTTCTGTACTAGTTCTGGCAAGCCTTTTGGCCCCACTGCACAGATGCAACACTGAGTGCCACTGTGGCAAGTGTCACAGTGCCTTTCTTCAGTGGTGCAGTGCCCACAGAGTGATTGGCAGCCTGAAGGTAGGTGTACAGGTTTGTTGTAAAATCTAGATGGAGTTCTGGAGCTGGCCAGGAGTGACCATTTCAAGGTGCTGCCCTCCAGGCACAGACTCTGTAACTGGCACTGTCACCCTCTGCCTGGACTTAGCTCAGTGTCTGACCTTTCTCTCAAGAACCAACAAGGTGACAGCAGTAATTTGTCTGATACTTTACTGGTTTGTAAATTCATCCAAAACATTGGAGTTCGCTTTCCTTTTCTCCTGCTTTAATTCCTTCATCTCTTTTCTGGTAGGATTAGATCCTACACATCAAGCTAGTCTTAGGCAGGATGAGAGGAGAGGACACTCTTCATGCCTCTTCTTAAACAGTTCTTGTTGTAAAATTCAGGATTAATGGGGATAGAAAAAGGATGTGAGGATAGCCTAACTCTGTGGCACATTAGTTAGCACACCTACTTAGGAAAGGAAGATTGTGTGTCAAAGACTGTGAAACACATAATGGAAATCCAATGCCGCCATTACTGCTAGGTGTGCCTTTCTCCTGTAGCCCTGGTGTATAGGAAATGGAGAGTTTTATGCAGATATAGGTTGTGTATGGAAGGCCCTTCCAGCACATGTTCCAAAGGTACCTATAAGACCAGGCTGATCTTCTGATGTAGATGGAAGTGTGTGGATTCCTGCTGGAGCAAAAGTACTTGATCCCCATTGAGTGACTGGGCCTTTTCAAGACAGCATTTTCTAGCCATGCATAGAAACAAAATTGTGGAAGCTGGGCAAAATGTAATGCAATTGACTAATGTGCCAAAAGACTTCTGGGTGTTGTGAGGCTTATATCTTTGCCATGCAGGCAGGTTATAGCTTTCCAAGAACTGTTGTGAGTCTGGTCCAGAAGCATTGAGTTTTCCACCAGTAAACTGCAGAAAGTGTCCTTATCTCCCCAAGGAGTTCAGTTATTGCGCCCCATTATCAGATAAATAGTTAACATAAAAAGGACAAAGAAAAGTTTAACAGTACCCCTTTCAGACTGTAAGCTGCTAGGAAAATATAATTCCAACTTGATGTGGGATGTTTTGATGGGCAGAGAGGAAAAAGGCAACATTTCAAAATTGTAGGTAATTTGTGAGGAGATGAATTTGTGATTTTTCCAAACTTGGTTTTGAATGGCCTTGAGAAGCCAATAGGAACTACTGGTTCCCAAGCTTTCTGAGACCAGACCCTAGGAACTGCACCTGAGTCCCCTAAAAATGGAAGATTCTGAGATCAGTGTGAGAAAAAATTTTGGCGGAGTACCCTAAGTCACACAGCGGGCTTGTGCCGAAGCCAGGGCCCAGCATCCTTTCTCCAAGTTCTCCTAACAATAAGAACAACCTCCTCAGCAATTGCCTTACAAAAGGTTTGAACATCAGGTTACCCAGAGACATGAGCAGATAGTAGAGCAGTGATGTACAAATGAAAGTCCTACACTTTGACCTCCAACCACATGAAGCCCCATTACAATAAATATCCAACAACACATCCCTTTCCACACCACATGGATGCTGCCTTAGGTACAAAGGTACTAAAATGACTGTTCCATGTAATAAAACATGGTGGGAGAAATTATGAAGTATGAAGTGAGGTTATTGCCTTCACTGCTAATTAAAGTTTACTGTATCTTCTTGCAGCTTTGTTTAATGGGCTCCTACATATCATGGGGTGTTTCTTTAAAGAAATAAAAGAAAGCTCTTTTTAAGGTCACTCACTTGACCTCAATTCATTGTGTTGTGAATGCGGTATTGTAGTAGCACATATTGTGTGGGGTACAACACCATGTGCTGCTCCAAGACTCCTGTGGTAGCTAAGCACAAAGGGCTGCGTTAACGATGATGTGTCAGCCTTAGCTTTGAATTTCCTTGCTTGAGTGCTAGTTTTCATTACTGACACATAATACATGGTGTTAACCATTTCAGCGCTGAACTGTGCACAGGGACACACCACCGTTTGTGCTTGGAAATGGCCATTTCTGAAGTGCCAATGATCTGAGGTACAATTATTATTTTATTACCTAATGGCACCAATTAGGGCAAGCATTGTCAACTAGCACACAATGATCTCAGCACCACAGTGTGATATAACTATTACAATGAGTATCATAGCCTGATACTTATGTCATATAGGGAATAAAAAGCTTCAGCCTTTTTTTTTCCTCTGATTTGGCAAAAAAATCTGTATTCTGAGGTTATCACTTTGTTTCTTTGTGCTTTCATTTCCTCATCAGATAAATTCTGTAAAGCTCTTTAAATATTGCTCATACTTTATGTAACATTTCCTATCACAAAAAATTCTTAGTAGTAACTCATACAGCTCTGTTCTTTGATGGCTAAATCCTTGCTTATTTTCTGTTTTCTCTTCAGTCCTTTTCCCAGTCTGCTAGCTGAGTCTAGATCCGTGTTTACATCATGCATCTCAAGCTGCAGCTGCTGTGGACTCTCTTGTTTGGTAGAACTCTGTTACTTTGGTATCTTGGCTCTTTATCTGGCTCGGGTTGCTTCCTCCTCAATACATGTTCCACTCATGAGGCGGGTGATCCAAAGCCCATTGAAGTAAATGGAAAAATTGCTGTTGATTAAATTATTTCACATCTGCACTCCCTGGCTCTACCAGCTTCTTCTATTGTCCACACATCCTGATTCACAAATGTTTTAAATGACAGCTTTAGGAACATGAAAGCCTTTGGGGCAATGGCCTAAAGAGACAGCAGAGGGTAAAATTTGTGAGCATTATAATGCTAGAGCTGTAGTGCTTCCATTAGTCAGTGCTGAGCACCAACTGAAAAGCCTGCTTCAGTCAGGCAAGGAAGGCTTGCATTTCACACACACAGGCACACAGTCAGCCCCTATCTCAGAGTGTAGTTCATCAGGAGGATTATTTCTTTCCAAGTGCAAACTGAGCATCAACTATGCTTGTCCTCCAACCCTGGAAAATCACTGGGGGAAAAGCTGGGAACATATGGAGGGAGGAAACCAGTTCCCGTATACCTGACCTGCTGTCAGGATCACAGATTCATAACAACAGGGTGCCCACACTCTTTAGGTGCTGCCCCCCATTACTTCTTTAAAGTGAGTCCTTGTGGGGACCCTTTATAGGACAGGTGTAATTTATACTGGAATTTCAATGGACTTCTCAAAATGGTTAAAATGGCAGCGAGAGGTATCAGTAGACCTCATTTTCAGATGACAGTAGTGAAAATTCAAGTACATTTTCAAAATGAAGGGGCTGTTTACCAACATAATATTTGGAAGCAGTCAGGAATGCCATGTATAATTATGGCAATGTTTGGTAAAGGTCACGTGCACTTAACTGCTCAACAACTCAAATATCATTCCCAAGGTTTTCTCATTTTGTTTTTTTTCCCCTCTTTTTCTCCTGTGCTCCTGTGCTTGCTGTCTCTTGAACTGGAGTGTTATTCCAAGCACAAAGATCATGAGGTAATTACATACAGCCAGACCTGGATGTGGGGATAGAAATTCAGCACTATGAGCTCACCTGTCTTGAGGGGAAACTTTATAAACATTTGGAAGCTATTTAAAAGCATTTACAAATCTTTTGATGTGCCTTGTCTTGTGTTAAGGCATGGATTCAGCTTTACCAATGGAACAGATGCTGGTTTGTATGCCTAAATTATATAACTTTGTACCAAACCTTTCTGTTCATTGCTAAAAGAACAGCAACATCATTAGAGTTATAAATATAGTTACCAAGGAAACCAGTTTATCATAATTGGTTATCCTTCATTCTTTATCCCAGTCTCTTTCTGTTCTCTATCCCATGGCACCTGACTGTGTTTTTCCCCCCAGTTAAAAGATATGATAACCTGCTATCAGACTGGCTAACTTGTTGATCTGCATCTTAATAGAGATGGATAAACCTTGCCTGCAAAATTTAAATCAGGTTTTCTTTCCTTTTCCACTTCAGTTTTTGGGGTTCTCAGGGGCATCTGTCTGTTTATTGTGCTCAAGCTATTGGGAAGTGACTTGGATTTCTAGTATTTCCAAATTCATGTGCTGCCACTAAAAACACAATCAAGGAAAAGAGGAAGCAATTAATGGCTAACAGTTGGAATTATCTCCCCTGAAATGTTTAAAATAATCAAGGAAAAGAAGATGTAATATCCTGGGGCAGAGGAAGGAAAGGACTTGGCTTTCTTTGCGAGGACCTTGAGGCATTTATTTTCTACAGCAATTGTCTGGGGTGATTTTGTTGGGTGTCTTTGGTCCTGATTTCCTATCCATGTAACAGGTGTAAGCCATGCCATTGATGAGATCAATGACATTATTTGCACAAACAGAGTGAAACACTTTGTTCTGTGAGGGCTGACGGGAAGGCTCCCTTTCCTTGAATTCCCCTGCATTGTCATTTTATTAAGATAGGTGAAAGCTTAAGCTTTAACTGAATGTCACATCAATTTTATTATGTCTGTAGGCGTCTTTGTTTTTAAAATTCATGACAAGTTCCTTGCAATACATTTTTACTACATTACAGCCACCTGTTCTACCTTGGTGGGTGGCTGTAAATCTGGGACTGTCCTTTTGTGTGTGTGCACATGAATGATTGTTTCTTTACGCAGCGTATTAGGAGCTTCCAAAATATATTCATAGCCTGGACCATTCTGGGGGGACATGTGCATGTTTATGGATTGGCTTTCCTTTTCTGCTACCGCAAAAGGATCACCTGGGGTCCCAAAGAAAAACTTCTTGTCCTTCCCATGGGACACCACATGCATTTTATCCATTCCTAGCCACAGCCATTTCCTTTGTCCTGTATGTTGCCATTAAAACAGTTTGCTCCTAGATCAGCTTCAAATAAATAATTCAGATTGGTGTGATTCTTGACATGCCTTTTCATTTTATTGTCAATATCTAGCTTACCCAAGGAATGTCCAGTATAGATACCATGCATTAGGAAACCCGCAAACACTTCCTTAATGTCCCTTTGGTGTTTCTTTGAATCCAACCTTTGGGGTTGGATTCAGCAAAAGCCCCCAGCTTCCATGGAGCTGCAGGCAGACAGGGGCAGGACGCCACTTCTTCCTGAAGGGAAGCCCTCTTCACTCTGTTGTTCAAGGGTGCAATTGGCTTATGGGGGTGAGGTGTTGAATGTGAACTCAGGATGACCAACCTTCTGCCCCTCTTGTCTGGGTCAGGCTTGGACCAATCTCACATCCATGTGCTGTAGTTTCCTAATTTTCAAATGGAGATTTTGATATTTGCTCTGCATTTTTTCCTCCTGTCAGCTTAATTGAACCTCTCATTAGGAAATGAGAGGGCTGGTATACCTCCATGTTCACTTTATCATAGTGACCCTTAGTGTTCAGGCACATTTCCAGCAAGGCCTCAGTTAAGGAGGTAGGCCTGCGTAGCAGATTGGTATGCTGGTATGTCAGAGGCACAGGGCTAGTGTGAGTGGCAGGAAATTTTTTCATAGTGGGCGTGTTAACTAGTTGTATTGGAATTGCTACTCTTTGTTGGTGTGTTACACCTGAAAATTCTTGTAAAGCTGCTCGTCTCAATACTGTAGCTTTTTGACGCTGTTCAAGTGCCAGAGGCCTAAAAGATCAGTGCATTTATTTAAGGGGATGAATTACAAATAAACTAACTCAATACATTGTTAGAACCCTGGGCTGATTTCAGGTAGAGGTTTATGGGCTTTTTTTGTTCATGGCCAATGGAAGCTCCTGGGGGCAGAACTTTTTCCCCTGTATATTTGTTTTTAAGAGCTGCAAAATAATATCATTATGCAGAGGCTGTCCAGTCCCGTGTACAATATTGTAACCCAAATTCGTGGGCCACAGAGAAGGCTTGTGACGATAGAAAGCAGTCTCAAGAGTCTATGCTGCAGGCTAGTCTTTTATTAATCTCCTGCAAAATGAGGTCCCACAGCAGCAAATCAGCCAGTGCTGACACATTTAGTGCTTGTCTTCCCTAGTTCACATAAGGGGAAGAGCTCTGCATCCCCATTTCTGAGAGAACGAGGTGCAGCATGTGCTGTGTCTAAGGAAGAGGTTGGGTTTGCCAAGAGCACCAGATGAGACATTGATGAAATCCTGGGAGCGCCTGTGTACTTCTGGTGGTGTGGATTGTAAATCACAGTAAGGGATGTCGATGCTTTAATTATGTGTATGTGATGGTCTATGTGTTTGTGCTTGTGGGTTTTTTATAAGTACGGTAAATGGAGAAGAGAATCTGGCCTGGCTCTGAGGCTGCTGCTGCTACTGGCGAGGCAGGAGAACATTTTGGCAAAGCAGTATATTTATTTTTTTTAAACCTCCCTCCACAGGCCCTCCTGCTGTACTATATTTTTCTTTTTTTTTTCAGGGTTTTTTGTGTTCCTTATCTGAGGTGCTGCTGGGACTGGCCGTGTGCTGCAGCTTAGTGTGCTCTTTCCCATTTATCTGGTGTGGTTCCCAACCTATGATTTAACTGTGGTGTGTGCAACAGAAAGAGAAAAACAATGTTTGATCTGCTAAAACGTACCTTAAGAGCAAACACACACACATTGATGAAGGTATCAGCTGGGTTCTGCCCACAGTTATGTCAAACAAAGTATGCTAGAAAGTGCCAACTTTCCTTTTGTGCTGTGACACCAAGCGCTGCCAAAAGATATTAAAAAGCTTGCGTGAACTAGGTGATGGCAGCTGTAACTATCTAAGTTATTGCCTGGCAGCTGTAATGCTTCTTCAGTGCTGCTGGCTGCTTTTTATATTTGGTTCCCCATTTGTTTGCCCTTATTCTAGCAACCGATACCACCAAAGCAGGCAATCAGTGCGTTACAGCACATGGCCACTTGCTACTGCAAAATAGGCAGCTTAGTAGTGGCAATTGAGAGACTCTCATGCAGCAGCTGATATAAGTCATATTTCTTTTGGAAGAGAACCAACCTAGCTTTTTTTTTTTTTTTGTTATGTGTCAGTGTGAATCCAAGAAACCTTAGATGAGCTGATGGCAAAAGGCAAACACACACATGCACGTACACACAGACATTCACATGCATACACACACAAAAATGCAGCTTTCCGTGTTCTTTCCGTGTTGGCTCTAAATGTGCTAGAACAATATAGCCAGCTCCCAGCCCCTGCCAATCCTACATCTGCTCTCTAAAACCTCCAGCAAATAAGAATTACTGTGGGGTTGTTTAACCAATGCTTACAATATACACACTTTTCATTTTTCCGTCACTTCTATCTGTACACTGGTGGCAAAGGTTTGAGAGATAATGGAGAATGATACCCACTGGGCACTTGCTTTTTCAGTGCTGTGAGGTGGGCAGTAGCCACCTAGATCTCTCTGCTGGCATGATTTTGGACAATATAAAATGTTTTTCATTGCTGTGAGCTTTTGGGAAAATGTCTGTACAGTGGGGAGTGGGTTTCTGCTGCTTTTAGATTTGTTTTTTTTTCCTGAGGGGAGGGCTTTATATCTTTATATGATGTGTTCTTCTTTTGAGTTTCCTCTTTTCAGTCATATCTTAAATAATTCCTACCATCCATGGATGCAATATTTCTGGGAGACGTTATTTTTTTATCCTTTCTCAGATTAGTTTTGAAAGTCCTGCAACATGATAATATTTTCACAGCATGATCAACCTCAGAGCAATTTCTTCAGCATGGAAAATGGACTGAAGTAGTAGTTGCATCTTGCAGAGGATAGGGCAGAAGATCTCAGTGGAGCTTTTAGATTTTTCTTCCTTTTCTGTTTAGGCTCAGCTGTTACAGAGACCTGAGACAATTGCATGTTGTCTCACAGTAATAAGACACCATAATAATTCTTTCCACCAAAGAGTCCCAAAGCATTCATGAGTGTTTAATTACCTATTCCATTTCACAGATGAGGATGCTGAAATGCAGAGCAGTTAAGTGATGTGACAAAAGACACCTAGGTATTTGATAATGTAACTTGAAAAAGAAACATCATGTTATTAATCCATTTTGAATCACAGAGATTGGACTGTGCCTACCATGATTGTAACTAAAGAAATCTGCATTGCTTCAGAGCCTTGCCTCCAAACTAATTGCTTAACTGTTTTTTTTTACCCTCCTAGTATGCTGTGAGTTTGAAAATCCCCAGTTAACTCTAAATTTCTTTTGTCTCTGTATTTTGCAAGATAAATCATCACTATTACTTCAAAATGCTGGAGAGATTTGCAGAAAGTGCTGTAAATGGTAGGGTGTTGGTATGACTAGGGGGAGACTCACATCTGGCATTACAGATTATACCAATCCTATAGTGAGTACTCTGGTACTAGGAAAGATCTGTGTTGACCCTCTAAATTTTCTGTTAATTTCTCTCTGTAAGGAGAGATCTCTGGAAAAACATGATTCCTACCTTCCGTTGCAGGAGTCATACCTGCCTGCAGTAGTGAAGCATGCCAAAGAAAAGGGCATTTATTTTGAGAATTCAGATGAGTTCTGCTAGTTCAAAGTTCTCTTGGATTAGGTGGAAATCCGCACATGCAAAATCATCTCACATGGAAAGTCTGGCATAGCTTGAGGAGAGAAACCACCTGTGGGGTCTGTGAAGCAGCCCCAAGTGGCTTAACCTCAAGCCTATCATCTTCCAGAGGGTTTCTTAGCTGCAATAAGTTGACCCGTTCTCTAATTGCCCCAGCACTTGCTTTTTTTCTGTTCCTTTTGTGGCTAGAAAGCCTTGCTCATGAGTCAGATGTGTGTGTGGGCAACAGCTCCCACAAAGCACCAGTGGGATGAGCCTGTGTCTTGCAGACTGCAGAAAGCATTACCCTTTATATCCCACACATATCAGAGAGGCTGGGAGCTGCCACCTATAGGTTCTCAAACCACTCCTGGCAGTGGGAGATTTTGTTACCTCTTGGTGTTCTTTACTGCCTGCAGAAAACTTGTTCTTCTTGTTCTGTCCCCTTACTCCACTCTGGTGAGACCCCACCTGGAGTACTGAATCCAGCCCTGGGGTTCTCAGCAAAGAAAGACATGGATCTGTTGGAGCAAGTCCAGAGGAGGCCACCAAACTGATTAGAGCTATGGAGCACCTCTCCTACAAGCAAAGAGAATTTGATTTGTTCAGCCTGGAGAAGAGAAGGCTTTGGGGTGACCTAACTGTGCCCTTTCAGTACCTGGACAGAGCCTCCATGAAAGATGGAGAAGGACTTTTTACAAGAGCCTGTAGTGAGGGGGGAATGGCTTCAAACTGAAAGGCAGTAGGTTTAGATAGTAGAGGAAGTTTTTTGCTCTGAGGGTGGTGAGGAACTGGCACAGGTTGCCCAGAGCAGTGGTGGATACTCTGTGATTACCACTCTCAACTTAGAGATCTGAGGCTCCTGATAGGTATTTAGAGTTGGTCACCCACAACTGCTGATCTGTTCATCAAA
Source organism: Agelaius tricolor (assembly GCF_023055355.1). Taxonomy (NCBI): domain Eukaryota; kingdom Metazoa; phylum Chordata; class Aves; order Passeriformes; family Icteridae; genus Agelaius; species Agelaius tricolor. The sequence continues at coordinate 22,299,161 of NW_027269261.1, read as the reverse complement.
TCTTGTCTGAGATGCTTTTAAAGTAGTATCCTGTCGTCTAAATTAATTACCAAAAAGAAGGTGCTTGGTAGGGAACAATTACCTTATTTAGATTTTGTTCCTTTGACTTTTTTTTTTGGCATTGTTGCTTTCTCTGTGATTATAGAGCAATCCAAATCAACTTCCACCATTATTTGCCATTGCTAAATGCAAAATAGGTTACTTGGAGCCTCTTGTATCTCCATTTCTTTTTCTCAAATACTACCACAAAATCAAACATACAAATGCTTCTTTTCTGACACACTCATACCATTGTCAACCCCAATGCATTTAGTATTCTTTTTTTTCCTGGAGGCTGATTTGAGCCATTCTTTTCCTCAAGAAATGCGTGTGTGTGTGTGTGTGTGTGTGTGTGTAATGGAAATGCTGACAGACCCTTAACTATAACAGCACGAAAGGCGCCACTAAAATAACAGTGGAACAGATGCTGTCACCACTGCCCCTGGTGGGGAAAGAAGATGAAACAGAAGGGCATTAGAGTTGGTGGATGGCAAATTAATCCTATTGTACTAGCAGCTGCAGCCACCAAGATGCTCGCATTCATGCTTAGACACTTCCAGTACACCAAGCTCTAGTAGGGGTGGTTGGAAAGGATGAGGCAATGAAAGGTCACTGGAACTGTTTATATCTGAACAAGAACAACAATAATAATCATAAAAAATGTTGGTGTATGTTCTCTACTGTGACTAGGCTCTTTTTACTGTGGCAACCCAATCTATCAATCTGGTATTTTAAGACTCAGTATTTCTCGAATGCTGAAGTATAATGCCAATGTAATTTTTGTTTTCTTTTTACCCCTGCACCCAAGCTTCCATATGCTCAAAATCTGATTTTAGATCTTTTTTTTTATGCTTATATTAGCAGGAAAAAAATCACTGTTATTTTTAAACAGTGAGTAAGAAAGTTATAATTTTAATTCCTAAAACAATCTGGTTGATTTTGTGGGGGTGTTGTGGAAACTGAAACTCTGAAAGACCTGTGACCTTAAATCATTGGATTAAAAAAAAGGAATCTTGTTTCCAATGAAGTAGATAATGTAAATCAGAATTTTAGGGGCTCAATTTATCTCTACAGGATTTTTTTTTGGTGAAAACTTGTTGAAGGGAGCTGTGCAAACAATAGCTTGTGTAAGCCAAAGCTGGCATCTAGCAATTCTTAATGTCTGAATGAAAGTGCTTTTTTCCCCCCCCCCTTCACAGTACGTGTTGCCAAGAAAACAAGGAGTAGTTGCTTAAAGCATTTACAAATGGTAATGCACCAACAGCTGGTCTCAATCCAACTGAGCTATTGTAGGGGTATTAAAAAGACAGGCCAGAGTTTGAGATCTACTGCCAACCTCCCTTGTGGAGTTAGGGAACATTTTACTTGGGAAAAAAGGTCTTCTCTTCCTGCAGAGATCCACGGCTGTATTCTCCTGCAGAGCCTGAGCCCTGCCTGGCAGAGTAGGCAAAAATACATCGGTAGGCCAAATGCTTCATTGACATGAAAGTGTAGAATCTAATAGGTCTCCAGCTAAATTATTTATCTCAGTCTAATATTATAGTCTTCATCTGTGTTTTACACATTTTGTTTGTTAGATGGATAATTCTTTCCTGTGGCTATATTTTTATAAATTTTCTTGCTGTCCTAGAAAAATCTTTGAACTTAGTGAATATAATACCAGTATTAAGGAAATAAAGTTAATTCTTTTGAATTGAAGGATTGTTCTAAAGGGGATTTAACCTGAAAGACTCTTCTGCTTTCTGCAAAAAGCATGTACAATCTTTTCTCCATCCAGCAGGAATTTTAAAATATTATTTGCCTTCTAAGTTTGTAGGTAACTACAATACTTTTTTTGGGAATATAATTACAGATGAAATATGTTTACAGCAAATGTCTGAAAGAGAGCAATAAAATTTATTATTTTTCATGCTAAAGGCCTCTGCTATTAGCAGTACATTTTATATATGCTACCTTTTCTGAACAGAAATGCAATGTTTGGCTTTTCCCTGAAAGATAAATGAACCCATTTGTTGATGTGGCACACTTGAGCTGGACATTTATGTGAAATAAAAGGGGCCAAAATAATTGTAAAACAAAACACCCCCCTCCAACGAAAACAGGCAAACAAACCATCACATGAGCAAATGTGAAAAATACACCTTTTTCTTTCTTTCTAGAGATATTTGCATTTCAAGGGTGTTCACAGAGAGAGTGGCACAATGCCCACTTGTTTAGGTTTGTGTGTGTGTGTGTATTTATTTATTTTTTTACAATCATATGGCTTGGTTCTGTTTTCCAGATCTTGTCCGGGAGCTGCTATTCGAAATAAAAATGTTTGTATCCATTTCCTCATTAATCATTGTAATACAACCTGCTGCAGCTAAATGACAAAACAGATGCAACGATGAAAATTAAAAGTGATGGATACTTATCTTTGGCTATAAAAGCTGCTAACAATTTAGACAACTAGAGTGCCTTTTGGAGCTAGAATGTGGCAAATGAGAGAACAATAATAGGGCTAAAGAGTTTACTGTTTGTAAACCAGATAACGGTGGGGAGGCTGCATTGCTCTCTAGCACCTGTTTTATGTGGTTTGTCTTTTCTACTGAGTAAGATCAAGTGAGGTATTATTTTAAAGTCTGATATGTATAGCATCATTGGAACTGGATGTAACCTAACCCCACCAAAACTGCTGGAAACATGACCTTGCTTTTGTGTGGTGTTTTGAACTTGAAAATAGGCCTCTTTCTTTTTCTCTACCACACACACCAGCTTGGCTTGTGAGCTTTCCCCTGAAAAATGGGGTCCTTTTCCCTAATGAGAGGCAGACCTATCGTGATATGAAATATGCTTTTGAAGTGTCCCACTCTAAATCTGATTTCCTTATGGGTTTTTTGCAGAAATGCTGTTTTTTTTTTCAGTGCACTTTTTGGGGATACTTTGTGGGGTATAAATATACAAGGATCAGAGTCTTACAGTGAAAATATTTATGGCAGTTCCCTTGGGAACTCCATTCTTGTATGCAGTAAGAAGTATTCTCTCATCCATCTCTATCTGGTCTCCTGCTGCAGCTGGGACCCTTAGAGGTTGCTCTATGCTGTGCTGTGCCTGTGCTTTGACTGCATGCTTCCAAAATGCTTATATACAACTCTGAAACTGCAATCAAAACCTTCAGGTGCATGCAGTGATTGTCCTGCATGAATATTTTTAAATGCACAAGGAAGCATGTTCATGTGCAAGGAAGACATGCAAATACTTCACATTCATCCATATTTGAGAGTTGGAAAGAGGGTCTCTGGGATCACAGAATCACAGAATATTCTGGGTTGGAAGGATCCACTTGGATCATCAAATTCCAACTCCTGAACCTGCCCAGGACACCACAAAGAGTCATACCAAATGCCTGAGAGTGTTGTCCAAACACCTCTTGAGCTCTGCCAGGCTTGATGCTGTGACCACCTGCCCTGGGGAGCCTGTTACAGTGCCCAAACACCCTCTGGGTGAAGAGCCTTGTCCTGACATCCATCCTGAACCTGCCCTGACACAGCTTCAGGCCATTCCCTTGGGTCCTGTCACTGGGAACCAACAGAGCAGAAATCTGTGCCTGTCCCTCTTCTTCCCCTCATGAGGAGTTGCAACTGCAGTGAGGTCTCTCCTCAGTCTTCTCCAGGCTGAACAAGCTAAGTGTGCCTTCCCCTCTAGATCCTCCACCCTGTTCATTACCCTTTGGACACTCTAATAGCTTTACATCCTTCTTACCTTGTGGCCCTCAAAACCACACACAGGACTCAGGCCAAGGCTGCACGTTTTTTCTTTTATGAGACACTCTGTGCTGAGAGAGGATGAAAAGCAGTGTTACAATACAAGTTCTGTTCATTGCTCATGTCTACTTCAGATACAACTTCTCTCAGAATACTCCTTTTATCCATGTGATCTCAAGTTTCTCTTGAAAATATTGGAACAAAGATTGTGATTTCTCCATTTTCTACTATCATGATTTATTTTTTTACTGCCTTTAATGATCTCCTTCTTTGGGAATAAATATGTTGCCTTGCAATGCACACAAACTTAAGTGAGGAAGGGCAAAGCTTCTTAGGACATTTTTAACAGGCATGGAAACCATTTTCTCCAGATAGCTAGCTGGAATCCAACTTGGGGAATCTAAGGTGATGAGTATCTACTTGTCAGCAAGGAAGAAGCCATATCAGCTACTGAGCAGGAAAGAAGAGAATGATGTGCAAGGGAAATTATTAATAGGAAGTGGCAAAAGATAACAGAAGCAGAAAGCTTCTTCTTTTACTTCCTCATCTGTCACTAGGCATCTTAAACTATTTTGATTCTTTTCAGATCAGTTCTGAAATTGCTTATTTCTCCATGCATCACCTGTTTGAAACATGCTGATGGTCTTACTCCTGGCTGCAAAACCAGAAAATGCTTCCTGGAAGCAGGGAAGAGAGCATCCCTCTGGATATGCAGCAGCTGTATCTTTGAATGAAGAGTGAAACAGGCCCTCATGTTTGACTTTAACTTCTGTGGATATCCTACCTGCCATGGCAAGCTGCAGCAAGAGAGGTCACAATAGCAGATTTCTTTCCCATTCCTATTGTGTCAAATCATGCCTGCAGCCCTGTGGTGCTATAGGCCAGGGTACACTTGGCTCCAGTATCTCTCTGGGAAAAGAGAGATATTGCCTGGTCTTATCCTTAACAGCACAGCCTTCACTCGGTGTAGTCAGAGAGCAAATCCCAATGCTCCGTGAAGCCTGTCCAGCGTTAGCTGATGGTGGGTAGTAGTGTCCCTGCTGGAAGCTGCTGCACTCAGATCCTGCTCCATGAACTGAGAGCTAATGGCTTTGCATGGTTTTCCTGTGCATAACTGAAGGAGCATCTAAGTCACACCATAGTATCCTTAAATCTTGGTATATTTATCACAGTTGAGTCCACTTTGTGCACTAAACCATGGCTCACTTGCCATCAACCAGTCCTGATCTGAGCTGGTTTCTTCACACTGTTGAACTACAAATCTGCTAATTTGGGTATTATGGTGTGAAGCATTTCTATGGGTTGATTATTTATCTTATTTCTTAAAGTAAGTCCAAAGTAAATGCATCTTATTGGCACTCTTACTGGCACTCTCAGGAGCCACCCTGTTTACAACATCTTGCTATTCTTTATCTCATCCCATAATTTCTGATTACCTAGTACAAGCAATGACACTTGCTTGAAAAAAAATCCAGAGTTTCTCAGATTCAGCAGCAAATTGAAGCTGAGTGTCCTGACTTTTACAGCTTTTCTCCCCACACAGGCTATATTTTTGAGGATAGAGAACATCTCTGTTATGTGACTACATGCTTTGCATAAGACACACTCTAGATTTCCTGGTCAGTTTTGAAGGACAGCCATAACATAAAGCAACAACAGCATCACCTTCTGAAAATTTAGAGGCAACCCAAAGATTTACCCTCCAAGATATTGGCAATCAGGACTTTAGAAACTTTCTGAACTTCTGATTGCACTGTATTTAATAGTCTCTCACAGATTTATTTCTCCATTCATTTTTCTAGAACCCATTTATACTTCTGGCTTTCGCAACACCATGTTGCGAAATATCAGCAAATATCAGAATTTGTGTTGCATGAAGAATAATTTTTTTAAAAAAAGTTTTTCTATCTGATAATTTCATTGAGTGCCCCAGCTCTTTGTATTAACATAATCATTCCATGTTCACCTTCTTACTACCATTCATGCTTTTGTAAACTTTATCACATCCCTCTTTTGCTGTATTTTTTTTCCAGTCTGATGAGCTACAGTCTCATTTCTCACTGCAAATAAAGCTCTCCTGTGCCTATGGTCAGCTATTTCACCCCTCTTCATAACATTCCTAAGCATTCTGTCCTCTGAGATAGAGACTAGAAGTATTCAAGATGCAGGTGCACTGTAGATTTATGCAGCAAGATGGATTTTTTTTTTTTCATTTTGTTTTTCTCTCATTTTATTTCCTGGCAATTCCTAAAAGCCCCTCTGGGCATTTCTGACAGCATTTGGCACTGAGGTGACCTTTTATAATTATTCAAAGTGACTCCAAGATCTCTCTCCTGGGCAGTGCTGATCACTGTGTACCTATAACTAGTGTTATATTTCCCCACGTGTGTTAGCTGCCATTTCCCACCACTGAGTTTCATCTTAGCTCATGACATCCTTCAGCAGCTCTTCACAATTAGCTTCAGCTCTGGCTCTTCTGAGCAATGCTGTATTGCCAGCAAACTTTGTCACCTCACTTGTACTGCTTCCCCAGGTTGTTTATGAGTAAGAGTGAAGAACATGCTTGAAACCTTTTTCCATTGGGAAAACCAATTGTGCAGTTCGATTTCTGCTATTAACTTCTTATTCTGGGCATGCTTGGCTTCACTGCAAGTGGAGATGTTCACACTGTTTTGACCTGGTACTGTCTTAGTCCATACGCTCATTGAATACTTATAAAAAATTGTGAGGGATGACTCCTTTTTGTAGAAACTGTGGAATCTTTCCCCAGAACATAATATTTATATGTGTTTACTAATTTATTCATTATATTAGTTTCTAGCAATTTATCTGCTACAGAGGTCAGGTGTCCTGATCTCTCATTCAGTCTTCTATGGAGCCCTTAGGAAACATACCAGTATTTTCACATTTTTTGCCTATTCTTTTTTCAGATACTGAGACAGAATAGAGGTCTTGGTTACAGGCCTCCCTCAGTAACTTAGTAACATCTTTGTTTTGGAGCTCTTGAATATGTACTTTCTAATCCAAGTGACTGTTTAATATTCATCTATTGATTTATTCTAAGGACTCTTCAACTCACCTTTTATTTCCAGTTTAATCTTTTTTTCACTTTCTTTAATAATTTTACATGAGTTTGGCTGAGGTAGCAGCTACTGGGGCCCCTCTGAAAGCTTGGAAAACAGGAGGTGTTGTCCCCAATAAATTTGGAATGTTCTGGACTCTTTCTGGACGTCTGGGCTTTTAAGGGTAGTGATTACTGCAAATAATTCATTGCTTTCAGCAAGGTCTCCTGCCAGCCTTTCTGTATTTCTAGGGGGATTTTGTAACCTCACATTCTGCTTTTCAGGAGAAATTATGTGTATCATTAAGTTCTGTTTTGTTTGTTTTGTATACACTTCAGCTGGGGCTAGAACATAATCTCTTACTTTTTGCTTATTTTTTCATTGTGGATATTGCTTTTAATTTTAATGCCTGTGTCTTTTTCCAACACTGCTGGAGAAACCAGTGTATTTTTTCATCAACTTCTCCAATAAGTGATGGGTATATCCTGTTTTGGGGTTTAATTCTGTTCCTTCTCTAGGCTGTCTTTGCGGACTTATTAACTATCTCTCTGTGGTTTGGAATAGAGCTCCTTTAAATAAACTAGAGATCTGCTCTGTTATGTGTTTTATATTTGTTTACATTGCATTGGTGTGAGATGGATCCCTCTCCAAATGTGCAAGGGAATTTTTACACCCACTGTTATTCCACTCTTGGACTGTGCCTTTGAAACTGTAACATTTCATGATGAAAAGTAAATTTTTGAAACAAACTCCCCATTAGTTTCAACTTGGCTTCTGCAGTTATTTTCACTCCTAAGCAAATGCTGCTAGGATTCAAATCAGCAGTACACAATTTCCAGCATCATCATCCTGATCTTCCCGCTTCATTTGGGAGCCTTAATGAAAATGCAGTTGGCCGCTCCTCGTGCATATAGGCAGGACCTAATCATCCTGAAGACACAGCTTTTGGCAGAGCAGCTGATCTAAGTAAATCAGGATGTCTCTGATGTTGGTGGACTGATGATCCATGTTTTTACATTGATCAAATATCTGCTTATAGCTGTACTTTACATCAAGAAAAGTCACTTTGTAACGCACCCTTAAAAAGTGATGAATCTTGCCAAATGACTTTATGTTATTAAGAATTTCTAAAATTTCCCCCTGCATTTGACCTATTTTGATTACCAGACATTCTGTACCGAGTACATCAGGTACATTATCACATTTCTTGGGTCTGTCTCTCACTAGATAAAAATGGATGGTGAAAAGCTTGCATATTTTTAAAAATTATTATTATTATTTAATTCTGAAAGTATTTTATCTTAAATTAAGCTTGCCCAGCTTGCAATATCATAGCCCATGCAGCAACTCCTTGTAATACCCCATGGGAGTTAAAGACTAAGAGAATATTGCCTGATATCGACCCCCGTTTAGTTTTTCTATTTGCATTAATGCCTATGTAAATAAGTGAAACATTTCTGTTTCTTAGGATGTTTTTACTAAATGTTTCTTATGTTTCTCAGTACTGAAACGAATGTTTTGACTGTCAAATGAGCAATTTTTCATGCAACATTTTTGCACTCCCAAATGACAGAAAGAAAATGCCTCCAACTGTAGTCCAGTGCTACATAAAGAACACAAATCTCAGGTCAGTAAGAAAAGAACTGTCTACAAGATCAATCTTGAACATGTTTGGGCTTCCCCAAAGCTTCTTCAGAGCCTGTAAACAGGTCCTCTTTTACCTTGAAATTGCTCTTTCTAATCTTGGGAATTTACATATTCAACTCCTGACAAGTGCTCAAGAATCAAATCTGACTTTGGCCTAAGGGATTCTCTGCCAGTAACTTTGAGACTTATTTAAAAGTAGGCAAGTCTGTCTGTCTTCAGACAGACACAGGAATGAGGAGGCATTGAAATTAAGTGATTTACAAGGGAAAATTCTGGTGATAATATTGATATTCACAGTTTCCTGGCTTTCAGTCCTGTAATTGGATCCATAAGCAATTCTTCCTCTATCCTGAAGTTGTGCTTTCCTGGCTAAAAAAAGAGGCCAAACCATGAGCCTGAAGCTCAACATCCCCAGAAGTCAGGAAGTAGCCTGTAGATTCTCTCTTTAATACCTTCAGTGTGAAGTAAAATATGTACAGATCTCTGAAGAGTAGTTTGAGTTTTTATTTTCTCTACTAGTTTTTATTTATACTATTTTTTCTGATCTACATCTGAACTGTTTGATGTTTGTGAGTCTGGAGAGGGCCTGGAAGAAGTGAATAGTAGGTTGGTCATCAACCAATGACTGACAGTTGTGATGAGAAAAATGCTGATGATAACTCTTCAGCTGGGCAGCCTTGGAGGAAAAACAGATGAAATCATTTTGGCTAAAAGAGATGTCTGTAGCTTCATTAAATCTCTCACAAAGAAACAAACCCTTGCCTGATAGTTTTTACAAAGGCAGGAACAGCCAGAATGCCAAGAGAAAGCCCAGTCCAGACCAACACTTCAATGGCATTTCAGTGCAAAATTGCTGACTTCCTCCATGTGCTGCAAGAATCAAGAGCAATGCAAAGTCTCAGGCTTAGAATATTTTTTAAAATATATTTTTCCCCTATAACCGTCACCTTAAACTCAAAGATGAGGTGAATGGTGGATTTGAAAGTGCAGTTTTCAGAGAGCAGTGAATCTGGCATCCACACAGGGCATTGTGCTGACAGTCCTTTCTGATGTAGCAACTCATGTGCTTCCTCCTGCCTTTTGAGCTGGGGCTCTCTGTACTGCGATGCCGCTGTTGTGACAATGCTATCGCCAGTCGCCTGCACCATCACATCCTTTTTGATTTGGAGTTACAAGAAAGAGCAGATTGGAAAAAAAAAGTAAATGTCAACTCTCTGGACTTAAAACTAATCCTTTCTCCTGAGGATCTCATCGCACTTCTTATACCTAGGCCAATATTCCTGGGAATTATAGAATTAGATGTTCTCATCTCACAGGTATAAGGAGCCACAAGTTGAGCAGCTTGCCTGGGAGAATACCTAAAAAGTTTTGACTCCAAGAACAGATTCACCCATACTGTGTGCTAGCCAAATAGCTGTTCTTGTCCAGAAGTTCTCTGAGCTGGGGCTTGATGAGTCCAAATTATGAATCTAGTAAAATAACTTTTACTGTCGCAGGATGGCTTTTTAGGACCTTTGAAAATGAGGACATCTGCTAGTATATAACATCCTGTGCTCAAATACAGATTACACTGGCTTGGGATCTCCAACTCAGCTGTGGAACAATTCTCGTATTCTAACAGTGATAAATGCTCTAACCAGGAAATAGAAAAACATATCTACTATATATCCTTTGCTGTTGTCTTTCTGAACATGGACAGCTCATTTGTCTCTCTGGTTCCTCTGGTTCCTCATGAATTCAACCATTCCATCATGCTATTTCTTTGTCCCATTGTTTGCAGACTTTGTTCTTCCCTAAGCTGCTGGTTACCCACCATTACACATGATCTACCTTTTCAGCTTTGGGTTTCTATTTTCTTTCTTCTTTGATAATTCCTCTCCCTCCCTCTTTCTCCTGTGCAGTTTTCCTTGTCTGGTCCTTCCTTTGCTTTTGTATCTTTCCACCTCTTTTTTTTGTGCTGTGCACCTCTTCAGTCCTCCCTGCCTTCATCCTGGATATATCCCTTGCCTTCAGCCTTTCTCCTGAGAGAGTTGAGATGTGGTGATGGCACATTCCTTACAGAACCACAGTTACTCAGATGTCCGTCAAAGTCTCCTCAAGTGAGCTGGGAAAGCTGAGGAAGTTACTGGAGCAGGAGAAGATCTCTTTGAGCAGAAAGTTGGAGGTAAACTAACTAATGTCTGTAGTCATGTGGTACCAGAGATCTGCAAACTCTGTGTCTTGTGAGAGCACCCACTGAACCCCAGCTAAACCGTTTTGGATTCTCACACTTCCAGTGGGTTAGGCAGAGTATTTTGCACAATGCTTTGAATTAATGAACTTGTATAATTAACAAATAAACATTTCCACCAACTTGCCAATAACTCACTTCTTTTTCCTGCAGTGGTTTCCGAGGTCAGCTGCAAAAGTAGTAATTTCACTTGAACCTGCTTCTGATAAGCTTTTTCCTCTGATTAATATTATGGTCTTTTTTCTGGTCCCTGGTCAGTGTCCTTTCTCAGCACAGCCTCTTGGCTTGGATGGTATTTGCAGGGCTGCATGAAAACACCTGAGCTAACCTATCAGCTTAGGTAGTGAAAAAAAATGCAGTTTTTACAGATCACCATGTTACCTTTCCAGGGCTAATGGATCCTCTCTCCCCCTTCTTTGTTCTTTTACAGGGGTGTTAACCTGGGAAACTGTTTCTTGTGCCTGTGCTTGATCACTGAGAGTTATCTTGAGTATTTCTCCTTATGGAACTACTGTGCCCCATCCTTGTCTCCATTTCTGAAGCTTCTTTCAGACTATTCTAATGGCTGGCTTCGTATTTCTCTTCCTTCAAAACTCTTCTGAGAATTCACTTCAAAGACTCTTATAAATGACAACTTCAATGACAGGTAAAGTAATTAACCTTCTAATAAATGTAATTAATCAAAAAACCTAAACCATGTTTTATATTCTGAAAACTGGCCATAATCAGAATAACCATTTGCTGATTCTTCCCGTATTTCTGTTGTCCCTTCCTGCCTCATCTAATCTACATCATGGCTGAATCCATGCTTACTTCTGTGTATTTTTGTGTATTATTAATGCACATGGGAGTCCTGATAATACAGCATGTACATGTGATTTGGAAAATATATGCATGTGAATATTGCCTTCCAACTGAACTAGATCCAGAGAGAGAGACATGGGAGGCAGATCTTCTGCTCCCGCAGCTAGTGTGTATATGCAAAGCACCAGACTGAAGGAGCATCTATATTACTGCTTCTCAAAGCAGCAGAGACTCTGTCATACATAATACAGAGACATCATTACTAATATAAAACACTGCTGGGGAGAAGGGACACATGGGCGGGCCAAGATGGCAGATGGCTTTTAGTGGCATGCTGCTTTCAGTTCTTCTACCTTTGTAATTTGTGCAGTTTAAAGCTTTGGTTACTGTTTTTAGTCTGCTGTCCATTGGCCCTTGTGGGAGTTTTTGTTGTTGTGTGAGAATGCAGTGTATTTTTAGTGAGGGCCACAGCCAATCCTAAGTGCTGTGTTCTCCTGGTGACTGGTGTTACAAAGGCAGCCTAGTCAAGAATAGCTTTTATGATCAGCTGGTTTGCTGAAGAATTGATGAAAAGAGCAGTTGTCCCAGCCATAGAAGCTCTGCTCTGTTGTACTGCAGGGTTTTGTGGTTGCTCTGTAAGGCACTAGTGATGAGGTGGAAAGCTCTTTGGCAGCTAAAGAGGGATGGTGGACATAAAATATACCTCTAAGAGAGGCAGTTTGTAAGTGGGGAGAGGGATCAATGGGAGCATCTCCCCTCATTTGCATAGTGATGGAAAAATTCTTTGAGGGGGCAGGAACGTGAAGGAGCCAAGGAGCACTTCCTGTGCCTTAGGAATGGTGTTTAGGAAATTTGGGGTTCTTTCTGACCCTGTTGTGTGACTTGACTCAATAGTGGAAGCACAGAAGTGCTTTTAAGGAACTCACTGCAAAAAGGAGAAGCAGGAAATGGTGGAAATTTTGTGAGACACCCTCTCTTCTGCTCTAATTTCTAGACTGAAGAAATTAACAAAAGCTTGGGGAAGGTTTCATGGATGCTTCTGAACTAGAAAGAAGCCCAAGATGCAAAGCCTGCTATTTGGAGCTCTCTTGCTTTCTTTTTCTTTTTTTTTTTTTTGCAACCTTTCTGAATTTTCTGATACTTTGCTTCCACCTCTGATTTTTATCTTTTATTTATGTGAGGCCCTCTCTAATTACAGCAGGTAAAATCAGCTCAGCTAAGCATAAGCTGTATTGTACTGCAGTGTGGTTTTAACCTTTACACAGTGTGCATTTTCAAGGCAGTTTTAATACCAAACTGTATTTGCACATGTAAAAATTCTTATGCATGTTACCAAGTGTAGGACTTATACTGAAAAGCCAATGCTCAAGCAAGCAGTCTTGCCAAGGACTTTGGTTGCATTTCTGTTGCTGAGTGAGGTCAAACCATGAGAAAGAACAAGAACTTTTGTTCTGACTCACAGCTCAGAGGAATTTTGAAATATCCTTTCATATGTATGTTAGTTCTTTTGAGCTCAGATGTTTTTTCCACCTGGAGCCTAGGTACCAGATGAATTCCTCAAATTAGTTTAAGAATTTTTTAGCCATGCTGTTGGATTAATTTTTAGATTCCAGCTTATTATAGTCTTATCCATTTCTTATGCTCTCAATGTATAATATAAGTGGATTTTTTTTCAACAAAATTCAAGTGAACATGGAGCAGGAACGTAACAGCCTATTTTCAACTCTATTTTCAGGAGTTGTTATAATTCACAATGCATACAGTAGCTATAAAAAGACACATTATATTTTCAAGGTCTGTCACATTATTTACAATGTGAGAACATAAAAACTCCCTGATGTTTCTTGATAAACAGTCAGACCCAGTAGCACTGCTGAACAACGGGTTAGGTATCTCAGGTGCACAACCAGCTTCAGGTGGAGTAAGAAGCCAAGGGTATAGAAACATACTCTTTTTAGAGGACAAGAGGGTACTTCAATATCTGCAGTTTCAAATGCTGGAGTATATGGGTTAACAGAAACATTTCTGGTATTATGTGGTCTACCACTGCTACCTTCCAGGCAGTCAGTCATCTAAACAAAATTTCCACATGAGTGGCTGCTGAAAAACACAATGCCCCTTACCCTAGGGTGAATCCTAGTTTTGTTAAACTCAATGACAAAACTGCCTTTGACTTCAGTTGCGGTCACAACTGGTGATGTCTGATTTCCACTTGAGTTTAGGATTGGAGGTATCTTGCAGGAAAACAACTTGGTCTTTCACTTAACGATTTGCAGGTTTTTCACCTTTATGGCCAAAGAAAGTTTATCCTCCTCTGAATCTAGATGCCCCCATAGAAGATATTACTGCCCTCCTCTTCAAAGGTCACTGTTTCCTCACTCTTTAAATTGTTTTAGCGTTAGTTACACAACTGGAAATTGTGGTTTCAGCTGGGATATTTGACCTGGAGTGAAGTGGGGAGTGCTCACATACACTGTATAGACCATGGATAAAGCAAAAACCAGGAGGTGCAGATTTGGCTGTGAGTGTTAAATGCTGTGTTTAACAGGAGAAGGACAGGTGCCCGTGGTTTAGGTCCTTGGAAGAGTGCCACCAGCTTGTGGCTCCTTCATGTGCTGAAGGCCACCACGTAGCAGAGCTGTGTGCACAGCTAATTCCTGTCAGGAAGAACCTTACATGGATAGAAGGCTGTGTGGGGTTTGACAGCTTGCCTGAACCAAATCTTTTTCTTCAGGCTAATTGAGAACGTTGACCTCAGGTTTTACATTCATGTTGGAAAAGCTTTTCTTGTGCTCCTTCTCTGCTGGTCCTGGTATTCCCACAGAGCTGCTGCCACAGGCTGAGGCTGCTGGTGGGATGAGTTGTCAGTAATATGTTCTTGTGCTGCGTGTTTCAGAAGGTTGGAGGTACCTCACAACAGCTGGGTTGCAACGGCCTCATCTGGCTTTTTGTACCTTAATGTAGTTTTTGTTGTCTGCGTGGTTTTGGTAGTACTCCAAAATGGCATTTCAAACAGCAAACTTCCCAACTTTTGATATAGCCTTTCTGTACTTCTGTACATACTCAGGCCTACTAGGTGCTCACAGAAAAACATGTGTGGTTACACACACACACAATAGAAACAGGATCAGCACTTACAATGAGATGTTTTCCACAGGTAAGTGCAAGGCCCTGGTGGGCACAGCTGTGCTCAGGTGCTGATGAATGCTCTGGTGCATGAAACTGAACTGGTGTCTGGTATCTGCCTTTTTAATGCCCCTACAGTGTTTTGTTTATCTCTAAAATGGAAGCTGTTGGGCTCAAACACCAGAGAATGGTATAAATCAGACTAAACCAGAACAAATGGAAAACATAACAGAATTGCTGGAAAAATACAAAAGGACTCTTTCAGCAGGGCTCAGAGTTTTAATTTCTTTCAAGAAAAATGACTGATTCACTTGAGCAGTGGCTACTCTGATCCTTCACGTGCAAATGGCTGACAAAGGCAGGCTTCTAGATTTGCAAGTGACAGAAATAGTTTTGTTGTGCAGTAGGTGTTGCAGGACTGCAGGCTCAGATGTATTTTATAAAAAGAGAAGGTTTCCCCTCATTTTTATTATATAGTTCTTCCACACTAGAATATCCTCTTTTTATTATCTGCTGCATACCCGTGTACCAAGTAAACAGTTCCGATGGCTGACCATAAACAGTTTTGGTGTCTCTGATCTGTATCTCCCCCTCTGTGGAAGAAATCTATTCTTATTAACATGAACATTTATGTAGCATACAATTTACTTTCAAAATGATTCCATAACTCCATAATTCACAAGACTGCACCACTTTGGTGCCAGCATTTCTTTTGCATCTTGTTTGTTTGAAAGAAGATTCTTCTGGCATTTTTTGAATTATAAGTTGGCAAACAAGAATTTTTTTCCTCTTGACTTCAAAGCAAACACAACAATAAAGACTTTACAGGTAGATCCTTGTGGGAAGCCTGCTGACACCTTATTTAGTGTCTGATTTTAAATTATGGGAAGAGTGAACTTGTTCAATGTACTTTGTGCCGTTCAAATTCTGACTGCGAGGTGACGTATCCTATTAGAGCAATGAAACTGTGGCCCTTGTGCAATGCAAGGCAGCCGGGATCTTGAGGCTGGGCTTGTGGTAAGTGTGCCACAGCTGCACAGTGGGAAGCTGCTGACCCCTGCTCACCCAGGAAGGTCCTAGGGCTTAGATGGAGCAGTGTGCTCAGACCAGAGGCTGGCAGGGAGCACAGAAGCAATGCTTCATTTTGTGGTTGCTTTTGTGCTGAGTGGGTAGGTCTGCATGCTTATTTCCAGGACAAACAATTGAAACAGCAAACTCACAAGGGATGTTTTGGACTCCTCTGTCAAGGTTTTTAAGTCCAAATTCAGCATCAGACAAGGTGTAGGTAGTTGATCTTGCCTTGCTGCAAGGAGCTGGACCAGCAGATCTCTTAAGGTTCCTTTTGGCTGTAAACTTACCTAATTTTATTGTTATAATGATGAAATTTGGAGTGAGAACATCTGAAAGGGAGACAAGAAATTCTACTAGGTGAGCAATAACAGAAAATGGAAATGCTTCTTATTTTTCCTTTCTCTGTCAGGTGATTGCTTTTAAAATGAGCAGTTACTGTAATACTGTCATCCTTTCCATTTAAATATCCTTTGTGATTTATTTGTGTTGGGTAAAAAGGTGACCCAAAGATTGGTGAAAACTGGTGATTTACAGCTGGCTGCACCAGGGACTCAACTTCTCAGCCTCAGAAAGTTCAAGAGTGTTTTGTATGACTGGTTATATTTGCAGCTGTGATCGAAGTGCATCAGAGGGCTAGGCAGCACATCCTTGAAGTGATCAGCTTGTGGGCTGTTCTGTGCTATTGCACTAGGTTGTTGCACATTTTTGGTAGAGAAAGTTTTATTGCCTAATTCTGGGCAACTTTGATTGTCAGGTGCAGATGAAGGCAGTTTCACTGTGTTGAAGGTTGTGGCTGGAGATGCCACAGGTGAAGTGCCAGGATCTTGCCTGTTTGTTGGGGCAGAGGGTCAGAACCTGATTTGAAGGCTGCTAATATGGTGGGCTGAGCTTTGCCTGGGGAGTGCCCTGAAACTCTCAAGGTGCAGCAGGCACAAGGCACACCAGCATCCAGCCTGCCTGGCATGACTGCTTCACATGAAAGGGCGAAAACAGCTCCTAGAAGGAGGTGTTTCCACCCTCACATGGACACAAGGTCAGCCTGACCTATTATCTATCTCTGTCTGAGGTAAACAAAACCACTTATTACCAAATGGCAGCATCCACACAGGTGATCAATATGGGGATGTCTGCAGCTCGTTCCTTTTGTGAATGTAATAGTCTTCTCTGTTTTCTTTCCTTTGATATTTTCATCAGAATAATGCAGTCTGACAATGTTTCTAAGTTACTGAGAACAACCAAGGGATAAACAGTTCAGTCACCTTGGCCTCTTTCTTCTCCTAGTATTAAAAGAGAGGCTAGCATTACTATGATATAGTATTTTACTCATTGACTTTCTTTTGAAGGTTCATAATGTGGAAGCTATTAAAAAAATCAATTTGCATAAATGCTTTTTAACAACAACAAAAAAGTTTACTCTTCCTTGACTTATTAATATTTTTTTTTGCATAGCAATTAGATACAAAATCTTGTATGCTTGTGCAGATATATGCATATATATTCACACACACATGCACATATGTACGCACAAAACTTGTCTCCTGTAGCTGGAAATAGTTCAACTGAGAAAAATTATGTGCACACCAAAACAATTGTGATTTTTCAACAAGATCCCAGTGTTTTCTTTGTAAAAAACTAGGATTGGAAAAACATGAGGTTTTCCTGCCAGATTCCATTCATTTTCAGCAGGAACAATCTGCTCCTCTCAGCTGAACGTTTTACAGCAAGAATGGCTGGAACTGAGGAACCAGCTCCTGTTTGGAAATAGTAATTGTTTTTAATGAAAATGCCTGCCTACCATTTGGAGCTAATACCAGAACCACGATTCCACTAGGACAAAGCATCAGCTGGACAGAAATATGCAGTGCAAGAGGGCAAGATGTCACATTACCAGGAAAGCAAAGGAGAAGGTCTTTCTTTTTTTTCCTGCTTTGTCTTTTTCTCTCCTTTTCTATTGGTTTCATCTGCAGTTCCCTAAGAGATACCAGATAATAAAAAGGGCAAGGGCCAAAAATCACCTGGTGGTGACTGGAGTCATGCCAAACCATTGTGTGTTTGAAAACAAAACTGATGGTAAAGGAACAGTGTGTTAGACCTCCCTGATAGTTAGGGTTTGCTTGGAAAAAAATACAGCCAGCTTGGCAGAAATAATCTGATGTACAAGAAGATGGATGTGATTGAAAAAGCCTGGGAGTTCAGCTTTGTACAATCCTGTCCACTCATTGCAGAAGCCAACATCTTAAGATACTGTAAAATGTTTCAAGCAGAGATAGAGATTCAATGATTTCTTAGCTATCTCTATTTAGAGCCAGGTTTTGCTGCAGTTCTTATGACTGGATACAGATTGGGAAATCACAGAAGCAGAATATGTTTGGCTACATTTAAAGCCAGATGAATATTTACAAGAACAATAACTCCCCAAATCAAAAATCTATGGTTGGACAAGCCCATTAATGGAAATGATGGCTTTTACATAACATGCTTTCCTTGTCCATCTCAGCTTTCTACCCTCTAACGTGATGGGCTCTGGCAAGGTTTCTAATGCACTGCGTCTCTTCCCGTGTTTTCAGTGGTGTGACTCACCAGCACTACTATTAAAGACATCTCCCAGTTAACAACAGAAAGTTAAAGCTTTCAGCCACCCTTGCTGTTTACAAGGTTTTCAGCATTTACTAGTTTTGCTGGCTCAAGCTTGGCTGTTAAGACCAGGTTTCTCTTTTCTACCCTTATATAACTTTTCTGCAATTCAGTTTATACCAAATAGCTAAAAAGCTCAGAATATGGTCTATTAGCACACTTAGTAGTAGCTTACTTTCTATTACTTATTTAGGTTTTATTTTAAATGGAAGGAGCATATTAGTTAAAAGAACATGAAGTGTAGAATTATATCCATGATAGTCTGAGAATATTAGAGAGGACTGAAAGATCTGAAGGGACAGGTCTTAGCTTTTTCAGGTGAGCTGATACAATAAAAAATAGGCTATAATAGAAATTACAATACATAATATTATATATAAAAATAATATGTTAGTTATAGAAATAATTATATTAAAAATAATGTTATAATAGGTTATAACAGAAATATGATATAATAAAAAAATTACATTTTCAGACAGATAGAACTTGCTGTTTTACCAAATCAGTGACATGGACTACCTAGAACTTAGGCTATGATTCCATCTATTAGGGAAAAATATCTATTTGGATACATCTTAACGGTGCCTAATACAATGATGACACTATCTATTTTCACAGCACATGCAGGATGGCTTTTGATATCAATGACCATAGGGAACAAAGGCAAACAGAAGTGTGAACTCACTCTCACCTCAATAATTCCACTGTGATAACACAGGTTAATGCTGAAAATAATTCAGGTCACTGTGTGAATCTACTAGACCACAGCAGGTTCTTTGCAGGCATTTCAGTTTATCATGCTGTATTTTAAGAAGTCAAAAAAATGCCCCTTAATTTGTGGCTGTCACAGAAAGCTGTCCCACTGAGAAATTGGAGTTTCACTTACAAATCTTTGAGTTGTCTTCCTATATGTTCAGTGTGTCTTGGAATAGAAAAGAAGGAAATAAAGGTTTGTAGCCAGCTTTGAAAATGCCCAAATTTGGTACCACAAAGTGTCAGTCTGGTCTTGTGGTGGAGCTGTGAGTACTCTTGTGATGTTCCAGAATAGCCAGCTTGGATGACTGTAACCCAGGCTTCAGCCTGCTTCTTGGAGGTCTGAATGGCTGCATGTACTGGAGTATTAGAAATGTATTCTAAATGGTTACTTGTACTGGAGTATTAGAAATACATTCTAAGGTGCCTAATTTGCATAGCAGTTGCCTATCTTTTAGCCATTGCAATGAAAACATTAATACCTTTTTGTAAGTTTGCTGCTGGGTAATAAAGCATTAGCAGTACTCAGAGAAAAATTCTGAAATTAGGAAGATAAACTAATGCCTTGTTAGTGTAGAAATAAAACATAAATCCTTTCAAGAGTAATCTCCTCTATTTCTGAGTTTACTGGCAACACAGAAAAGAATTGTGGGGGTAAGAGTAGATACCCTTAATTTGTGACTGCTTTTTGAGAGGGACTTACAGAGCAAACTGCATTAAAATATGGTGCTTATATTTGCTTACAAATCTGGTCTGTTGATTTAGGATCCAGATTTTGCTATTTAACCCCAAAGCCACAGAAAGCTGCTCCCAGAAACCTCTAGTTGAACATACTGATGGGCCAGATGTAGTGACTTGGCAGGAAGGGCTCAGATGAACAGAACAGTGTCTTGGATTGAGCTGCTGTCTTGGATTCAGCAGGAAGACTTTTCAGCCTGGATTGCATCTGCAGCCCTGTACATTTGGCAGCTGATGAATTTTCACTGTAAAACCTAGGTCCTATGTTTAGATAGGATGTGGCATTATGGAATATACATTTTGATTCAGATGCCTGAGGTAGATCCCTCAGTTTGAGTATCTGAATACCATAACACTGCAATCATGCAGCTTATCTTGTGGGCAAGCAGTAGATAAAAATTTTATTTTTGTTTTGGTGCATGCTGTTCATCTGGAAAGAAGTTGTTTTGCTGCTCATACCCGAGTCAGCCACCTAAGAAGGATGAATAAATAAGGGTTTTCAAACATTATCCTGTATGTTTTGTTAATAAATCCCAGTTTATTAGTTATTTCCTGTTTTGCCCTAGAAAAAGCCAAAAGAATCTATTAAGAGCCTATTTATTGATTTCTAAGTGGGAATTAGAAAAGATGATAAACTGTGCAACTGCTGCTATGAATTGAAGGAATTAGATCTGATGCTATTTTCTTGTTTGCTGGGCTTGCTGTAAATGGGTATTTCTGTACTGAGTTCTTAGAGATCTGACATTACGGAGCATGTCCAGATCCATTAACAATAATAACTTTGTGTATGGAACAGGCTTATTATGTTAGATACAGTAAACTTGTGCTTTGAAAGCTTGTAGTAGATTTTAAAGAAAACAGTGGTGCAATATTGGATGCTTTTATGCATAATTTCCATGGGTGTTCTTTGGGTTTTATTTGCTTCTGACTCTTTCACACCAGTTTTCACCAACATTTATCATAAGAAAATACCTTTAGGTAATTAGTAGTCAGTATAAGTAGTTTTCCTATGACTTATTGGAATTGAAATTTTAATTTCAATTTAAAAGGTACATTTTTCATAGTTTGCCATTTTCTTTATTTTTCCTCCCTTCTTTTTGATATTTTTCAAAATTTTAAAATGGAAAAGACAAAATAGAATCAAAACTTTTAAAAAAATTATAGGTAATTGTGGAGCACTAGAGTTCACTCCTGTGGATGGCCTTCAGGAAGAGCCTGTCACCTATCTCTATTGATTATATAGGGTCTTAGTGTGGGTACCTGAAGTTAGACTTTTAAGTTAGATAGTGTAAATTCCTCACACACTCTTTCACATTTATGCTGAATTCATTTGTGGATCAAAGTGTATGGCCATGGCCCTTAGTTAGACAACTTTAAAAAAGTTTCTGTAGAATAGCAGGCAAAAGAGACGATATTGTACTTTTAGAAATATGGTTGTGAAGTCTCAGACATCATGGGAAGGCTAAAATAGAAAATCCTGGACACAGTCTATTATGCTGCCATTAAATTATGAGAACATTTTCTCAGGTTTGAGTTCATATGGATAGTTCTACCTTTTTACATTAGGTATTATGAGCCCCAATGCCCTTCTCTAGGCTGCTTTCACTACTGAATTTGCTGTCTGTGGAGTAAATTTGGATTCATGCTGAGGGTTAGGATGATAAAGTCCTTTGTTTTCCAAATGGCTCTTTGTGGACAGTAAAACTGTTTTGCAGTTTTCCCTTTTGCATTGTAATTGAATATTCTCCCTGACACTGTCTCTATATCTTGACCCCCTATAGGTCAAGATATGCTTCTGAAGTTTGCTTAATAAAAAATTTACACAGCCAAGAAACAACGAAGTCAACGTAGACAATAAGTCCCATACCTTTAGTACTATGATAAAACAACATGCTTGAACAGAACTGTAAAATATTTGGGAAAACATGGAATATAGCCTGTTATCCTGCTGTTTGGCTGAATGGGGGTATTAACCTTCAAATCAGCTGAAAGTCCTGAAATGCTCAGTGCTATCACATTAATGTCCTATGAAAGGGCACTTGTACATGGGTGCTCTTTTCTGGGCACTGTAAGTCCTGCAGCTTTCTTACCCCCTGTAGGAAAATCAGCCAACCCTCCTTTAACGTCTTTGGCCCTGGGCAAGTGCAAAATCGCATGGTAGGTGAGGGGTTAATGACATGCATGCAGCTGCTAATACTTAACTTCTGAGGCAATATGGTCTTCAGGGGTAATTTCCAGGCTGGTTCTGACATGTCACATTTACCATCAAACACAGCTAAGGCCGTTGCACATTTTCTTAGGGCTATTGGGACCTCCTATTGGCCTTCTTCCTTTTTGCCTGCTGTACAGATTTTCGTTAACCAGCTGGACTCTCTCTATTCCTACACCTACTTGTGCTGAGTGTCTGTGTACATGTGGTAACTCCAAGTTTCCCTGACTGACTAGACATGGGTTTTGTTACTTGATGGGTTATCAAAGAGTATTGAGTCTTATTTCCCCAAGATGAAGTGGGTCAGGAGAAGTAGTTGTGAGAGAAGGTGTCAGTGACAAAATATGGAAGGTTAGATAGCACTAATTATGAGGGGAGCTCAGGAGATACTTGAAAGTTCAAATATATGCCTGAAAAAAAAATTAGAAAGTTTTTGAAGTTAATTAGAAGGTACAAAGAGATATTGACTGAAGTGGCTCTGTGGAGCAGTGAAACACAGCCCCAAATACATCCCAGGGCCGTGCCTCTGCTGTGGGTTGAGGTGGGCAGATGCACTCGCCTTGCTACTCTAGCCTGGGGTGTAGCTGGTTTGGATGAAATTCCCTGGAAGGCAGGGGCCTCATTTGCAGGTGCCAGAGCCCTGGCATTCTTCTCTGGGCTGTGTTGACACCTGGACAGTACATACAACTGCAGGCCTTCCATGAAGAGGAAGGCAGGAAGGTCCTGCAGTCACGCCCCTGACCGCAATGCAGATATATCTTCCCTTGTGCCACTATCTGCTCTATCAGCTCTGCTCTCTGTTACTGTGAGGATAAACCCACAAGGACTCTGACATTCAGTTTGTCACACAGACCAAGAATTAAAAAAATAAAATGAATTAGAATAAAGGGAAGCAAGGTAATTACACTCATCTTCACGATATTCAATTCAGCTCCATCCAGATCTCTAATTTAAGGTCAGCCCAATAATTCAGTGAACAAAATAGAAGTGGATGCCATTAAAAACTGAATATTTACCAGGCTTCAGTGCTCACTGAACATAGCTGTTCTTTACCTTGGTAATTTACTTTCTTATTTGCCAGGCTAAAAACTGAAAAATTTTCCAAATACTACACAAAATATATCTACAATTTGGATTTGAATGGTACCAGTGCTAGTTTTTATTGATTTTCACAAAAAAGCTAATAATTTCTGCTTAATTCTAAAGGGGAATATTCACACCTATGCAAAGAATTTTCTCAGTACCTGGATAGTCAGGGATGGATTATGGAACCATACCTTCTTGTGAGCCTGAAATTTGTTACATGGTATAAAGGCTAGTCATTGAGGCAGGTGACTGAATGGGTGGTCTCTGTTTATTTTTTAATCTGCACATTACTTTAGCTGCTGTCTTTGATGCTATTCTCACCAGGGAGGCCAGGAGCTAAGCAGGTAATGCAGCAGAGCAGAATTTTTCTACATTAAATTTTCTGACTGTTACCAAATAGGTCCAAGCGCAGCTCCCAGAAGTAAAAGTGATGAATAAGCAAAGCAATGTCATCCAGCCTGCAAAACAGAAAGACTAAAAGACATAATCATAAAAATGTTGGAAGTGATGAGTGCCTTGTCTACATTAGAGTTCCCATCAGCAGTAACAGCAATGGAAAATATTTAGGAAAATATCAGTGATATGGAGCCATTAAAGTTGGTTCCTGTAGCTCAAGACCAAGGAATGTTTCTGCAGGGCAGTTTCAGACAGAACTGCTTTGTTTCTGGATTATCTACCCTCTGGATATATCAGATACTGATTTTCTTTGGTGGAATCCATTTAAGCTTTCATCTACATGAATCCATCTATAAATTAATCACAGCATTAATCTATAAAGAGTTTAAAGCTTTTTATTCACTGAGGCACACCCCCTCTTCCTACAGGTGTGTCTGTGAACCTCCAGTGCTACCTGGCTGTGATGTTTAAGGTGGCTCTTTGCCAGCATGTGGTTCTATGGCACAGGCAGGACTCTGGCTCTCACTGAGAGATCTAAATGAGGGAAGGAGAAGCTGAAGGGAGGCAGGAACATACTCAGGTATTGGCATCAGTAATTAGCAAACAGTAAAGAGAAAGCAATATAGAACAATAGGTCATATGTGAGGCCTTTTATTTCAGAACTCTCTCTGTTTCAGGACTTATTGCACAATGTTTGAAAGCCCTGCCCAAGGAGTCTTCCTGGTGAGAGATGGTGTGTCAGACCAACAGGACAGAGGAGGCTGGCTACAGCCTCAGGTGCTGCTGAGCAGATGATGCCAGCAGGTTTGGGGACTTCTGTTTGTAGCAAGGAATCTCCTTTCCCCTGCAGCTGCAAGTGCTGAGCAGAGGTTGGTGCTCAGAGCTGGTGTCCAAGTGCTGTGCCACTAAGTTCTGGGAGGAAAAGTGTGAGGCAGCCTATTTAAATGGAATCGTCTGTTGTAAATACAGACATTTGGATTTTAGAGGGATGCAGGAACCTGTTTTCTGGCTTAGCTGACAGTAAACAATCCCCGGAGTCCCTGGAAAAAAAGGGAGGCAAAAGTTTTTTTTCCCCACTGTGGTAAATTCATGGCATTCTGAATCTGAGTGAATGGTGCCTATATATTTCCTCTGAAAACCAAAACCACACTCCCGTTCCCTTGAATATCAGGGCCAAACACAGGTGAGGAATTGGTTTTGTGGGATGGGAGGCTGAGGGGGATTCTTTTCCCTATGGGGTATGCCTGTGTATATATTTAACAGAGACAGGGCTAATATTTCTGTTAGCTCCTGTACATTATGAGTCTGTAGAAAGACCTTAGGACACCTCCTAACAGTCCCTAGATCTGCAGCAGTAGATACTGGAATAGTTTAAATTGTTTGAAACTATAATTTTGACTAGAAAACCACTGAAGTATGTAAGTTATTTCAAACAAACTGGGATTGGTACTTCTTTTTTCTTTGTTATTAGCATCAGACAAAGATAAAGCAACAGTGTAAACAGACAACTGAGTGTTCCTTGGGCCATGCTTGCTGATAAGACTCTTGCATTTCTCTCTGGGTCTCTTTCAAGATGCTGAGAGCAACTCAGTAGCTGCTCTCAATGTGGGTGAAGTTGGCCATATGGCAAGCAGAAAACAGTGTTGGACAAACTTTCATGCATAGTTATTGCAGTGCTTTCCTTGCTAAATGAGGATTTTCTTCCTTAAGTCCAAATTTCACACTCAGATCTCTGGGGTGATGCTTTAAACCACAAACAAGGCTGAAGTGTTTGCATCAGCCTGTTGTAATGCCTAGGAGAAATCCACCTTCTCCTTCTCTTTTGTGCTGTGGGGGTGTTTTGTTGAAACCTCTCTGGTCCAATTGATATGGAAGCTGGGGGAAGGAAGAATTCTGTTAGATTTGCTGTTAAAACTACACCAGGTTCATCAACAACTTTGTTGCCAGTATGTTCTCTTAGCATTGTCTCTGAGGGGTTCCTCTGAATCCTCCCTCAGTTTTGCTTGCAAAAGTTCATTATGCTACTGTAAGTTTTAGAATAATTTTTCCATTTTTCAGATCTAAATTTTTCCATTTCACAGATCTATGTGTTCCTCTAAAGCACCTGTTTCAGCCAAAGCATCTGCTCAAGTGTGATTGTGTGTACATGTTTGCCTTGTACGACTTAGCTTGTCGTATTTCTTTCAATCTCTCTGTGGTATCTATCCATCCATGTGTCAAGCTGCAAACCAATATTGATTTCAGAGACCATATGTTATCCTGATGTCTACAAGCATTTCTCCTGGTAGTAGCAATGGGAGTTCTTCCTGTGGAGTCAGGGCTTTCCAAGTTGGATGCTACTCTTAATACTTCTTGTGTTGGTTTATGGACTTTTCTTCATGACAGACAGAAATTTAGGTGCAATCCAATGTAAAACATGCTTAGTCAAAGAGGTACTATTTTGTTGTGAATCACAGTTCCCCTTTTAGCAACATTTACGTGCAAACTTTATGAACAAAACGTTGTACTATGAATATGCCATATCAGTTAATATTAGTAACATCAGTATACATCTTTTTGCCTGTCTATGTTATGGTGCCTGATTTAAACCTGCTGGAGTCAACAGAAAGATGAATGTGTTTTTCAAGAAGTCAGGTTTATAGTTACCTAAACCCTCCAGTTAGAGGAGCAGGGTATTTGGAAGCAGTGCTTCTTCACCACAACCTGGCACAATTTAGGAAGTCTGTGTTACCTTAATCTGAGTAAGTCTGGCTCTCCCTCCATGGCCCCACTAGATACAGGTCTGTCTCAGGCTTTAGGGCAGTCCTCTGACCCTGCTAGGAGGAATGGAGCATGTGAGATGGTGTGTGGACAGCACATTCTCCTCTAGGGAGTTCAGGGACTATTCAGTGGGACTGACTCTCCAGCAGTTTTTGGGTTGTTTTTCTAAGAGGCTCAGCTATGTGGGCTTCCTTCATTATTCAGCCATGAATATGAACTGTATTGAAGGTCACAAATTAATTAGACTCTCTTATGTAGCACCCTCCTCAATTAAAGAGTATATTAGAGTGCCATCTTTCACTGTGAGTGCCTTTGTGCTAAAAGATGAGTGGGACCCTTCCAGTCCTGTCAAAAAGGTCCTCCAGCTACCCTGTATTTCCTGGGCTGTTTTTTTTGTTTTGGTTTGGTTGGTTTTGGTTCTGTTTTTTTAAATATTTTTTTTATTTTTCCACACGAAATGCCATAGTCTTCAGTGCTGCACTTCTGTAGCATCTGCCTAATTTAAATGTGGTTTTTATCCAATAAATGTCAAGAAATAAAAAAAAGATAGGTATTTCTCCTGACACAGACCTTTAATTCACTGTCTTTTAGAGACAGTTCTTTCTCAAAAGAGATTCTTGAATGCAGGCAAAAGTCTACCACCTGCAAGTGCTGGCTGGAGAATTGCAGGCCATATCATAGAACCTTGGAATATCTCAAATTGGAAGGCACTGATAAGAATAATATATTTAATAAACAAATACATGTCCAAGCATACACACAAGACCCCAGTGTAAAACTTTGGAAAGAATTATGCTTCTGTTAGCCCAGAAGAGGAAAATGTTGGGGGAAATATATTGGTTCTAGCCTATCATTTCACTGCAAACTAGCCTATCTTTTCAACAGGACAGAAAATCTAGTGCTGAATTAGCTGGGTAGTACCTACCCAGCTCATGGTCATACCTAGCCCTTGGTCATAGCTACTATTGCAGCTGTAAAAATAATACAGGGGCTGGGAACACTGGGATGAATACAACTTTAGTCATGAAAGTCTGTTCAGTCTCAATTTGTTGGACTATTTGGGAAAATTCCTCCCAGACTCTTGCAAAAAATGAAACTGATGCTTCTTCATAGCACACAAATGGGCATCTAGAGTGTTAGTCATTAACTTCAGGTGTGCACAGGCCTGTATGCAAAAGACTGTAAAATAAATCTTTAAAAGAGAAGAAATCCTAAAGTGTTTCTTTCTGGGTTTCATCACCTGGTCAGCATTAAGCTGTTAACTTGTAGTCTTTTGTTTATTGCATTTATACTCTGCATGTTTCTGTGGTGGGAAAATACTCCATCCAATAATATAAGAATGTTATATAAGTTTCTCTAATGAGAAACACATGCAACCTGCTTAGTTTATTTTGAAACATCTCTCAGGTTTACCCACTGTATCTGAGGTGATGAAATGAAGCTCAGATGAAATAAAATATCTGTAAAAAGTAACACAAGTCCTGGGTACCTCTGAGTAAAACATGATGAAAATATGATCCTGCTTTTGCTTATCTTTGCTACCATTTTCATTTCTTTATCTGGTTAAAGAAAGAGTGCTGGTGGAGGAGGAAGAGGAGGATGGGGTGGGTTTGGGAGATGGGGGGCAGGGAGCAGACCTACTGAATAACATGCTCAAGAGCTCTCCTGCACAATGAGATTAGCACGATGTGATCATTTTGGTGCCAAGGTGCTAACACAATAATACAAGCGAGTTTGCCAACTTTTCAAATTGAATGTATTTGATTATTTGCTTTTAATTAGTGTGAGTTTTGGAGTATGTACAGGATTGTTAGAGATACATGAAAAGCCTCCTATGGCAGGAGAGTGTATTCTCAGTAAAGACGCTACAGCATTGTTCTTTTTTAGCTGTGGAGAATGAGATTTAACAGCTATGTTAAATGTTTTAGCCTGTTTCTATTGTGCCTCCGTTTCAACCTATTGGCAAGCCCAAGTGATGCGAGAAAATAAACCTCTCATTTGATCTGAATGTTGAGCACTTTGCTATAAGAAGAATTTCCTGCCTAACTTCATGATACAGAAAAATATCGCTGTTTTACTTACAGGAGGCTCCTACATTTTTCCCCCTTAACAAGATCTTGAGTAAATTCATGTAGTCATTTTTTCCCACGCAGTGCTCTCTTTTATGTTCATTTATCTTGAATGTTGTTGTCAAGATTGTGGGTATTTAAAAATCCTTTTAAATGGCAGAAAGAGATTGCAGATCTGTAGGAAATATAACAGGACAAAATATTTATTTTGACCTCTTTAAGGAAGGCAGAGCAAAGGTATCTCAGGGATTGTTTGGCTGATTTAGCACTGACTCACTTCATGACTTGCCAGTCACTGGGAGTAACTCACCTCCCTGGATCAGGAGATGTGTCAGCAAAAGGCAAAGTAACTCCTTGTTCAGCATAGATTGTAGGTCAATGTCCATTTCTCAGTTTTCAGCATTACCTGCCTAAACCGAGTTCAGGCTCTTGGGCTTCTAACATCCAAAGAACAGGAATAAGACTCAACACATTCTGTGTGTAGTGGCAGAACCTTCTACCTATAATGTTCTTCAGACAATTATACACAGTTACATATGCACACACATATATATATTTTAAATACTCTCCCCTTAAACAATAGAGAAAAACAAATGGTTGACAATAACAATGGCAGCAGCTCTCCAACAAAAGCATGCAATTATTACAATTACACTATCCTTGATTAGGCTCCCATGCATTGCATTTCAATGTAATTGATGTTGTAGGTTGACACATTGGACACCAAATATTCTCGCCTGTCCCTTCACTCTTTTGTTTCAGAGCCTGATTTGCATTTTCTATGCTTTTAGTAATGAAGACTTAGCACTTTTCCTCCATTAGAAAAAAAAAGAGAGACACAATAATCTGCAACTCGGCACTTGTTTAAGGATTCTGACCCTCAAAAATACCACTTTGCTTCACACATTAGCTGCTTACAAAGAAGGAAGCTAATGTATCATCTAATTGGGCAAACCACTGCATCTGATTTCTCTCAATCAGACTATTAGCTTCGTAATTACCCATCTGCCTCATGTGGAAAAACGGCAAGGCGAACACCCAGCTAATAACATTCTCAAGAGCTCTCTACCACAATGAGATGAGCATGATGTTGTGGGATATAGTCCCTAACCATTTAAATGCCAAGGTGGTCTCACAATACAGTGAGAGTCTGCCAACCTTCACAGTCTGAATGTGCTTAATTATTTGTCTTTAATTAGTCTGAGTTTTGGGGTCTGCTCAGGATTGGTGATGAAAAATGAACGTCAGGAAATAAAGCTTTTTGAGCTCCCTGGCAGTCTGTTTTTCATCCTCCTGTCTGGTAAAATAGTGGTATGGATAGTAGGATTTATCTCCTGACCAAGTCAAGTTTCCTCTCACTTTAATTTTTATGGTTTAAAAAAAGTTTTCTGGGTACCTAAGCTAGTTAACTTTTTCAGAATTCAGATGGAGGATGCTCAAACAAAATTCAGCCTTGAATATCTTATTTCCTGCAATTTTACACTCTTGACCTTTCAAATAATGCTAATTTAAGTGAGGAGATGCCCAGATCTCTCTTCAGCAGAAAGAGGTGCCATTTTCTACTTCCAGTCCTGGTTCTGCCCCTCCTGGATAGTTCACAGGATCTCTGAGCTTGTCTCCCGCTCGGTCAGCTCGCAGATTGCAAAAGGCTGGAATGCCCTTGCTACCTGACTCCAAGGTTGAAACCATATGGTCAAGTCACAGGTGATTCTCTGAGAAGGGCCCTTGGCTCTGTTTTCACTCCCACATGTGGTTTAGTAAAGCCCACATCTGGTTGCAGGTAGAGTGCAGAGCAAGATACATCTGCCTAATCTGTGTTCTTTTCATTGGTTTGGAAGCTTAGTGGAGATTCGTTAAGGAGAAATCAAATATTGATCCATATTGACTAATTACAAATCATTGAGTTTCCTTCATGTGTCCTACCAAAAAGCATACAGCATTACTCATTTTATTGTAATTGATTCTTTTGTCCTTGTACCCAGAATGCTGGTTATGGGCTTGATCATACAAATACTGATGATCCCAGCAAGGGAATTAAGAACTACAGACAATCCTACAGGAAAGGGAAAAACACTCACCCATTAAATAATGCTTAAAATTTCTTATAAGAAAACTGTCACATGTTCCAAATTATTTTGCATATTGATATATTTCCATTCAAAAACATTCATGCTTTGGCCTTTCCAGAAACCAGTATTCAAAATGCTGCCACAACTAGTGATATAAAAATATATAATGGTATATGAGGTATAAATGCAACTATTCATCAGTAACTCGATATTCCAACAACCCTCTCTGCCTTTCTAGCGGCAGGACTAGCAAGATGTGTACACAGCAAATGGAAACAACCAGATGGTCTTGCAGTTATGACCCTCACTCTCTTCTCTCCCATTGTTTACTGTTATCATTCATTGTACTACGTCCAAACTCCTTTACAGGTCTGCCAGCATGGATTGCTGGATGGAGGCCCTAAACTGCAAACTCTTCACATGCCTATTTCTGATACTGCATAAACACAGCTTGGGCCATCATGAATTATCTGGAAACTTGATCCTATAATGCTTGGTCCAAGTAGTAGGTTTTTGTCATGTGAATCAAAGTATTTACTGCAATGGTTGGGTCATGCGAATAACTTTGTTGACATAGGAAATTATTGCATGCAATTTTGATTCAAGGATTCTCAGCAATGTGGGCACCACTGAATATGAATACCCACAATGACAGCCAGGAGAGGCCACCTCTGCCCCCAGAGGGAATGAGGCATGAGAAATGGCCGTGCAGGGTTGATTCCAGTGATTCACAATAGGCTTGGGAGAAGTGGTCAGTGTTCCTGAGGGGAGAACCTTCTTCCTTTCCTCAGCAGTGGAAAATGCCCTGAGCCCTGAGATAGTTCTCTTGGAGACAGAAAAAGCTGGTCTGGCTTTCTGGACCATTTTTGTAGCGAAGTCCTTGTTTGCCTGTTTTGCTGACCCTGGTAGTTTGTTGCCACAGACAATTGCTTGCATTGCCTCTACACAGAAACAGCTTTGGTAATTTCGTGATGTCCTGTGTTTTTTGCTGCTTGGTAATTGTGTCATATTAAATAATACTTTTCAGTTGAAAGGCACATAGAATTTTAGCCTCCCAAAACCTTCACCAGATATCATTAAGGGATTCCCAGCTGCATCTCTGTGAAATAGTGTCCCTGTTTTATTGACTGCAAAACTGACATGAGGCCTTGGGCAATGCTATGTAGTCATGTGAACAGCCTGAGTGTTTACCTGTTTATCAGAATGAGTACAGGGCATTAAATAACTTCAGCTCTCTTACTTATGCATGTTGTCCTCACCCAGGTGGCATTCTGTATTTCAGGATATGGCTTGCCTGAGTAAGGACTGTGAGCCTATTACTTCAAATGCCTGTGTTCTCTGTGTTTTACCTTCACCTTCTCCCTAGAGATCTCTTTGGGGGAAAGATGTGCAATCTTTAGTGAGACATGTCACTTTAATTGAGGTGTTGACTCACTTATGGCTTCAGATTAAACTGGTATGCTTTAAGTGTTGGTGCCTAACCAGTTGCCCTCCCCTGTGCCTCCTTCTCCTATAACTGCTGGCTCCAGAGGGGATGTCCCAGCAGCTCTTGGATTCATACTATTAGCCATCCAGAATACTACAGCAAATTCACATTGGCTCCATTTTCTTTCATATATAGGCCTGTAAAATGCAGCAGTTCTAGAGCTGACTTTTCTGCTCTGAGGTTATTATTGTCAGCCACAGAGTGGATAATCCCAGGATAAAGGTGCCAGGCCCATGTCCCAGGGCAGGATCCACTACACCATCCCTGCTGAAGGTGACAGCAAGTGCAGTTCTTGCTGACTTGCTCTGTTTGTTGTGCCATGGATGTGTTAAGCATGTACCAGTGACAATGGTTATTTATGCACAGAACTGTTGCTTGGAAAGATTCAAGACTGAGTTAAGAAAGACATTAAACATGACAAAACCATCCTGATGGACCAACAAAAATTTTTTTCTGAGTCACTCTCCAGAAGTTGCTGCTGAATATAACTCCTGTTTTCAAACATGCATGCACATTAACTGGCACTAATTCAGAGGGAAAGCTGATGATGGGAGCTGTCTTAAGTGTCTTGAACTGCATGAATGGCTTGTGTTGTGGCTGTTGTGAGGGGAGAATCATTGATGAGGTAGAAGAGAAAATATTCTAGAGACTTAAAGGATAACTGAGAGACCCTAGGAACATATCTTAAGCATAAAAGTGCTTAGGTTTTTCAGAAAAATTCTCTAAGATTTCAGTTTAAATATTTTTCTTGGACATATGTTTGCTATCAGGAGGACTTTCTTGCTAGAGTAGGATTGATTCCTTCCAATCTAGATATTCATTGCACTCATAAGCAACAGTTTATCTTTCACTAAAAAATAAGTGACTTTTTTCTCCAGGAAATGAATTTTTCTCTCCTTTTAATGAATGAATGAGGGATGGGCTGGCATTTATAATTGTTTCTTAGCAAGTCAAAGAAGTAGTTCATCTTCTCTTATGGCTCTGAACTGCCCTATTAATTTTGCTCTCCATTGACCATCAGTGTTTCAGCTCTGTATGACCTATTCCCTAAATCTCTGCAAAGCTACACCACTGGTAGCTTGCTTCAGTTCCCTGTTTCACCATGGTGTTTCAGGGTTGCCTTGAGGTCCCCACTGAACTCTTGGTGCATAATAGTGCTTGTACTTTCTTGGGATATTACATGTTTCATGTAGTTGTGAGATTTTGCTGAGGTAAAAAGGACTCTTTTATATGGCTGGGACAGGTGAAAATGAGTTCCCTTCAGAGGTAATAAATGTACAGGTCATAATCTGAAAGGGATTCTATAATGGTGTGTGTGTTCCTGGAGTCCCTTGTCTGCTGCTTTCTGTGAGTTTCTGCAGGATTTGAGCACATTTTGTAACTCTGGACCATTGCTCTAGCCCACCTTAGAAGATCAAACACCCTTATCGGCCCCAAATTTTCAGGGAACAACACATCAGCAGATCCAGTGATGTTCTTGATTAATTTAACTCCCACAGCACACAAGTGCAGTAAGGATCTCAGTCAAATGAAAGTCTTTTTCATCATTCCTTTTTCCTCTTACAACAAAGCTGCCAGGGCAACTGCCCAGCACATATGAATCAATGTATTCATACTTCTGGGAAGTAATGTCTTACTTTTATTATTTTAGTCATTAGAAGCTGTTGGTTAACTAGGCTGAATACAGAGTAGACAAAGGAGCCAGAAGGGTGTGTTTTGATTTTGGGCAGAGCAATCCAGGTGCTCTTCCCAGGGAGAGATTAGTAGCTATCTTGCTGAGAGATTCTGGTGCACAGCCAGCTCTGAACAGCCAGTACTGCATGCAGCCACCTCCAGAGTAGAGAGAAAGTGAATTTAGGAGAGGAGGCCAGGACAAGTCTCTGTTCTTTTAAGTTGGGCTGTAATGCCAGACACTACTTCCCTGTGGTGCCTTATCTAATTCAAGAAACTATATAAAAAAAAGTTCCCAAACGTTTGCTAAGATTTGAACCTTAATAAGGGTATTAGAAATAGCAGACTAAAACAACAGAAGAAGCCTTCTATGCATCATTTGAAGGAAGTTCTTCCTTCCATGACTGAGTTTTTCTAAACACTGCTAATACCCAACCAGTTTTGTCTGAATATGCAGGATCCAGTTTATTCCACTGAGTTTGTGTTTGGTGCCAGGCTACAAGGTCACTTCACAAAAAGAGGGCACTGTGTCTATCATAACCTAGACCTATTTGCAATTCACCCCTTTCACCTTGGCAGCAAAGCTGTTTGTTCTCGTCAGGACATAGGCTGAATATTTATAATAATAAGCCTTTATTGAACGGTGGTGTCCAAGCTCATGGTATTACTTGCAGCAACACTTGGGGTAATGAAGAATTCAGTATTATCAGTCACAGACTTGGTTTTGATAGCAGTGTACTGACTTCTGCTATGAGGAGAGACTAATGTAGCTGGACTGAAAAGGACTTAATAAACAGCAGTTTTGCTTAGGGCATCAGCTGTCAATCATTTTCTGTGAGAGATTCCAAATGAGGTTAGTGTGCTGGATAGGCATGTTGTCTGTTGTTTAATCAAGTCCTTAATGCAATCTTCATGGTCCTTCTAGGTTCCTGGAGGAGACTCTGGACAGGGATCTAAAAAAATTGTCAAGAAGTGCACCTGGAATGACAAAGAATGACAGAAAACTCCAGTCAGATGACATCCTCAGAGAGGTTAGCAAACTTGACTTGGTGACAGATGAACTGGAGGGTGATGTCTGATTTCAAAGAGAATGACTTTTACATTTTTTGTCTGATAAAGTGAAGCTGAATGGACTGGAATTTATGAAAGATAATATTGATAAAGTTATTTTAATCTGTAATGAAGTTTCCCATTCCATTAAGTAATAATTCCAAGTTTACCCTGCAAATGGGCTGCTATTAAAACTGCACTGCTGGGTCATTAATTAAAGTGCGAATGACTTTTATGGTAGCTAAATTAAAGAGACTGATGTCTATCCATATTCCAGTGGCAGCTATTCCCTTCTTGGCCATGAAGATCAGTTGATGGTTTTATGATCAATCCCATGTTTTGTACCAGCTTGCTCAAGCTGGTCCATCTCCTGGTGAGGGGGGAGCCTTCCTGTAACCCTCTCTCTTTTACTAACAGATCAGGTAGCTGCTGTTGTGCTGAAGACCAATGAAGCACATAAGAAATTTGCCAGTTAGGTCTTGTGAGGAGGCAAAGAGCCCAGCAGGAACATTACATTTTGCCTCTGCTTAATAAAACAGGCTGAAGCCATATTTCTTCCTCTCCTTCTGCCCTGGTGCAAGTTCTTGATAGGATTTTATTTGGTTGCACAGCAAAAGTGGCCTTTTGATCTTCATGCAGGCTCCAGAATATTGAATAGTAAGAATCAGTTTTTAAAATTAAAAAAGCCTCATTTAAGCCTCGTTACCAAGAGGCTACTATTTTAAATCAGAAAGGACTACTTGTTGGGAAAGGAAAATGCATTTGTTCCCACTTGGCCAACAACATGGAGCTGCTGCCTGCCTGCTGCAAGGGGAGTAGGCAGGAGCAGTAACCCTTGCAGTGGCTGCACAGTGGCTGGCTCCTGGGAATTGGAGGGTCTCTGCCCAGTTTCACTGGACAGGTGTCATTTCCACACAGTCAAAAAAACCATCCTCTGAAGCAGGCACTAATTGGCCCCCTTGTTGGCAATCTCAGCAGAGATGCCAGAGAGAATGGGCATGAAATCCCACTCAAACCCTTCGTGGTTTTCTCCTCAGGTCAAGGTTGAGGTGCTTTGGCAGACAAGTGTGAGGAAAGCTGACACTGCTGCTGTCAGTCTCCAGGTCTGTCAAGCTGCCACCTTTTCTAAGCACTGGAACACAGGGGTTTGGGCTTTTAAGATGTGTTTTTATTACTGTGTTAAACTTTGTGCTTTCGGAAGTGTTGTCCTTTGGGGGGGTTGTCAGTGCCAATGAACGAGGGAAATTTCTAACCTGCTCCTAAGGCAGTATATACAGCAATTTATTGCTTACCTAGAGCCTGCCTTCCCTAACAATCCAAACACACTCCATCACAGCCTGCCACCATCTTTTATATAGAGTAAGGGAGACCCCACTCCTTTATAAGCACTCTGTGTGACCTGAAATATTTCAGGCCAATAAGTTACACTTGTTCAATAGATGCCTCATAATGCCTGAGAATTTATCTTCTAAATAGAACTTGCATTAAATACATTACTTTAGCATCAAATATATTGAGTGTAGAAGCTTTTTATGGCAGTATAATGATTTTAGGGAATGTAATTCAAGATACTTGATAGTATACAGCATACGAGAACACTTATGTAAAAAAGACTCGCTGATTCTTTTAAGACACGCAAGTGGTTTGTGAGGCATATAGACATTTAAAACCCCTCCAAAAGGCTGTGTTACACTGCACAAAGGTTTTGGTTTGGTTCTGCCAGGGAGTCTGTGGGGACAACACACAGAGCAGTCAGCAAGACCTTTGACACCAGCTTTTGCAGAGCTTGGATTCATCCCTGCAAGTTATTTCTGAGAAAAGACAAACAATTAATTAAAATTGTAAGTATCTTGACTACTTTTCTGTTTTCTGAAACCTTCTTAGAGAGGCTTACAGTCACTACTAATGCTGTTTTAGTATGAATTTCTGGCTCAGACCCTGAAGGCTCTTTACTTGCTGTTGGATTTTTTTTTTAAATTATTATTTCTTTTTCACTAATGCCTTGCAAAACCACAGAGGGTATTAGCCCATCTGAGTGCAGGTAATGTTGCAGAGGGAACCATTTTTTGTGTCAATTTCCTCCTTAATGTTCTTTAAAGCTTTTGTGCTGCAACTAGCTGAAATAAGCCCTCTGCTCTAGAATTTGTGCCAGATAACAGGTTTCCCTAAACTTAGTGCTCCCGTTACAAGAGCTGCACGTTGTCTATATCAAATGTTTCCCTGCAGATTTTGATCATATGTTTTTTTATGCTCCTAATCCAAGGGAATAAGTGAGAGGGAAGGCCTGCCTAAGGAGATGCTGCATGTGCTCAGATTTTGGTGCTTGCAGGTCTGCTGAGGCTTCTCCCAGTGCAGCATTAACAATACAAATGAAATAAGCCTCAAAGCTGCAGAAAGCTGCTTATGAGCTGCACCTGTGTAGGGCTGAATTCAGGGCAGCAGTGGAAACAAACCAAGTGCACAGACGTGCCTTTCTTAACAACTTTTCTTTCTGTTTCCTTTCACCTGGCTCTTCTAGCAGCCAAATCACTTTATGTGATACTGGGAATCTGCTGAGGCTCCAGCAGAGAAATTCTGGATTACAGCTGAATGTGGCCAGAAGGACAAATCCTTTGACTTGGAGAGAGGAAAAAAAAACTTTGAGGACAAGCAGCTGCTACCGTGTCTGCTCCAAGGGCCACACTTTACAAGGAAGTTAAAAAGCTTAGAGTCCAGGGAAGAGTGGCAGAAAGAATTACCTGAAAGGAAACTTGGTTTGGAACGAGGGAGCAAAGGAATTTAATTAATTTTATTCATCAAAGAGAAGGTTATACAGAGATTAATATATCTACAGAAGGAAAAAAAATACACGTACTGATGGGAGCAAGAAATTGTAAAAGAGTCCAGGGTTGGAAGGTGAGGCTTGACTTATTCAGACTAGATATAAGGCACATTTCTATCATGAGGATCATTAACTGTTGGAACAACTTAAGAGCTGAAGTGGTTTCTCTGTACTGGAAAATATTGCTGTGTTGTGCTGTAAGATGTGCTGCAGTTTAATCATGGCTTTTGGATTCAAAATGGGAGATAATAGAGATTCAGTCAGAATGGAAGAGGTGAAAATAATAACATTGATGTTTGCCTACTGTTTATGCAGTTTATCAAACCTCATTTGCAGAGTATGTATTTTTCTTTCAAAATTATTTGCAGAAATAAACATTTCCTTTGGTCATATCTTTTTGTTTTAAGATTTTTTTCTGTGACATACACAGCACTTATACTACTCTGTATAAACAACTTCCTGAAAAAGAATTAGCAAAGAGCTTACCTGTTTTAGTGTCAAATAGTTTTAAGGCACCTAAACTGGAGAGAAGATTCTATTCCAGGAACAACTGGCTCAATCTTTTTACAGTGAAGTGCAAAAC
This sequence comes from Agelaius tricolor, assembly GCF_023055355.1. Lineage (NCBI taxonomy): Eukaryota > Metazoa > Chordata > Aves > Passeriformes > Icteridae > Agelaius > Agelaius tricolor. The sequence continues at coordinate 22,261,114 of NW_027269261.1, read as the reverse complement.
CCACCAAGTATAATTCTGTACTTGTATGTATATGTGCTGTAAATATTGACATATTAGAGAAAATAATAATGCAATTCTGAAATTAGGCTTTTCCTAATTTTATTAAAAATTAAAGCGTGCATTTTTTTTGGAAATATGAGACTTTCTCCAACATTCATTTCTTTTTTTCTGTTTGCATCGGGATGGGTATGGTTTTTGGAATACCTATTTAACAGTGTAATTTGGAATAATTGTGAGTGAGGCTCTTTTCTTGCATTTGGAAAAATGTGATCTGCATTCTTGCTTAGGTTTGTCAATTTTTGAATCAAATTAACATCAGTTTTGAAAAAGAGAAAAAACCAGTGAAAAAATGAAAAGCTAGAGGATACAAGACAGAGGCTGGAAACTATGATTGTAAGGCTGTAGCCAGGAAAATTTAAATAAAGGCCAATTAGGCAGCCCCAGGGAAAAGGTTTAAGGGAATTGTTATGATCCTGCTTGGTCAGAAGATAAGCAATGATGGTTCAAATGCTCCAGGGTGGGATCCATTAAATGAATGCTCTTGTAGTGGTATAACTGCCAATACACATCCTCAAAGTAGTATTCCTCTGAAAATTAATCTTTTAAGTATTAATGTAATTTACAGAGGGGTTCAAAGTTTTTCTCTGTTCTTTTCCTTGGGCTCAGATGTATGGTTGATTTGCCATATATTAGATGGGCTGTGGTCTTCACAGCCACATTCCCTTTGGTTTTAGTTGATGTGTTTTCACCTTTATTCCCATGGCAGAGGTACCTATCTGGTCAGGTACCACAGAGTGGCAATGCTAAAGATCATTTACTCCTGTTCTAAGTTATGCAGCAGAGTGGTACACTGCAAAACTTCCATAATCTGTATTTTGGTCAGAAGCATCCAAGGAAGTTGTCTCAAAGGTCAGTGAAAGGGGTTTAAAAGTAGGTCTGACTGACAGTTTCTCGAACCGTGAAACTGCGTGAGTACAGCTCTGTATTAGCTCTATAAAACAAACAATTCAGGTTAAAAGAGAAAAAAAAAAAGAAAGCAAAGGTTTTACTGGTGATCAGTAAGCATTTAAATAAAATTAAATTTCTATTGATTTAAACAGATTTAAACATAGAAATGATATGAATTACATAAGGAAGTATAATAGGAATTACACAGCTGCATTAATTTTATATACTGGTAAATGTACAAAATATAATTTTATTGTACAGTGCTGCTGGGTATAGCACCATGAACAAACTCTCTTCTGCTGCATTGCTTAAAAGATTGTGCCAGTCTATCTATATTTTGAGTTTGTTTGTTTGCCTTTAATTGTTACCTCATTCTCTCTTGTCTTTCACCTTCCCTCATTTGCATTTTGCCCCTACTTTTGGATCTAGTTTGGACCTGGATTGTAAATTATCTGATGTAGGAGGCCTTCCACTTAGGAATTGTGTGTGCTCAGACAGTGGAGTACCACAGCAAAAATGCTTCCCCAGGAGGGCAGGGAGGTGCTGCAACAGCTTGTCCAGAGATGTTGTGGCTGCCCCATCCTTGGGACATATTCAAGGCCAGGCTGGGCAGGGCTGGGAATTGCCTGGTCTGATGGGAGGTGTCCCTGCCTATGGCAGGGGAATGGGAGCCAGATGGTCTTAAGAGCTCTTCCAACTCAAACCATTCTACGGTTTTATGAATAATTATATAGGTTTGTTGGAGTTCAAGGAGTTGCTAAGGGAGCTCTGCCCAGGGACAAAAGTTTGTAGGGTTGAGTTGCTAACATCCATCAGAATCCACAGCATTTGGGAAGGAGAAGCAGATCTCTGGCAAGCATTGCCCAGAGCATACAGTGTTGGCTGAAAAGGTCAAGGCTGGTGTGCAGGGCGTCTTGTTAATCTCATCACTTTAGCAATCCTACTCGGGGAAGGAAATGGCTTTCCTTGAGGTAGAGGATGGATTTGAAAAGAGATGTAGCAGGAAATAAGATGAGAATAAGATAAGATCTAATTCTCTGTGTTTTTAACCCTATGCAACTGGAATCAGTGGAATATTTACCTCTAGTGTCCACAGGACTTTATGGATCTGGTCCCAGGGAAGGAGTGCTGCTCATCACTCCTCCCTCTGTGGCTCCTGACAGAGAGTCTGAGCTCCTGCACACTGAGATCACATGGCATAATTCCTTTAGATAGCAAAAGGGCCACAGAGATAGTCTTCAATGGGAAAATATAACTGCTGCAAAACTGTGAATTAGGTTGGGAACTTGGAATGTTTCCTCATTTAAGGAACCATGAGAAAGAACAGGGCAGGGAATGAGCAAAGTCACTGGCCTAAATATTGAGAGAGAGAACTTCTGAAGCAGGGGAAAATCACAAGATAAAAATATCCTTGCATTTACAGCGCAGGGTGGGGCAAGAAAATAAAGGTGGAGGAAGTTTCTAGATAAAGCATCCTTTAAAAGTACTCAAATTTTTGATGTGATAAACATCATTCAAAGCAAACAGAACAGCTGCAAAATATGATAAAAATCACTTGAAAGTTCATTGATTTTGCAGCAAAACTGTAAGTACTTCACTTTATAATAATTGTTCCTCTCATGCTTTCAAATCTTGTACTTGAGCTACAAGAGTATTCAGGTCAGGGCTGCATTCAGAAAATAGGCACAAAAAGACAATGAAGCTCAACTAGAGAGATACTTTAATCATGAGCTAATTTACAAACCAAAGCAAAACAAAATCATTTTTGTCTAAGATTATTAGAAGATGCTAATTTGCTGCCTAAAATTATCTTTTTCTGTAACCTAAAAAAAAAAAAATTAAAATCCAACTCTTATCTTCCTAATTAAATTTCGTGACTTGGCTTACATGGTTGGTTAGATTTTTTTTTTTTCTTGTCTAAGGACAATATGCATGTGTTATTCAAATATGAGCTCCTCTGTAGTATAAACTCATATAAACACTGTCCTGATGGTGCCAAACTAATGATAGTGCTTTTTCTAATAATTTTCTCTTGGCTTGTAGCTATATTTAAAATTAGTGAGCAGCTTTTATGGAAGAGAGACACATGTGAAAATGTAGCTCTGCTAAGTGTATGTAGCCTTGTAAAATTTGTGAGAGACCTAAAAACACCCAACACAAAAGCAACAAACACCCACCACACCCAGCTGCCCTCCTCCTCCAAACTCAGCAATTTAAAGCAATGTTGGGTAGTAGGAACATTTCTGTGATCATATGATAAGCTCTGATTCAGCATCAGAGCTAGGTGAGGTAAGAATAGAGAATATTCACTTTAATTAAAAAAGTGAATACATCCTTTGTTATCTGTAATAATTTTTATTTTCTGAAAACATTTATGAGAGCATTTTTTCCTTTTTTTTTCTTTTTTAAAAACATGATGATGATTCTGTGTGTGTGCGCACAAAAAATGTACACACAGTTGCTTGCAAATTTTTTATATGACTAAATGTAAGTATTTTTACACACATTTGTAATGTAAACTATTTCTATTTTCTTCAGATATGATTGCATAGCCATCTTAAAGCCTCTCTAGGGCCTTTAGGCACATCTTGTAGCTCATTAGTAATCTGTCTAATAAGTAAGTGCATGGCTCAAGAGTCTACTCCTTTACCTAGGTTAGACACAGACTTAATAACTTGACTGAATATAGTGTTGTAGGGTTGGTTATCATCCAGCCTGGGACAGTAATGACATGATCCACTCTAGGAGACCCTTATGCACTGTGATCAATGGGGTATGGGGAGTTAGTAGACTACCTGAATGCAGTGTGTATAGGAAGAAATATTTTGCATGAACTATCAGCCAAATCTGTGCCACTTCACCCCTCCCAGTTCATGAGCACCTGAGTGCGCTGGCAGGCAGAGGAGAGGAGAGGAGAGGATGGGTGAAATGACTGCCAGAAGCGATTTGGTTTCTGAGTGCTTTCAAGTTTTATAAATCACAAAGCCTGAGAGCCACGTGGGGTTTTTTATGATTTAAATGGTTGATGGTGTTCAGTTCTGTCCCAAGTATGTAGCTATACAAAGCAATAATATACACTTCAAGCCTTTCATATTAGTAAAGTTCAAACATTCATAATACAGCCCTTAATTTCCAAAGACTGTGCTTGCACAAAGGCAAATGTCAGCAAAGGTACAAGCCCATTATTTTTCTTTTTTTTTTTTTTTGATACCTCGTGGCATCTTCTGTGACGCAGCTCATCTTGTTTTGTCCTCCTCTTTGTTTACAGAGTGTGCAGGCAGTGCCTGCTGCAGCACTGGTGCTCTCAGTGCGGCATCGCCACCTTCCCACCACACAGGACAGAGATGGACCCAGACCTTGTGCCAGCTGCCTGAGCTGTGGGTCCTGGGGACTCCTTCAGCTTTGTCTTGTCTGATTTGTTGTGACTGCTGTGCTGCCAGCCAGGCTTCTGGGTGCCCTGAACTGATGCCCCCCTTCATGACTTGCCCATTCTCCTTTAGTTCATTTGTTAATTAGTGCTCTCTAGATGTTCTTGTTTAAGCAACTGCTCCCTAAGTCGTTGATTGCTTCCTCTTCCCACATTTCTGGTCAGTCCTTTTGACTGTATATGTCTGATCACCCTGCTGTACTCTGTAAAATACATCTCCCATTGCTGCTGTCAGCAATCTGCAATCCTATCAGTGCTGATTTGTCAGGTTTCTCAAGGGGCCATTATTTTTTAAATTCTGTTATGTGCACACCAGAGAAAACAACAATGCAAGTGAGAGTGTCAGGTGCTGGAGCATTACTGTTGGACTGTTGGTTGTGCTCCTTGTCATTCTGACCTCATGGTGATGCCCTGTGCACCAACTTTCACAAGGGAGAGGCTGTGATAAACTGAAAAGAACCTTTTCAAAATGTGTTTAATACAGTACTGTTAAATCTGCGTGAGCCTGCGTTTTTATGCAGAGAAGAGAGGAATGGGACTATTACACAAGGTCATGTGTTTATATGTCCTTTTTTTCAAGGTCTATCTGCAAACATTTGAGGGCAAGTTTAAATTATGCTGCTGAACCAATCTTTGCATCTCTTTTATGATGCAAGGGGTTTGACTGCTCTCAACTAGCAAAAAATGACTCTTCATTGGGAACAGCCGAATACTGCCTGGTCTGCATTAAAATCAGAGCACCAGATTTTTGAGCAGAAGTGTGCTATCACTTCTGACTCAGGCAGTGTTCTAATTTCTCCTCCCTTTTTCCTACATATTTGAGTTCTTCTCAACATAAACATTTGTACTCTAAGGGTTTTTATTCCTTTTAATTTGATCTTAGCATGTGTAATACTGAGTAATACCAGTGGAAGAACATTTTTCAATGCACTCCTCGTTCTGCTGACAGCCAGTGCATCACACAGATGACACAGCTAACTATATCACATTGAAGTTCTTCCACTAGACATATGGCCTATATCTATTGTGTGCCTGAGCTTTGTCCTGTCACTAAAAAAATTAGTTGTACCAAACCCTGGTATTGTGCTCACATTGCCCTTGTAGGCTTCCTGCTGCAGGAGGAAAATGGGGTTTGTAGGCAAGGCCAAACCCTGGGCTGATTATGTAAAAATGGCCCTCAAAATGTAAATGAAGCACAAAGGAGTTTTTGGAAGCTTCACTTCACAGGGATGGTGTTCTTGGTTGCCTATAAAAGCACAGGACCACCCCAGAACTTTCTTTAGCTCTTGCAGTGCAGCTGTGAAAGAACCAGCTCCAGATTAACAGTCTGGGCAGTGAGGAAATTTGGCCTTAAAGCCACTGATGAATGCAAGTGGCCACTAAGCCCTCACACTGACATAGCAGGACACCAAACTGATTGATGGACATCTGTAATGTGTGCCATTTCAGTGTTAATCTCACATCATCGTTGCAATAGGACTTCAGATGTTGTTTCCTCAAGTGCATGTTGGAGTCACTGCAGATCAGTCTGTCCAGAGCTCTATAGCTGCCTCTAACTTCAGGGCTGAGGTGGGCTCACAGCTGGCTCAGCATCTGTGTTTTAAGAGACTGTCAATCTTTGAGACTGTCCCTGGAGTTATTCATCTTCAGTTTCAGCAAATGTTGACTCTCCTCTTTCTTAATGTCTTCTGGACCACCCAGTCTTCCAAGGTTTTCAGAAACTTCATGAAGTTAACATATGAAATCAAAAGCTATGCATTTTATTAATTCTGATGAGAAATTATTAAGATTCAGTGATTAATAATTTTGTAACTTTTTGACTTAACTGTCACTGGACTGTTTTCTGCTGGATTTATTTTTGGATCTCTTGTAATTCACAACTGGGTAGGGTTTGGTTCATTAAATGGCAAAGTTTTCAAGCCAATGCTTACATTGTCCATCAATATCTTGGCAGAATTATCCATGATTCTTCTTAATTGAGGGAAGCGGTGAGAATGGGCATCCAATTAGGGCATTCATTGTCTCAAACATCCATTCCTGTTTACGCTTCTTGGAAGCTTTCTCAATGTGCTGTGTTGTACTGGCCTGAGAATCACACTGGTCCTGACCTACTTGGCCTGTTAATCTCGCTCATCCTCTGTCTGTCCCTTTGTCCGACTTTTGTACTCCGGGATTCTGGGACAAAATATGTAGATGGCTTTGTCCTTTGGATATTCCTTGAAATGCCAAGTTTCTGGGCACTCTAACACTGGGGAGTTTAAAATGCTAGTGAAAAGCTGAACTTCTTAACCATTACTTCCCATGAGGGCAAATTCTGCTTTATGAGGTATTTCAGGAGCATGGCTTGAGTCCATGCCCCAGAGCACTGTAGAGATCACCACATTGCTTGTTGTGTGGGGGAAAATTTACCTTTTTTTCCCCTAAATGTTGAATCTCATCTCAGGTCAGATGGCTGTGCACTGAGCTGCACATGGCAGTGCTGCTGTGCACTGCAGGGACCCCCGGGGACCTTTGGGGACAGATAATTGTTGACCACCTACAGCAGTCAAACAGCCTGGTGGCCAGAACAGCATTTCTCACCACAAGTTCACCAGGATACAGGGATGGATGTAGACCTTCCTGCACATGGCAGTCTGTCCCAAGGCTTTGGGGATGTGAATGGCTGTGCCCATCTGCTCCCAAGGGATGATCTTTTCTGTACTAAAATTAACATACTGGGCACTGGTATGCTCACTTTCAACAAATGCATTTCTGCCATGGTGTCCTGGCTCCAGTGGTGACAGGGCTGGGAAGCTCCTTCTCCCTTGGTCACATTTGACATCACTACAATCAGCATAATGTCCTTTATCACATGTCTGGTCTGCTTATTTATGGAGATTCACAGGTTAACAAGATTTAAGACTAATAATAATAATAATAATAATAATAATAATAATAATGACTCCCCAGTGCTAATTTCTGGGCACATAATGAAATCACAGCAGCATGGTGTCGCAGGGATGAGGAATGCTCTTAAATTGCATCAGCTCAAGACCCCTTACAGGAGACAGCCTGAATGACTTTGACAGGAGCACTGCCTGGGCAGAGCCCCAGGGTAGATCAACAATTGAGAGAATAAGTTTGACACCACCCATTGCTCTCCATCCTATTATTTTAGGGTATTTTGCTGGTGAGAAACAACCAGCATACACTCAGACATACCCCAGGTCTGTGCAAGTGAAGCCAGCTTTGGCCTAACAATGACAACCCAACCACCTGCCCATAACCTTGCTCAAAAATGTGACTGCAGCACTGCTGTGTGTAGCTATGTAAGTGTATTTCAAAAATACATCTATTTGAAATGTCCTTCTTAAGTACAGCGAGAGTGCTATAGTTAAGGGATCTTGGTTTAGAGGAGGAGGATTGATTAGAAATAATAATAAATTCTGTAGAATATGTGGCCATGCCACATTCAATCTGGTAAACCTCTTATGTCTCACAACCCGATCACGAATTTTCTGTGTCAGTGGGTGTGTAATCACTCTTAATACAATGATTTACAGTTTGTGTGCAGACAACAGATAGACACACTCAAATTAGGAAAGAATATCTAAAAACATAATATATTTGTAATTAAACAACATTTCAAGATTGTGCATGCAGTGAGACTAAAATCTGTTAGAAGACAGAAAAATGTAGCAGTAATTTTCATCTGAAAATCTGTATCATTAAGGAATTGTCCAAGATTAGACCACTACAAGCATTAGCTTGTGAACACTGGGGAAAAAAAAAAGAGCAACAGCTTTAAGCATTAATGTGGTTAATCCCACAGCGCAGCACTTGGTTAGAGTCAGGATTTGGAATTATAGCTCAAATGGTGATATTTCAAGGGGAAGGTCAGTTTGAATCAGTGATAATACTTTGCGTTTTTGCTGTGCCTTCCGAATAAGAACCTCAGAGGGGTTTATAGACATTAGTGAATTAAGGTTCTCAGACCTCTGCCAAGACCGCAGTTTTATCCCTGTTCTACAGAGGGGAAAACCGAGTCATGAAGAATTTAAGTGGCCCTGCTGAAACAGCAAAGGGTGGTGCTGTGTGGGGTGCTCCTGCATCCCTACAGCTCTGTAGGGAAGCATGGAGACAACTGTGGGGAGCAGAATAGCATGGAGACAACTGTGGCTGCAGCAGGGATGTGGTGAAGGGGAGCCTCAGGAAGATGAGTTTGGCCCTGGTGTTTTGTGGATAAGAGTTAACATTTTCCTTCCTCTTATTTTCTTGGGCTGTGTTTTACTGCAGCTCCTCAACATGGACTTTTTATGCTTTTTCCATCCATGGTGGCGGAGTTGTTCCATCCTGTTCTTTGTCCTGGAAGAGCCCACTTAACTTTTCAGCAATTCTTTCTCAAAGAGATCCTTAACTATTGGAATTTAGTGGGAGACAGCTTCCCCTTCCCCCCACTTTTTTTTTGTAAATGGGATTCTGTTCGGGACAGGTGTGCTGCTCTTACACAGCAGGAGGGAAGGGGGATAGGAACTGGAAACACCAACAAGCATCGTGCCTCATTGTGCCATATTTCATTTTAGATTGTGCTTCCAGTATGTGGCCTACAACACAACTTATTGTTCAAATTGAGACTCAATTGAAATCAGGTGCTAATTAAATTAATGTCTAAATTAATTAAAGTCACAACTATTCAAGTCATGTTGATATAAATAATTTCTATTAAGAGAAACATAATTTTTAGAGTCTATATTTAATTAACCGTGTTGTTTGATAGGGCCAGTAGGACCAGAGCAGTGATCATCCCTCTGTACTCAGCACTGGTGAGGTCACACCTTGAATGCTGTGCTCAGTTCTGGGCCCCTCATTACAAGTGACACTGAGGTGTTGGAGTGTGTCCTGAGAAAGCCCATGAAGCTGAAAAATATTCTGGATCACAGATTTTAGGAGGAGTGGCTGAGCAAGTTGGAGCCTGGAGAAAAATGAGCTTAGTGGGGGTCCTTGTCACTCTCCATAGCTGCCTGAAATGAGAGTGTAGCCAGGTGGGGTCAGCATCTTCTCCAGGTAACAAGACAAGAGCAAATGCCCTTAAGTTGAACCAGGGGATGTTTAGATTGGATAGTAGGGAAAAATTCTTTATTGCAAGGGTGTTCAGGCATTGGAACAGGCTGCTCAGGGAAATGGTGGAGTCACCATCCCCAGAAGTGTTTAAAAAATGTGTAGATGTGGCACTGAGGAGACATGGTGTACTGGTGGACTTGGCAGTGTAAGGCTCAGGGTTGGACTTGATGATCTTACAGGGTTTTTCCAATCCAAACAGTTCTATGAAATTCTTGTGACAATTGGGACTAATAGAATATGTTAACCTTTATTCGTCTCAGCTTGACACCACATTAGACCATGAATTAATTTATAAGTGCTTAGAAGAGTTTCATAATTAAATAGCCATTGTGACTGCTTTGGCCTGTGGGCTGTTAAGCATCCCAGGTCCTTTCTTTGGAAAGCAGCATTCAAAGCAAACCAACAAAGGTCTGTGAAATGCAAGCAGGGTGCTCTGTTCATTGCTGTCCCTCTGCCTGTGCAAGCAGTGTCCTGGGCAGTTTGTGGCAGTGCTGGTGAGATACAATTACATGTGTTGCCTCCCATAAACACCTCAGTCTGGCCTTCTTCCTGGCCTCCCTCTGCCACAACCTTGAAATTAAGAAGTGGGAGCTTCCAGTCTCAGTGGTTCTTAAATATGTGTAAGTACTAAAAATTTCTGAATGCTAAAAATATGAATGCAGATGTACTGTCACAAGAGAATCCCTATGTAACTGCCTTTGCCTATTTTGCTACTTACATTGCTGAGGAGAAAGCCTGGGAACAGTTTCTCTTTGCCAGGCTAGAAGGCAAAACCAATAAATAGATAAAAGGGAATCTAGAGGATTCAAGTCCTCTGAATGCTTTGCAAATAGGTTTACGGGAAGGGGAAGGCTGGGACACTGGAAGCCAGGTCCCTGTGATACTCAGCTCTGTGGTATCCCATGGACCTAATGACTGGAGTCTAAGTCCATGCAGCCCCATGGAAAGATTTTAAACCCCCCATGCCATGTCCTAAGGGGCTTTGAATAAGGACTTTAATGTGGCATTTTTACTCTGAGGAATATAATCTGTGGCACTAAAAGACATTCGGTAACTATGAAGATATTTCTAAAAAGAAAAACCTTTATGTTCTGGAGAAAATCAAATGGTAACAACAACAACAACAACAACAAAAGATTAGGGCAAAAAAGTAAAAGTGTTGAGCTTTGCACCTTATAAAATGAAAGCTATGAGTTCTTTTAATTTGATCTATTTGGTCATCTTAAATTATGCCTCAGTCGTATGTCCTGGTTTTCATGTTGCATATGGGATTCTCATGTGGGAGTTTATCTGCCAGGATCTGCCTTTCTCAAAATTTAAAGAGGTTTCCATATGACCTTCCATCAAATGCTATTCCTCCTCTTATTTTTAATAACAACAAGGTATGACAGTATTATCATTACAGGCCCAATTTTACAGCTGGAGAAGCAAAGTATTAAGGGATTTCTCAAGTGTGACAGAAGTTTAGTGGAGGAGTAAACAACTCAGGGTCTGAGGAGATGTTCTCCAGTGGTCTCTTTTACAGAATGTCAAAAATCAGGAAAAAACCAAGATATATACTTATTTATTTCTAAATTCCTTTTACTAGCCCAGATGTATGTGAGCAACAATGTTTTGAGCTGCTGCTTATGTTCCATAACAGCAAGTATAAGGCTGCAAGAAAATGATTTGCTGAGTAGGAGGAAGAAAGGCCAAACTTGTTAAGGAAATAATGTTACTTCCAAGATTCTCAGGGGATATTAGAAACAATGGAGAGTAAAACAAATACTAGAATTGCATATAAAAGGTACTTGACATAAAAATGTCAAATGGCCCAAACCACATTTCTGCAAAATGCTGTGATGTTACTCTATTGGCAAGGATACAAAAGGGAGCAGGACTGGAAGATGCCAGCTATTCATTTTATTAAGAAGTCAGAGAACAGAAAAATAAATGGGTAAATTAAATTGTAATAAGAACTGAAGAAATGGCAATGCATTTAGTTAGTAAAGCTCATTTAATAGCAGAAGTTTTATAATTAAAGTGGCTCACCCTGCAGCTAACAAGAATGTGAATGCAGTGCCACTGCATGTAGTTTGTGTCAAAGTGTTCATGGACTTGCCATGCTCTTTACTCAGACTTGTCCATGTAAAACGAGAAAGCTTTCTACTTGTACCTGTTAACACAGTTTCTATTTCTGTTTCTGCAGGTTCTCTGCTTTTGTGGCACAGCTTCTGATTCAGCTCCAGCCATGACCCTCTACAAGGTCTGCTCCGTGTGAGTAAACATGATTTTAAATCAGTTCTGGTGGTAGGTGGGAACAGAAAGCATTATGGTTGTGTCCTTTCTTCAGTGATTTTAAACAGGGAATAGGAAAATAAAAGTTCAGATGTGTGTACTTATGGAAACAACAGTGCCTCTCTAAGGAATATTGTCCCACTCCCTGACAAAACAGTTTTTGAAGAAGAAGCTGACTACCCCATCCTGCTCTGTTCACAAACTGACACTGATGTCTTAATAGCAAGTTTGTCTTTGCATGTAATTTCAGGCCCTGGAGCAAGGTGCTCAAGCAATAGTAATGAGACTGTGCAGTGTAGGGTTGGTTGGTTTTTCTGGATTTTTTTTTTGTTGTTGCTTGTATTGTTTTGTGGGGTCGTTTGGGTTTTTTGGTCTATTTTAACCTTCAGTTATCGGTACCTTTCCTTTGGAGCCCAGGGCTGGTAAGTGGAGTAATAGAAGTGTCAGTTAATTCCTTTGGTCAGACTCTGGTTGATGCAGATGCCAGGTTTTCGGTGTGGAGAGCAAGGGTTTACCCCAGAGCTATCAAGGTATGAGCAAGGCAGAAGTGGGTAGGACACAGAAAGCAAACTGCCCTCATCTCTTCAGGCACCTGCCACTGGCCAGAGGTGTCAGGCTGTGCGTGTGGCAGGGGTGACTGCACGCCGTGAGACATCTTCCCAAAGTCACGGAGAGCAGGGCAGAAAACTGACTTGCTGAGTTGCAATCTGCTTTTGGCAGAAAAAAGATACACAGCAGCCCTTGCTCAGAGCAGATTGTACAGTTACCTTTTAGCCCTTTGCTAGTTGACAGAGTTTGTTCTGTTCATGCTCCAATACAGGGACAATAGTTCACAATTTCCTTTAATGATCAATCCAGAAGTTTAAAAATAGAAGGCAGATGTGAAGATTCCATAAATACACTATATTTAATTAATTATAGCAAATATATATATCTATTATATTATCACATTATCAAAGGATTATCAGAATGCAGATGTCTTTCTACACAGTTTTGGATACTTGCATTTCCATCTTTTTTTCAGGAGGTGGCCTGACTTTCAGGACAAATATTCATCATTAATGCTGAGTTTCCACAGTTGTTTTAGCATGGAGGTGGTGGAATCACAGAATCATAGAATGACCTGAGTTGGAGGACACCTTTAAAATAATCTAGTTCCATCCCCCTGCCACAGGCAGGGACACCTTCCACTAGACCAGGTTGCTCAGATTTTCATCCAAACTGCCCTTGAATGCTTTCAGGGATGGGGCATCCACAACTTCTCTGGGAAACATGTTTCAATGCCTCAGCACCCTCACAGTCAGGATTTTTTTCCTAATACTTAACCTAAACCTACTCTTTTTCAGTTTGAAACTATTCCCCCTTGTCCTATCACTACATGTTCTTGTGATGGAGCTCTAATACGTATTTGAACCTACAGCAAAGCTGTTTACTTAACATAAAGGACCCCACAGTTTCTTTCTTTGAAGTTGGATTCTTTATTTACTTGACTTTTATTGTTGTTAATTGGTGGCCTCTATTTATTAATATATAAGTTGTTCTGTTGATTTACCTGCAAAGTGCTGGATAATTTATTTTTTGATATAGCATTATTTTTTGCACTATATTTTGGGCCAAATATTGCTTGATGATGAACTGCTTGATGATGAACACTGGTTGAATATTGCTTGATGATGAACTTCTTACATTGGTTGAATGAAGCTGACTGCCCAAGCAACAGTGTGTCATGGAGTTATTTCTGTTTTTTTTACCCATGCACATCAAGGAGAAGCAAAGGAAATGGTTCACTTTGTCAGTTTTTGGCCCATGGTCTTTTCCAGACTGTGACAGAGGGACAGTTATATAGGAAATAACAGTGTAAACTCAATTCTATTTTTCATTTTACTGAATGGTCTTGTTATTTTTCTCACATTTTTTGTATCAGCTAAAGGAGAGATTGATTATTATTTGCTGTGCTTAAAAAGGAGAGATTGATTATTATTTGCTGTGCTTTAAAGATCAACATCTTGTATTAAAAAACAATAGTATTGCTTCCAAATAGAAGAAAACTGATTTTTAAACTGAGATGTTACATTCTGGGGAAAAAAGGGATCATTTTATAAAACTGTTTCCATTTGCTTTCTCCTTGGGCTTTAATTTTTATTCAACATGTATTCACAATGGCTGTGAGATGGAAGAGGAAGGGATGGCCATGAATGCCATTTGGTAGTTGGGACAAGGGGCTGCAGGGGTGCAAGGGGGGATGACCTTCCTGGATCAAAGACAATTTCTACAGACCCTCTACCCTCACCTGTCTGCAGTGTCACCCATAGCTAATGTGATTGTTGTAGGTCTGATTTTAGTATGGGAATTGACTAACCTTTGGGATTATCTACATTTCTATATGGAAAAGGAAGAAAAAAAATGCAAACTAATAGAGCTGATGGCATTACTTCGTATGGATTTGAGGCTGGACCTTAGAAAGGTTCAAATTTTTATTGCTATTGGATCTCTACATTATTCTGTGGCCTTAAAGGCCTTATCCCCTGCACCTCAGACTCTCACCAGCAGACCTGTGGTGGTTTAACAGGAAATATGTTTTCTGGGATGCTGTGGTTAGGCCAATGGAATATTGGCACCTAATGTGGCCATTGGGACATTGGATCTGCCTCTGAGAGCACGGGGTTAAAGCAGGGCTCTGCCCTGGGAGGCTCTCTTGGGTTCCGGTCAGGGAAAGGTTCAGAGCTGCCCTGCCCGGCTGCGGGCTGGGCGGGGCAGGGGCCCCTGCAGGATGGAAGGGTGGAGGAGGAGCACTGAGAGGCATCGGGCAGCCCTCCCCAGGAGAGACAGAGAGAGCCTGTGCCCATGCTTGGCCGGCCAAGAAGGAGAAGGGGGGTGTGGCGAGAAGGTGCCTGGCAGGGCAGCCGTGGGAGTTCTGGACAGACAGAGCCTCAGATTTTTAACCCTTTCCTTGGAAGAGGGAAACCTTGCAAATGCTAATCCTCCTGGAGCTGAATGAGAAGAGAGATAGAGATGAGATCAGAGGAAATGGGCCACGAGAGAAATAGAGAAGAACTCAGGTAGAAGAGATGATGGAGTAGCTTATCTGGACTCTTTTTGTGTAGCCGTGGACAGAGCCATGTTTCCTTGTGATACAGGGACTGCATTCTAGGGGGAGGCAATGCCTCAGGACCAAGAGGGTTCGGTGTGGGTACCCCTCGGCCCCAGGGGGTGAAAAATATGGGGGGGACAGATGTCCAAAAGTTGAGACTGTGCCTTTTTGGAGTGGGACAAAGCATCCTTAAAAGTTGACCCTAGAAGCAGCTCTGGTCCGTGTTCAGTGGTGAGAGCACTGCACATGAAAGGAAGAGGTCACCACTGGCACAAGAAGGACTCCTCCTCTTGATGAACTGAGGATTGTGTATTCTGAAGGGTGGTGCCGGACGGAGAGTCAATGATTTGGGGGATATATTGTATTGGGAATTTGGTGGGGAGGAGGAGGAGATGTATTTGTGCAGTTTTCATTTTCCTTGTGTGTTTCTGGTTTTTTTTTTTTCCTTTCCCTTGTAGTTTAGTTAATAATTTTTTCTTTTTTTTTCCTAAGTGGGAGCCTGCTTTGCTTATTCCTGGTCACATCTCACAGCAGAAACTAGGGAGAGAGAGTATACTCATGGGGGCACTGGCATTGTCCCAGTGTCAAACCATGACAAGACCTGATGTTAATTTAATATATCAGCAGATATTTCAAAAATATTTGAAAAAATCCAACTCTGCTTTGGCAGGAGTTACTAATCTTACACTGGCTCCCTCAGCCCTTAGTTTGGGAAATGCTGGGAGCTGGGGTAGAAGATAAGTATTTGTTTTACCCTCAAGGTCTGCATCATACTTGGAGGGCTGTGGACACCTGTGCTGGGGCAGCTTCCTCCTGTGCTCTCAGGAAGGAACTGCAGCACAGAATCACCAAATCAAGGGCATGCTGTACTTGAGCTGTGGTGGTCTCCCCACATGCTGTGGATCTATAGCCTGTGGCTTAGCCCAGATCCTATCTGCCAGCCAGGCTCCTGCTGCTCTGGGCCAAGACTGAAAAAGGAGAATTCTTTGCCTCTGTGTTGGCAAACAGGTCCTGGTGGTCTGTACCCCAAATCTGAGCACCTCTGAAGCTCCCATGTGTGTGGAGCTGCCCCTAAGCCTGGCTGTGAGCTAAGCTGTACACCCAGCTGCTTCCCCTAGCTTGTGATAATGAATTTTCAGCGCAGTGGAATTTAGAAAGGAATTGCTCTGATTCTAAAGCTCATTGGTTGCTAACAATAATAACAATAAAAAGAGCCATTTCTTAAGGACTGAAAACTAATCAGTGAATGTGTAGTTTCTGTGTCTCCTGCAGGTTCTTGTCTTGTGGGGCTGCCAGACCGCCCGAGTCACGTGCCTGGCTGTCTGATTTCCGACTCAAGCTTTTCATTTCCTAAATGATAACGGATAAAAGATAAAATCTGGCACACACAGGTAATCTTTGCCATCTTAATATTTGTTAAGCTTTTTGATTTACTGAGAAGTTAAAGTCACTGCAGGTCACAAAACCTGCACATTAGATCTGCTTCATAAAACACTGTGAGTGAATGCTTTAGTCATTCATTTCACCATCTTTAAACCAATGTAGCTGAAGAATTGCACCTCCAATTTATAAATCTTTTAATTTATTTCTGATTCTGGTTTATAGGATGGGACTATATCCAGCTTTCCCCAGCCATTTGTGCATAGCTAGAGAAGAAACCTAACATATTTCTTGCATAATGGAGACTTGATCCAGCTTACATTTGTTAAATCATCCAAAAGGAAATATTCTCACTAGGAAACTTTCACACAGAGTTCATGTATCCAATCTGATACCTGTGTTTTAAGTTTCTGCTGTTCTGTTGTACATATACTTCTCTCTCCCTCCCCAGGTCAGTACACTAGTCACCCTTGCCTTCTGTAAAAGAGAAATATGATTATCTCAGTATCTCTGTCACTGTTTTTGCACATCTGCTCCTTTTTCTGAAGGAGACATATGATCCACAGAGAAATTAGAGATGATCTGAACCATTTTGGATGCCTACTGCTATGGGATGCGTGGAGGCCCGTGGGTAGCTCAGGTTTCACATCTGCCAGCTTTCCAGAGGATGTGATCAAGGGCAGAAATAAGCAGATGATGATGATGATGATGATGAAGATACTATGGAAACTGGTGTGAAGGAAATGGGATCTCTCCTCCCAGAAATATGTGTGCCCCCTTGCCCAAGTCAAGATCATTTGGATGCAGCAGGAAGGCTAACACAAAGGAAAGTGCATTTTAAATAATGCATTATTTAAAAAAGGGAGGCTATGTCTTTAAAATACATCATCAGAGTTAGAATCTGCTTTAGATTTGGGCATGGTCTTTGACCTTGGAACGCTGACAATGTAAAAAAGAGTGAAATGGGTCAAAGAGTCTGTCAGACAAGGTGAGAGATACTAAGCTTGCCTCTGATCTCACACCAACATGCAGTGGTGTAACTCCATTGCCCTCTGTAGATTTATGCAAACATATGGAGAGAAAAGCCTGCCCCAGAATGATTCAGTACCAAAATAGACCCTTTTTTTCTATGGCAATGTAAAAGCCTTACAGGAGGAACGCATAAGATTCCAAAGGGCAAAATTTTGGCTTGGATTAATACTGCTTCCAGCCACCCCAATGCAGAAACTTCTCTCCAATTAGCTGACCTTGGTGGATAAATTCCTCCTTTTTATCTTCCTCCAACCTTTCCCATATTCCATCTCTTCTTCTCCTTGATCCTCCTGATAAAGTCAGGCTGTCCTTCCAACTGTGATCAGCAGAGCCTTTAGCCAGTGCACAGCTCGCTCTCCAAGGACTCCTGATGCCAGGGGCTCCTTTCATTTTCTCTGCAAATACTTTTTAACAAATTCAAAAGGCCTTATTGGGAAAGGAACAAAATACATTTGTGTGTAGTGATGTCTCTGCTAAATGGCGTGTGCTTTTCCCCACGCAGCTCTCAAGGGACCTTCAGGCACGTTCTGTGGGCAGAGCACATGGAATTGCTCAGATGTATTGTTTGCATAGTGCAGTATTTCTCTGAGTATCAGATCCTGGGAGAGAATTGGGAACACACGTAGTTTTTAGAGACTTCCTGGGCTGAGTGGGCTAGATTCACACCACCCTGTTCAGAGCCTGGCTTTGCCTCTGCAGTACCAGGCAGGTGAATGTCTGGCCCTCACAACGAGCTTCAGAGCACTTCAGCCAAGTGTCCAGGCTCCCTCCATCATCAGTGCAGCCAGGAGAGAGCAATTCATCATGTGGCAACAGTCAGACACTTTGGGAAATTGGTTTGGGGATGGGGCATTCAGCCCGAAGTTCCAACTCTCTTTGGATACTATGCAAGGAGCAGCAAGTGTTGGGCTTCAAGCACAAACTAGAAAAATGTTGCTTGAACTGGGAGAGTTTCAGCAGCTTATAACTCAGTCTTCCAGTTGTGGGAAGGAGGATATTGATAGAAAACAGATAGCCAGAGGCAGAGATATGAACAGGTATCAGAGGGTCTCTGCCTTTCAGATGGGGACTTGGGAGTCAAAAAAGGGATTTAATCTCTTTGGATAGGAAGAAAGAGGGAGACAGAAACTTCAGAAATCTCTTGATGGCATAAAGAAGTGTGAGTACGTTTGCACTAGGACACATGTAAGGCAGCTATTAGGCATGTCAATACCAGGTGCTTTACCCTGCTGAATTCTTCTTGTACTGTAAAGCCACTTGGCGTTTTGTTTTGTCCCTTCAAGATATAACAAAGAGACATTTTCTTTGAACCTCCAAATTTACCTCTGAGCAGTTTAGGTACTGAAAAAACCCCTGAGAGTTGTGGCTGTACATGTATACAAGGACAAGAAAGCAGGAAATGTACCAGCTGCTGGGGAAAAAAAGAAGAGGGCTTGCAGTCCAAGAAGGGCTCTCAACATTTCTTTTCCATGTATTTATTAGTTCACCGCTCTTTGAGATCTTTCCCCCAGCCACTGCTTCCACTACATTTTCTACCATTTTACCAGCAAACAATTACCCTTCCCACAGCTTGAAGTTATTGTTCCTTATACACTCCTGTTTTGGGTTCACAAAAACATTTACTGTACTTTTTATTAGTCTTAGGTCTCCTGAGTTCTCCTGTAAGTTTCTATAATCTGCACATTCTGATAACACAGGCCAAATTTGTTTGACCCTGCCCTCAGTTTCTAATAAAATATCTTTTTCCCCAGGGTGCTGGGAAGAGAGTAGTATCTGGGGTGGAATCATGTGAAATTAATTCATTTTTTGCATGTCCTCAACCTTAGATCAGGCAGTGTTGTCTCTTGATGTGTTTTGTTCTGCTTCTTCCTGAAGCCACAAGCTGCCTGCTGCCCTATCTGGAGAAGGTGAATTCAGCCTTGACATGGGATTGCTGAAATTTGGCCCTACTTTCACTGAAAAGTTTGTAAATACAACCCGACTTTTAACATGCCTCAACTCAGAACCTGTTTTGGACTTGTTGCAAACCCTCCTCATGGGTTTAAGTAGTGCAGGCTGTTCATCCTCTTGCTTCCTTCTCCTGGTCTCTGCCTGGGCAGTGGGTAGGGGCTGGATGCCAAGGGTGCTGAGGTTTCCTCTGTGCCCAGATTCCCTCCCTCTGTGGGGTCAGGGAGGGCTGGTGTGTTCCCTGGAGAAAAACTGCCCACCCAGCTTAGAGAGGGGAATTGTCACTGGTCCCATCAGGGTCATATTTTGGGGCTGAAGGTTTGACATATCTGCCCCTCCTCTTGGCTTTGCTTTCTCAGTGACATGGGGGCTGATGTGGGCAGCTCACAGACCCCTTCCTTGAAACACAAAAGGTGAGCTTCTTGCTGAGTTAACCCTCAGGTATCAGTAAAATACTCTGTCTTGATAGAAATGACTTTTTCCTAGCATTTCTCAGCTTACTGAAAATAATTCTTGGCCTTGATAAGCCAAGATTGATACTGATTTTTTTTCCTGCAGCTAAATGGTTCTGTTTTACAGAATACAAACACCTGAGCCAAAGGAGAATTAGGCAGGTAGAAACAGTGTTACTCTGGCTCTCAGAGAATTTAGGACAGAGCACTAGAGGAAGATAGGAAGATTTACCTTAGATTTTTCATATCATTAGGAATACATTTCAAGATGGAAAATATCTTGGAAAGTCCTGTGATCATGTTGCAGGAAAGTGAATTCATCCGTTCTATTTCACACAGCACAACTTTTTATGTTAAGCCAGTTTTTCTGAGCTCCTGGTGACTTTCACTGTTAAATGATTTCTGTACCATCTCAAGGTTTTGTTTCTGCCAGAGCATTTTCAGGGACTCCAGTTATAAGCAAAATCACCCATTTAACTTCTTCACATAAATGAATATGTTTCTAGCCCACAAAAAAAAAAGGAAAAAAAAAAGAAAAAAAATAAAAGAAAAAGTGTGTTCCTGGAAAGACCTTTCCAGGTAGCTTTCAAGTCCTTTGTTTTCTGCTTGGTCCTGAGTTGTCAATGTTACTGTTCATTTGCATTTCACATCTCTGAGTAAGACAATGTCCTCAGGGTTCTGACTCGTTATTGGATGCCAGAGCTAGAAACTGAGCCATACCTTCATGTTCTATTGTATTTGATGGGGGATTCTCAGCAGTGCTGTGTCTCTTCCTGTTTGGAGGATATCTCCTTTC
The DNA here is from genome assembly GCF_023055355.1 of Agelaius tricolor. NCBI lineage: Eukaryota > Metazoa > Chordata > Aves > Passeriformes > Icteridae > Agelaius > Agelaius tricolor. The sequence continues at coordinate 22,240,664 of NW_027269261.1, read as the reverse complement.
CTGACAAAGTTTGATACCTGCTGGTGATCAAGGTGTATCACAGAGTTAACCCTGTTCCTGCCAAGCAGAATGCTCTTGTCCTATTCCACCAACATCTTGAATAGAAAGTGAGGGGGAAGGATGCCACTCCTGCAGCGAGTTATAACTGATAGATTCTAGCAGTCTGTTCAGGAGTTCCTCTCATTGCCAGACTTACTCAGGAAAGGTTTTATTAGGCACTGATCTATAGCAGTTTGGAGAGGAAACTTTGCTGTGCTGATGCAGAGACTCTCCCTGCTGTTGCTTAGATGAGAAGTTTTGTTAAAATACAATTTGTGCCAATTCATACCTGAAGGTGGACAAGAGCTATTGCATGGTGGGATATAACAACAGAATACACTCTAAAAGTTTGCTTTTAGATTTTTAAAATCAATAAAATTTTTGTTGCAAGCTTATGTGCCTGAAACAGCTCTGTTAGAATTCCAGTTTACTGAGACTAGGGAAGCACGTGAAGAACCAGGGAAATCGCTGTTGGAGCAATACAGTAAAAGACTTTTGCAAACTTTTTTGTCTCTGTCTATATAGAGAGATTATGATTGATGGACTTTTGACTCTCAGGCAATAAATGACTCAGTTGCAAAAATTTCAAGTTAGTAATAGATGTCCTCTTCATTCCTCTAATAGACATTTCTCCAGGTACTTTGCTGTATATTTCTAAGAATAATTTTATTTGATAAACCAAGAATCTTAATTAATTGTTTCAGGTATTTAGTTCTGCCATATGTTACTGTTGAGCAAGAAATGGCACAAATTCGCCAGAAGTCTGGTTTGCACAACAGCAGCTTTAATACGAAAATTCTCTTCTTTAATAGATAGGTTTGACACATTCTACTAGATTGGCTAATTACCAAAAACATCTTTCTCACAAAGAGTCTTTGAGAAGAAGAGAAAAACAGAGTAGGAAAACAGCACCTGCAGGTTGTTTATACTAACAAATTACCATTGTTTCTCTACAACTCCCTAAAAAGTCTCACAAGTCCACTGTGAGAAAACAAATCCCATTTTCTCATTCTCTGACCAGGTTATCACATCCACAGTCATAAAAAAGAAGAATATTACCCAATGGAAAATTAGATAGGCAGAAACAATATTGCTCCATCTTTCTGAGTAATTAAGGTGAATATTTAGTTCCACCCAACATTCATATGCATGACATCATTTGTTTTGTTACTAGAAGAGACCAGAGAAGAATGTATCCTGTTTTCTGCTTACAGAATCACTGTGATTCCCTCAGTTTGATTTCTATAATTATTTAATGATAGACAGTTAATTCTCAGTTCCAATGACCTGCAATGACCTGCAATGACCTGACTTACTCTACCTCTAGGAAGGCTTCCACTGTGTAAAGCATCTGAAGCAGTGACTGAGTCTGCTGATCCCTTCCTGAATATCTTAAAGAATCAAGTCTCTGCTCAAAGGATAAGACATTTCTCCTCACAGTGTTTTAGAATACGATGTTTTTAAAGAAAAAGCCTTTGGCTTCCAAGCACAGAGAAATTTTCTGTGCAAGTATAAAATGGAAATCAAATTACAAGACTAGCACGGACCTCACCCTGCAGCTGTCCTGGCCTGACATCGTTTCTGTGCTCTGTGCAGCGGGCATGTGTCTCATTACAGCAGGGACAGTATGCTGTAGTAAATATATTATTTAGGAAAAAAGGAGGTGGAAAAGACGCCTTTTAAGGTGTCTGTATGATATTTTCTGTGTCCAGTTTGGTGTTACATCTTTGTCTTTCCATATTGGCAGATATTCCTCAAGACAGTCCTTTTATTGTTTCTACCAGATATCATAACATCACAATCCTTAGGATACATTTTGCTGTTTTATAGATTAGCTATGTTTTCTGTATCCTCCCTGGATCCTTACCTTATATTTTACTTCTGTTTTCAGTTATCATCTCATATCTATTACCCAAAGCATTCTTTTGTATTTCACCCAGATCCTCCCTTCTTTTCATTCCTTAAGGACTTCCAGAAGTACAGGCCATAACTAAGAGACTGAGACATTAAAAAAAAAAAAAAAAGGCAATAAAATAATTAAATTGAAGAACTTTTGTATTGAGCCAACTTTTGCATATGAACCCAAATTAAAAAAAATCCATATTCAAAAGACCCGATATCACCACTATACCATGTTTCATTTGGTTAATTTTTAACATGAAAGGTGCGGTGGCATTTTTGTGTCTCTTATATCACCTAATTGTTCCACGGGTGGTATGGAAAATAGAAATAAAAGTCTTGTAAATGCTGCATTCCTGTGAGAAACATAGCAATTTGATTTTTCCAACAGCAGCAGTTCCTCTTTTGTTTGGAGAACTCAGGTACCCCAGGGTGAACGTTATGGAGAAGCTTGGGAAGGCCCTGCACAAGGTTATGCATGTGCTGTTCTTCACCGTAAATTAGTAATGTCAGGTGTGCTGCCCTTGAGGAGTGGCTACACATGTAAACAGAAGTAGATTTAAGAACATGGTTCTATTTGCACTTTTCTCTATTAATTTATAAAGTCACACATTCTTCTTTTTTTTTTTTTTTTTTGGTTGCTGTTTTTTTGTTTTGTCCCCCTGGATTGTCCTATCATTATCCAAATTTGGTTTCTGTGAGGGCAAGAAAACCATGTTTTTGTAGACTCTTAGAAGTAGTCATGCTGGTAGCAGTATGGGTTGTGTGCATATTTTCCAGGATAACAAAGTTTTTAAAACAGTAACATGATTTGCAGGTATTTTCCTGATCTTTGAAAAACAATTAAAATTTAAAAAGTACTGTATATACAGTCCACATTAAACATTATCATTATTAATTTATTGTTTGTAGTAAGTTTAACCCTAATCCAGTGTTTATTAAAACTGGACAGGATTTATTAAATTGGTTCAAGATTATCAAATATGTGCAGATCTTTACATATATTACACTAATTCTCTTTCTAAATATTTGAAAAATTTATTAAGTCTTTGTAAGTCTTCTAAAAATGTTACGTGACACTCAGATTGGCCATATTCATAACTCTGTCAGAATTCACTGATTATAAGAATATTTGAAAACAGCATCTGAAAAATGAAACTGCACAGCATAGTGATTCCAAAACCATTTGAGATGTTAAATTTTTAAAAAAATATTTTTGCAAGGGGAAACTCCTTTGAACATTTCACCATGTTTTTGCAAGAAAGTGCATCGTCACAGATGGGGGGAAGGTGCAGCTCCACTTTGTGTCCTCCTGGTATAACTGGGAACTTTGTCAACTCCAGGGTGCAATTTAGTCAGTCCTGCAGCCCCTGTGAGCCTTTCTGGGCAGCATCCATTCCAATGTTTAGTGAGGGCCCTGGATTTAGACTCTGGGAATCTGGATTCAGAAGGTTTAGGAAAATTTGGAATAATTAGTAGCATGTGCTACTTAGGTGTCTTGCACTGAGTGTTCAACTCCAAGATAGTACAAATCACCAGAAATTTAAAAATAAAATCTTAACATTACTCTTCCTGTGTCTGTTTCTTCTCTGAAAGGAAGAGGACACAATCCTGCAAGTCAGGGCATTGCTTATAACATTTTTGGAGAGTGTGTTGATGACAATCATGTAAGTGCCTCTTTGATAAAACAGATTTTCCTGCCACTACTAAAATATTTTCAGTGTAGGAAATATTTTATTTTAAACTTGAAAGTTTCATTTTATAGAACAGTTCTTGATGTTTACCAAAGTGTGAATATTCAGTTTGGGGTTTTGCTTTTTGCACTTTGGTGACACAAAGCCATGGTCTGTAGCTGATGGTGGCTGTGACCTGTGCTCAAGGTCCAGCCCAGGCTGGCCTCATGGAGCTGCTGCAGTTGTCCCTCAGTCCTTCACAGCCTTTGGTGGGCACAGCTGCATGTGCTACTTAGGATGCTTGTGAAAACACCAGAGGTGATGTTAATTTTCCAGCTGAATTTTGCAACGTGAATTTCCCCTGGTGGTATAAATAAGAGGAAGGCACATTAAGAATCCTGAGAACCAGATCCTAGAAAGAAAGTTCTGGCTCAATAGACAAGTAGTTGTTGGGAATAGTCACATTCCCCTTTTATTTTCTCAACAGAACACCAGAAATATCCAAGAGACTGCCAGAATTCAAAGATAATTTTTATTTTTGTAATATTCCTTTTAGACATCTCCATTTAAATACACAATGCATTTGTCTCAAGTACACAGGGAAATATATTATGAACAAGATGCAAACCAAAACAGGACTATGGAATTTCATTGGAACCATGGAAATTAACACATAGTGTGGTCTCGGTGTTAATGCTGAATTTTAAGTCTGTTTTCTGTTGTATTTAACCTTTGGGTAGGCTCATTACAGTAGGCATTGTATACATCTTTTTCTGAGCTATTCATTTAAACAGCCTTCCACGGAGAATGTGAACATTTTGCTTTGGGCAAAGAAAACACACACTTAACATTTCTGTTCTGAACTGCATCTTAAATGAACCCTTTTGTAGTTATGAAATATGTAATTAAAGCTGTAATCCAGTGGAGCACTGAAATGTATGTTTAAGAACCTGTACAGTCTTATGGACTTTCTGGGTCTATTTGCTAGGATTATAGCACTCCTGACTTAGCCTACATTTTGTTTCCAGGCAGCTGGTGCCATGGCATGAGCGTTTTCTTGCAAGGGAATATTTTATCCAGCTGTGGGAAATTCTCATGTTTCATTTGAAGCTAAGGAGAATTCTTATCAGCCAAACAGATGATGAAGAGGCCAAACTGGGTAACAGGATGCTCCTGAGGTATTCTGCATTGGTCATACAGTTGGATAATTTGGAATGCATTTCCACCTATAAAGCAACTGACTGAAATTTCTATTAAAGAACTAGAGCACTATTTCAAGAAAGGTGTGTTGTTCCTCAGACATCTTATGGGCAGTCTGAAAGAGTGAAGTGGTCAGTCCCAGGGGTGATGGCAGAGCTGAGATCTGTACGTAGGGTCCAAAAGCAGTATAGGGGAGTTTAGGTTCTGCACAGGGAACCACTTGCAGCCTAACTCCTGAGACAATTTACCAGCTGATAGGAATTGCAGGCAAGGTGATTTGTCTGGAACTATGAGCTATGGTAATGAATTCAGCACCACAGGTGAGTACTTCTGTAAAAGAGTAATTCACAGTATTTTTACAGAGAAACTTGTTTTCTTAGAGAGGTGGAGAGGAAGAATCTCTGACAAAATGGCAAAATTCCAATGACTGTGCTCTTGTACATGAAAAGGAAGGATGAGTTCTAGTCTACTCATGCACGTAGCATTAGGTGTCACATTTTTTTACAACCCAGGAATATGTCCAGAACAGCAAGTTGTGAGATTTTCAGAGGACAAAATCCCAACATTTTTGATCTCACTTGCTGGACTGAAGCTGTTAGTCAGTTGAGAACTGAAGATACACAGAGTCAGACGTTGTGGTGCAGAAGGTCAGTCCTGTGGGAGTGAGAAAAACTAGTGAGACTCTGATTTACACTGGCTAATTATTGACTTGTATCCAGAAACTATTCAGGAGGAAAGGATGAGAGCCCTAAGCCCTTTTCTCTCCTAGCTGAGGAACATAACTACAAGATGGGGATCAGATATTTCTGGAGCCATGATTCTTCCATTCCTGACTGCACAGCAGTTTGAAAGTGTTCTGTATCTTCATGGTTTGTGCACTCTCATGGGATTTGAGTTCAAAAGCCTCAGGCTGAAGTGAGGCCCCATATTTTGCCTTCACAATTAGATAAGTGCTGGAAGTGCCAGACTATTTGTCGAGAAGTAAGCACCATTGCTAGTGTGAGTGAGTAGTGAGTGTTTGGAATGTACCTAACTTCTCCAGGGACTTAGATGCTGGCTTTTGTCTGTCCTAAATCCCAAACAGCTTTAAGCAGAGATGCCCAGGTGGCCAGCTCAAAAAAAGATGGATATCCTTTGGGACATCCTCTGTCGTACAAATATAGCCATGGTTCTGTGCGTAAATTCCTGAACACTTTGTTGAATGCTGACCTAAAATAGTTCATTGTAATATCAGAGGAAGCCATTTAATTTCATCCAGTCACTTCTTCATGGAGCCATACAAATTGTTATTTGGCTAGAACATATCAGCCAGAAAGACATCTTGTTTTCATTTGAAGGATCTAAAAGATGAACCCACCATTTCATGCCTTTATTGACGCTCGTGTTAAATTATGCGCCCGATTCCTCAGTTGGATTTGCCTGGCTTTCATTTCCAGATGATAGGAGCACGGTCTCACGGAGTAGCTGCAGTGGCTTTGTACCAGTTGTGTGGGAATAGTTTTTCAACCGAGGCATTTCTTAAAAACTGCAAATCTCTTTTCTTTGGCTCCTCTGGCGGTCTGTAGCTTTACAAATAAAGCTTGTTTACTAGAGTATTCATTTGAGCTGAGTATCACATCAACAGTATGTGTGAGTTAAACAGCTACTACTGGTGGAGTGGGAAGTTATTGTTTATTAATTGTTCTTCTGTGTTTGTTAACATTTGATCTCCTTTAACACCTTATAGAGATACATTTTTGGTGGCACAGCTTGCCCTAGTTTGGATAGATCAACCTGGTGCATGTGAAAGACAGCTTCATTTACTGTCCTTGACATAACTAACCTTACATTAACAGGAACACTTCTTTCTAGCTAGACTTACTATTTATTCAGAATCTTAATAGATTGGCTTTATGCTTAGAAATTTTTAATGCTGCTTATCCTATATTTTAAGTCAAAGTGTTTATTTCTGTTGAGAATTCTCCATTTTCTTTTTTTTAATGATTTTTTTTACAAAAGAGGTAAGTGTTTTCATTCACCTTTTGTGACTTACAAGCTATTGAGTAGCACTTGTTGTATTTGAATGTCACATTATATGTATTATGGCTGATAAAGAAATGTCATTTTCCTTCTATTGCTAATACCCTTTAAGACACTTAACAACAAGATGTTTTGACTGAAACTCTTTGTCTAGCAAAATATATTTAAAATAACATCATGAATTTGTTGGAGAAGATCAAATTGTAGTGAGGTTTTCTTTCCCATGCATTCAGTGTGATGATTCCCTCTAAGTTAGTAAATATCTGAGAACTGAGCTGTGCAAGGCATGTAGGTTGGGAAGGTGTTTGCCTTGCCAGATTTTCTATAGACACATGTATGTGTCTATAGAATTACACATACTACACACAGTAACCATTCCCTGTTACTGAGCTTCTGGCAAGACATTCCAGAGCTGGGTTTTGCCTCCAAGCTGTGTAGTTTAGCTCAGTGGGTTAGAACACAATGCTAATAATGCAGTGGTTGCACAGTCAGAGTGGCCAAACAAGCAAACAGGGCACCTGTGAATCCTTTCTATCATTTGCAGATAGGATGGGTCCATGGCCCAAAGTCAGAGTATGTTTTCTAGGGTTAGACGTCTCACTACTGCAGATTTTCTCTCAACTTCTGCTATTCATCACATGAAGGTAAATTTTAATATCCTGTTTCTTTTGTGCTTCAGAAAACTACTGAAATAGGCCTCTTTCTATGTGGATATTAGAATTAATAGTACAGCTTCCTCCATGGCTCTGGGCCTTATTTTCCCCTGTGCTCCTTGCCCTAGGAATATAGAGAAGTTCTGATAGTGAGAGGCATGTCTGGGACTGGCCCGGTTCCCCATGACACTCAACGAGCAAAATCACAAACAGGGCTAGCAAGAGAAGAGCTGTTCTCTTGGGTCCAGGACAGCTGGATTTATGTGCACTCCTGCCTCATCCTTTCCTATTCAGGAACTTGTGTCTTCCTGTAAGGAATGAGTAGTGCAGAGTGAGTCATCCTGGCACTCGGCCACCTGGCATTGCTCCTTTTTTTGAGGAAAATCCCCTGGCTTTTGTAGGGCACTCCTGAGACCTAGCACAAAGGGGCCAGAATCTGGCCCAGGAACCACAACACATGCAGCTCACTGAAACTGCTTAACTCTGTCCCACAGCTACAACACACCATTGTCTGCCCATCATATCTTGTGGAAGCTCATGGTGATTTTTTCCATGCATCTTATCCAACTGTATGTTGTTATCAAGTGCAGCTTCTGTTTGTTAGTTCCTTAGATAAAGGCCTCCCTAAGTCTGATCCACGCTCTGTTATTGTGCCTCTTCCTATATCACTGTATGTGGTGCATTTCTTCTTTTATGTCTCTTCCAAAAGTATCTCAGAGCATCCATCCGTCATCTGGTGATAGGACTTGCTCATTGTGATTATTCTCTTTTCCAGAAATAAAAATGTATGGCATACACAGTATTTAGCAACATTGTACAGAACTCTGCTCCGTATCAAAAAGAGATTAGGGCCTCTTAATGTAATACAGTTTCCAGCTGCAGCCATAGACTGTACCTTTATTAACTGAAAGGTATGTATAGATGTGTCTTGTTTTCCTGTATTTTATTTCTGGATTCTACTTTTTTCTAACTTATCCATGCCAGGTTTGCTGGGGCATACGTGCGTGTTTGTGGATATGTTGCAATAGTGAACAGACTCTTTCCAGGGAAGGTCTGATCACACCCTCAGACATACTAAACACAAGAGATGCCAAAGCGAACAAAGTGTTCACTTTGTGACAAAGTGACACAGAGTGAACAAGTGAGTAGGTTTCTATACATAGGGAAGAATGTTTCTTTAATTTTTTGTTGGTTTTAATAGTATTTGTGGTATATTTGTCAGCTATAGACATAGCAATACCAGTAAGGACTTTCTACCACTTTAAGTTTCAGGATTTATAGTGAAATACCTTTCATGCTTCCTTTCCCATCTTTTCAGAATTCTACTACTGTGAAACTGATGCACATAGGGGTAGGGTCTTACTGTGTTTGTGCTGGAAGAGTGCAGTTTTTTGAGCTTTTTGTGAGCTCTTGAGAGGCACAAGTTGGGTCGTCTAGGAATGAAGTCACATGCCCTGAACAAGCTCCATATGGAATGAAAAGGAGGAGCATTCCTTCAGCAACACAGGTAGACATGAAGACACAAGCCTGGTGTGAGGTCCCTGCCCTGGTTTTTCAGTTTATAACCAGGTAAAAATCAATGGACCACTGACAGGGAAAATAACAGGCCATTTTTAGAAATATTGGCTCTGAAAAGCCACTGTCTTAAGAACATTAGGAAAAAAAAACCAACAAGGCAAAAATAATAATAAAAAAGTAATTTTAGACATGTAAAATTTTATGCCAGTTTTAAAAATTTTGGTATTGTTGTTACAAGTACAAAGCAAACAAATTTTCAGTGGGAGTGACAGACATTTTCCCAAAAGTTGACACAAGTTGTCTTGTCTTTCACATGTATATATCCAAAACATAAGTCCTGGAGACAGTTACTTATATTCCTCTCTTATCCATATTCCTCTCTGTACCTGATACCTGTAAAGAATGAAGGATCTGAAAACAGGGGCTACTGTAAGTTACTTCTTTTGAAGCTTTTCTTGGTTAGGGTCTGAGTTGATGTGATTCTTGAAAGCCTTTAATTTAGGGGTCATTCAGCAGCAACTGCCAGGGCTTGGTACATAAAAGAAGCCAGTCCTGGTGTCTGTAATCTTCTTGAGTAAGCTAGAGGTTCTGTACAGACCAAGATTAAGCAGGCCCCACAGCATTTGAATATATTGTGAGACTGAGTCAGAGAGCTGAACCTAAAGGCATGTGTGGAAACTGTCCACACCTCAATAATTATCAGTGAATTATTGTAGTTCAAAACTGGGATAAGAGATCAGAAACAGCATGAAAAACAAAAGATAAACTGCCTTGGGTTATCTGATGCTTGGGAATTAAAAAGTCTGATAGAAATCTACAGCCACATCTTTAGGCTTCTCAGCTGGTAGTTTTTGCATTAAGAAAGTATTTGCAGAGGCATTTTAAGAAAACCAATAGAGAGGTATACTTTTAGCAGGATTGCCTCAGCTTCTCTTTAAATTTTCTTTTTAGGAAACAGGCCCTAAATGGTAATTTCTGAGCAGTTCAAACTCAGGGAGGAGCAGTGGCTGGCACCTCAAATCTCACAGTGTTTTTGTGGTTCCTTTGTGGCCCATGGTCTGCCAGGTGACTGAAGGAAGACCGCTTCTCTCTCCACCTGCTTTGCCTTCTGGGTTCCTGTGGTCCCTGGGCTTTATGAACTCTGTAGGCACTGAATTTCACACTTGGGAAGTATCAGCACAAGGTAAGGGCCCAGCAAACTTTAATTATAACTAAGCACAAGTAGTGCGAGGTCACCAGCATAAAGGCTTTTGGAAGTTTTGATGGTGTGTTCTTTGTTCTGTCTGTCTGTCTGTGTGTGTAGGCACACAAATGCATGATAGATTAATTGAGTAAAATATATCCCAAAGTTGTTTGAAACAATGCCTATTTAATTTTTTTCAAGAGGCTGCACAGAAGTATAGCATTGTACCACAAATAAAAGTGTTGCCACAATGCCTGTAAATCAGAGCTTTAAACTATGTTTCAATTATCCTTCTATTATCCAGCTGGTGTTTAAACATGTTTATTATTCAAATCAGTAGAGAATGTGCTGCTGTTGTGTAAACAACTGTCAAATGCTGAAACAATGATTACAAGGCACCATCTCTTTCAGGTGTACTTAGAGGTACTTATACCTCAACCACTTGTATTTAAATAACATGCAAACACAATGCTTGAGTGACTACTTTCACTCCTGTTTCCAATACCTCGTGCCAATTCTATTACATTAAGAGGGAAATCTATTACATTTTTCATTTATACTCATCTGTACGCTGTTTTTAACCATTGTATCATTAAGGCTTGAGTTAATATAATAGATATGCCAAGAGATGCAGTACATATTGAGAAATCCCATTCAAAATAAAAGCCAATTTCTCTGTATTATTTTAGGGCATTTGAAAGCTTTTATGAAAACAATACTAAGAAAATTATTTTCTGAAGAGGAAACCTGAGAAATAAAAGATTTAGTCATGGAACTCTGCTATCCTCCAACCTCTATTTGTTTTGATGTAAACCGAGTACATTACAAGTTGGTTGGTTTGGGATTTTTTTCATGTAGGCATTAACAAAATACAATATTGATGGCACTGAACTGTCTTTTCTTGCATGTGCCACTGTTCAGTATCTTTACACACACTTAGTGCAGGGCAAAGGTAGTTTAACAAGCAATGTTTGCCAAGTGAGCTTTTGAGGCAACTCTCTACTGATTTGTCACAAACTGGAAGGGAGAATGTTTTAAAAAACTACATTTTACAAAATGCTGGTAGGATCCTCAAAAACAGTAACTGAAGGAAAAATTTTATGCTAATCTCAGTGAAGCAAAGAGAGTCTTTGTCTTCTACCTTCTAAGAGGACGAAACCTGGAAAACAAAAGCAGACACTAAAAAAAGTGAAAGAAGCGAACCTTCTGGGTAGTGACCTAGCCATTGCGTCACTCACCCCTCCCCCCTTTTCCTGTCTTTTAAGTTAGATGCTTAAATACAAAGCTAATGGAAGAAACAAACAGTACAGCCCTACCACAAGGATAAGCTGTTGTAGTGTGCTGATAAAATATAACATTCTTATTCAGAACTTAATAGAGATGCTTTGACTGTTGTTCTGCAGTCAACAAGGCTGGTCTAATTGGTGGCCATGGCAACAAAATCAGGTCATACAGAGGTTCATACCGAGATCAAGCATATGTAGATCTTCTTGTTCAAATATACATAAAGATAAGAACCTTTAGTGAGAGTCCACAGTGAAAGGCTGAAGATGGATGCTCCCACGCACATCTAATATTACTTAGAAATATTTACCTGTTTGTAACGTAATGATGTTTTGCAGAACAGAAATAGAAAAATCCTTCATAGCCATTGGAAAACAATAATTTTTTTAAAGTCAAAGTAGAGTGTATGCGTGCACATTGCTTCATAGCTTCTTGTAATTTACTCCCTGGAGTTTTTAGTGATCTGACTTATATTTTAGATGTAATTAAGTAATCAGTAGTGTACACTGTAAAATGAATGTTTAGGCTGCTTAAGGTTGAATTTTCACAGCCTTAGCAGCTGCGCAGTTATGGTTCCTGCCCCCACCTCCCTGAGTACAGCCATCCATTTACAATTATTACTTGAGTTATTTACATAGTTATGATATGTCATAGAAATGAAATAGCAGCTACCTGGTTACGGCGGGCAGCAAATGTACAGTAACTCTCGTGATTGCATCTCTCCTCTTTCCCACTGAGGGCACCAAGGTGTGCAAGGCTTGGGGGTTGGTCCCCAGGCAGGCTAAGCTCTGCTCAGGGCAGCTACTGGCTCTATTCCTGCAGAACAGAGTCTGATGGCTTTAACAGATCTCCTCCCTCTCACCAAGTGCATGTGTTAGGTCCTCTACAGCCTTTCAGCCTCTCCATCTGTATTTATAAGCCAGGGTTGCAATAATTGAAAGTTATAATCTTAAGATACTCAGCAGTCTAACAAAAATATATAGATAGGTAAATTGGACAGGTATGTCCAGACAAAGTCCACACCTGCACCCAAATCAATATCTAAAAAGACCCTGCTGAAAGTGCTCCAGGTCTGGGCTCTGAATCCAGTTGATGCATGAATGTGGCAACACATTGTTGGAAAGCTCTCACCGTGCTCTCCACTGTCTCCAAGGGGATGCACAACCAGCACCTACATGTACCCTCAGCTGCTTTCATTTTCTCCTATGCAAAAATTTGCACTGTGAGTGCCTTTTGCAATAGGATTTTGAATAAGCTGAAGTAGGCATACTAGGATAGAAAGAGAGGAAAGCATTTTGAGGTAATTTCCATCTCTTCTGGACAGTTCCCCAGAGGTTTTGCATCAGGGAAATATTTTACTGATTTCCTGCTTCCTTCTGGTCTTTGCTAAAGATACATGTAACCCACAGATGGTGGGTCTGTGTGGTGCTGATGGAGCCTCTCTTGCTCTTTTCTCAGCTTCTTTTGCCTTATATTATCAGTAAAGCCCTGCCACCAGCCCCTACCCCCTCCTTCTCGGCAAAGCTGTTTTCTTAGCTACAAGGATATGCAAAAAATCTGATTTTAGTTATCTGTTCTGCTAAAGGCAAGGATTAAGATTAAGGTTTAAATTTGTTGCTTTTTTTTCCCCCTAGAGCAGAATGCTTTGGTCCGGTCCCTGTGCATTCCTGAGTCTTTCAACAGCTCCTTACAAAATCACATATTTTAGCTCTAGCTAGTGTGTGTAAGTCCTTTTCCTCTCTAAATCACTGAATTTCTGCATGTACCCACTGCAGGGATTAGAAACTCTCCCTTCCCCAAATACACTGTTTTGAAAACACATTAAACTCATCTATGATGTTCCACATTACCTTCAATTTTTGATATTCTTTCCCATCAGTATAAATTGTTGCTATTTTGGAAGCTACAAGAATAAGCTTTACTCATGCAGCTGAATGATAGGTGCACGTGGTTGAACCTGATCCATGCAGAGGGACTGATCTAAACTCGGAAAAAATAAAGTCCGTAGATGAGACGGATTCAGAGTGATGATCCATGTGAATATAGAAATGTGGAAAGGAGAAGAGTTGCTGGCATGGACCTGCAGCATGCTGGTGAAATGAATGTTAAATTTGTAGGCCCTTAGCTGGGACACGAGCAAAGTACAAGGTTTGCATAGACTTGCACTTAAATATCTGTATAGGACCATGGAAGAGAAGCATCTTGCCTGGTCAGACAGTTTTCATCTCAGTGGGCATATAGCTCCTTCTTCCCTTCAGAAAGAAAAATATTGAGGTGAAAACCCACAGGAATATTCAAGGCTTGACCCAGTGCCTGCTTAAGGCACAGGATGATGACTGGGCCAGGGGCTGGATATACTTCCAGGTACTGCTGATCCCTCATGGGGAGTTAAACAACTCCCTTGTTCAAGTAGTCCTTTTCTGGCACGTCAGTGTCAACAGGTGTGAACAAGAGCATGGAGGTGCAAAGTGCCAATGCCTGGCTGCTGGCACCGAGGTGGCCTTCCTGCACAAGAGATGACAATTGCAGTGTTGTGCAGTCTGCCCATCAGAAAGCATTGTTGCCTGGCACCTATATATCATTCAACTTGTGAGCAGGCACCGTGCCATCGGAACAGATGGTAGGGAGAGAAAGCAGCCAAACTACCACGTACAGGAGATGCATTAAAGTATAGGTGTGGAGAGTGATTTCCAGCCAAGAACGTCAAAACAGCTCTCTTCTTCTTGAATTTACATGCCCAGAGTTAAGGGGATGGGCAAGCATTTAACTGCTCTCCCAGCTGGATGCGGTTCCATACACACACAAAAAGCTTCTACTTCAGCTCACTTCAAGTGACATTTTGGCCCAGCTGAATTAGGCGGGGTATTGGAAATGACAGAGAGAAGCATTTTAAAGTGATCTCCACCTTTTCTGGCTCTTCTCTGGATGTCCCCCTCTGTGGAATAGGTGAAAAGAACCTCTCATGGCCAATTGTTATTTATGGAAATTTGCAGGGTGCTGTAAAGTACTCTTCGCTTTCTAGTGTAAATGTCTTTACAAAGAAGACCATAATACTTAGAAGTAATGGCATACTTAAAAAAAAAGAAAAGAAGAGTACTGCATTGTTGCTAAGCCCTCTGCTATGGATAGGACACATTCAGCAAAAAAACCCCAAAACGTTTTCAGATAAAGACTGTGGAAGTGTACAGTATCCTTGTCTGGCGTACATATTGGGAATGTCCTTTCATGCTCCTAAAACAAAGAAGCATTAAGGATATCCTAACACAAGAGGGTGGGAAAGTTGTTTAATATACTCCTTCATGAACCACTCTACTGAACCATTCTACTGACTTTTAAAATGGCACACTGCAGCCCTCTATGTTTGCATCTTTGTGCTTTCCTGGGCAAATTTACTTAGTTTATTAATAAAATGACATTGGGTTTGCTTTTTTTTCAAACCTCAGTTTTTCAAAATTCTACCTAGGAATTTAAAGCCAGCCCTCATCTGCCACCACCATAAAGAACTCAGGCTGAGTTCTGTCCCCGTTTTCACTTGTGAACTGTACTGTCTTTGGATTATGACCTTCCTCACACCTGAAGCCTCATTGTTTTCAAGATGAAATTTTACTTCTTTTTTGTTGTTGGCCTGGTTTTCATAGCAGTGTGAAGAAGGGTGTGTTTCTCTGAAAAGCTGCAGGTGCAGTAGGACTTTCATTTAAGTCTCTAGAGCTCTAATAAGGACAGATGAAGGGAAAGGGGATTTTTTTTTCAAAAGGACCTTGTATTCTGTGGCTGCTGTAAGACTGCTTAATGTCTTTCAGAATCAGCCTTTAAAGCTGGCACTGACTGGAATTTCCTTAGTAGCCAAATGTGTTTGGAATTGGGGTTTGGATTCAGCCCTCTCTGTTGAACCGATAAAGTGAATCTTGGTCTAAGAGGAGGAGTGAGAGAGGGGAATAAATGGGCCTGAAGATGAGCAAGACGTTACTGAGGATGAATTCCCGCATTTTTACTAATTTCAGGAAAGTTAAAGGCTTGATAAAAATATTTTTCTTTTAATAAGGTGGAAGTGAATAGCCCTTATCAAAGAGCCATGGGCAAAACCATTGGACTTTCTTAAAGGAAGTTTCTTTTTGCATGGGACTCTTAAGGGAAAGAATAGTTCCCATTGCTACAGAAAAGTGTCCTTAAAGGACACTAAGAACTCTTCATTTTAAATTTCTGATACAAGGATAGGTGTTTCTATAGTCCACTGATTCCCTCAATATTTGATTTCCTGCTTTTCCTTCTCAACTGTTCTTCCTATAATACCATTTCAGAAAGCAAAGGTGTGTACTAGGTCTTTCTCTTAACTTATGGGATCGTGATAATTCCATGCTTTAATGGAGAAACAATTTTAAGTCTCAGTAATGAGTGTGAACAGTATGATAAAGACTTCCTGTTCCTCAGTTTCCCATCCCTTCTGCAGAACACAAGCAAGGATTATCTTTTTTTGCCTAGAGAGACTGTAAATTTTTCAGGACAAAAGAAATCTCACAAAATCCTACAAAAATGGGATTTAAATGGGAGTTAGTGTAGGAGTATGAACCTTCAATGCAAACTGAAGCTAAGACATTAAGGGAAATGATGAGTGAAGGCATTTCACATTTGTGTGCATAATCAGAAATTGCTTAGAAGTGCACTAAGTGGGACAAAGGGATTCCTAGATGATGTGTTTTTCCTAGATAGAGAAGGCTTCAGGTTCTCTGAAGAACTTCAGGATTGCTGGAAGGAGGCTGCAAAAGAGATGCAGAAAACTGGTACTGTCAGTGTGTTATAATGATTTATGGCTTTTTTCCTAGCCTACCCTGTGCTGTCACCAGCAGAACACCTTAATCCATTTTGTGCATTTCTATCCAAATATCCTAAAATCACAGAATGGCTTGGGTTGGAAAGGATCTTAAAGACCATCAAGTTTCAACCCTTCCACTAGACCAGGTTGCTCAAGGCCCCATCCACCCTGGCCTCAAACACTTCCAGGGAAGTGCAATTGTCAGGTAGGTCCAGGTGCATCCTATCGAAGAGAGGGTAATTGACTGCATCAATTTAGGGGACAGATATATACCTGGTTTTCCTCCTTAGTTAGTGAAGGACAACAGTCACCTCAGAGAGCAATTCAGATTTTATTTAGCTTAAGTTGCTCCTTAGAGGTTCCTGTCTCTGCCCCTGTGGAGACATTGTCAGGAGGAGGCCCAGGGTGATGGCAGCCCCCAGCAAGGGCCCCAGGTACACGTGGTTCTAACCTGCCAGGAAGCCTAATCATTGCTGTGGTTTAACCAGCCAGCACCTAAGTTCCTACAGCCACTCCACAGTGGAATAGGGGAGAGAGTCAGAAGAGTAAAACTGAGAAAACTTGTGGGTTGAGATAAAAACAGTTTACAGGTAAAGCAAAAGCTGTGTGCACAAGCAAAGCAAAACAAGAAATTAATTCACCACTTCCCATGGGCCGGCAGGTGCTCAGACATCTCCAGGACAGCAGGGCTCCAAATGCCTCCCTGCTGCCTTCTTTCTCCCCCAGCTTTATATGCTAAACATGGCACCATGTGGTCTGGGTTATCCCTTGGGTCAGCTGGGGTCAGCTGTCCTGGCCCTGTCCCTTCCCAGCTCCTTGTGCACCCCCTGCCCACTGGCTGGTGGGGTGGGGTGAGAGGCAGGGAAGTCCTTGGCTCTGTGTAAGCTCTGCTCAGCAGTAACAAAAACATCCCAGTGTTACCAACACTGTTTTCAGCACAGATACAAAACACAGCTCAATATTAGCTATTATTAAGAAAATTAACTCCATCCCACTCCAAACCAGCGCAGTAATCTATCCAGCAGATTTCATACCAAAACCAGATGGGAGGCAGTTGTCTTCTCTTTAGGTAAATACTGATGCTGCTGTGTTGACTGAAATGAGGCGGTGGGGTTTGTTTCCTGAGTGATGTGAAATGGAAAAGGTCTTTTTCTAGGTGGGATGAGGGTTGCTGTGCCTTGCTGCTGAGTTTGGATGGGCATGGGTGTCTGACTTTCACTTCTGTGCTCCTCCTTCATCTACCCACCTGCATCAGCTGCATGTAGGAGACTGTGTCTGTCCAGTCAGGATTATTTTGGTTGGGACTAGTAATGTAAAGGCAAAAAGCCCACTTAGAAAAGAGTTAATTTTCTTTTTAAATGCCTGATAGAAATTTTTTCTAATAAGTTGTTTTTTGAGACAAACCTCTGGTTTAGGTAGTTTATAGAATTAAATAAGTTGTTGACTTTATTTACCTCTCCTGTTTTTTTGACAAATAGATTGAAAGTGGTGTAATTCAGCATCATTCTAGTGTTAGTGTACCTGCCAGACTCAATGAAATATTTTCTCTGGTTTGTGTTCTGCCATTCCTTCCTGCTCCTGGAGGATGGAGGAAACAGGCATGTGTGAGAGTTGTGATGGTCCAATTTCTTGGGCTGGGATGGATTTCAGCTTGTGTCTCAGTTAAACCCCTTTTCCACATCACTGTGACCCCATTTTGAGATATTAGGAACATCCCAGTTTAGATGCAGCTGGGCTGAAGGTGGCTTAAGAGTCTGATGGAAGTCATGGTTTGCCAGCTGAGTTTCACTGGTTTGACAGTGGTTGGTTGAGAAGGAATCTGGCAAGCATTCCCCTTCAAAGGCAAACATGGAGAGGCTCATGGTCCCTCCTTGTGCAGTGATTTCAAGCACAGATTTATGTAGATAGAGGAGATAAGAAGAGAAAGATCTCGAGACAGTATCTGAGCATATATGCCTATGTATGTGTATGCATCACACACAGACAGCAGAGCAGAGCTGGGACAGTGACAGCTGAAAAAGACCCACACACTAAATAGCTTTTGTTGAGATTTTAGCCTTCAAATGCAAATAGGAGGGAGGTATAGTGGGAAGGGAAAAAGATGTGATTGAGCAGTAAACATGAGTGATGGTTGCAGGATAAATAATATTATTAACTTACATTTTATTACTGTGGCTGCTGTGATAGCAGAGGGCACTTTTTACAGACACACAAGTAATAATAGCCCAGAGAAAAGCACATGGTCCATCAAACCCTTCCCTCTGGCAGCAGAAAATACAAATCACCAGGTATGGTAGCTGACCATCTTATGCACAATTATCTCTCTTATGACTGCATGGCTACATTCGCTCCCTGCTCCAAACATATTCAGCTCCCTCTTGAACCGATGTTCCCCATTTACATCTATTACTGACTTCAACAAAGACCATTTTATTCTGTGCAATGGCAGTCCTTTGCAGAAGGATATTCTGCCTGAATGTCTCATACTGCTGCTTGAAGTCTTTCCCTTGTCAATGTCAGTCTTTGTGACCTCTTGTTTTGAATGATAAATTTTCAGAAATCTTATTTGGCAGTAATCAATTCTTCTCCTTACAGGATCCTCTACATTTTGAAAGAGCTTCTCTTCTGATTCTTCTCCTTTCAAAGCCACTGTACATTGACAGTCTTCATGTACACTTTGTCTACAAAACCACAAATTAGAAAAAGCTTTAAAAATGAGGGATAAATCATTGCTGACTAGCTGAATGGCATTCTTCTCATTTAACATGGATATTATTGAAAGGAAAATGTGCATTTAATATAAAAAGGTGTTCTAATCACTCTGTCCAATTACAGCAAAGCATGAATGATGGTAATGTTTTCAAGCTTCCAAATAAACTGAGAAACATTAACCTAAATGGGATGTTGGTATTCTGCTGCAAATGCCTTTGAGTTTCTTTCTTCAGTAGCCCTTCTTTCTGCTCTTATTTCCCAAGGGGAATGTTGCACCTCCTGAAACACAGAACTTGATGTTCTGCCTCAGCTAGTGGATGTTTTTTTGCTAGCCTAATACCTATAATGGAAGGCTGGTTGTCTGAGAATAAATAATTCTAAAGAGCACACTGGAAATGTGTATGTAACCCCCAAATTGACTGACACTGGTGTGCCTACTTCTTTTTCAGTGGTAGGATTATGATGACAAATGCTTTGTAGGCTACTCTTGATTGTCTTCTGATGCATTCAGCCCCAAATTCACTGTCACTGTTGTCTCTATTTCTGGTTGAGGGCAGTATTCTGATCACAAATGCTACTACTGCAGGCTACTCTAAATGTCTTCTGGTGTTTGCATCAGATAAATATTACTACTGCTGGTACAAATATTTAGTACCATCAATACCTGGTACTAGTACTAGGCACTAGTAGTACTGAATTTAAATACTACTGCTACCCTCTAATTCTAGTCAATAAGGTTGCTAAACATACCATAGAGCATACAGTATATTTGTGCTATGAAAGTTAAAAGAATTCCTTTAGATAAAGACACTTCAGACTATAGACTCTTCAATGTTTATCATACTTACTCTTTTTTATGGGTAAATCTCGTCTGATCCCATAAATCCACACAGGTGATTCAAGAGAGATATTATAGTAAGTTTCATTCATTGTTTTTGGTTTGATTCCACTATGTTGTAGTCTTTGATTTTCTGTTGGACTCCAAATTTCATAGTCAGAATGCTGCCTGAACACTGTAGTGCTGTAGCCACAGTACAGGCAGAACCCAAGACTTGGTGTTTATTTTAAAATTCTTAATAACCCACCTCTTTCCTAACTTAATTAAAATCAAACACTTGCCTGCACTTTCTTGCAAAAATAAATTATTTGTTTTAATAGCTTTCATTTTCTTGTTTAGTGAAAGACCTTACAGATAAGAAATTATTTCAAATAATGAAAATTATAAGTTTGAAGGTCAAGGTGAGCTAATTCAACTTATTTGGGCTTGCTGAGGAGCAAGAGTGCATACACAAGGGAGTAAGCTGCTATAAATCAGTGGCTGTGTGGTAACTAGGCTGTCTGTTCTCTTACCCTGTCATAAATGCAAGGTGGTTTGCTCTGAAGTGAAAGATGAGGAAGTGCCCTCACCATTACCGTGAGAATATACACCAGTAATCACCCCAGAGCAGCTGATATGTGGCAGCTGCTTCCCTGTGTACACTGCATCTTATGATATATGTCAGGTAATTTGAGGGAGTTTATCCCTAATAGGTGACTCCAAGATTGTCACTCCTTACAGCATGAGAAAATGTAGTATTAGATTTGAGGAAATAGGGCCTATTCTTTGGCAATTTTTTTATTTACAAGGGTTGGTAGGTCACTCAAATCACGGTACTGTATCATTCCTTCCCCCTTGCTGGGTGTCTGAGTTGTAGGTGGCACTAGTTCCCATGAGAAATTCTGGATGAAAAAATCTCTATGCTGAGATCTTTCTGTCTTTGGAACTTAAGGATATTTTTATGAAGGCACAATTCTTATCCAGGACCTCACTAATAATGACTAGTTTGGCTTTAGAAAACAATAAAAAAATCAAATATCAAGAAAATTTTTGCAGGTTTTCAATGACAGATCCCAGCTACAAGAAAGAAAATAATCTATTATTGGAACCCAGTTTTCCAAAGGTTTGTATGTGTTAACTTTCACTCTTATATGTTAAGCGAAATGATGTGTTTTCCAGCTACTGTCTTTATTTTAACAAACAGATCTTTTAAAATATTGTGAAAATAACTGAAATCCCTTGAAAAGACTATCAGAATTCTCCCTTTTCAAGCTGCATATAGCCTTTTCAAACATAAGATTTAAAATTTGCATGTGGCTGGAGACTTTTTAAATGAATGGAAATTGATCAAGAAATTGGTGAATTATCATTTTCTGTTTTTTAAAAATCATTTTACCCTCTTCATGTAGTTCACTTTATTGCTTCTTGCAAAGACTCTTCACTTGCATTCTGCCTCTCAATGCCATAAAAAGTTTTTGTGTGGCTACTCAAGTAGATTGTCTTCCAGTGGTGGTGAAGAGAACCCTCTAAGTCTCTTATCTCTTTTAGACATTGTAAATCTTTGTAATGTACTTAGATTCTCGAGATGAGAAAAAATATCGAAGGCCAAGGCATTATTTAATTCAAGTTCTGTTGAGTGTTTTATGTTTTTGTCCTTCAAAGAAGTTCAGGGCTCAGTAAGTGCATTACAAAGAAAGATAAAAGAATTTTGTGGTTTGGAGCCTAAGAAAAGAAGTGTGTATTTTGTTACTTATGAAATTAAACTAAAGTTATTGTCTCTAGAAATGCAGATAAACACATTAAATCCCTAATAGACTGTGTTTCATGGAAAAATATATTGTAGTTTGAGAGGTTCTCTCTTTGAAGTCATCTGATAAAGGACTTTAATTGAGATCATTTGAATATGCAAATACGGTCTGGCCATTACACATCATTAATGCTGAGGCTTAGTGTAAATATTCCAGTCTAAAGGCTGGCTTTCTGCATGCTTCCCACCTACACAGAGAGAGCTTATCATAGGCAATTATCTTACCCAAATAAAAAATGAAAATGGGAAAGTTAAATAAATAAAAGAACATTCTGATGGAATCACAGTAATGTGCTTCTTGGTTAACATTAGCCCTGGCTTTCGGACAGCTGGATTGGTTGATGCTTGTCCTTTGCTTTTGCATCAATCTCAGTGAATCTTCCTGTATTCCGCAGTGACATATGCCTAGTCATATCTTTTCTGCCTAACAAATAAGCCATTGAGATAACAAAGGCAGGATCAATATGGAAAACTATAGTCCTAAGAGAACGTAATCTTGATACTTGGTCTTGATCCGAAGTAAAATCACAGCATAAAAAAGTAATAAACTGAGCTCCTCTGGAATAATCAATATCCTTTGGATTTTCAATCGTGTATGAGTTAGAAGGTATTTAGAAAGCAAGCTCTGTCCTTTCCAAAAAAATACATAATTGAATATAGGCTCCTTTTGGATGCACAAAGAACAACAGAAAGAAAGGCATCCAACTCTCAGCGACAGTTGAAAATTGTGAGATGCCAAATTTTCAGTAGTACCATTGAAAACCTCTCCTCTCATGGCAGAGTTCACATATGCAGTACTGGGAATGTAACTTATGTTCTGTCTCTCAGCATTTACTTAAACTGGCTGCAATGAGAAAATCCAATTCTCAGAAATTAAAGCTGTTGTGAGCAGCTGATCCAAGTTGTGGATCTCATTCTGCATTAGAAATGCACAACTTCTCAAGGTCTTGTAGAGCAAGAAATTAATTCTGTTTGGAAGCTTAATATAGCAGTTGTAACATTCATAAGCAAACCCAACTTGTGACTTATAGGTTATGGTTACTAATTTTAATGTGGATACACTTATTCAAAGCACAGTCTAAATAAAGGTTTAGTGTCAATCACATTTACAAACACTACTGTTTGAAATAATTAAAACAAATGGATGGAAAAAGTAGCTACTAGTTAATTCTACGTATACATATATTTGTTATTATGCAAATTAGGGAAAAACCTTTTCAAATGGTGTCATCTCATCCCTTAGCAGCATTTCCAATATCTGTATTCAAGCTGGTTCTCTCTGCTGCCTAGGTAGTGCGCTGGAAACCTGGAGGGCTGCTTTACTCCCCATTTTTGCTCACTCATCTTTAGTCAAAACACTTGGTCCTTTGGCATGTCTGTTTCATGAACAAACAAAAAGAGAAATACCCTCCTCTGTAAGACACTGTGAGAATGATACATCTAAATCAATCACCAAGCTTTTTGTGTCTGTGGTGCTTCCTGAGCTGTTTGTTTCTTCTGCCAGTGATGTGCAATAGGGTACATGAGGGGGTTTGTAGGAATGACTTGGCCATGGTCTAAGACCTGTCCAGTCAATAAGGACCGAATTCCACAGCTTCTGTAAACCTGATCATCTTGTACTGCCTCTCCATCTACTCTTCTGTTCCTCTCTGTGATGCCAGCTTCCATCTTTGTTCCACTCCTGTCTGTATTTTCTTTCCTGCCTGTCTTCAGTGGATTCTATGAGAGTTGTCTATTGAAGGATCTGTACTTTAATCTAAAGGACTATCACAGTACATTTCAAAATTCAAGAAATTAACAGAGCCACTTACAGATGAGCTGTGGGAGAAGGAAGAAAGGATCCTAGAACAGAGAGGGGTCACTGTGTTGTGAGTCTTAGAAGTCCTGCTTACTTTGGGTGGATATAATGATCCTGCTGGACACATACAGGTGTTTGCTGTCCACAACAGTATTCACTTTAGTCTGCCCCTGGCTCTTTGTCCACATGTCCTAGAGACAAGGGGGTGATGACAGACTGCTGCACAACTCTGAGCCTCAGGAGTGTGTGTAGATGCCTCAGCCCTTCTGTCCACTGTGGGCAGGGGTTGAGCTGTAAATTCAAACCATGGCCATTCACTGCTCAGACAGGGCTGTGTGGGAGCACGTGTCCCTGGCTGTGAAAGAGGATGGGCCATAGCTCTGCTTGCTGGATGGGCCTCCTGGATTTAAATGGGCTGAAAGCAAATGTTTACCTCAGATGTCCAAATGGCAGCTTGGTCCTTTCAGCTGTCCCATTAACAAGAAACAGTGCTGAGTGTAACACAGTGTCTCAGTGTGCCTTCACACAGGACACTTCCTGCTACTGGCACCACCCTTCAGGGCTCCTGTCATGTAAGAGGCAGCTCAGCAATGGTTGTGCAGGGGTGTTTGCTCAAAAGGGTGTGAGCAGCTTAGCTTGCTTCTGCACAGGTCCTGCTGGCTGCAAATGCTAGCTGAAATCTGGTCTGTGGTGTTTAGGCTGGCTAGGGACAGTGAGGGCACAGGACACAACTATTCCTCCCCAGCAGTTCATACCCTGTAGAAATCTACCCAGTGACTCCAGATGCTGCAGCCAAACCTGTATTACCTTTAAACTGTGAAGACAAGACACAAGAGGCCTTGTTTTGGGCAAAGTATCTCCCTGTTTCCTTTGGTTCATAGGGATCACAATTTTACCATAACTGTGGTGCTAGTAGAGGTCACATTAGCTAATTTAAAGCTGGCTCAGTTATGTCCATAGAATGCCAAGACTAAGGTGACATTTGATCCTGTTTGTCATGATGTACTGCAGAACAGCAGTGTGTAGCCAGGGACCATACAAGCTCAAGGCATTTAAAATCACAGCACCATTTCTCAAGGATCTCCAGACTGCCATGGTTTCTTCCTGCCTTTTCTGAGAAGTTTGAAAAATCCTCTGGAATTAATGAAAATTTTGTGCAGAAGTCTATGGAGGACATCACATCTCAGAATTTAGAAAGGAAGGATGTATTTCCAGTTCTACTTTAAAATATTTTTCTTATGTTATATACTCTAAATGTCATGAGTCAAAGTAATTTTTTTTAGCATTTCAGATTTTGGATATTTTGTTTTGATTCAGAGCAAAGCCAGTGTATAAAATCCAGAACCAGAAGTCTGCCATTCATGAGGCTTTGCCAGCTGCCAGCCTTTGCCAAAATCTGGGAAAATTCATCTGACTCTCACAACTGGACGCAGTGTTCACAGGGCATGGGACCAAAACTCTAGATCCAAGTGCTCAATCTCTGAGAATATTTATTCAGAACAACTTTTTGTCTTGTCTTTTTTCCTTAAAAATTTGAATTATAAATGTCAAAAGAATTCTGTAATAGGAAAGAGGTTTGTGTTCTGGAATGAGGCTAGAAATTAGGGCTTCTTAACTTGGCACAGACAACTGCAACAATCTAATTCAGGTCAAAGAGAAAAAGAAAGAGAGAGAAGAATAGGGAAGAATCAAGAAAGAAAAAAGAATCAAAGAACTGGGACTGAGGAGGGACTGAGATATGGAGAGAATGTGTGCTGGTGAGGAGCAGAGAAAGAAAGGGGAAAAGAAATAAGGGGAGAGGAGGGACAAGACAAAGAAATGGGGGAAAAATAGAAAAAGTACAGAGGGCAGAGAACAAAAAAAGAGAAGAACTTAGAGACAGAAGGAAAAGCTGCAGGGAAGAGGGTTTATTAGAGAAAAAAAATCGCAGCTTGCTGAAATAGGGTTGGCGTTGAAGATTTTTATTTCATATCCTGCTGCCTAGGCTCTGATGATTCCTAGGCTGAAGGTATATGACACTGGTAGATAACATACAGGCAGCTTCTGTGCTCTTCTGAAAAGCTTTTTGTGTCCCTGACAACTTGTTCTAATTGCACAAGTTCAAACACTTTAGATGTTCTGTGTGGCTACAAGCACTTTAGAAAGGGTTGATGTAGAAAAACCATCTCTCTGTAGTATGCATGGACTGACTTTTCTTCACAAGTGCTTATGTTGATAGTTAATCCAAACTCAGAGAAGATACTTCTAATATCTTGAATTAAAAAAAAAAAAAAAATAGCCTGTAGGAAATTTGTGGGGAAAATGAAATTTGCTTCTGCATTTTTGGTGGGATGTTCTCTATCTTTTCCTGAACTGAGGAATGCTTGTTCAAGCCCTTCCTTCGGTCTGCCTCCAGCACACCTAGGTTCTTTTTCCAAGCCTGGCTCAGCCACATCAGCCGCTGACTTCACTTTTAATGAGTAATAGGAAATGCTTTCAACCTTCAAAGCCCTGAGAAGTACATGAAACTTATTATGATGTGACCAGGGAAAGAATAGTCTATGTCTCACCTGGGACCTCATTTGAGGTCCTCTTGGGAACTGATCATGGAAATGGCAGAACTGACTGGAGCTGAAAGAGCAGCATAATGGGGGGAAAAAAAGGGGGTTAGCAAGCAGAGATGGGCTTCTAAGTTTTAAGGCTCCTTTGATTGCTGAGGGGAAGAATTGGTTGCAAAAAGGCATTTTGGAGGTAGGAATCATTCAGAACCAGAAAGCAAAGGTTGCAGATTAAGTTGAAATATGTTCCAAGAGAAAGGAGATGTATTTAAAGGGGAAAGATTACGTGGGAAAAGAAGCAGGGGACTAGGGCTTTGAGTCACTGGGACGCTTCAAACTGTGTATATTTTACTCTTATTTCTTGTTGCTGACTTGCATCTCCTGAAGTGAAATCCTGGAAGTACATGCTCTGCTTATTTTGTACAGAAGTGTGAGAGAAGACAATTGCAGAAGATCTCTTACACAGAATAGCTCCTTTCTGTCTTTGTATTTAGTTCTTTGGGCAATCTTAAAATGAAGACAAATCAAATAGATTAAAATGCAAGAGAAGTACAGGCAGTCAAGGAATGCATGGTATTTCCACTTTTTTCAACCACACCTAATTTTCAGGCTGAGTGGAAACAAAAGCATCTTAGTCAGTTGAGGTGGGACAGTGATGTATCTTCATAAAACATTCTGTGTGAGGCTGTAAAAGGTACCCAGGCTGTACCTAACCTGTGATGTGCTTGGCTAAGCAGGTCCACCTTGCAGACCTGCTCCCACAACACCACTCAGATGGAAGAATTGGTGTTGCTGACTCTCTTCACCGTTCCCAGTTAACTCACCCTTGGGAGGACATGTAATTCCCATTTGGGCTGGGCAATGTATTCACAGTCTGGTCTGCACTTTGTCAGAGATCTGGAGTTGTGTGCCATAGTAAGGGTAGCTTTGTAAAAAACATTGACATGAAAAAAGCAAGAAAATACTAATTTTCTTGAATTTCCTGGAGGATCATTCCCCAGCATTGCAATTATGGTAGCACACAGGAGACCCATCACATGGCTGGGATGTTGGCCCAAAGAATGTAGACTCATTTGAGGCTGTGGGGAGGAGAGGTGACAAAGCGCATACACATACATAAAGATGAAATGTTATGATTTTAGTTTTTGTGAAACAAGGCTCCCTCCCTTTTAAACATCTACTAAAATGATCTTTACCTGACACACCCACACTGGAAAGTTGGCTATTCACACATGGTGGGGGGAGCTGGGGGAGAGAGATGGGCCTGTAAAAGTTAATCTATAGTTTAAACAGTCCCAGCTACTCATAAAATCAAAAGATGATAACAGCACGATTTTTCTTCCGCCTGTTTACATTTGTTATGAAAGGCACTACAAAGGGAACAACAGTGGTATATTCTGACAGAGTGCAGGAGCTGGCAGATGTTTGCTAATTAAAAGAATTCAGGTAATGAAACAGTACCGAGAGTTCACAGGAGGCCACGTTTGCACATGCCAGTGCCTGTGTACATCGTCTCACACACACCCCTGCTCACCAAGCAGCACCTGATCACTCAGATGTTTGTAGGCCATAGTCAGCACAGAGAGAAAAACATGTAAAAGCAGCTTTGAGACAAGTGTCCTGTGCTGGCAGAGATGCTGCAAACGTTAATTGGGTTCGAACTCACACAGAAATGGCTCTGCTTGTCTAAGGAGTCTGGGACACCTGGGTTCCTGTGCTTCTCAAAATAGGGAACCTCACCTGGCTGGGGAGGGTACTGGCAGGACTGAGCCCATGTCTCACAGGATGTGATGGCTTGGGTCAAAGTTGGTTTAGGTCATAGTTCTTTCCCAAAGTCCTTACAGAAGATGGATTGTAACAAATCCAATAGAAGATGGTAGTCATATATACCATGTCAACAATGGTGTCAAAACTGATATCCTTGCATACTCCTTCCTACAGGCTGCCTTTTAAACAAACCAAACCAAACCAAAAAAAAAAAAAAAAAAAAAAAAGAGAAAAGCCTACCCAAGGAAAACCCTCATATAAAAAACCAAACAACCAAAGTTCATGTTCAAGTTCAAGGAGGGGCAAAGCCTGACCTAAGCAGCAGAGCCTTTTGGTGCCTGTAGAAGGTGCCGCTGGCTTTTGGGATCCACGATAACAAAAATGGGTTTTGTCAGCCAGCCAACTTAGAAGAACTTTGGTATAGGCAGGTGCCTATCCCAGTTAAGAAATGAGAGTTATCTTATTCCTGGTTGCTTGTTATTTTATTTTGTTCCAAACTGAGATATACAGTGAAAAGAATCAGAAAAAACCCTTCGGATTCAGTTGAGATAAAATTCCAATCTGGGCTTCAGGGATGGGCTGGGGATTAAGGAGCTTGGGTTAAATCATACCTCTGCCATAAATTCCTTTGTAATGTTGCTTAGTGTGGCTGTTCTTGGATGTTCTTGTTCCTCACTTGCCACATGGGGCCCATGGCTGTTTGACAGCAAGCCTCATAGCAAACTGAGATTAGATTTATCACATAAATTAAGGTTCTTGGAGAACTTTGCTCAGTATATGCTGAAAAGTCCAATTCTATATTGTATTGAATATTTCTGTTTGATAAAACTGATATGCAACAAGTGACTCATAGCATGTCTTAATGACATTGCAGTTAATCTAAGCATAGTTTGAAACCAATTTTCTTTGTGGTTTCTTGCCACCTCTGCTTAGAATTCCAGCAAAAATCCAGAAGTGCAGAGGTGTGTTAATATAGTCTCCCATTGCAGCCCAAGTTAAATATTTATTCTCTCATGATGATTTTTACCTTACTAAGAGCTCCATAAAGCAGATATCTGTGCAAACTCTACTGGAAAAATGATTGTTTCTTCATTTCAGGTCATTTTGGGTGTTTGCAAATTCACCATTCAACTAGATATGAGTTATGTTTGCCACAAGAGCAGCAAAGACTCAAAATGTGTTCAAATTTACTGGTTATAGGTAAATGTGGAAGAAAATTAAAGATGTGGTTAATACTTCTTGACTTACAGCCCCCCAAGTTTTCTCTTAGAGCAAGTATTTCTCACACTCCTACAGCATTTCTCTGGGAGTCCTCTGTTTTGTCTTGGAATATCCATATAGTCTAAAAGTGATGCCACAGAAAAATCTCATTGAGGTGAGTGAAACAATCTCTGGTCTTCCCCAATACTTGAACTGCAGTGAAGCCAAAAGAAGCCCTCTGTGGAACAAGCTAGTAAGTACTGAAAACAGTTTTGTAGTAATTTTGAGGGTAGCTTTTGAAAGTCTGCATGAAACCATATCCTAGCTGTTTAAGAGCCTTAACATGGTGGGCCTATTTACACTGGTGATTAAACTTCCAGTCTGACACTGGGGTTTAGAATTACCCTAAAGCTGAGTGAAATCTAAAATTCTTCAGATAGTTTCATTAAATTAATTCAATCATCCCAAGTGTGCCTGTTTCAGGACATAAAGCAAAAGACAGGAGTACATTGGAAGCGAATTTACAGCAAACTGAGATGTACAGCAGCACATCTCCTCATGTCAGACCCTGATTATGGATGAGCCATTTGTTCTTATGCCCCTCCTCAAAGCAATCTGCACTTTCAAAAGCCAGGTTTTTAAATATTTCTGTTGAATAAGCCTTATAACTTTGAAGACAAGACCATTCCAAGGGTTGCTGTTCATACTGGTATGCAGACAGGATTTCTTCTCCATTGATGAGTGAGAAGGAAGGCCAAGATGTCTTAGTACAGCAGTTGTGTCAGTAAAAAATGACTTTTTTGACTTTGGTGAAGCAGCCTTCTGGTTTGTACCCCTCCTGTGCAGTGCTGCCTGAGCCATGAGTGCTGCTGGAAGATTCCTGGTATGTTCTGGAAGGATGTCCTGGAAGGGGTCTGACTCTGCATGCTGCAGTGGCTGCCTTGAAAAACCTGTGGTCTTGAGTTTTACATTGTTGGGATGCATTAATGGTGTCTTTTTCTCCTTAAGGGCCTCTTCCCACATTCACACAGCTCATTCTAACAAGTGCAGATGAAACATATTCAAATGTTCATACATGCTCAGATTTCTGTGTTGACTTGGAATTTGTCCTTGGAGCATTTACTCCTCAGTCTGTTTCAAAGGTGGGAGTTTAGTGTGATAGATTGTAGAGTCTCAGAAGGTCTGTGAACTGTGGATCAGAGGAAATGACATTTTTTAAATAAGAGAAGCTTCCATTTTCTCTTTTCTCTCTCTATCTGTGATACGTTACCTTTCAGTTGTGATGGAAGGACTGTGTGTGCTACAACTCACGCGGAATATTTGTGGAAACAAAGCGCTCTGTGGCAAGCAGGAATGATACCCTACTGTAATCTCTTCTTCCACAACTGTATTTTAAAGCTTCCCATCAAAATGCTGAAAGGATGCATGATGTGAATGCCCCCTTCTAAGGGGACTTCTACCTTCTAAGGTAAGCAGTCAGACCTTCTAGTCTCATTAGCTTAATTCTTGAGTAAAACTTTACAAAATATGAGGGTCTGCCACTTGATTCCAAGGCAGATGCAATTACATTTCCCAAGAGCTATTACACTTCCTTGTCACCTTACTGTAATTTCAATCCTGCACCAGCATGGAACATCATCATCTATGTAATCAGGGCTTTGTCATGAGTAGGAGGAACCATGTGGTAAATACATTGTGTCTGAATAATGAAGAAGGTGAAGTGAAACACACTTGTTTCCTGTGTCCAACACTGCCCTGGAGTGCTATGAACAAGCAGGCTGAGGTTTTAAAAAGTTCTTATGGAATGTTTGCAATTAATAGTCATGGGATAGGATTTCCAATTTTCTAAAATAGATTCTACAATCTTAACAACAGGATTCATTTTGGTGGATAAAAAAAATTTAAACTCCTTTTCTTTTTTCTCTTTTCTTTTCTTTTCTTTTCTTTTCTTTTCTTTTCTTTTCTTTTCTTTTCTTTTCTTTTCTTTTCTTTTCTGTTCCTTCTCTTCTCTTCTCTTCTCTTCTCTTCTCTTCTCTTCTCTTCTCTTCTCTTCTCTTCTCTTCTCTTCTCTTCTCTTCTCTTCTCTTCTCTTCTCTTCTCTTCTCTTCTCTTTCCCTCTACCTCCTCTTTCTCTCTCTCCCTCT
The DNA here is from genome assembly GCF_023055355.1 of Agelaius tricolor. Lineage (NCBI taxonomy): Eukaryota > Metazoa > Chordata > Aves > Passeriformes > Icteridae > Agelaius > Agelaius tricolor. The sequence goes on along the minus strand of NW_027269261.1, from coordinate 22,209,604 downwards.
ATCTCATACTCTGTTGTTTTTTTGTTTTTTTTTTTTTTTTTACAGTAACTAGCAAAATAAATGTTAAAATAGAAATGGGAATTAACAAATGGAAAAAGCTGCTGACAAAACATACATAACAGTTGTCGTGTAAACACCCTGCTCAAAAGAACAGATTTTCCATAATATCTGTCAGTTTGCAAGAAGGAAAAAAAAATGCTTCACAGAGCAGTATAAATAAATAACAGTGTGATGTGTAACTAATATTTTCTAATTTTCATAGGAGCCACCATCTTGGCAATATTGTGTTGCCTAGGAACTAACAAAAACATGTCTTTTTTTGTTTTGTTTTTAATGGTTCCTTTGTGCCCTGATATTTTTCCAAGTTGGCAGCTACAAGGAAAAACAATGTAATTTGGTTAGATTCAGCCCCTCTCTCTCTCAAGTCTGGAACAGAACAGATAAGAACTTGTGTGTCAGAATACAAAGTTTACCCAGCACGAGTCAAAAGCTTTTGATGTTTGCTATCCAATCTGGCCCGGCATCTTTGAAGTTCACTTATTCATACTACAGCCCCATCCATAAGAAATAGCCATTTTCCCTCTGTTAGTTAAAACACTTGATGAATAGGAGCAGCCACAGCAAAAGCAGCAGGATATTTTTTTCACAGCTGATCTGGCTATTCTTATTTCTGTTGATCCAAAAGAATGAAAATATTCAACCAAATATAAGGAAGAAAATGGAAAGAAAATTCTTCATGTAATTTTGAACCCTGTTCCTGGAATGTTCTTCTGTATGCTGTTTATCAATTAAATGTAGTACACAACTTAGTCATTCTAAAGGCTCTAACATACTCATCTGAATCCTCTTTGCATTACTGGCTTTGAAGTTAGATATTGGTCTCATTTATTAAAAAGAATGAAACTTAAATGCCTTAACCAACATCAACAAGCAACTCTTGTGACACAGAAAATGCATTTCCATTCCCATTTTTCCTCTTGGTCAAGAGGTCAAGTTAACAGCTGGTGTAAATCAGCAGAGGGCCTTTTCAGTTGGGGGACCTGTACTGATTTACACCAGCAAGGATGTGGCTCAGGAAGGCTGAGATGAAGGAAGCTGCCCCCAGTAACCCATCACAGAGCGGGAAGTGGAGCCCAGCCCTGAAACCCTGTCATGTGCTTCAACTACAAATTCATAATTAAAGCAGGAAAAGCAGTATGGTTTGTGGTGTACCTCTTATCAGGGTCTTTTGAACTATGCAGTGAATTATTTAATTGGCATGGATAAATTCTTTTCACTTCAACAAAATCCAGTCTCACCGTAAAATATTATGGATGTCAAATATTAAAATGATTTTCCTGTGCTACTAGTAGTGTTCTTTGAAGGAACACTGTCTTTGTTCTAGGAAATAAAGCCATACAATCAGTATACAACTCCTGAAGTCTCACATTCTCTACCTTTTACTGAGTAAACCTTAGACAACAAAGCAGGAATTCTTCTCTTTCATCCTTCATGGGTTCTCAAGGAGACCAGTGTTTGTGATTTTTTGAGGCTATTCTAAAGGGTCATTTAGTTTACATTCAGTAGCCAAGTAAAAACCTGTACAGACAGAAGGAATATCACCACCTTTAATTCGAAATCTGCAGTCTCAACAAATTGTAACAAATCCAACTTCTATTTTTATTGTAAATATGCCCAGAGTTAGCTTTGGGAAGATGAAAGTCTGATATAAAGGATACAATTGAGTTAGAAAGAAAAATGCTGCACAATGGATAGATATTGGTTTTTTTTTTCCCAAGTTTCCTTCTGTGAAACCCTGTCAGGTAACCATTGAAGATTGTTTTATCAACATCTAGGTATTTAGTGTATGATATTGAAATTCTTTGTTTTCTCTCCTCCCTCTTTTGTTTCCTTCTTAGCTCTATTTCAAGCTTTGCCTCTTACCACCAATCTGTTGACCTTTACTGTTTGAAGGATATGAAATCTGGGTACCAGTTCTTACCATGACAGAAGAAATAACAGACAGACTGACACATGCTCACTCCATCCAGTAAAGGAAGGACTGAATAATGTTGTGCACTGCCCCAGAGATAGATACATTTTGTCTTTCTGAAACATGTAGAAGCTGCTCACAATGTGACTCAGAGTATTTGAAAGGACTTGTCTAGTCCTGAGTTGCTCTGTCTAGCCTGGAATGTACTTGAACTTTACCCTTTTTTAACCTTGTAGTTAGAAAAAAAAATAATGTAAAGGAAAGTTTTTACTTAAACACAGTCATTGTGATTGTTGCTATTTCCAGATTTAAAAAGAGAGACATTAATATGTGTCCTCAATGAAGTACTAGGTTCTTGTCAAGTCTCCTTTTCCTCTAAGAAGGAATGAAAAACATAGAAAAGAGGGTTAAAACAGATATAGTGGACTATGCTACTGATTTTAAGACCTCAAATCTTTCTATAGGAGGGCACATCTCCTGCCAGAGACAGCATTTGCTCTACATGACCAAAAATGCAGATTATTACTCGTTTCCCAGCAGGCAGGAGCAAGAAAAAGTTAGAACAGAAATGAAGGATGAAAAATTGGTTGTCCTTGACCTGTTACCCAAGTTTGCTGTCCCTGGCAAGCCCATGGGAAGAGGTGAGGAAATGGATGTCTGTGCAGATACACCTTCAGCTGGTTTATAAGTTGCAGTTTTGGGCTCCTGAGTCCCACTGAACTCACTGTTCTGCAGAGGATTGATGCAGGTGAGTTTACCACTCAGGGAGAGTGAGGGTTTCCTTGTGAGAGATCCTGTAAGAAAGGACAAATATATACCTAGATACACAAATACTCTTTAGAAATGTGTTAATTAATGCAATGTCTTTAAATGCAGCAGGGTTGTCTTGCTGACAATTGATCTGTCTGCGCACACACATGTTCTGTGCCCTTATCAGAGTGAGAAGAGGTAGATCATGGGATGCTGGGCTTTTTTTTTCTTTTTTGCTCCCTAGGGAATAATAGGCATCTCCCAGGGTAATACTAATGACAAACTTTTCTTCCTACACAAATGCCTGAAAGGTGGTTCTTGAGATACAGTCCAGCAAGGAAAAATCAGCATAGCTCCACAAAGCTGATTTACTGCAGTCTTTGTTTTGATCCAATAGATTTGGTCTGTAAAATGAACCTTTGCCCAACAGAGGATGTGATTTTTACACTGAAAACACTATGTAATCCTAGGAAGATAAACTGCTGGGAGTTTTTATTTCATGTGCAATGTGTCTCTTTTATGTTGTTTGAAGGGTGGAAAGAAATCTTAAGATTTACTCAGTGTAATTGTGAACAAGATCTGTGGACTTTAATTCCCATGCATGTGCAAACTCTGAATTAGGTGTAAAGTCTTGTTGTATTCTTAATAATCCACTTCACTGCAATATAGTTGCAGGCACTGTACAGCACTGTTTTTCCACATCCATCTGCAGTGAAAGTATCTGTGTTTGGACTGTGGAATAGGAAGCTCTGTGATATATCCGCATTTGTCTCTATATTCTGAGCTATACAGCAACTGCTGCTGGTGGGTTGTAGCAATGAGGCTCCCAAGCAGTTTTTTTTTTTTGTTAGAGGACAGGCAGAGCTTACTGCATGAGAGCAGGTCTCATTTCTGGTGCAGGCTTACCCATTGCATTTGTGATTTGAAGGTAATACCCTGTTATAGCATTATTTCCCACATTCTCCTTCCAAAGAGAGGAAACTCGTAGGCTGATGTTTTGACAGTAAAGCAAATGTCGATTGCTCTTTTATAAATTCTGACAAGCTACTGTATGTAACGCTTATTTAGTGCTCTGTGTGTGTTGCCAGCAACACTAGCTAAATTTCTTCAGCAAAAATAAAAGGGTTCAATCAATCATATGATCTGGGCAACCTGTATTTATATCTCCAGTGTGTCATAACCTAGTGTTGCTTGTCATTTCTTAACTGATCTACAAATATTACAAAAGCAATTTTCTGTCAGACTAAGGCTTGATCACGGTTGACCTCAAATGTCTAAGCATACCCACTGGAGAACCTCCAGAGCCCCCTGGATATTTATGGGTCTTGTTCTCTCTACTGAACCCATTGGTATCAAAAAAACCCCACCTAATCTATTCCATTCAGGTTCCTTCTGCCTTCATACACCTTCCCATCACTTACCTTTTGCCACTTTTTAAATGTTCTAGAGACAAAAACAATGATATCTTTCTGTCTTCAACTGGGTGGTGTGTGAGCTTGGAGAGACACCCACTTTTCTTATGGTGCTCTCACTCTCGTTCCCTCTTCTCTCTCTTACTAGTTAGGTCTTTGTTATTACAAAATGTATCTTTTTTTTTTGTTGTTGTTTGGAAAGTGTACAATGAAAACAGAATGCCAGCTGCATCTTTGCTGAAAGAGCAGCCTTAGTTAGCACAGTAGCTTCGGAGCACACTGGGAAACTGTTGATGCTGCAACCTCTATGACTGTGAGAATATTGCTCTGTGAGTTGTTTTTTATCAGGAACTCATAGCTGTTGGCTGAGTGTCTGTGGATTTTTCTGGATTCAAATTTATCCTCCCCCTGCTTTTTTCCCCAATACCAGATTTATCTTTGAAATGTACTCACAGATGGTATAAATCATTTCTAAATGTCCCCGGTACAATGCAGTTTCTTAGGGATTCCTCTTCTCTTGTTTTGCAAATGTTTTGTTTTTTTTCTTTGGCATATTGAAGTGACCTTGGTGTGTCTTACAACACTCAATATCGGGAGGCTTCATAAAACTCATATCTCAGAAGTGTCTGACATTACATTACAAGAGGATCTGTAAACCTCCGTGAGATGACGAATGTCTTTTTTAAACAACAGACCAAGACTTCATTTAAATTAGTAACATGGAGATTAGAGGAGCTCTTGCAGGCTGTGCTGCAGCCATGCCAGGACTCTAGGAATATCAGTCACATGAAAGCTGTTAAGTTTGAGATGGAAATAAATCAAGGAGCCTGTAAAAACTGTCAGCAGGTCGGGGAAGTTTATGAACTCTTGCTGTATCTAATCATAAATCATAAGAATAAGCTAAAACTGAGAAGAAAAATGTCCTCTTTTGTAATCTAATGCTGTCTGTTAAGGCAATAAAACTCAAATGAAATGCATGCATTGCAATTTTTAGTTGATACTTTACATTATTACCAAAGTGAAGGAAGAGTTTCAAAATTATAAAAGTGAGACAAATGAGAGGTGGACTTGTACTAGTTGGTGTTTCCAGGCCTGCATTTTCTCTGCCTTCCAGAAACAAAGAGCACTCATCCAGCAAAACTCTTAAGTGTGCATAACTGCAGACGCTCAGGCAGACTTAATAAGAAAAATGGCATGGATTCACATGCTCAAAGTAACATGGAAACAAGTTCTCCATTGGACTGGAGCTTAAAGGATGGGTGCACTTTTCAGCATCCCACTACTGTGCAGCAGGTAAAGGGTCAGACCTGGGGTGTATGTGGATCTTCAGTCTTAGGAATGGAGTAAAAACCAGATCTGTGAGTGTTTGACCATTCTGAGAAAGAATGCAAATAATCTGTGGAGACCAACCATTTAACCTTCCAATTTCTCTCTGTTATCACTTTCAAACCCCTTATGACCAGCTCACTTGCTTTAAAAGTTCTCTGGCTTAAAAATAAAGGTACTTGCATAGGGCTTTGTCAAGTTTTAGCCCCTTTGTGCCTTAAACTCAGTCTTTCTGTTTATGTCACTCAGGAAAGAGTCTGTATCTGTCTAGAGCCCCATTAACTTCAATAATACTTTGTATAGGGGTGAGGGTTTATTTGTGGGGATTGGATTGCAGGGTGAGGGCCAGAGATTGGAAACCTTTCTTGCCTGGCATACTGTTGAAAAGCACTATGAAATGTTTCCGACACCGATATCGTTATACTGGCTGTCCATCTCAGAGCAGGGTAAGTGCTCGCAGCACTTTACACTGGAATGCCAGACAAGGAAGATTTTACTATCCTAGGCCCTGACTTTGCAATCTGATCCTCACTGACAAATCCCTTGCCCTGTCTGGAGCACCACCTAAGTCAATAGGACTAGCTCGGGAGTGAAAAACTTTTCAGGATGAAAAATGGAATTAGGAGGGAAAGCCTGATACTACATGAACAATGCCTGAAAGAGAGAGAGGAAACACCTCATCTTATATTTACCAGAATACAGAAAAGTTTGAGATTAGGTTTTTTCCCTCTGCTTCTTAGCAGGATTGTATGTACCAGCCTTGGCATCCTCTGGACTGTGTTTGCTGCTAAGAAATTTGAAAAAAGTTATGTGTATGCAATTATAGCATATGTACATAGATTTTACCTGTAAAAACTGAGGGCAACAGAAGCCAGTGTGAAAACATACTGCTGAGAGAAATACATCAGTAATAAGGAAATCTTGATGAGGTTGTAAAACAAATACAGAATGAGCACCATACTACTGCAAAAATACGGCAGTTGAGGCCTGATACAAAGTGGAGTCACACTTGTTTAAAGAAAACATTGTGAATGTCCTGTAGAAACAGAGCAAAAATCTTTTATTTGCACCAAAGATACTGTGTGGGGTTCTTCTTCAGAATACAAACCCTCTCTTGTTGCAGATTTTATGAGACAGGCAGTGAACCTTGTGCTCATAAAGCCAGGGGGCTGCTCCATTTGAGCAAACCCATGAACAGTAACTGAACTCCCTGTGTTTTAAGAGTCGGGTGTTTTCAAAGCAAAGCTCTTCATGGATTTTGAAGGTAAGAATGGAGTGAATTCTCCTAACCTCAGACAGTATAGCCAGATCTTTATGATAGGGGTAGTGTACTTGTTTAATAAAGAAAGCTAAAGATGGTCATGGAGGGGAAATGCTCTGCAATGAGGAAACCCTGAAAAGAGAGGCTAGAGTTTATTATTACCTGTATTGTAGGTGTTTCTAAACAGGAGTATGTTTCTGTTAAGTCCAAATGCCTAATTTCAGAGGATGGTATGTTCTGCAGACCAAAGAAATTTTGGTTTCTTACGGTAGTTGCTGATGTTTCATGAGCCCAGTGGACTCCCAGTCCAGATTTTTTAACATTGGAAAAACTCAGCAATGAACTGGAAGGTGGACATGCCACATCTTGCAGCCGTGTGTTGTGTCATCTACAAAGTCCTGGAGCAAAGGTTCCCATCATGAGAGCCTCTGACATTCACCAGGAAATCCTTGATTTACATAAGGTATTACAGAACTAGCTTGGTGTTGTATGTGTGAGTTGAAGGAATAAAAGCAATGTTTTAGAGAGAAAACTGTAGTCATCCTTCATGGGGCATTAAGGTGAGGAAAATCTTCTCTCTTGAGATGGAATTGCAGCTATTCCAAGTAAACCACCTGTACTTTTGATATGTTTAAACACAGAAAAAAACTGTCCCCTCTGTCCCTGATGTGTTACCTGGCGTGTTCTGAGCCAAGAAATCTGACATCAGGAGAAGCTGAAGTGCTGCCTCCCACCATTGATGAGAGAAGGGCAGCAGGCTGGAGGATTTGGGGACGGGGAAAATTTTGTGTGGTGCCTTTTCTGGGTCTGTAAGAGAGCACAGCTCTGTGGAGCAGTGAACCCTTTTGCACAACTGTGAGACTGGCAGGTTCAAGGGGCTCCTCTGACAATCTTTCACAGATCACAGAGCTGATAAAGGCAGGATAATGGGAAGAAGAAAGGGCCAGGCTAGGCTCCCTAAAAACATTTAGTCAGATCCCTCTTTTGCTGATGCACACATGCTTCCATTTGCCTCCCCCAATGCTCATGCTGACCTCCTCCTCTGGCTGAGCACTCAGCCTCCTGTTTGTCCCTTCTGCTTTAAAACCAGTGAGGGGCCTGATTAACCTCATGTGTGAATTGTGTGGTGAGGACTAATTACTTGTACTTCCTTCTGTAGCACTGAAAAACATGTTTTATATTTGCCCTCCAGACACAGACAGGACATCAGGATTGGGAAAAAGCTATAAACCAGCTCTTCATTAGTTTCTCTTAATTGTTACTGGGACAGGACCTTATGGCTTCACTTCCTCTGAGAGGGGGTTACTGAGACAGAATAAAGTGCAGGTGCCCAGGTGCCCATGACATAGTTTTCCCCTGCAACCAACCTGAATAGCTTTCAAGAGGAGAGATCAGAGACTCCAGCTTTTGTAATGTCAGCATCTTTGTTAAACATTTAGCAATCTGAATTCAGCTGCAGTAATGCCTCCAGCTTTTTTTGTTCAATGGACACAAATCCTTTAACAGACTTGTAATGACATTAAAGATGAATGAAGAACTTACAGTATTTAATTCCTTGTCTGTGATCTGTAGTGCAGAGCAGTTTGATGTGAGTGTTTGCTTGTTATATTGAATGTGAAGGTTTAGTAAATAAGAAGGAAAATCCAATGGGTGGCATGGCAGGGAGAGCAGGGATGAGTAGTTTGTGGCAACTGGAGAAGGATGGTCTGGAAGGCTGTGGTTGAAGTACAACTCTTCTGTCTTAAAACCAGAGGCAATGAGACAGTAAACTGGCAATGGGATTTCCTAACATTTTCCATGATTGGAAGGATAAAGGAAAAAGTGTTATTACATAAATCAAAAGCTCTGCTAGAAGAACAGTCAAATGCAGGCTCAAGGGACTGGCCTTGGTAGCAAACATCTTTACATTGCTAAGTCACCCCACTGAATGGGGTCAGAAGAAAGAATTTTATTAACTGAAGGCTGTTGAGAAGCGAGTGTGGAACAGATCAGTGGTTTGGAGCTCAGCTGGCTGAGAATGGCCAGACACAGAAACAAAAATTAACCCCAGACTATTGACCAGGGGTGATGTCAGTGCAGTGTGGCTGGGAGAGCCATCAGGCAAGCCAGGGGGTGAGTGGATAGGGAAGTGTAAGTGGCCAACCTCAGTGGTGAGAACTAACCACAGTCTATCCTGACACATTTAATCATACTGACACTGTGCTGGGTAAGTAAAAGGAAGTAGGGAGCTCATTCTCAGTGAGAAAAGTGGGGACCTATTGCATATCCCCAGGAAATAGGGCCACAAATCAAGAGTTAAAAGGAAATAACAGAATTGTGTTGGTACAGTCTGCTGATTATACAAACCTGCATGTGGTGGGCTGCTTTGGGTTAGGTGAGGCTGAGGAGTGTGGTGGCAGTGAAGGATGCTGCAAATGAAGGCAAAGAAATATGTATGGAGAGAGCTGCTTCATGATTAACTGGCCTGATATCCCTTCCTTTGCCTGCGTGTGTCCCCTCTGCTCACCTGCACTCAGGGCTACCTCTAGACTGTGGCAGACCACTTCTCACCAGCCAGTAACTGTCCTTTGGTCACCTGGGATTTTTGAGGTCACAACCATGAGAAAAGGCAAAGATACTATTTCTTAAGCCACACACTCTCCTCTGTTCCTAAATATCTTTTTCATGTCAAGTAAATGCACTTACATGTATATGTTTTGAGCCAGGAAAGCAGAACAGTTTTGACGTACATAAAGTCAAAAGGAACTGCTCCTCAGTGGTGTTTACTCTTCAGATAAGGCAATGGAGATGATATGAAATAATGAAAAGAACTGGTTAATGAGAGCAAATGAAAGGACTTGACTTGTCTTCCTTAGGAAGGAGACAAATAACAGGAAAACATGTAGGAAAAAAGCCTATAAATTGTAGTGGTCATTGCAGCAGGATGTTGTTGAGAGAATTAATTCAGTGAGATTAAAGATTAGAATAGGTTCTTATTTGGCTAATGAATTTCCTAAAAATTATATAATAGCGAAGGGCAAAGATTTAAGATGAAATATGCTGTGTCTGACCTGAGATCTGCTGAACACTGATCCGCTATTAGAGATTCATTGGTTCAAGCTACTGGAAGCAGATGAGCTGCTGATCTAATCCGGTGTGGGAGACAGGGTCCTCCTCTAGCTCCTGGATTCTGCTTTGAAACACTGCCATCCTTGCTCTTTCTTTGAAATGCTTTCACTCCTCAACAATATTACTCATTGCTGATTGTTCCTTCTTTCCTTCTCTCCAGTTTAAAACTGAAACTGCTTTGCATTTTCCCTAGAAGTATTTTAGTTTTTTTCCCCATACCTTTCTCCCCTGATTCTTAAAGGGCAAATTAGTTTAATATTAAGTTTTTTTAACCATGCAAAAAAGTTTGCATTTCAGTGTCCAAAAGTGTTTTCTGTCGATATTGATGACATTTCAAGTATATTAAAACTTCAGTACTTTACACTTAAAAAAGGTACATTTTGTTTATTGAGGAATGTAGTCTTTGCAGTTTTGGGAAAACTGATTTTTGCCCAAAAAAAAGTTTTCAGTTCTGCTGAAAAAATTTCTCATCTTTACAAAATAATTTATTTTCCAGTAATTATCAATATAAAAATATATTCAGATTAGCTATTAGACTACAGTTGAATTTTATCCCTTTTTTTGCCTGTTGATGTAGCTTCTCAGAAGATTGGGGTAGGTGCGTGGCAGCAAGGGCAGTAATTGGGATGAAAGGGAGAAGTGTTAGCAGTCATTATGCTTCAGGGCATAATCTGATCACCAGCTGTAGTCAGAAGAGATCACTGTCTCTAGCATTTAACAGGACTAAATTTGCCATATTTTGATGAGAAGGTGAAGAGGAAGTATCTGTCTCTGACTGATCAAGTATTGAAAACAACATCACTAGCAAAATAGTTTTTTGATCTGAACTGAATGTGCATACGTTATACATTAGCTACCTGCCAACTAACCAATTCCACAACTTTGTTCAAATCCACATTTTCTGAGAGTGACTGTAAAAAGACAATGTTTAAAGTGAGCTCAGGCAATGAAACAGCCTAAGCATGATAAGAGACCAAGCAGCTCTTGCTGTTGGTGAAACCAGTAAAAAGTCACTTTTTTTGGTAAGGATTTGGAAATGTAAATGTGAGCAATACACTATTTCTGCTTCATGGTATTTACTGAAAGGATGCTGGTTCAGACAGAAGCTAACTTTCTCCACAGCAAACTGCAGGCTGCTTCCCCCTTCAGTTGGCAGAAGAGATTTTTCTTCTGCAAAACATCTCCAGGGAAATGTAAGTGGAGAAGGGGAAGTTTATTATTTAATTGTACTTGTGAATTGGATTAGTTTTCCTTACAATCAATAGGAACAGTGTTATCCCACTAATTTCAAAGAGTACCATAGGAAAACTTTAACATTATTGAGATTTAAATTCTTTGTCCTATTTTTTCTCTAGATCAGTATTTTTCTTTGGTTCACTTTTCCTTGGGAAAGGTGAAAATGAGAACCTGTTGGAGGCTTTTTCCATTTCTTGAGCTGAATCTGAACTTCTTCTGAGTTTCAAAGGAGTGTGGATTATCATTTATGTAACTCACCTCTATGGCAGCATTACAATTCATAGTGGCAAGTGAGGAATAGGCCAGGAAAGGAAAGCATTTTGTTCCCAGTGCTGGAGTGCTGGGGGTGGGTTTGAAGGCTGGGGTGACTGAGTGAATGACCAGTGTGGCTTTGCACTGACTCAAGTGCGCTCCAAGGCTTCCAGTTGGGTTTGTCACACTGCTCAGTGGCTTCACATTGCTCCATGTTGGCTTCAGGGCCCAAGCAAGGGAGGCTAATCAGGTGGGCGGTGCAAAAGCTTTGGGGAATAGGCAGCTGCTGAGGATGGTACTTGAATTTCAGCCCTGAAGCCTGAGATGAAGGGGAAGGACATGAGGCAAGTGGGTGAGATGAGGGAGCTTAAGTGGGCTGCCAGAGGGAGCAGAAAACTTTGTGCAGCTCAAAGGATTGTTACAGCTGGATGTGTAAGGAGTAACCAAGCCTAAGGTGTAAAACACCAGGGAAAGAAGGAGACTTGAACAGATTACAGAATGAAATTAAGAGTGCAAAAAGAGATAAGAAAAGCAAATGCTGAGAATGAAAGGAAGCTTGTACAGGAGGTTAAGAGAGATAATGAAAAATGCTTCCAGAGTGTCAGGGCCATGAGGTCAGTGAAGGAGAGCAGAAGGCTTCTAAGATGCTGCTGAAGGTAATTTATGGTCAGAAAACATTTCTAAATGTAATGTATGCTGTGGCTTGGTGCTCACAAAAGGAGGACAGGGGACAGATGCCACAGGCGGACATAAATTTCCCCAGAGAGGAAGAAGAAATATGGGGAAGGGGGAAGGTGTCAGGCTGACACAGGACTGCTTTGTGACCTTCGAAGACTGGCAAACAGTGTCAGGATGGGATATTAATTGAGAAAAAAAATCTTTTATCATTGTGCCAGCTGAACTGACGAGAGCTGAAAGCAAAACCAGTCTGTCATTTTGGGACACTACTAATGCATTTGAGTGGCTTCTGTGCAGCATCCTGTGGCCTCACAAGGAACCAATTTGTCTGGGAAGTGAACTTTATTTTGCCCAATGTGGGTGAAAAGACTGTAAAATGCTTCTGAAGTCACGGCTAGCTTTAAGTTACTCAGTTTATATATGTCTTGTTTTCCTGCAGTCCTGAATTAAGGGAAATACTTAACTATTGTGGGGAATATGTTTAAGGCAGTGATGACTTCCCATGGTACTAATAACCAATGGCTTCAAGCCAAGATGTTTGTACTCATTGAGTAATAATTGTGACTATGTGAATGTGTATAGGGAACTTTCTCATGATAGGGCAGTAAGAAATATACCTCTAAGCTGTAGTCAAATTACCTTTAAAATACTGCATTTTGCTATTTGCCTTCTACGGATGTTCCTGGGCACTCATAGAACAGACCTTTTCTCGAAAAAGTCTGGGGCTTGACTCCTAGCTGGTGCAAGTCAGAATTGCTACAATCAATGGAAAATGGAGTTTGATGCAATACTCCAAGTATGTTTCTGTGTCATTTTGCTGTTCCTAAGGCCCTTATAAAATCTCCCTATGGTTTCCAGAGCTGTTTTCTCAGTTTAGACTTACGAGGCCAAATTATTTTTCATTCTCCCAAGTCCTTTCTCAACTATTGTCTGATAATTTTTAGTGAAGAATTTATCTGAAAATGAAGAATCTCTAAGGATGAGAGTTACTGGATTTGTCTCCTGCACCAGGTGTTCTCTCCATTCCTTGCATAAGGCAGAAGACAGGGAGTATCCTGGGAATGGGACACAGTGGTGCTTTATTCTGCTCAGTTGTCAGCTGGTAGGAAGGTATTCGCTCCAGCAGCACATGCAAAAAGCAAGGGAGTTGAGAGAGCCACAGATGGCTTTTCCTTTTACCTGGGGCAGTTCAGACGGAGGAAAAAGTCCAGTCTAAAGTTGAAGAGGCAACAGGAAATTTTTCATGTTCTTCACTGCAGGTAGGTTGAGCTGATGCCACCAGATCACACAGCCCTTACTTTGGTGAGTGTCTCTTCCCATCATTATTCCTGTTTGCTCTTCTGGGGGTAACATGTGTGAGCTGGTGCGTGCTCACTCATGTGAACAAGGGGGATGTGTTTTCTCCAATAAATACTTGTGTGATTAGTCATTCCTGTAATGAGGGAACATCTAAGTCAATTGCCTCAGTTGAATGTAGCTCACAATATCCATTCTCAAATTCAGTAACCACTTGTTTGACACAACATTTAAATTAGAAGCACATTTTCTTGGAGACGTCTACAGCCATAACCATTCCCAGAGTGCTGAGAACACTGACAATCTCCTTTTAAAGCCCTGCTCACTGGTGATGTGGGCATAAAGAACAACTGTTAGCTTTGCAATGCTTCATACTGACATGTGTGAAGCCTGGGTAGATTACAGATTGGCCAGCCTATCCCAATATATCAGATGGTGCCAGTCTGTGGGACCAAGCCCTGGAACCTGCTTTTTTATATGGTTAAATTATTGGTAAAAGTTTTTCTTTTGTCACCTACCAGTGTCTAAACAATTGTCTGGCATGACTGGGGCTTAGCACAGCCCAGAAGCTCTTCACAGTGAGTGTTTTGGATGTGGCCACCCTGTTTTGGAGACAAGGAGAGTTAAATGGCATAGATGTTGTCTGTTTCATGCCAGTTGTCCTCTGTGCCCAAGAATGATCCAAGGGAGTTTTCATTACCAGTGGAGACAAGCTTTATCTGTCAGTAAATGACATAGCATTACTGTCAGAGAATGGTATGGAGGACCTGAATTTTATTTCATTCCAGACTTGCACGAGTGTCACCATCCCTAAATTCTGTCCTGGTTTGTTCTGCTGAAAAAGAAAGAGAACATGACTGTGAAAGTAGGTTTCAACAGAAAATGCCCTGCAGTGGGCATGGTCAAAGCAAGAACATCCCCTTGGATGGACCTCCATAAGAAGGGAGAGCTCTCTATCAAGGCCTGAGGTGTCTGACTGTTTGCTGTGACAAGTGGTGCATCTGGAGATGGCCCATGGCAAACAGAAGGTTTTGTAGTCTGTGTTACTTGTGCAAACATCAACTCAAGAAGCTGTTCAATCTTGCAGTCATTGGAAAGCCTGGATCCTACTTTTTGGCTACCTGCTGCTCCAAAGCTATGTGATCTCTAATTTGAGCCAAAGCTTATCTCTCTGGTGCTGTGACAGGAGCCTTAGAAGCCTGAAAAATCCCAACTTGATTCTCAGGGATGTGGGGCTCTCTGCAAGGGCTGGCAGAGAATTGGGAACACAGCACTCTGGGAATGATGCTTGAGTTGAGCTACACGACTTGAGCTTACAGGAATCACTCAGGTTTTAAGTGTTTAAATAATTCTTATATAATCTTATTTTTACAGAAATTAGGTGTTTCCTGTGGAGTAGAATTGCAATTTTACAGCTGAAGGGTTTGTAACTAAAAGTTGAGCAGAAAACAAAAGGATAACAACCAAATGATGGCTCCTAGTCGGCATGCTGAGCAAGTCACTCAGCAGAGGACACCAAAGGAACTAGTGAACACTAGACAGTGCTTGATTAAAAAAACCTGGCTGAGAACAGTTACGGGTGGGTGGGGGTGTCTGCTAATGCAGCAGAGGAAGCAGACCTAGATGGGCTTCCTGACCCTTGTCTGTCTTAAAATTTCCTATGTAATCTCCACAGACATCTCCTTCAGTGCAAATATACTTTGGCCAGTAGCCTTGAGGTTTATTAACACCATGGAAAGTAATTATTGCCTTGTCCACACTCCCCATGGCGGTTATTGTTTAAGTATTTCCCTTATCCTGGATTGCAGGAAAACAATCCACTACATAAATCTACTGACGAACAGTTATGCTGCGGCAGCTCGGGAAGCGCAATATTCTCTCTGTGCTAATTTCAGTAAAACAGCACGTTTTTGTAAATGAGCTAATCCAAAGAAAGTGACAGAATGTTACATTGCAGAGGCCTGGCTGAGCTAATGGTACAAAATGAAAGAATGTTTTCACTGTCTGTCCTCTGAGTTCAGTTGGCATAATAAAATGCTGTTTTTCCCAGTAGAATATATGTCCTTCTACTTTGCTCCTCTGTCATAATAAATGACTGGCCTGGAATTAAATGGGTTGTTCCTGGACAAGGAATGTTAGTGATGGAAAAGACCTGTTAGATCACCCAGGCCATCTCTTTGCCAGTACAATGCTACTTACCTTGCATTTCATAATGCTCTTTCTAATTTAGTCGTAAAAGTCTCCTGAAGCCAGCCTTTCAGTGCTCTCCTTACAGGTCTTTTGCTCAGCTTCAGAGTGTGAACTTGTAAGCAAAGACAGATGGGTTACAGAGGCTTAATGAAGTAGCCCACTGTAATTATGAAGAAAAACACATTAACCTGCCCCAGTAGCAAAATACAGCATGTAAGCTTAAATTACAGCAGCTGTAATTAAGAAGAAACCTCAATACCACATGTTGACGTGGTTTATTCCACAACTGGGTTGGAATAAAATTCTTAAGTGATCTGCTATGCTGATAATTGAGAACCAGCATTTGGTTGGTTCTGCTCACAGTAGTTGCAAAGTTTCCTCTCAGTGTTGGTTTTCCTCATTTCATCTTAGAACTTTCACCTATATCTCTGTGCAGCACAGGTAATAATTCCCGTTCCCATGGGGTTAATATGTCTGAGATGTCTGAAAACTGCAAAAACATTTGAGGCATTGTTTCCCCTCGTAGAAGGTCCAAGGTCTGTGCTTTATTGAGTTGTGACAGCCCAGCAGTTGCTTTTATGTGTCCTCACTGGTGGTTTATACCTGGCCATAGGGCTTCAATTCAGGTCTGAGAAAGGATGACAAATATCACTGCTGGCTTGGCCATGGCTTACAGCCCCTTACATCAGTGTTTACCATGGGTCTCAGCCACATAATGAATAATAAAGGCAGAAACTGGCTTTCATCTGGGAATGTATGAGTCTTTCCATCAAACGCTTAGTTTGGTGGAGATCTTGGGGAGCCCATTGTGTCTGGTTAGGATGAAAATTCTGAGGAATTTAGTACAGAAACCAAATAGGGGGATTAAGTCTGCCTGAAGTAGGTGTGATTAAGCATATGTCTGGATTAACTAAGCCTGAAGCAGAAATGGAAATGGCTCAAACACAACCCCAATAAGATGGAAATCTCTGTCTGACTCTCCAAATGGCCCAGTTTGTGGAAAGCCACTATTAGGTAGAGCTGGCAAAGAGCACACCAGTCAATAGTCCTTACTCTCCAGCAGATCTGTGTCTCTCTGCAGCTCAATCACTGAGACATTGCAGCTCTTCCAGAGGGCAACAGCTTTGCCAGTCTGTGCTGCAAGGATCCTGAAACAGAGCCCTGTCATTACAATTTGTATAGAAGTTTCTATAATTCAGTGTTCCTTCTGCCTTTTTTGCCCCGCAATTGACTTCCCCTAAACTCATGTAGCTTTGGTGTGACTCCAGAGAACAAGATGGAAAGGTCTCTAGATAAAATTGCTGTAAATGAGAATTAAACCTGGTCCCTACATGATCCTAGAATGTTCTTTATTTTCTGACATAACTTCAATTGCAGAGCAGCACATTCTGTCCAGGCTTAATGGAACCTGGTTCTTATTTTTAAAGTTTTAATTATCACTATGTGCAACACAAAGTAGCTGTCTCCAGAAGAGTAGCTTTGAGAAAAATGGCATGTTTAGATGTCTTTTCAATAAGGCAGCTGAGGAATTTATTGGTTGTTGTTCAGCACTGGAGTTGCCACCAATATATCTTGGACTTCATGTTTTTGTATGTTAGACCCTTAAAAAAATTCTTCTGTCTCTTCCCTCATCTTGGCCTGATGTGCCAAGTATTTTAACCACAATGAAAATAGTGGCTGCTTCTCTCATCTTTAAGGGACTGCACTGTGGCATCAGCTGGACCTTTAGTTTTATGCAAACATGTCAGATAACATGTGTTGCAAAAGCTTTATTTTTATTTTTACAACTGAGTCTTGGTTTGTTCATTGAAATCTCCCTAAACCCAACATAGGATGTTTAGAAATAACTGGCTTGATAAACTCTGATTTTAAAACTGCAGCAAGAAAAAACTCCAACACCCTGTAAATCTTAAAGGGAGATGTCTACTGCAGTAGTTGAAGTGATTCAGTATCCATTGGGGAAGTTTCTTCCTTGACTTAAACTTGATGTAATCTTAGTTTTCCTGTATTTAGAAGAGCTCTGTGGCAGAGATTAAGTTTGTGAATCACTTGTGGCAAAGCAGGGATGAGCACATAGGAATGTCACCCTCTGCTGGGATTTGGGACCTGGCTTTCTTTCATGAAAACCCTTTGCTGTTTCCTACAGTGAGTTTGTTGACCCTGAGCATGTTTTATTGCCCATGGTACAAGAGGGCTCTTTCCTAAATGGGCTCTTTTGAAGATCAAAAATTGTAAACCAAGCTTCTTATTCCTAAAGGAAAGGGCTTATTCAACATTAGGTTACTAGAAAAGTCAAAAGAATATGCTAAGGTGGTACCATCAAGGGCTTTTAACTTGTGCTGTGTTGTGTACCAGCTTCATGCTACTCTTACTGGAATCACTGCTTTGTTTGGAACACCATAGTCACAGATCTAGTGACTATGGTGTTCCAATAGTTGCTGTTTCTGTGATCCATGTATTTGGGCATATATCTGTCAAATTGACATGGTGTGGCCTTGGCCATGGCCTATAACAGGTGTGCCTGATATAAAGAGGGTTTCTCATATATTTATGTGTTGCTGATTAGAAAGTATGAATATTCTTGTGCTCACTTGCAACCTGACCACCAAAAAAAAATCAGTTGCATCATTTTTTACCGCAGCAAGTTTGTGAATCCACTGATAATTGTGAAAGCAGTTGCCCCAGGCAACTACTAGTGGAATGACTGACAGCAGTTTGGGGTTTTGGCATTGTGGAGAGCTGTTACTGCAGATTCATTTTACACATACTAAAGGTTTGGAGGATAAAGAAGACTCTCCACAATTATTTTCCTAACATTTGTTTCCTTTGAAAATATGTATGTCATTCTATTCCTTTTTCTGTTGTTTCTGGAGGAAGTGACAGGGACATCTCAAATGTGCTCTTCATTCTGTGTAGTGAGGTTTCTATCTATTCATCTATCCAGTAGCAGCAATGCTGTCGGAACTGGAGTGCTCTAGCATATTCTCTAGTGTACCTGAAGGACCCTTAACCCCACAACTTGTTCACTTTTATCAGTTCTATCAGCTAGTCTCATAAAAGGTATTAGCTCTTCCTACAAACTCTTATTTATGTAGATACTATCAGTAACAGGAATGTTGTGGCAGCTGTTATGGCAGAAACACATAAGAGCAGTAGGGTATTTCTGTCCCAAATATGATGGTGGAAGAGGAAAGACAGGCATCACAGGTGAAGTGCATTCTTTAAAGACAAAGCTGAAAGTTAAACTTATGTCAGCTGAGTCTTCATCCATGGCCAAGCCATAGGTACATTCATCTGCTTTCCAGGAACACATACAGATTGGCAAGCTCTGTTATTGAGCAAAGAGGAAATCTTTGAAACTCTGAAATGAAGAATGTGTAAGGGACCAAAATATTTATAGATTAGTTCCCTCCTCACAGTTTTCTGTTTGTTTTTCTGTAAAGTTGAAGTGTTTTGCTCGTATGCATTTCAGCCAGTACAAAGCAAGTGTAGAGTTCAAAGAGATATTTTCATTTTGAAATGTTGTTTTCAAAAGGATTAAAATGCTTGAAAAGGAAATGAATTCTTGTTTCAGATTGAGACTAACCAAATAGTTCAATAGTCAGCCAAATACATGTTGTGTTTTAGCAATGGAGATGGCCTCATAATGCTTTGCTCCTGTGTTTTTTCCCACTCTCTGCTCCTGTGTCATTCTGACCTATACATATCATTTGTATCATTACTTTACAATGTTCAGGCAGATCCTTGTGGCAGGAATTGGTAGCGAGATGGAAATTTGAGGGTGTCATCAGCCTGGATTGAAATGGCTCCCCTCTAATGGCCTGTGTGAAATAGGTGGGTGGGCTCGGTTCAGTCGCTGCACATGCCCACACTATAAACTGGTTGGGTTTGTGTTTCCCATCCTAGGCAGGCCAGCAGCAGTAGTGCTGCTCATCCCCACAGCTGGAGAGGGGGATGAGGCTTCTCTGTGTCTTCTTCACACCAGGCTGTCAGACGTGCATGGTCATAAGTCTGGTGGTTTGGGGAAGTGTTGAACATTGTTTCACTAGCAGGGAGAAATGTTTCACACATTTTCTTCCCCTGTTGAACCAGTCACAGGGGCCAATAAAGCTGGGCTCCAATCCTGGACTCCAGGCTGAGCAAAAACCAGAGACTGTGTGGAAAACAAGGACCCTCTTGAGCCTGATGTCTTGTTCACAGCTATTCCTTGTTTTTTCCTCCTGGCAGAGACAGATACTCTTACACTGCAAGGTGCAGCTTAGTATTTTTCCATTCATTCCTGCAAAGAGGTGACAGCAGCAGGCTCTTAAATACTGAGGTGCTATTTGTGTGGGTGTCCACCTTGAAAGGAATTATGGGTTGTTTGAAATCTACTAGATGTTTATTTTGATGGATATGAGCACCTGCCAGGAAGGATTCCATGTAGTATTAAGTCTCTGAAGCATTTGTAGCAGGAATGAACATGTTTTTGAGACCATAAATCACATCTGCAACTTCACTGAATAGCAAGGGAAATCAGCCTTTCAAGTGATGCCTGGGCATTTTGTGAGTCTAGTCTGGTTCACATCTGTGAATTCAGACCCCCTCTGCTGCCATGTCATGTGTGAATTCCATGGCAGACACTTATATCTTGCAAGCTTAGCACCTTTAATTTCGTGGCAGTACTTTGCATAAGCCTTTAGAGTTTCATATCTTCATACTGTACACTTAGTAAGCCCTAATATTTGTAAGGAAGACGTGAAAGACAAATCAAATGAATTCGAAGCCACAAGAAGTCAAAAGCGTGTCTTCCCTTATTTTCTTTCCTGTTTGCCTAAGGATTATTTATTATGTTTGCCTTGATTCCAGCCACTTAATTTTTCCAAACAGATGCAGCTGATTGATTAATGGCATTTCATGTTTAAAGTCAAAAGTGTCAGCAAGACTCTTGCACGCCTGTGTCATTCTCTCCTAGAACAATAGCTTCGGCTGAGAAGTAGGGACTTGTGCCAAGTATTCTTGAGGATAGGAGGTCATGTGCCACTTTTCTGCTAGGAGACAGATATATATATAAGGACAAGGGGAGGCAGGAGTTTGGGGGCTTGGAGGGCTAACTCTGTTCTAATAATAGGTGGATCACATGGTTGCTAAGTCACCTACAACAAGGCTTAGTTTGTGGAGGTGAATCAAAGTGCCGGGAATTAAGGACATTTCTTCGACTATCCTATGACATATAAAAATAGGCCCAGGGAAATACATATGTGATGAAGAAAGCATTGACTGTCTAGGCCAAAACTCCAGAGGAGCAGCAGGACTTCATTTCTCTCACCTTCTTTTGTGATTACTCTTCTTTTCCTTTTTAATAACCCTGTGTGTAAATATAGCCTACAGGTGATCCAGGTTCTCACCCAATATGTAATATTAAGTATTTGTGTATAGTAGGGAACAGGGCAGAGCCTCAGCTGTTGGAAACAACATTAGCTTGCCTGATGCCAATTACCCCAGTCAGGATTGGCCATACCTGCTTCTCCTGGTGTGGGAACGGGGTGAAGAGTTGCAAATGGAGGATTACGCACTCGTGCACCACATTGGAAACCTATTGCGTAGTCTAGTGTCAGTAATAGAAAGCATTTATATTTGTGGATCAAAATGAAACTGGCATAGGCTCCCCTTTGACAGCTGTTTCAAATATAGGGCTCATCACGTTGTAATTCTTTCCCAGTATGTGCTTAGAAACATGCAATACACCAAGAAGCCTGAGACCCTATTGTTCTCTTCTGCACGTTCTGAGTGTTTTGTGTAAATGTATCTCGGGCCTTGAGGGCCAGATTCTTAGATACTGAAATCAGAGACCAAGCTTTGCTGTTTATTGTCAATGGCATTAATCAACAAATGGGGAGTCCCTTTAGTTTCCCTGACCTTCTGTATATTTTCTGAGCCTCACAGGCTAGGCTTCAGAGGAAACTTCCTCTGAAACTATAAGCCACTAGAGGCCTCCTGAATACTTGAATTGATCTTGCTTCCAGGAAGACAGTGTCTCCTAAAAAGTACATCAGGCTCATAGAAGAAAATTATTCCCCTTTTGCCAAGCCAGTTTGACACACAGTGTGGCGAGGGTGAGCGAAAGATAGCATAGCTGAAATAAAGAACAGAAATGCACTTGAAATTCAGCTCTTAAAATACAGCCCATGTAATATTGAGTCACGGTGAATTACTCATTTCTATTTAGCCTTTATCTGTTGCAACCTGATTAGAGAGAGAAACTACATTCCTTTATTCAGGCATGAGGCCAATATTCATATTAGTCATTTTTGGCCAAAATAAATTCTACAAACTTTGGTCAAAATGCTTAATCCAATAATGCAAATGTAGGGACTCTTTAAATAAACCACCCCACAGCAATCTCTCTGTTTATTTTTTTGTTTACATCCTCACACCTTCTCTCTCTCTTCCTGTAGCTCTTTTTTTCTGTTGCACCAGCCTCATTTGTGTTTACCTCTTTTGCATAAGCATCCATTGCAAAACCCCTATGGATATCAGAGATACTTCGATGACACAGTTGATGCTTCCTCTCTGGGCTATGCCAGGTTTGCCTATTGATCCAGGAGCATGTTACTGTTCATTAACGCAAGGTCACCCCTAATTCCCTCCTTCTCCTCTTTACCTCCCAGCCCTCAGGGGGAAAAATACTTGGAGGAGAAACCCATTTGCTTTCTGTGTCAAGAAGCTGGTTGGTAGCTTGCTGCTAATTACTTTGGCTACAATAATTCTTAACCCGATTACAGTGATACAAATTAAAGCACTCTTGGCGAAGGGCAGATAAATCCACATGTCAGACACCAGAGCCTTGGTTTATTTGGGGACATCTCATTTCTTCTGATCTTGTTACCCAGTTTTCCATCTTCTTTGGGTAATCCTGAGTAAATCTTTCTGCAGTGGAAATCAGCACCATACACATAGGCCCAGATTATTAGAGAGGCCTTTGAAATTGTCTCATGAGGTTCATCCTGCAACCCTCTGGGAAGGTCAGGTTCTCCTGCCCCAAAGGATGAAGAACAACTGGTGATTTTGAGAGCTCCCAGTGGCACATCTTTGACAGGGCCTAATTTTCAGAGATGTGGCCTGCACCCCATCCTTAAAATCAACCTCTGCAATGTGTTTCAGTGTCGATCCACCAAGGGAACTTGCTCTCGCTAAAAATAGAGGTCTATGTACTTGTGCAGCCTTTGACCTTTGCTTATGCAAATTGGACAGTTGTCAGATAACCTTGTCTCCAGTACCTTGTGTACAAAAAATTGTTTTGCTTTCTGCATTCCTTGAAAAATGTTATCTTTTTTAAAGTCATGTGGGTTGGGAGGCAGAAAGGAATTATTTCCTGGATAAATTGGCGTCGCCTTCTATAGATAAGCAGCATCTTTCTGCATCTGTTTTCTTTGCTGTGGTGAGGACCCTTTTTATTCAGTTTGTTAATGAGACCATGCTGGCAGGTAGGAAGTTGGACTCCTCTCTCTCATATGTCAAGCTGGGTCAGTGAAGCTGAATTTCTCAAATGCTGTAGTCATGTGCTATAAACTATGAAGTACTTCTGCTAAAATAATGTTTCCAGTATCCTGTGAATAACACACTGATCACTGAATTAGTTCCTTAGTGGGAAGGAAAGTAACAAGATTAAAGAGAAACCTGGGAATGGATTTAGTTCTCTTTTACTTCTTTTACTCTGACATTTATCAAGCTGAACTCCCCACAAGCCAGGACTGTATAAATATTGAGTAAAGACTGCAGGATTTAACAGTCAGTTCATGTCACATAATTATTAGCCTCTGGCACCATCTTATTCATTTGTAAAGTCACTAACATGAATGTATTGTACCAGATAACAATATTGCCAGGTATTTTATTTAGCAGGTCTATTCTGTTGCAGCTTCCTTTCAGAACACCTCAGCTTTACAGTATGCAAAAACCAGAAAGTACATTTTCTTTACAGGAAGGTACTGCTACACTACATTACAGCTGATTTCAGTTTTCTTAGCCATGATATAACCTTCCCTTGCAGTTTCACATCTCTTCTGTGAAATTGCACACTGCTGTTCACATTGAATTACATAAACGTAAAAATATTTTGCAAGGGGGTTTGAAAGAGTGATGTATTGAAGCTTAACCTTATATTTAGGATTTTCCATTAGGAGTTTTATACAGTTCTGGACATATTTCATTGATTCATTTGCATTTTTAGGTAGAATGCACTGTATAAACATAAGGGCATTATATTAATTTTGTGGACTGGGACTGGCATGATAGGAAGTTATCCACTGCTTTGCTGAGAGCCTGTGCTTGCATCTCACATGTGTTTGCATTAGCCCTTTAATCTTCCTGACTCATTTTCAACAGATTTCTTGTTTCAGGTGTTGGGAGTAGAGCTGAAAGTTTGAGGCAAAAATCTGTAAAGTTTATTCAGAGAATTAGATGTATGAGCCCATACCTAGTCCTGTTAAAGGAAAAAACCCTACTAACTCTTGGTTTTTGGTGCTGTTGCAGGGCTCCCTGAAAAAGAGCTTGAGGCACCTCTGGGAACAGGTGACTGCTACTTGTATATGGCTTTAAGATGTGGATTTTAAGTTTCAAATTTTAGTTGTTTGGGATATTTGAATCAGCACCTCATTTGCTCAGATCTCTCAGGAGATATTCCTGTGGGCATTTGCACCCTACCTTGGTGTGGTTGTGTCCACCTCTTCCCTCTGTGGATTCTGACTGACTCTCAGCTCTCATCACTCCAGCAGTTTCCAAGTGCTGGTTATGATGGTGCCAGTGATTTCTTGTGACCTTGCAAAAGCCAGCAGGCTCCTGGGCAGACCAGGACCCATCTCCCAGGGAGAGGAAAGTTGCAGGAGGTCAGATATTCCACTCTCATCTCACTGAGCTCATCCGTCCAAATTCTTTCCTTTTTTTCCCCCCCCTCCTGTCCCTTTTTGTTTGGTTTGACCTTGGTCACTGATGACAAGGCTGCTTTTCCTGCCAAACCAATCAATAAGCTAAACAGAGAGAAGATGAGTATTTAGAATATGGGAAGCCAAACTCAAACACAGATAGGTTATCAGCCTAGCCCAGAGCAGACTTCTAAGCAAATATTTCATTAACAAATTTTTCATGGCAACTTGCATGTTAAAAGAAAAAAAAAAAAGCAACAACAGGAGAGGGAACAGTAAAGGGGATAAAGTGAAAAAACTGCGCTGGAGCCATCGGGCTTAGGCTGTTGCATTGCTGTCTTTGGTTACCAGCACTTTCCACAACACACTGCTGCTCCCTAGGGAGATGGTAGGCAGGAAGGGTGAAGACCTTGCACAGTCAGAGCTTTGAGAGCCCGCTCTGAGCTGCTGCACCTCGTGCTTTCCTCTCAGACAGGGAAGGGCTCGGGGTGCCTGTGTCACCATACTGTGTGTTTGTGGTGGAGCAGCATTCTGGGCACAGGCTGAAGTCTGTGACTGCCTGCATACATTTCTCTTAACAAACAGGAGCCTCAGCCAGCTATAGCATTAAGTTCCTGGTTAGCTTAGTGATCTGTAGAAAATGTATTTGTAATATTGCAAAACCTTGTAAAAACACATCCAAAGATCTCACTTCAGTGCGTCTCTCACCCCTTCTGTGTGAGACACAGCTTTTTCTTGGATGTAATATTACCCTTCATTTAAAACAATAAACAATAAAATTATGCATTTTTTGAAGACCAGAATATTTTACAGCATTCTTAGCATAGATTAACAAACCCTCACTTTTGTGTGTCATGGGAATGAGGAACAGATTCTTAACCATATCTTTTTCTTGACAGCTATTTTAAAAGGTTGACTGAAGAGCAGGGAAGTTGCTAAATAACTTTTCAAATCATGTAGAGGAGAAAAATGTAGGTCACTAAGCAATAAACTCCCTACATCCTTCTGGCTAAGGAAGAGACTCTGAATCTCCATCCACCTTTTACTAAAATGAGACCAAAATTCAAATCCAACATAAAGCATTACAGCTTTAAGTACTGAAAATATTTATTATTTTTATACCAGTAATCCAATAGCATAATCTCAAGAACATCAGTGCTCCAGGAATGTCTAGGAACACAATGGATTTGCCTTTATTCCTTTATCCAGATGTTTCTATAAAATACTCTGGATACTAGGAATCTGTAGGGGAATTAAAGATTTATTTTTAATACTTGAAAAACTTGAATTTCTAATAACTATGATCCTTTGAAATGTTTTAACTGTGGATGCAACATGCTTTGACTCTTTGATGAGCTTTCCCTGTATCTTTTATCTTGCTTTCCAAATAGTGGGCAACTCTTTTTACACAGGCGGCTGCAAGCCAGTCGCAGAACACAGACACTTTAGTGCTAGCTGTGAGCGTGAGAATTAAACTATGTGGTGCTCTCGTTCAGAATTTTATCCTCATTCAGCAAAACTGATTAGATTTTGTCTTTACAGCTCTGTGTAGATATACCTGAGCAGGGAAGGAATCAGCAGAATATTAAATAAATCTACGTGGGGCAATAGCCACACCTGCTTATTGGGGACTAACTTTCATTTAGCTATCACAGTGTGGAAAGCCTTCCGTTCTTATGCTACAGCCTGTAATGCTGTAATTTTACCTCATTTCTGAAATAAGATTATATCTTTTTTCTTGGTTTTCATTACAGATACAGTGCTATGCATGATTTCTGAGCCTTGACTGCTTGTACACACTTTATGTTCACCTCCTGGAATAGTCATGTAGCTCCCAGAGAGGCAGTGAACACCAGGACCCTTTGCAGGATCCATGTAGGAAATGTTGAAACAACGTAATTTCTGTTGTTTATAAAATGCTATGGATTTAATGACTTGTTTAATAACAAGGCAAGTCCAATAATCATGCAGGATTTTAGAGGCAGACATCTCTAAAGATACTGTGTTCCAAATAGCAGGTCAGAAACTGATCTTCTGAGGAAATCCAATGTAGAAAATTCACTGTGTGTCAATATCCAATTTAATTTTGGAGTTGTTTATCATTTGGCTGCACCCAAAAATCTTTAACAAAAGTGCAGCACTAGCTAGTATTTTATGTAACAGTTCTAAAATATTTCTAGATTTCTACATCTGAGGATAAAGAGATGCTTTAATGTAAACAGAGTGAGGTCAGAAATCAAATATTCATCATAATTTCTTCAGCTTATTTAGTTTACAAATTTAACATGAATTTGGGTCAGTCAGGTTCACTGTTTCTCTCTAATGGCCACTTAGAAATTTAATAGATCTAGAAATAGCACAAAAATTTTAATCAAAAGAGATGAGCAGAACACTCACAAAGAAATGCTGGTTCTTGTTTTAGAAGTAGTGTCCTGGCCACAGCCTGGACTTGCCTGCAGGAACTCAAGCGCTGAATCAGCCTCGAGCACCGGTTTCCTAAAACACAGATTGGTGGCTCACAGTAGTATTTCAGCCTTAAAATCTGACAATAAATCAATTAGCCAGGTCTTTTGCAAATGGAGAATTTGGTAAGAAGTGGCAGGGGGAGGTGGGGGAAGCAAAGAAGAGAGGAAACTGGTTGCAAAAATGCAGATACTGACAAGAGGACATGGAGCACTTGGTACTGTTTTTGTGATCCAGTTCCTGCCACAGTTTTCCTTGATGACTTTGGAAACTTTTGTGGGTCTGTTCCTCTCTTCTGAAAACAGTGGTAAAAGGCCTAACTTAGAAGGTAGCATGTGGATGAGCCAGAGCAGGCCAGGGATTCCCTTTGTTTGCAGATCCTCTTGAGCAGTGCTGGTGACTAAACTATGTCTGTGGCTTTCTCATCTGAGGGGTTTGTGGCCAAGAGACAGGCATTGTGTTTGTTGCATTAAACACTTTCTCACTATGGAAGGGAGATGCCTTACCTGCACCTGCAACTGCAAATAGGGGCCCTGTCCCACAGATGTAAGGTTTACACCATAAGGTGCTGAGCACAATCCAGCAGTTTCTCCTCACTTCAGCACATGGCAATGCTGGTTCTGTTGACCTTTTAAAGGCAGCCTCCCACCACGATGCAGTCCCAAGATGTGTCTGTAAGGACCAGAGGCAATGATAGGGGTGTGCCTGCACCTTTGCATTGCCACCTCCCCTACCCCTGGGGAAGATCAGAAAGAGGAGGGCAGCCAGCTGTAGCAAAAGCTCCTCTCTCCCTGCAGCAGGACACCAGGCTTCTCTCAGTTTTCAGGGTGGAGGCAGCCAAAGGCAGACAACTAAATCTTCCTTCTTTTCTCCCAGCCTACCAGAAGACTATATGGTAAATGCCCAGCTGATGTGTTAGAGTGCCTCCTGAATTCAGAGTGCTTCTGTTCAAAATGCAGTAAATCATCAAATCCCAGTCTGCCTGCAGACCACACAGTGAATTAAGAATGCTCCTCATGTAATACTGACTTGATCTCATCTTACACATACCCCAAAGCAATAGCAAGGGGAAAATGCTGTGAAGCATTTTTTCCTTTGTTAGTGCCCTCAGGGCTCAATCTGAACTTTGTAAGAGACAAAAAAGAATAGCTGGAAAAAATGGTGAATTTCTGCACGCCATAAGGACCGGAGGAGCTTATGCTGTCATCTGCTTCTGTTGTGAGGGGGTGTGCAGATGTGACAGTGAGCAGGGCTCTTTCAGCCACACTCAAGCCAAACGTGACCCATATTGCATCTCTTTAGACAACCACCTTCCACTTTTCTCTTACCTTTGTTCCAGGTGCCAGGAAGATACCATCTCTGTTGAAGATTTTTTTTTAAATGCACTTCTTAGGCTGCTAATAAATTGTGGGGGGTTTTGTTTGTTTTGTTTTTATTTTCCCTTCCTGGATTAGTTTATATTATATCTATTTCATTACTTGAACCTATTCTTTGCAGAATTGTTTCTCCCCAACCCAGCTGAATGTGGAGTGAAGCCTTTGAGGCAGAGATTATATTCCTTCTTGTGTTTAGGTACAAGTGGCTGGAGTTCCCAGAAAAGGGCTGCTATAAACCACATCAATAAAAATAATCCTTGGGAATTGCTGCAGTATGATATCTCACATGGAAACTCTAGGGAAGAAAGGGTAGGCTGCTTTCAGAAAATTATTCCTTATGAAAAATCTGTGTTATTTGGTTGTAGAGAACACTAGAAACCTGAATGAAAGTTTGTGCAAATTGTCATCTGTCTGTATGAGAGTGTTTCAAGACTTAAACCACAAGGGGCAGGATTAAGTCTCCAAATTCAAAGTATCAATATTTATTTGAAGCCTGAAAATTTGGTTTCTCCTTCTTTTCTATTTTATATAGAATTTCTGTGTCACAGAAAAAAAAAAAAACAAAAAAAGGATAGGAAGAAGGAAGGAGATAAACATTATTCTAAAGCTGAAAATTTAGTTGATACTGTGCTGTCTACCATAAGAAATAGCATAACAATATGTGTGGTAAAAAACTTTACTACTCTTGCAAAGATATACTTAGGTGATGAACTTCTTTTGTTCTGAGCCATTTCACTGAACTCTCAATATATCAAAAGGGCTGTGTTATCTCTATAGGAGGAGGGCCTTAATTGCAACATACATTTACAAGAGTTGGGATATTTTTACTGCTTGTACTCTGTGTGCCCATCTATAAAACCTGTAATAATCTTATAATAAGTTTTGTGGTTTAACCCCAGTTGACAACTAACTACGCCTCAGCTGCTCACTCACTCCTCCCCCCAATGGAATAGGGAGAGGAATCAGAAAAAAAAAAGTAAAATTTGTGTGTTAAGAACAGCTTAATATTTGGAACAAAGTAAAATATAATACTACTAATAATAATATTGATAATAACAGTAACAACAACAATAATAATAGTAATGAGAAGAAGAGTGAGACATAAAACTCCAGAGAAACAAGAGATCTATGACACAATTTCTCACCTCCCACTGACCGATGCCCAGCCTGTTCTAGAGCAGTGACCAGCAGCTCCTGACCAACTCCTCCCAGTTGCTGTGATAGCCAGGGCTGTGGTTTGTATGTGTGAGCAGTGTTTATTAATTGTATCTGAAAAGAAAAACAGTCTCTATTATATCAGACAATACTTTGTAAATATTAAATCACTTTCATGATAGCTAGTCCATCTATCACACATGAAGGAGCTGCAGGCAGTGGGTGCTGCTTGTTCCTTACAGGCCCTCATGGGAGGCTCCCAGTCTTCACAGCACCTCTGGGTGCTGTGTCTGGTATGTGGAGCTGGGGGAGATGAGAGGAGCATCACCTACTGCCCTGAACTGCCCTGTGTGGAAGTCCTTGTCTGCTGCCTCGTTCAGCAGCTCCCACATCACATAATTGACACAGCTGCTTTCAGTGGGAGTGAGTGGAGATAAAAATCTAGATTTATAACAAAATCATTTTTAAAATTTTATTGTATGCTCTAGAAGTCTGGACATAACTGCTGAAAATTATGCAGACTCAAAGACATGTTAAAATTTTATTTCAATGACTTCTCATTTCAGCTGAGACAAGGTGATCTGAAGTACTTCAGGACAGGTAACAGGACACAGCCTTGGCCCAGCAAACTTGTTTTCCTCCACCTTGGTGATGCAAACAAGGCACTGGGTGTGAATCTTGATAGACTGATGAGGTTAGCTGATGTGTTTTCCATTTCCCACATCCTCACATGTGGAGAGAGTACAGCAGTCCCAGAAAGGGCAGTGCAGTGATGTGCTCCAGTCTGGTGATCCCCCTTTGGCTGAAGACACCCTCAGCCCACAAGGTGCTTCCACTTCCAGTTTGATTTCTGCTGATCCTAGGCTTGGGAAAGGCATGAAATTGGCTGAGAGCTTGATATATCCAGGGTG
Source organism: Agelaius tricolor (assembly GCF_023055355.1). Lineage (NCBI taxonomy): Eukaryota > Metazoa > Chordata > Aves > Passeriformes > Icteridae > Agelaius > Agelaius tricolor. Next base: position 22,179,315 of record NW_027269261.1, on the reverse strand, counting down.
ATAAGGTCACAATGGTCTTGCATGTCCTAAGTTTTTCTTTGGGTCTTGCAGGTGATTTTCCAAAATTTCAGTCTGAGTTTCAGAAGTCTGTGGGAGGAGCTGAATGAAAAGTAATGGAGAGGACAAGAACATTGATGAGAAACTGAAAATGTGCAGAACTGAAATTAATATATACCCAAGGGCCATCTGATATGCAGGCTTGAAAGAAATACATTCACACTATGATGAACAAGCCCACCTTCAATTAATCAAGTCTAAGAAAGAGGCATACGTGAGGTATTAAACATCAAGTACAGGGGCAGACTAGAAAGATTACAATGTGAAGTTCAGAAAGTAATAAAAATTATAAGAAAAGGTAGAGAATGAAAAAACAAGATTGTGCAGGAGGTTGTGAAAAATTATGACTTTCTTCAAGTACACAAGAAAAAAGAGGCCTGTGAAAGAGCCAGAAGGGCCTTTAAGACATGGCAGAGAAAAATTATTGAAAGGAAATTCAGGTATTGCTTAAAATATTCCATGCACTTCTTGCTCTTGTGCTCTGAAAAGAAGGTAATGGTGGCAGACACAGGTGTCAGAAACAAGCATAAATTTCCCTAGGGAGGAGAAAGAAACACTAAAGGAAAGCAGAATCATGCCAGAACAGGTTATTAAGAAATTAGAATATCTGAAGATTTGAAAAATAACTTGTTCAGATGGGAAGCAGTCTGTTTTCAGTGGAAAACATCAAGAAAGGTAGGACAACCCCAGGCAGGCCATTTAAGACCCTGTTTGTAGGAAAATAGACAGCTAAGTAGAGAGCTGGTAGGCTACAGATTTCAGGCTTCTGTGGATCCCAAGGGCTTTGTGGACTTTATGGGAAGGGTCTGGTGGCATAATGCTTGTCACCTTGCTATGGATTGCATCAAAAGTGTTCACACAAAACAAAGAAATACAAAACAAAACAAAACAACAAAAAAAACCAAAACAAAAAAGTGGCATATAATGCAGGAGTCAGCTTCTTAAAGCAGTATTTCTGTTCTGGGCATTATGGACTCAGTGACAAACTGGACTTCAATTATTTGGCAGCATCCTTAGTCCTGCAGCCTTCTGGTGAAGCAACCTGCAGTTCAATAGCAGATTTGTTTAAATTAAATTTATATAAAAGTTTACTCAACTAAATACCTAAATGAATAAAACAATTAGTATTATTTATTTTGATACTGAAGTCAATTTATTGATGCTATTTTCCTGACATTCCCTCCCTGCTTGGTTCAGCGCTGTAACAACAATGCAGAACTGCATTGTAGGAGTTGCCATGGGGAAGCTGAAGTCTTTGGCAGTTGGATAGGGGACAGTTGGAGCTTTTGGCACCTGGGAAGGCATGGGAGGCAGCTTGGGATTGTGGAGTAAATGCATTGGCTGGATGCTTCTGCTAAAATGATCATCAGTGGAATCATTAATAATGTTGGGATTTAAATTGTCAATTTTCTTTCGGCATTAACACACTGGTGGGGGAATGGGGCTGTCCACACCTCTCACAGATACAGTCTCCAGCTCTCTGCCATGTCAGATAACTATTGGTTTATGGTCCATTAACGTGCTCAAGGTTATCTTCACAAGCGTGGCGCTGGGCAAGATAACATGGAAGTTTTACTTCAGAAACACAGTTGTGCAGCAAGGGAAAGATGCTTTGGCATTGTCCACAGTACCAATACCACAGGCTATGGGAAATTCAGCTGGTACTTCACAAATATGTCTAGGGAAGATCTGGAAAATTGAATGTCTGTGGGCTTGATTGATTGTAGCAGTTGGAAGAGAAAAGGATCATAAATCAGGGTCTAAAAGAAGGAAAAAGACTGAGAGAGTTGTGATATTACAGCAGATACTGTCTTGTAGGTTCACAGAAGAGATCACCTACTGGAATTTTTAAGGGGAGGTATGAAAGACTGGCAGAGGAAAGGCCTGGATACAACTCATGTGATCCTCAAGAAACCTTTTTGATCTGGTATCACACAAAAGATGGCTTCTTAGGTTGGTAGGCAGGTTTGGATGTGAGGTACATCAGTGGATAAAGAACTGGTGTGGATATCAAAGAAAGCATTTGCAAATGGATGGAATCTAGGTCAAAGGGGAGATGGGATAGAGTGAAAGGAAACCAGAATAGGTGGATTAGGTAGCATAAGAAAGAGGGATGGGGGAAGGCAGAGGAAATGACCAGCACTGATGTACTAATCAGTAAGGAAAAAAGAGTCAGGATGTTACAGGGATTGTTCACAAGCCTTTAAAAATGTTGCATGAAGAAATTTCTTGGGAAATTCAAATGCCATGATAGCCTCTTCTTCCTCCAGGCCATTTCCCCTCCCTGGTGTTATCAAGAATGGGCCGAGAAACACTGCTGCTGGAAGGAGCAAAGTTGGAGAGGGCTCAAAACAGGCAGGAAGTGATAAGACTTAGTTCTCCGCACTGGAGAAAACCAGAGCATCAGCTGCACTGCTGGTGATTGCAAGAAAGTGGTTTGAATGGTTGTGGTAAAAATATAACCTCATACGAAAGTTCATCCATATTTGTGTGTCTAACTAAAACCTCCCTTCAAAAATTTCATATTTTTCTCCTTTGGCTTTCCTCACTGTTTAAATTGGTTTAATATGTATTTCGGGTCAGCCTTTAAAGAACACAGTGGTAATTCTATGACAAAAAACATTCAGAATTTCAATATTTATCCTTTTAATTGCAGTAATGTTACAGAGGGCATAGACTTTTTTTGCATGATTACTGTCCAGAATTAAAAATCAGGTTATTTGAACTAATACGAAGAGAAATAAATGGAAGTGTCTGGTTTTGCTGGCAATTGCAAGCGACATGTATCTAGGCTGTCTACATCTTTGGGTCCCAGGAATTCTTTCTCAGGGAGTGCCATCCCCTTAGCAGAGCATCACCCATCACCTCTGCAAGCTGACAGCTCTGGCTATCTTCTTCAAGATGGGCACATAAGAATGCTAAGATAAGGTCCCCATGTTTTCAGAAGTAGGACAGTGAAGTAATCTGATCCGTGACAGATTCAGTGTCAAATGTTCTGAGCCTGGACAAGTTCACTATGTGTCTTGGAGCATGTTGGAGCTCTGTGAGTGTTGGAAGAATGACTCACTTCAATTAAGATTGCACACACAGCTTTTGGAAGCTTGAGCCTGAAAAAGGTCTCATATGTTGCTTCACGGTGATTGTTCCCTTGGGTTTGGGAGATGATTTCTCAGCTTGTGCAAGCTGGTGAAATGTTGTTGAGTTTAGTAAAACTTTATAGCAACAAAAGACCTGGTGAATGTTCTTTCTGTTCCCTGTAAAAAGATGTTTTTGGTTTAAAATGTAACAAAACAGCCATGTGAAAATAGTGGCCTTGTACTCATTGTAGTGAAAACAGGAGGACTCCAAATTGCAGGAGGACTGCTTAGGTCTCATGTGGCTGAATCTGTTGGTGTGTCAACATCCAAAGCAGCTGTGGAAGAGTGAGCAGGTCTTTCTTGGGTCTTCAAGTCAGTGCAGATCCCAGAAAATGTCTGAGCAATGGAAATCATATCACTGCTGAAGTTCTTACTAGCAGAGAGGTGGCAGATAGATTTTCAAGTCTCAGGATGACATGGCAGAGTTGGAAATTGGGGAAATCATCACTGGATCTGTAAGCAGAACAGAAGCTTATAAGGAAGGTGCACAAAGAGAAAAAATGTTACAGAATGCCTCATTATTTACATTACTGTTTTTCAGAAGGCTAGATGCACTGTATTAAGCAAAAGCTAATAAATCTGTTTTAGCGTCCTAATATTGTTCAGATACCAGTTGCTATTCCTAACATTGCTGAGTAATATTTTGACTTCACTCCAGTGCTAACAAAGAGTTGCATTACAATTCTGATATGCCATATCTTGAAGTCTGTTATGACTGTTGCTGCTGGCTGGGTTGTGAAGAAAGGTGGGGTATGTTCATTAACTTGTGTGCTAATGGTTGTTACATCTCACACACCTCAGAGGCTGCTGTGAGCAGGTGGAGAAGGTCTGAGAGGTGGGGCAAGGGACCAAGCACACACATCTGTCCCATTCCAAGCTCACCATAAGGAAGTTACAGTTGTGCCCCAAGACAGCTCAAAGGTTTGATTAGCTCAGAGCTGCAGGAGGACTTCAGATTTTCAGTTCTTAGTTCAAGCACCCTCAAAAGATAGGAAGTATTATTTTATGTCAGATGATATAAGAGATTACTTCAAAATAAGACATTAAAAAAAAAACCTCCCCCATTTGAGACTTTTTGTATTGATGAATACTTATGATTGACTCAAAACTGCATTTCTCAGTGAACAAATTATTAATTGAAAAATTCTGTCCACTCCAAAATGTCCTGAATCTGATGTAAAATATTATTTATAGAATAAATAATTTCATGCTTCTTGACCTGTAAAGCCATTCAGGAGACTATCAGTAAAGTCTTAAGTACTCCCATGTCATTATAAAGGCTAAAGAAATATATTTTCGTACTGGGGATAAGTATTAGAGGGATACTGGGAAGCTGCTAGTCTGTCTAACATCTGTCTTACAAATAAGCTTCATATGTTCTCTTTCTAAATTCTTCTCATTTAATTTGTAAAAATAATCAAGAAGGAACATTTGCTGTCTTTGGACCAAATCTTGAGGCCTTATTCAGGCAAATGCTGACTGAATAATTAGTGATCTTTCCAGCAGAAGGAATATCCCACTGACTGCAGAGTATACAGAACAGCTTGACATGGTTTAGGCTATAGCATCATCACCCATTGCTCTGAACACAAGGGGATCTGCCTGGGTGAAAAAAACCACTCAAAATTAACTTACAGTTTGGCTTATTGCCTTATAATAGGATCCTTGCAAAGTAGTAATTGAAGAAGTGGTATCTTCCAGGGATGATTGTGCAATGCCCTAATATAATGAACTTTTTTCATTAAAGAAGATACTAAATGTGAACATGGCCACTGCATGTTCTCCACAGTATTTTTCAGCTCCTAAACATCCTTTGCTGGTGGGGCAGAGGCTTGTGTCCTGTTTCCCTGTTGGATGAGGAGAAATGCCAAACAGTGAACCTTCCCTCAGGCTCTCCTCAGCCCTGCACCTCTGGAGCTGCCAGATGGTGAGTTCAGAGGGAGCAGGAGCCCAGTTAATGCAGCTGCCCCTAATCTTTCTTCAGCCCTGTATCACCTCCCTCATCCCCAGTTTCCCCTCTGAGTTTTTGCTTCTCTACTTGTTCTGGTTGCCTGTGTGCCCTGGACAGCCCCAAGCTGCAGTGAGCAGTCCTCTAGAAATTTAACAGGATGAAATTCCTCTTACCTCTAAGGTACCCATGAGTCTGTGTCTTTCTTGTCTCTTGTGTTTTCTTTGGTTTATACTCTGGACTGTGTTTGGAGGATGTGCTTGTCCCAGGCTGCAGCAGACAGGCTGATTCATGAAACTTCAATACAAAAGAATCCCAATGCTCTAAATCCATTAGATGAATAAGACAAAAGACTAAGCAAAGCAAATACATTAGGAAGTAGAAAAGAATGGACACTGCTTGCACATTTTGCCTGCTAACTTGAAAAAACATGAAGAAAGAAACTGTAAAAAGAAATTCAACTCTTTTTCTTACTTGTGCTCTTTTAATTATGATGTCTCTTGTGTAGCTATTGTCCTTACAAATGCTTTTACTGATGTTCAAGAAATGTCCCTGAGTTCCCCCTAGCTTTTGTAATTTCACCTTGGCTCCTTTTTGTGTCTTTGCTCTTTCCCTTTGTTTTTCCTCTCCACCTACCTTTTATTTTTCTCCTTTTCACTCTTCTACTATGCTTCAACCAATACCAGGAAACAAAACTTTTTTTCTAAGAATCAGAGCACACTCTGATCACTGCAACATATGGATATCTTCCTTTCAGGAGGTTTGCTTGGCCAGGTGAACATCTGTTCCTTAGTATTCTTATGAATAAACAGCAATAATTCTGACAGAGTAAGCTTAAGATGACAGCTTAACTACTTTCACGCAAGAACTTAATCGTTCTTTCTTATCTGACTCCCCCTCCTGGATTTGCACGCACGCACGTGCACACACACACACACACACACACACACACACACTTTCTTATTTTAGCTATTAGACCGAGTTTCACTCTGGAAAATGAATCTATCTCTCTCTGTTCTGATTCAAATGAAATCTTTCTTCAATTGTATTGTTTTTGTTATTGCAGTTGTTGTTGTTTTGTTATTGTTGCTTGTTTATTTATTAGGTAAAGAGGTTTGATGTGAAAGAGATTTGGGGTGACCCCTGTGTCCTCTCTGAGGTGAACTCTGTGTTTCCTGGCTGCACACTCCCTCTCCAGCCCTCCCAACATGCTCTCCATACTGAGACAGCTCCTCGGCAGCGTTGGAGGGACCCCCCTCCCCGTGCCCCTCTGCTTGCTGCCTGCAGGTTTCCTACAGCAGTCCCTGCTGGTTTGACTCCATTGCCTTTGCTTGGCAAAGTCATTCGGGCAGTGATTCTGAGCTGGTCGTGGAGGGAGCTGACAATGGATATTAAAGAGGAAGTACCTGGGTTTTATCTGTGCACGTCCTTCGAGGCAGAGCAGAGCCTCACCTCCCTCACTAAAATCTGGGAAGCCCATCCACAGAAGGTACTGGATTTGCACTTAGTTGCAGTCAGAGTGAGTGGAACAGGGTGTGTAATGAAGAATAAGAGGTGGGGATGTGAAGAATATAGGACACTTCTGATATATAGCTGCTGCCCAGTGGCCCTCATGTAGCGTAAACCTGAGCAAGCAGCACATCCCTGGCCCTTTAGCAAGACCAGGATTAGTCCAGGCAAGGCCTGGCCCGTCATTTTGCAGGGGCTTTGCAATAACAACTGCAAATGTCTCAGATACATCCTGCTGCTGGGAAAGAGGTCATGGCATGGGAACCTCCTCCCTCATGGCAGATCTGCTGCTTGTTTCTGGCTTGGCTTGTGCACGGGGCATGAAGCACTAGTGCTTGCCACTCTGCCTTTCCCTACCTGGAATAATGGCTCTCATCCCTCAGTAAGCCTAAGTTGTGCCTGTGCCTTGCTTCACTTCAGGTACAAGTCCTGTGAACATGTGAAAACTGGTCGGGGAAAGGAGTTATTTTTAATTCAGGAAAAGGGTGTGCACAAATAAAACACAGTTAAAAGCTGCCGACACGGGAGTGCCCTTTTCCTTTGAAGACCGGGACTGAAATGGGAAGAGCAGACAAGGAAAGGCAAGAGAGCACAAGAAATGGAGCAGGATGCAAAGTGAACAGGACGAGAGAGTTGACAAGTTGTCACTTTCGTTTGCGTCGGCCAAGGAGGAAAGGCGCAGGCACCCCCTCCCCGCATGGCACACTTGATGTATCTCAAGGCATGACAATATGGCTCTGTTTGTTCTGCTCTGGGGGAGGGGGACAGTTTATTTTCTTAAGACTATTAAGTCCTTCTAAGTACCACTATCGGCATTCTATGATTGAAAGTGACAAACAGAAGCAACCCTATTTAAAAACTGCCACTTCGAATTAGTGGAAGTATCAGCTTAAGTTTTACAATATTTTACTGCTCCATTTTTGCACTCTTTTACATAAGGACGGCCAAATAAATATCCCAGTGACTTGTCTTTGCCAGAATTCCTCCCCATGCTCCCGCCCCATTAGCTGCTGCCTTATGAACGCTGCGCTAAACAGAAAGTGACAGCAGCTGACAGCGCAGCCAGGGCCAAATTATCAAACGTCTGAAGTTGCACCCGTGTGGCCATGCACAGGCTCAGGCTTCCACAGGCAGACAGATAACTGCCTACAAACAGGTGCTCACATGTGTGAAGATGTTCTGCACAGGCCCTGCTTCCCAAGCCAGGCACTGTGGAAGTCTGTATCTCAGAGACTGTGGTACCTGTGGGTCCCTAGGGTTAGGAGAACACATTTTTGACATGGTGAGGTATTGTCCATAAAGGTGGAAATGGTTTTTCAGAGTTTAGCTTTAAGCTGTGAATGTAGTGCCTAAACTCTGAATGTAGACTGCCCAAAGAGTCGACAGGGATAAAAAGAGGCTTCAAGAAGTGCTGTAAGCATCTGAGTACTGGTGCCAGCTCAACTGAGACACTCTGAGTTGCTCTGGGGTGTGCATGGTCTGTAGGTACCCGATCTAGCTGCTTAAATTTGCAGTGCCCAAACCTCCAAAAGCTTCTTCCCTATCCCAGAATACTTCCCACCACTGGCATAGGTGCAAGTCCAGCTCACCTATGTCTTACATATGAGACATCATATGATGTCTCATATGCAAGACATCAGCCTCCAGCATATGAGATGTGAGCCTCATTGTAGTGTGCAAATGCGGTGTGATAAAAAGCTTGAGTTTCCACCTCAGATCTCCCCTTGTCTTCACTGATATCTGGGAATCATATTACAAACTTCTGCCTTATCCTGTTTAACAGGAAATAGCCATTTCTCATAATTTGTGTGTTCCCCTTCCCTTGGGATCTGCTGCTATTTCCACTGTGCAGAAGGCTTTCCAGGCAGGCTGGCAGGAGGAGTGAACCTCAGGCTTTGCTGGGCTCCGTGTCAGTGGGGAAGGAGAGGATGTGGGGAGGCACAGGGAATTGAAATGCTTCTTGTGGAGCTATCATCTATTGCAGCAGGCCAAGGTGCAGTATGAGTCTGAAGCCTGTGCATAGAAGCCTTCCCTGTTGTTTGAAGGGAGTAAGGCATTTTGGCTTTCAAAACAAAGCTGCTTTTGAAATCTTTGATCTTTCTTTTCTATTCTTTGTTTTTCATAAGGAAAGACATAGACAAAATAATGCAGACAAAGCAGGTTATTTGTAAGCCAGCTTGAGCACCCATTAAATCTTAAAGGCTGTATTATTCTGACTTTCAATACCAATGCACAAATAGCTATTCTTTTTTTCCCATGGATCTTCCATATGGCCAGATGAACAGGCTGACTGCATGGTGAGCAGCAAAAAGAACAGCTGACATATAGTTTGCAACCACGCTGCAACATCTGGGCAGAATTTGGTCAACTGCATGCCTGATAATAGTTTTTACATTCAGTCAGAGAGATTCCTTTTTATGGGATCGTGTAAAGAGGCAGAGAAAATATTAATATCAACTTTGAAGCGTACAATGAGTGGTGTGTTATAGCAGCAAAACAGCCCAGCCTGTGTGCTACAATACACAGAACATTGAATTGAGACGTACAAAATGAATCTTCTCTGCCTCTTTTAGTACCTTCCTGTGGGATCTTAAAGAAATCATTTACTCCTGCTTTTTAGTCTCTCTTTCCCCTCCTCTCCTGTCTCCTCTCTCTGCTCCTGTTTGTTTGCATTGCTGGCTAGTTTGTGTACTCCTCCATGAGCAGTTGATTGTCATCATTCACAGTTATGACCCACACTCACAATTATGGCCTAAAAAGGCATTTATGTCTCACTGGTCAAAGCCTATAGTTTCCTCTTTCCTATTCACCACTGCAGATGGCATAAAAAGGGTTCCTTAGTCTGTTACTTGTGGAGATCAAGCAAAGCAATTGTTAAAGGTCACTGCGTAGCACTTCTGGTGGGACTGCTGCAGGAATATGGGACCACAGAGAGAGGAAAAGAAATACATGGATGAGGCATACCTGGGGTTGTACATGTGTGCTAATACAGAAAGAAGACAGTCCACTGAGCAGCCTCTCTCCTTCCATCCAGATGAAGAAAAACACAGTGGCCAGTGTCACAGGGACCGCTCACTTTCTGTCCAAATGCCGCGGTGCAGCCGCATTTCAGCAGGAGCAATTACAGCTTGCAGTGTGTCCCACATGTAACCTGGGAAGGTGAACCTGCTGTTTGCCCTCTCTGTTATTAAATATGAGGAGGGCAACTGGTGCATGGAGCTGTTTCTGGGAGTCTCTTCCAGGGCTGGCTGTCCCCTGGTTAGATGAAGGAATGTCCCAAAGCGCCGCAGATGCCTCGCAAAGTGTGGTTTCACAGCCCCAGCTGAATCAGCGTTCAGCTCTGCTGGTTTGCACATGGAGGAAGGCTCCATATGGTGTGTGAATGGCATCCCAGCACAGCCCCTCCCACCCAGGTGTGGAGCCCAGAGCCAGGAGGTGGTGCTGGGGAGGGGGGTGGTCTGCAGGACAGGGGAGTATGCCAGGGAGACAGCACTACCCCGTCTGTGCTCCCTGGGCCAGGATCCACACATCCTGGCTCCCCTCTGCCTCTTCTAGCTCTTGGCCCAATGTTTTGTCCTCATTTTGCTTGTTCTGTAGCAACAGTTTCTTAGCAAACACCATTCTCAGAGTGGTGCTGATATTAATTGATGAGGCTGGTGCTCAGAGTTGTCTTGGCATGGTAAGGCACTATCTAAGTAGAAAAATAAACAGCCATGTTCACTCCAGTTCCTTTCAGAAAATGGAAAAATAAATCATTGCCTTCCAGATGGAAATGCACAAAACCATCAGTAGAAAAATATCTTAAAGCTCCTAAGAAAGCTCTGAGAAGGGAGGATGAACAGCCCTAGTTTTCTGGGGATTTTGTTTCCATTAAACAAAGAACAACTGCTTCTCTGATGTCATGCTTTGAACAGAGGAGTTCAGGGCTTCAGATAGGGCATAACATTTTAGGAGTTTAATATCCTTTCAGAAAGAAAATCCCTGTCTGCTGAGGAAAAATTATGATTTGTCTTGCAAATGATTGGTTTTTCTTTGAAAATGCAGCAATGGAAGATTTTGTCTCATATTTAAATGTTTCCTTCATTCCTTTTTACAGACCTGACATAAAATATTTTGCTTTTAACAAGCCTGTTCCACTGGCTCAGGCTATTTGAGGGACACCATTCTTACTGTAATGCAGGGGACAATTACATAGGGTTCAGTTTTAACAACAATGAAAGTAACATTTGAGATCAAAAGTTTCTTGAGGAGACATCTACTGGACAGCATTATTGCTAATACTGAGCAATGTGGCTTGGATGCTTTTTCTTTAGGTATAGGAACTCCTCCAAATTAATTTTATGAGTTTAAAAAACATATGTTATTTCCTTAAATGTAGCCTAGATGAACTATTTTTCTAGTGTATGACATTAAATATGAGCAATGCATTTTAGAATTAGTACATAAATGATCAATAAAAAAACAGCAAACCAAAACCATAACCTGGAATGCAAAGATTTAAGCTTTCTTTGAGACTTGTTACATTCAGTTTTCCCTTTCATGTCTGAAGTGAAAATGAATTGTTTTAAAAGACCTTGAGGACCCAATACAGTAAGCTTTGAAATCATGGACTGCATATTCATTTTAAAGAAACTCAGTAGCAGTTTTATAGGGGTCTTCAAAGCAGACTTTATAAATATTTCATGCTTTGGTTTTCCATGACATTTCTCTAAATAATAATGTAGAAGACCCTTCACTCTTCCTTTTTGTTTCAAGGATATAATTTCTTTAGTTTCAAATGTTCTCCCCTAAAAAAAGATGCCATTAATATTTTCACTTAGCATTTCCCTGTTAATTTGAGCTTCTCTGACAGCTGAAATAAGGCTCCATCTGTAAATGTGAGCCATTATTTGTTCAGACTCATAGGAAGCTCCTGATTCAAATTTTGGGAGAAAACAGGAGACAACTCAAACCTAGGACTAGTGGCTGGTCTTCATAGTTTTTCAGAAGAGTCTTCCAGTGAGGAAAACTGGTGTGATTCTCAGGATCAGCTGTTTACTCACTATGAAGGTGCACAGATGAAGAAGTGCCAAGCTGAGAAGTGGAAATTGAGACAATAGAGTCAACACATTGTCACAAATCAAGTGAGTTCAGATTGTGAGATGGCTTATCAGCAAAGACCTGTGCAGTTGTATTTAAGAGTACAAGGTGTGCAGGAATTACAGAGTTTTTCTGAACAGGTCTCTGAAGGCAAGGTGCGAGGCAATTAACAGGTATCTCCCTTTTACTGCTCTTTCAGAGGCATCAGCATCAAGGTAAAGTACAAAGTAGTAGGTGTTGTACATGTCCTGATAAAAGTTCAGAATAATTTTGTGATGTAAAATGAAAGAAATTGTTAGAATAAATGTTATGGAAATTGCCCTTTGTTACATTATTTGACTATAATTAAAAGAGAAGCCAAGTGCTGATAGCTTAGCAGAGAAAATATTTTCATACTTATCTAATCTGTGGTTTTAAGTAGGGACAGACAAACTCATTTTGCCTAGTTTCAAACCCACTTGAACACTATTCAGCAAAGCACTTATGGTCATATTTTCAAAGCTTGAGATCTTTTCTTTCCCCCACAATGGTATCACTGCTGATATTCCTTCAGTGAGAAAGTTCACATGATTTTATAAATGAATTTCAGGAGCATCTGAGTCTAAAAGCTCTATGAAAGTCTGAATTATAACTGTCTGGCTGTCTCCTTTCATCCCTCAGCCTGTCCTTTCCTCTCCTTAAAGCAATTGGCACACGGGTTGTTAGCAAGTTGTCTATCCAGCACAAAAATTGCATGGAGTGAACAGAATATAGACTGCTCCTGGATTTCCCATTGGGTCCCTGTCTAGCCAATTTTATCAGGCAAATCTATGTGCTCAGCTTAGGTTTCTTGGTACCTTTTTTGTTATAAGATGAAGCTAAGATTGGTTGGATGTCTGAGAATCCGCAGGGTTTTGATACAGAGTGGGAAAGACAAAATACCCTCAAAGGCTTTCCCTGTTGGGCTGAAAAGGAACTTCAGCATGCAAACCTGCTTTGTTTTAACTGACTTTATTAGACCAAGTGCAGTGGCCAGCAAAAAAAGCCCAAAAGCTGTGAAAGCACTAATTAGTTCTAACATCTGGTAAGAATGACCTCAAATGGACGAAGGTACTTTTTGTACCAGCACTTTTGTATGCATGAACTGGGGACCAGAGTGGGTTTTGGCTGCAAAACAGAGGCAAGAGGTGTGATGAGGGACAGTATCTACTTATTATTATGAGGTGGAAGACAGGATTATTAGAGTCAAAATACAGGTTGTTCCATATCACTTGTCAGCTTTGAAGAGTTAGTATATAACCTGTTTTTATTTTTGACTCCTTTTTAAGCATATATGCCAACACAGAGTGCAGGTGGAAAGGAGAAAAAAAATGTAAAAATAACTCTCTGCAGCACTTTGGGGGATGCTCTAAGGCTGTTCTGTCCTGTTTCATACTTGCAAATTGCTTTAGAGCTGCTACTGGTATAAATACACTACTGTGATACTGTGAGCTGACAGACAAAAGCATGCACTGCTTTCTAGTCATTTGTCCTTCTTAGCTCAAACAAGACAGAAAATTAGAGTGAAAGAAGGCCAATCAGAAGACAAAGATGTGAAAAACTGTTGCATGACTGCACAGTGAGAGCAGATGGCTGCATGAACTGTCCCTCTGTACACATGAGCACATGGATAATGAAATAAGATCCACACTCATCATCTCTCTGCAATGTCCACTGTGTCACATCGAGCCTGTGACCAAGTATTAAAGATCAAATAGACACCTTTTGTCAGAATGATGATTAACACACAGGCTTTGCTCAGTCCTCTTCCTCCTACACATAGCTTTGGAAATCAATCATGATTTGTTCAAAAATGAATTGCCTGTTGATGACCCATGTTAGCTGTAAGTCAGGAGTGCTAAAGGGGCTGGCACATACAGCTTTCTGTGGGAAGAGTTCTGTGCAATCTCTGTCATCCAAACCAACACTGGAGACTTTTTGGCTGTTCTCTCATACCTTCTGTTACAACTTTATGTCTGTTCCTACTGCACTGTTTTCCCTGGAGTCTAAGGCAGCTGTAGCTACTTCTACCACACTTTGATTTCATCCTCTGTTCACATTCTTTCACTCACATAAAAACAACCACTTCATAACTAATCCAAAGTAAAATAGAAATGAAGTACTAGAACTGAGAAGTATTCTGGCATTCTTGGTTCTGGGAAATTGCTTTACAGCCGCTTGTTCTTGGCTGAGACAGAACTGAGACAAGAAATGGGAAACAATGATGGGACTATGAAGGATTTAATGAACTGTTTAGCCAATACCCAATTCTCACAAACATTTCCTCATCTGACAGTATTTTTCTGCCCTATTACTTGAGTTTGTACTGCTACTGTGTATCATTCCCTGGAGCACTGTGGTGCTTCCAGATCTGGTTTCCTGTTATTAAGCAGTGAGTCTTTCCATCCCCAACCAGCAGTGCTGGCCATATCAAAGATCAGATGGCCAGTGGCTGAAGTTGCAAGGTGTTTTCTTCATCCAGGAACTTCTGGATGCCACTTTTAGAAGTTTTAATGTCAGAAGTCTTTTAAGCAAAGTATTGGGCTGTAAGAGTGAGGCACAAGTTACTGACTTTGCTGTACATGAATAGTGATACAATTCTGAGTGGGCACCTCAGCTCTTAACAATATGTGTTGTGTTGAGATTAAATATGAGAAGATATTCCCTAAATCTCATGTCTGCTTTATCTAAACCAAGTCCCTGCTAGGACTCTGATATGGCCAGGGAATCTTAAAGCCATGTTCCTTTACTCCTCCAGCCAAGTGAATATCAGTGTCTTCCATGTGTAGTGAAACAGCTTTAACAGTCCCAGCATCCCAGCTTGCTTTATGGACCACTGGTCAGCACAAAGCTGTGGAAATGAAAATGTATAGGTTCAAGTCACTGCAAGCAGATGGAAGATATGAAGTCCCATCTTTCATACACCAAACTGACTTCTCTACTTAGGTGTTTATCTCCCCTCATGACTCTACATATTGGAGTACAACAAATCCTTGAGCCCCTAAAATCTTCAGGACTGAAGTGGTTTTCCCCTTTTTAAAAATATCATTGTTATGCAATCTGTGTCCTCCCACACTTTCTTTCTGGGTAGCTTTTAAAACCAGAACAGGAATCACATCACATACTTTCTCTTTCCTGAGAGGGTATTGCCTGGAGCAAACCCAAAATCCTCTGATTGAGGGAAAAACAGATTAACAGGAAAAGTGGATGCATAATGCTGGAATGAAAGTTTTCAGCTCAATTTAGCATTCCCTCCAGAGTTTATAGAGACAAGTTGTTTGAGATCTCTGGCACCCACGTGAGATACATGGTTTATTCTTTATAGGTGGAAATGAAGTATGACTCTACAACATACTCTACAATGGAGTATTTAAATAATGCAGAGCTAAGAGTGCAAATACCTGTATTTAGTTATATTTTATTGCACACACACACATGCACACGCACACACACACACACACACACACACACAAACTCACTAGCTGAGCTAAGGTTGCTAAACTGCATATTACTCCACAGCAAAACAGAAAAAGCAATTACATTGTTTAGCAATCTATTCCACCCATCAGCTCTTCCCTTCCACCACCCACAGCCCACATATTTCTCTCTTTTCCCTGAGCCATCCATCCTAGCAGTGTTCATCAGTTATAGGTGCACTTCTGGGTGAATGTTGCTGCAGGGAGGTTATTTCTGTGAATTACAAGGAGCTTGGCTGTATGTCCAGCTTTGAAGGGAAAGGGAGGTGGAGGAACAAGTGGGAATGATCAAAGGTAAGCTTTTCTGTAACGTGCAGGGAAGCATAAGTGTGTGGGAAGATAGAGGAGGAATTGAGGAGCTGTAATGCTGCTATTGATCCTTAGTAGAGAGCACTCCACTTAAGCCTGTGTGGTGATGAACCAGACTTGTGGGAGCTGTGGGGCTTGTGGGGCTGCTCCTTGCTGCTCAAGGGTGGAAGCAGTGGATGGGGAAACCCTGTGTCCCTAGGACATCAGTGCCATGCTTGAAGGCATTGAAATGATCCTTGCTGATCCTTGCTCCAGTGTGACAGAAAGTGAGAACAATCCCTGGAGAGAGTCCCTGAGAAGAAGTGAGGGCAGTGCAGAGACGGCCCTGACCCTGCTTAGCAGAAGGCCCTGCTTCACTCTGCCATGGCTGGGCTGAGCCAAGCAAGTACCCAGGGTACCAGGGCTGCCTCATTTCTGGCACAGTCAGCCTTTGAGGAAGGGAGCGAATTGCAACTACAGAAAAGAATCTGTTCAAAAACCTCTTGGTATTCATTTTTACTTGGCTGGGGAGTTGTGAAAGAGCCCTTGGTGTGACTTGTTACAGCTCATCTCCCTGTGGTTTGCTGTGTGTGCCCATTGCCACAGCATATGTCTGAGCCTGGAGACAAAGGTGACAGTGTTCCCTTCCCCACAGCTACCTTGTAGCTTCAACAGCCATTCAAGCACAGGGGAGAAATTCAGTTGCTTAAACTCAGTCTTTTTCTGCTGTTTGGGACACCCATGTTTATTTGAGACATTTCCTTGGAGCCTGCTGGCATGATAAGGAGAGACCAAACCCTTCTGGAGCAGCAGTGGCCACCAGGTGGAACACCTTACAACATCTCCTGTGGCATGTGCTGCCATTACACAAATTAATAGAGCACCTGCAGAAAATCCAATATAGGCCTAAGAAGAACTATGGAAAGTTTTCTCTAACCGGTCAGAACTGTTTTAGGACTCCTGTTTGTTTTGACTGAGGCAGTTCAACATATCCAAGCTGGAAAGATTAGGAGTGGACGTGGGTGAGGTTCCTGTGAGTGCTATACATCATGACTTTGTATAAAGTTCTTGCTTAAAACTTCTCTAATAATTTTGGCCATGACTGAGTTTTTGATCTTCTCTCTTCTCTTTACTTTGGTTGTCCCATTTGTATTTTCTTGCAAGAGTTCCCTTTCTGCTTGAGTACACCATCTGCAAGCATGGACAGTCTTTGTCAGTCAAGTTATATGAGTGGATTCCTTGGACTTACTGAAGGAACTAAAGTTAAACCAGGTTTTTCTCTGGTAGAAACTTTGTAGAAAGAGTCTTCAACATGAGAACAGAAATTTGGAAACAAGTTTTATTGAAAGAAACTGGATGGGGAGGAAAAAAGTTTAATTTGTTTAAATTCAGTCTTAAACAAAGCCAACTATCAGAAAGTAAGTGGGAAATCTCAGCTTCTTATTGGATGTGTGACACTGTCTTCAGTGGCATCCACAACATGGGAAGAAGGAACAGTTGTAGTGGAATGTGTCAGAATTTGTCCTAGACTAGTTAAAACTTCCACAAGGCCTCATCCAAGTCTTATGGAAGCATGAAACCCCCATCCATTGACCATGACTCTCTGATGAATAAGCTCAGAAAAACAACTTTCTTGAAAACAATCTTGAACTTTTCCTGTTGCTTTTCAGCCAGATCAGTCCCCTGACCCAGCTCAAGATGCAACCTGTGCCTGCCAGCAGAGGCAGTTGTAGAAGCACAAAGACAAGCAGCTGAAATGAGGCTGCCTGAAATTGGCCACCAGGACTGCCAAATTCATGAGTAGGTGACAAGGGGGACATGGGCAAAATGTGTGTGTGAGAGTGGCCTTGTAGGTCAAGAGAGAACCTCGCTTTACAGAAATGTTAGTCCAGCACCTTTTGCTAAAATATTCACTAAAAATATGTGTTTGTCATGTTGGAATGTGCTAATGGCTGCAATCAAGTTGTCTGTCATCTGCAGGCAGTTGCTGACCTCATTAAGGCAAATGGATTTGCAGCCACATATCACTGGTGTTACATGGAGAAAGTTTTCCTTATGAAGAAAGATAAAGACAGCGAAAGGCTTCACCTAAGGAATTAGGCTTCAGGAGAAGCCAATCAACTTGAATTCATGCAGGCCAAAGCATTTTTCATTAGAAATGTGAGGATCCAGGTATTGAGCAGATGGTGGGAGGTAAGAGAAGCAGGGTGAGGTGGTCCTGGGAGAAATCCAAGAGAAGTTTTACCAAAGCCTGAGAGACAGGCTTGAATTCTTAAATGGGGAAGTTCCTTTTCTTCACAATTTTTCAGAGAAACAAGAATTTCTGGGTATAATTGGTAAACAAAATGGATTATATATAAAGAAACATCTTCCTCTTAGGCCAAGTGTTTTTCTCCTAATTTCTGTTGGTGAATTAGCAAGATTACAGGTACCAGTTAAGGCTGACGTTCAAGAAAAAGTCAGGTAGGGCATAGATGTGCAAAACAAGGGCTTTGAGTATTACAAGAAGCCTCTTCTTTCCATTGGACAACAGCAAAGGTGTCTTACCATAATGATGGAACTTGACAAAGATAAACTGATCGTGTTTTAATCGGTTTTAGAATTTTGAGGGAAAAAAAAACTCAGACAAGATAACCAAGGTTTAAAAAACAATCCACCCCGATCATGTGCAGTAAACATCTTCTGCCAAAAATGTCACAGTGATTTTTTGCAGAGGGATACAATGTTCATATGCAGCAGGCAGGATGACACACAAGAACTTTGCAACAATTACAAAGAGGCCTATGATATTTGATGTGGGATGTATTGCCTCTGTAGGTTTTAATTTGATGTCATCAGCTGTAGGGAAAATACAAGACTGCAGTGTGATTTAGTGGAAGTGAAAGGAGATTAATCACATTTTCATAGTTTTTTTTGTTTTGGAAACATAAACATCTTTGTGCCATGCAAGAACAGAAGTCACTGTTATGCTAGGATCTGATTGAATTCAGCAGGACTATGTGCATAAAACAGAAGACTTCATTGCACCTTTTAAGAGAAATAGATCCACGAAACCAGAAAGCCTGGGTGCTACTTTCAGCCAGCCTGATTTCTCTGTTGAACAGTCTGGGGTTGAGTTAGTGGCACAAGTAGAGTTTGGACCTAAGCTTAGCTATTAGAAGAGGTCCAAAAAAACCCCAACACTGTAAACCATATAAGAATAGTAGCTCCTTCTGGCTTTACTTATATTGTGGAAGGACTGACCTCACAGTGACTTGATATTTGTGTTATTACTGTTGTTTTTGTTGTTTCTCACTCCATTGTGGCTTCCAGCACTAGCCATGAGGCAGGGCCACTGAACTGACTCTGTACAAGCACAGCACAAGAGTCCACAGTCCAAGGGTGAGAATGGACCACAGCTGGGGTAAGAAGAAGATTTGGGGGTGGTGTGGAAAGAGAATGGGTCCATATTGGTCAGAGAGAGAAAGGAGAGTGCACAGCTCTGTTTCTGTACCCCACCCTGCACCACACTTCATGCTAGAAGGGAAAAGAAACTCTGTAAGTCATCACAGCACATTCTCCAGGAGCTGTGGTGCTTAGCTGGGCACCACTCCTCATAAATGCAGCTCCTCAAGAATCAGGGATTCTCCATGTTATTTTTGAGTGCTTCTTTCTTCCTTGTTTCATGAAATAATGTGCAATTTGTCTGTTACTGTCTGTGACTGAATTGCAGTCATCCTCTCCTTGCCCTGGTTTCAGAAACAAAAAGCTAAAAGACTCCTTTTTTTCAGCTGCTGTGTGTTTTCAACATGGGGACTGGCAAAGGCAGAACAATGCCCCGTGTGTGCACACACGTTCGTATGTACACACACAGCCAGTTGCTGTGGCACCAAGAAACTGGAGAGTGGAATTAGAAAGACAGGTTGATGTGCTGGGGAAGATCAATGAATATGAGAGGTTCACTGATGACAGATGGCTGGTTTCATACTCTGAAGGAGTGACAGAGGAGGAGGAGAACCAGCTGTGAGCAAGTTGCAGGATGAGTGCATTGGAAGCACAGCCCTGTGCTGGAGAAGCAGCCCTGTTCCAGCAGAAGCAGGAGGATATAAAGGACAGTGTCTGGGTAACTGAAAAGTGGTAGTAAAGGAGGGAATAAGTGTAATAAAGAGAGGGGGGCTGGTGCCAGTGCCTAGAACATTTCCCAGAGTTTTAATGATTCAGAAGACATGATCTCACAAAATGGTGAAATGGGCATAGGGAAATCTGCAGCACAATTAGATCAGAGAAGAGTTGGTGGCAGAGTTGATGTTGCAGACAGTTGTTTAAAACACCTAATCCTCACACAAATGCACACAACTTAAATGCTTCTCTAGGGAATTTTTAGTGAGTGGGTTATGGCAGATAAAAAGCTTTAGAACAAGTCTAGCATAATGGATGGTGATTTCTATAAATTATGTAGAGGGAAGACATACAGGTATTTGTAAAAAGAAAGCCTTGCACACCCTGGCTGGCCCGTGGAAGAATAAAGCAGCATAAAGGTATTTTCCAGTATGCAAGTGGCTCATTTTAGCACAGTAAAATTAAGAGATTAGATTGATTGGGGGGGGGGGAATCAGGAGAATGAGAAATGTGAGACTTTGACATGTTGTAAATAACAAAACAGAGAAAGCAAAATGGCAAAGGAGAGATGGCCTGTATTATTCTACACCCTATGGGAGCAAACAGATTGTCCACTAATAAGGAAATGATCTAGCCATTTTTTTAGATTAGTGGTGTGGGAGGAGAAGAATTTAAAGGAGGGAATGCATGGATCTCTCGGTAATGTATCCGCTGGTTGTCGTTGTAGGAGATAATGAGAATGTAAAGCAAAGGTGGGAGGAGAAAATAGCTTCTATACAAATGCTGTGAGCATATTAATAAGGTCAGCAATTGAAAACATGCATTTCCAAGGCTAAGTGTGATATTCCCGGAATGTGTGAGCTAGAATGGACTGAAAACAGAGTAGGGAGATGCAAAGTTTACTAAGGGGTCAGGCTGTGTTCTTCAATCACAGCAGAGACAGCAGGGTATACCCACGTCCAGAGCAGGAAACACTATAAATGTTTTGTCTGTCAGAGCAGAGACTGTTTGGGCAGAAGCTGAGGAAGGACAATGAATGCAGTCATGCTATTCCTGGATGTTGCTACAGACCCCCAGGGCAAGCAAAGAAAGTAGGTTGGGAAATGTTTTTACAGATAAGAGAAGTCTGTAAAACAGCTAGAACATTGATCATGAGGGATTTTAATTACTCAGCTATTGATTGGGACAGCCAAGGTGCAGAAGTTAAGTGGGAGAATGGGTTTCCAGAAGTAATGCAAGATTGCCATCTCACATGGCCAGCTGAACAGCCAAGCTTGTGTAGTCTGAGCCTACACAGTCCTAACTCTAGGAAACGTGCCAAGTTCGATCAATGAAGTTGAAGTTGGGAAGTAGTTAGGATCCAGTGACACGGTCTATCACCAGGAAAAAAAATGTGCAAGAAGAGGCAACACAAGCACGTAAGACACAGGAAGAAATTCAAGCAAATGAAAGTTGTGCTAATGAAAATTGACTGGAATATTGTAATGTGTTGGAAATGCGATAGGGGATATTTCTTGAAAGAGACTATAAAGCTGGAAAGGAAGGGAATGGAGCAGTAATTGAAATTCATCCTAGTTCAGCCTAGTGAGGGAATACGCAGAGGCTAATAGTTGCAATGATCCTTGGCTAATGGAGAGTTCAGTGGGGGTCAGGAACACCTGCATATTTTAGAACAGCCCTGGCACTGCTCTAAATTATGAGGCTGTCTGGCTGTCCCTGGCAGCTATATTAATACCTTTACACCTTGGTCCTCTCAGGTATGTCAGTATATCAGTTGGTGCTCCATTTCTAAAATTCAGCTTGAGTTTCCTATGGCATGAGCGCTCTGAAGAAATAAGTGTCATTGTGGCAAAAGTAGAAACACTAAAGAAAACTCATTCTTATCCCAAAAAGCAAGAATGAAGAAGGATTTAATCAGGCTAGGAAACAATGGCATTAAGAATGTGATGAGCTTTTTCTTCTCTTTTAGCAGCAGTAGATGAGGGAAAAATACCTCACTTGAAAAGTAATAAACCCCACTAAATACCACAGGTGATATGACAAGCCCCTAGGATGGAAAAGTGTAAACTTTTTGTCAGTTAAAGGAAGTTATTTGGCAGTACCTGATTGCCATGAAGCTGCTTAGGGGACTGTGGAAATTAATGTGTATATAACCACAGCATGAAAAACAGCGTGGTAACTAAAATATGAGCACATGACCTGGTGTGGACTTTCTAGAGAATGAGCTTGTCAGGTGTGAAGTGCATCACTCACCTCAGATTAAAGCAAGAGAAGCAAGCAGAAGAGCAGACCAGGACATGGCATCACACACAAAACTCACCACGTGTTGTGCAAGTGATCTGCACACAGCAGAGAAGAGCAGATGAAGTTGGATATGGCAGCAGGAAGCACCTGGAAAAGGCAGCCACTGACCCAGGTAGGTGACCATATGTGTAGGAGGTGGGATGAGCCCGTCTACCTTTATTTCAAACTGTTTGATCCTGTGGAGCTGACTGAGTGTCCAGAGGGTTCTTTCTCAGCTGCAGGGTGTGCAGGGTAGAGCTCTCCCTCTGATTCACTCCCTCTGGCTCCACTTACAGCTGATGGAGAGCAGCAATCATACTTCATACTCTGGGGCTTGAGTAACATGTACTAAAAATTCCTGCATCTCTCCAGCAGCCATAAGGCAGTATGGATGGTGTGCTCAGATGTAGAAGCCTGCATTGAAGGCATCTATAAGGGGCCAGATGAAGCTCACAGTCAGCCTGCAATGTCAGAGCAACAAGTCCCTGATTACATTAGGCAAAGCAGGGACTCAGACTGTCTCCTACCTCCTTCATTACTGCCATATTCACTGGGCTTCTGGCTGTCTGGGATCCTCCCTTGAAATCTGTTTCAGTACCTATCAATAAAGAGTGTCAGCGTTGATGAAAGGCATTGCTTAGATCGTTGAATTGAATGTTTTCTGGTGAATTTTGGTAAGAATGCTTGAGATTTTGTTTCCTTTGGTCACTCATTGATCAATATTAAGGAACATCTAGCAAATGAGATAGTATACTAAGATATACATATATATGAACAAAAATTATGAAATTTTCCATTGCTTTCTGAGCAAGTGATGTGCCCCATGATTTTTGAAAATGCACAAGTGGCTGATGGTCTATCTTGGTCTACACAGATAAAACCCTACACACCTTAGTGATTCCTAATCTAGCAATCAAGTCAAAGGCTACTTCCCAAATTCACAAGAAATAATGGAATAAGAGAATCCAAAAATACAGTATGGAAAGTCTCTTCACACATAAGCAATACTGGCTTGAGCAGCTGCCCTTTTCTATGAGTACTGAAAGACACATCAGTGTATAATGTTGTCACAGGAGTTATATTTAGGGTACTCCCTCATGCTTTGGAATACATGTTTAGATCTCATCAGCCTTCAGCAGCATGTGTGGTTACAAAGATTAGCATCTACAACTTTGGTGTGAATATTTTGTAAATAGCCTTTGTTCCGATGTATTTGGCACTCTAGTCCTAGCACACCAACAGAATCTGATGGCTGAATATCAGAGTACAGCTCAGCCTGTGTATCTCCATGTGTCCCTGTCTGTACTTGTATGCTGAGTTTTACCCACTCTTCCCACTTATATGAAGAGATGGGGAGGTAGGAAAAGACCAGCAATGAGGAGATATAAGGCAGAGACCAGAACCCAAAGTAAAAGAAGACTGTAAAGCCTAGATACAGAGTTTATTGTAAGAGACCAAGAATATTGTCCTGAGGCAATACCCACAGACCACAGGAGCCTGGCAGAGAGTTTTCACCATGGAAGCCCATATTTGTATGTCTTCATCATTTATTTTCATTTATTTTGTTCCTGGCAAGCTGTTTTCTGTTGAGGAGTGTAAATCCATGGTCAGCTTGAGATAAGATTAAAATTTTGATATTAACACTGATAATTTTTTTTAGAAGGAAGCAGAGATGGAGAAATCTGTGATGTAGCTCCAAAAGGGAAGCAAGTGAAGAAAATTGCTTTTCCTCCAAGACCAATGATTAATGAACAAATATGTAACAAATATGTGAGAAGTGCTGCATGTGAGGTCTTATAAAGAGATTCTAAGCATGACTGCAAAATGAGACAATAAACAGTGATAAGGCAAGAACAGGTAAAAAAGTGCAGTAAGATTGCGAAGGAGGGTAACATAAATAATAAGAAAGTGTTCAAGTATGTAAAGAACAGAAGATCAGTAAAGAAGATCAGATGGTGAATGTGATTTGTTGACAGCACAGGTAGACATAGCCAGAAACATTAACAAATTCACTGCTTCATAGTGCTCATGTAAGAGGACGGTTACAGAAAATAACTTCCTGGGGTTGTGATGCTGGGGGTTGGGGAGGAAGAAAAACAAATAGTAAATAAAATCAGAAAGCTCCTATGAGCTTGCCCCATGTCAAAACATATTTTCCAAAGAGTACCTTCCTTATAACTAGGGCTGAAGCAGGACATGCCTTTCCTGTTAAGATAAGTGATGCGGATTTGGCAATGTACTATTCCACCAAAATACTTTGGTGGAAGCAAGAAATAGAAAATGTGGTCAAAGGGATAAAGTGGTTACAAAGAGGAGAGACACATTTGTAGGCTAAACTAGATGAGCATGATGCCTAAGACTACTCAACCCCAATATCAAACTTCCCAGGAAGTGAAACCAAGAAAGAAGAAAGCTTATGTGGGCTACAGAATAAGGCAAGAAATGAAAGTTTCTGGTAGAATACAGTGTACAGAGGGACCAGAGAGACTGCATCAGCTGCAGAAACTCAGGTTTGGTTTTCTTTTTTGTTTGAAACTCTCTAATGCTCTCCAACAGGCCTATGACCCTGGGCTGATCTTCCCAGCTAGGGCCAGCCAACAGGACCAGGAGATGACCTCCTGGTGAACTCCATCCTACTTCCTGTGGTCTTCATTTTTGTTCTTTCTGCTCCACATTGTGGAAATCCTGCAGCAAAACACAGGGGAGAGGTTTGTGTGTGGGCACAGCATCAGGACATGCTGCCATCCTCCCACCTGCCTGAGGACATGTTCCACTTGGGTGTGAGGAGATGAGGCAGCAGGCTTCAAACATGATGGTGATCTCAGGGATAACAACTATCGTATACTAAAGCACAGGAATTACTCAGAGCAGTGGAAGCCTGTGCCAGGTCTCTCCAAGCATATGTTTCCCTGAGGA
The DNA here is from genome assembly GCF_023055355.1 of Agelaius tricolor. Classification (NCBI taxonomy): domain Eukaryota; kingdom Metazoa; phylum Chordata; class Aves; order Passeriformes; family Icteridae; genus Agelaius; species Agelaius tricolor. The sequence continues at coordinate 22,154,506 of NW_027269261.1, read as the reverse complement.
GGGCAAAGGAAGGCTTGAGGAAACAGGTTCAGGCCAGAACAAATGAGAGACAAGACAAAATGCTCGAGAGCGTCAGAAGCATAATGATCGTGGTGATGATGATAATGATCAGAAGCTTTCACCTCCTGATTCAGGAGCAGGGGTCACATCAAAGTTGCAATCTTATTTATGAGGCTGAAGCTTTAACTTATTGCTAAATCTGTTCTTTTCATTATTGGTTCGTGCCACCCTTTTCCCTTTCTCCCCACGGGTCATTTCCTGACTGACTTGTTGACTGTCTGTTTTCTGGGGGCAAAGGCTGTCTCCTTTGTCACTCAGCCCTGCAGTGTCACATGGGCCCTGATCTATAACTGAAGTTTTTAGATGCCACCATCACCTAAGTATTGATCACAAAAAAAGCATCTAAACCTGAGCATCTGCCCTGCGTCTGCAGCAGAGGCAGAAGGCTTCTAAAATACAGTCCCTAGCAGACAGCAGGTGTGTCATGGGGTTGTGGGGTGAGGAGGGGAGCGTGTGGGGGCAGTGATGGCAAGGAGGGTGGCAGGGCACACCAGGAAACAGGACTCAACTGGCCTCACTGGCACCAGTCCAGCATTTGTTTGCTGAAAGATTTGGGGCGAGAGGTGTTTTAAGAAATAATCTGAAGTCCAAGGGTTCTTCTTATGCAAACCTTCAGCAGCTGGCAGCATGGAGGAAATGACTAACGTTGTGTTTGTTGTTTCCCATGTGGCCCTTGTGTGCGCAGGACCTGTGGGAGGGGGAGAGGGGGATTTTCTCAAACCCTGTCTGCAAACAGACCCTGCTGATTGCTTCGCTTTCACTGCAAATCAGCCAGCTGGGAAAAAAGGCCTTGTCCTGGTCAGCTTCACTTCACGTGGGGAGAGAGATGCATTTCCCCAGGCAAATGGCCAAGGCAGTAACTGGAGGGAGGAATCTAGAGTAAGATATGTGATGACTAATGCTCCAGGTGCTCACCTTCCTTGCTAAAGGAAGAGTTAAGAAGGAGTTACAAGATCCTTTGGATTCAGAACCTGCCTCACCTGCAGCAGTCACCACCAGTCACACACAAAGCTGAAATTATGCCAAGTTAAAACTCTCCCTCACTTCTTAACCTTGAGTTCCCCTGTAGAGCTGGAGCAGTCAATACTGATTTTTACCTCCAAATTGTCTCTGTAAGAGATTGCCACCTCTAATGCTGCAGGGAGAGGAGACGAAGTGAGGGAGATGGAGGGAGACTCCTCTCTTGCTTCCTGGGCAGCAGTGTTGTCCTTAACCAAGGCACACGGACACTTAGCAGTGACTTCCAAGGGCCTGCAAAGTGGCTCAGCAGACTACCTGTAGTTGCACATTTCTAAGGTGAGCAGAGAGGGGTACTTCTAGGCAGCCTGTGAATTGTACCAAATGCAATGATAAAAAATGAGATCTGGAGAGTATTTTTGTGGGGGTTTTGCTTGTTGTTTTTTTGTTTGTTTGTTTGTTTGTTTGGTTTTTTGTTTGATTTGGTTTGTTTGGTTGGTTTAGATTTTGTATTTCTTGTGATTTTTTGTTTTGCTTTTTTTATTTGTTTGTCTTTCTTAATTAAAAGAAAAAAACAACCCAAACCACTCTTATCTTGTTCAAGTCAAAACTGAACACAAGGGAAGGGGAAATTCTGATAAATACATCAGGGTCCCTATTGCAACATATTGGTTTTACTAAGTCAGTCCTTGCTGTGAGCTGATGTCCACTCAAGCAGAGTCCTTATGAACAAAAAAGAGAGAGGCTGGAATGCACTCAGACAAGCAGAGGTCAAATGTTTCTGTTGATGGGAATATTTTCTTCTCAAAGCTTGGGGCATTTGGGGTAGTTTTTTGCTGTTGTAGCTGCGCACCTGACAAAAGTTCAAAAAACTGAAAGGTGACAGTTTCTGTCACAGAAACCACCTGGTCTTGAATGAGGCAGCAAAGCAAATCAAACTTTTGTTTTGTTTATGCCATTGTTGTCCCCTTTTCTATTCTTACGATATTGTTATTTTCAAATAAATGCCTAAGGACTTTTTTTTTGTTGTTGTTAGCCCTAAGTGCTTAGAGGATTTAGTCAGAGAAGTCATAAGCCCCATTTGTTGAACTGTTCTGTAAAACCTTTAGTTCAAGTACTTTAAGAATATGCCAAAGAATGATGCTGTCCTACCTGCTTTCAGAGAGGGCATGGAAGGAAAATGTATTTAGCAAGAACTGGTGGATCATTAAGTGGCTTTATCTCCCCTCAACATCTCTCTGTAAATAAGTCAAGGTTTGTTGCAACCTTGTGCAAGTGCTGGCAAAATTTAAAGCCTTAAACAGTGAACTGCTTTGAAGAAAGCTTATCTTCCTAATGGAAACAAATTGTGCCTGTTATTTATAGATGTGGTAAAGCTTTATTAAAACACTGGGGGGGGAGGGCTTACTTTCCCTCCTTAAACAGGTCGATTATTTAACATCAAACTTAAACCTTGGATTATATTGATAGAATGTGAACCATACACCATAATAAAAGCAAATAAACTCATTCTTTATGTACCACCAGCAACGTTTTAGAACACAGATGTGAGCTCAGAATTATCCATTAAGGGAAATAATGCAGCACCAAGAGGGTACCAGCTTGGAGAAATGCCTAGAGAAGGCAATGGGATAATCTTAGTTGTGCTCCTTGGGTGTTGGATCATACCCTTGTTGAGCCAGATGTGTCTGACACATGTACCACTGTTCTGGAATAAAGTATACTGTCATCATGGAGAAATAAATACAGCATAGACTTCTAGCTACCCTCATACAGTTTCACAGGTTTTTTGACATGCAGGATAGCAACTGGGAAAAAAAAACCAAACAATTTTGCTTGCTTTCAATTATTTAAGCTTTTGAACATTTTTTCTTAACTTGAGTTTTTATCTTTTTTTCATTTGTGTTTCTCAGTCAGGAAAGGTTAGCCTTGATAATTACAGCTTTCAGTTACAGATCTGGTTTCCATTTTTGACTCTTACAGAAATGTGCAGATTTGTGGTATAAGGATTGCCACTTCCTCAAGTGAGTAGAAATAGTTCTTTTTTTTTTCCTTAGAAACATAGAAACAACACAATTGGATTATGTTTATAATTAGGTCGGATAAGTGGAGCATTTTTTATCTCCAGATATATATTTAGTCACATATCTTCTTTTAGGCTTGAGCTGTTCGGAGGTGACATCAATGGTTCAGTTTAAGATCTGCCTCTGCAGTTTTAGGCCGGCTATTGTGGTGGCAAGGACCTGACCAAAAGCCAATTTATCTGAGTTCACTCTGAGTAATACTTGAGCATTAAACTAGTTTTCTGTCAAGACTTGAAACTGGGAAAAAGTTTCTAAGCCCTTAATGGTGGAAGGAGGTCCAGTGGATTATCAGGTGGGATTGCTAGTGCATCCCCAAGTTGCATCCCAAGCTTTTGAGTTGGATAAGGACTAATGGAGCTGAAATACTGCCTTGAAAAGTCTCTCTTTCCAACACAAGGGTGTTGCTCTCGACAATCTCATAGCAATATTTTTAGCATGCACATCTTGCCCAAGTCATACCAGGCTAGGTACAAGACCCAGGGTGTCCTCTGCAGGGGAGTTGAGGAGCCAGGAGGTTCAGTGCTGCAGGGCTACTGGCATCGAGAGTCCCAGCGCAGCTGAAAGGGATGGACAGTCATTCCAATCTTGTCTGCAGCTGCAAGCATCTCAGGGAGCCTATTGAATTTGGAAACATAAGATTTCAGACATCAAGAACTACATTTGGTATTTGGTTTGCCCCAAATTTTGGAAAAAAAGAAACGAAAAAAAAAAAGACTTTCAAAATTAGGCAAGAAAAGGCATTGGTACAGTAAAAAAAAAAAAAAGGTATTGCTTCCTCTCACCAACAGTACTGTAAACCAACAGTTTTAAAATGGCACATTCCCTGGACAGGGCAACTTCATCTCCTGTCTGCCATTCTGCCATTCAGGGATGGTACCTTAGCCTTTGGCCTGTTGTCCATCTCTGGGAAAGATGGCTGAAGCTGAGGTGTGTTTTGTGCTGTCCTGTGACCACTTTGCCGGGTAGGGACCTACACATCCAAAAAAAGGCATCTGGTACCTGTTCTATCCATGGGCTGGAGCAGCTGAGGACCTTACAGCCTTGTTATATTTATTTCTTTGACAAGCACCAACACACCTGGAAAGCAAGAAAGTCCTAATTGTATCCTCTCACTGGGTGGAGAGTGCAGGCAGGGAGAGAGGGACACAAGTGACACACACTTTGACCGTGTAGCTCAGAAGCTTCTCTGGGCACCAGCAGCTGGGCCCCCAGTCATGAAGGAAAGTAGAGCAGGGAGCTGGAACCCATCTCTGAAATAGCATGACCCCAGGCATGGGAGTGTTTGCCTTCCTTTTAACTTTGCTGCCAGGCTGATACAGGGGAACAGAGAGAGCATTGTTATTAGGTGCAACATGAAGTAACAAACAAAAGCCTATCTCTAAAAATGTTGAAAAATAAGTTTGGCCAGAAGTACTTTGTTGACCTTACTGAAATAACTCCTTCTCTGACCCAGATACAGCATGTGTAATCCACTTTGTAATGTCACTACAATGCTCATCAAGATTTCTACCTTGATATGACATCTGTAGATCAGGCATTCATTGTTCTGATCAGCAGCGTTCTCGTGGTTGTGTTGCTACCTGGGCAGCTGCTGACACCAAAGAGACTTTGGCTGTATAAGATCATTTGAAATTTGCAGCAGCAGAGCATTTAGGATTTGCAGACAAAACCATTAAAGTATGGGCAGGATAGTTTTCTTTCCCTCTAAATATGAAGGAAGAGGACACAGGGATGACACTTTATTTAATTTGGATTAAAAGAATGCTGTGAGGTTTCATTTTTTTGGAAAGGTGAGTTTTGATGTTACCTTAAACTGGTAAAAAAAATATATGAAAGTTCTGGCTGAAACTGTTTCCTCTGGAGTTTATTTCTAAAATCAAAACGCCTCTCTGATTTGAAGTTCTGAAACCCACTGCTGTGAATAAAAATGTGCAGCCATTTCATTTATTCATTTTGGAAGAATGAAAGAGGCAATGAGTAAAACTGCAGTGGGGTGAGGAAAACCTGCTGATCAGAATGAAGGTTACTTATATTACAATAAACATGTGTTGGTCTTGGCTAATATTGGTTTAAGTCACAGTCTCATTTGAACTCAAAGTGCCTTTTGCTTTGGCTGCTCAAAGGACACAATTGTCATCAAGGAAGTAAAATCTCTTCTGTTCCCCCAGCTGGAAGAAAAGAGATTGGAGGTGGCAGTGGAAGGGACAGGGCACAAGAAAGAAAAGGAAAGGAAGGCAGACGCTCGCACATAACTTCTTACAATGGCTCCAGCATGCCCTTCCATTGGCAGGAATCCTTTTGATCAAATCCTTGCCCTGGGCTGAAAGCGTTTTAATGAGCATACAGACACCGTCTTTTTTTTCTGGGCCTATTTTGTGTTCTTAAGGATAGCTAAGTAAAGCCTGCACTTAAATGATCATGTCTGTGCTCCTTAAATGTGCTCGAGAGGAAACGCACACTGCCTGAATGTGGAGGCTGAGCAGGGCCAGCCTGAAGGACAGAGGGAAAATAGCACAGGAGGAAACTAGTTTTCTTCAGCATTTTATTTGCTTGGGGAGGAGGAGTATACAGCCTCCAGAGAGGTGAGGATTTGGGGGTCAGGAGGTGTTTTGTGGAGGCCCCCATGTCTTACTAAACCTCCACAGCCCTGGTTTCTTTGAGGTTCCCATCAAGGCTACTGTGGTTCACCCTGCTCCTTCCAGGTGCACCCAGGAGCACTCAGTGTGGTGCCCTGCTGGGTGATCTCACCCAGATGCTCTGGGACAATGTCCAGCACAGCTCCTTGTGGGAATTTGCTTCTCAAACTCCAACCTAGACCTCTGCTGTTAATTCTCCTGCTGGGGAGAACGTGCTTGGTTGGGTCTGCAGTGGGGATCTGTTGGTTCCTGCTCCCCACTTCATTGAGGGCAGGTGTGGGACTGTAGGGATGAGCTCCTTTCGGCAGCAGTCTGTCAATAGTGGGTTTGTGGACCTGAAGAAAACTTTACTCACCTGGGCTGCCAACATTAAGCTGTAAAGCACATTAAACATAGAATAAAAAATAATTTAAAATAGGATGATGCTAGACAAAAGAAAAATGCAGTTTAATTTGTCACATCTCATTATTCTGAGGCATTTGTGGGAAAAGGCAACCTTTGTCAGTGTGTCACAGGGTACTAGCAGTTACTGCAAAGCAATAAAGGGATGTTTTGGGCTTGGGGGAAAAAAACCCAAAAACATCACTAACTTTCTATTTTCCTGTTAGGCTTCAAAGATGCAGGTACAAGAGGTAGGGCCAAGACCTCTGTGCAGAAGAAGCAGAGCCTTCCCCAGAAAGACATGGAGAGGGTTAAAAGAAAGTTTTACCTTGACAGTAGCTGCCAAAATGAAAACCTTTTACAAGTTTTATTGATGTTCATCACAGGGGGTGCAACTACTCAGATTTGCATCCAAACAAGAGCCCTGTGGATTTTTTGAAATCCTGGTGACAAAGGTATGAAATTTATGATTTGTGACTGTTGTTCCTCAGCTGTGAATTGCCAAAACAAAGCCTCCAAAAAGGTAACTTTTATTTGTGACTGGTGCATTTGTGAACAGGACAGTGCCAACACTGAAACCCTGTCTGGTTTAGCTCAGGGTCCCAAATGCTGCTCAGGTAGAGCTGTTGCCTGGAGATGGTTGCCCCAGCTGTGTCAGCAATGCTCTTTCAATAAGGGGAGTGTTATCCCTGCATGGCTTTGGTGTGGCTAACAGGTATATCTGAAGTGACTGTACACTTTTAGCTGTGTGGTGCTGCATAAACAGTGAAAACTTATGTCATGAGCCCTCAGGTTATCTGATTAGATATTTTGCCTCAAATGATGGCACAAATAGCCCTGGAATAAAGGTAAGATCCAAAATATGGATATCAAGTTAAAAATCCCTGATTTATAATATTTAGGTATTTATATAGGTGTTTGTAACTAGTGGTAATTCAGCTCATATAATCATTATTCCATTGATGCCTTTTTAACCATCTCCTTGGTTATTTTTCTCAGTATCATCCTCCAACAGAGTCTGTTCTACAAGTTCAATATATGAAATGTAAAATATTTGTGCTTCCAGTTTTAGTTTTACTGTGTGAATTTATTTAGGAGTCTCAGATTTATCCCATGTAGAATATGCATTGTCACTCATTTCTGCTCGTGTTCATGTGAACTAACCTGCAGTACTGAAGGAAGAAAGACTGTGCATCAAATCACTTTGGTTTCTATTCTTGATAAGGATTCTTTCTGCTGCACCTATTGCAGTGAAGTAACCAGATCTGTGACATCAGCTAAGAAATATATATTTTTTTGGTTGGTTGGTTTATTCTTTAATAATGCAATATTTTTGGAGTTATTCTTTCACTTAACACACCTTTACAATTCAAAACATATTCCACATGGTATGACTTAATTTTAAAGATTTCATTAATTTAAAGGTTTGGTTGTTTTTTTTTTCCTCTTAGTTTTACCCTTCTAAATTTGGGGTGATTTTCTTTATCCAAAAATATTACTAACAACTGACGTTCTACACGTGCACGTGCATACAAATATAAATATTTACAATTCTACCTACATATAGATTTGTGTATATATGTTTGTGTAGATACAGCCACATCTGAACTTACTCTGCTGATTTCACTCAGCTTTTCAAAAAACCCTCCCTTCATGCTTCCTGCCTACAAGTTGTATTGGCACAGGGCAATTTAGAAAATAATTAATTCATTAACTAATCTCAAGGATACCTGAACAAAATACCAAAACCAACAGAAACAAAAACTTCAGGGGCTTCATCTGTGAGAATGAACATGTAGAGAATTCAGATAGCATGCAAGTACCTCAGAAAATGTTTATGTGGAAAATTGTCCATGCATTTTATTACTTGTTCACAAAAAATCTCAGTGCACAACTTAGCTAAATTACCGGCAAAGTTAAATTGGGCATGCACACTTAGAATTGGAAACACCCCTTCTGCCTGCCACACAGAGGCCATGAGTTCATGGAGAATGGGAGCACAGAAGTACCTGATCTCCAGTCTGTAAGAAGATGGGCTGCCTGGATATCCACAAAACAAATTCTTAGCAGAAAAAATAGACTTTAACAAGGATGTTAAAAAATTACAACAGTATATATTTCTGCTGTGGCATTTTTATATGAATCAAACCACCAAAATATCAATTCTCTCCCCAGAAAAACTCAATATTCACTGCTGACAATGTTTCAGTGTCCCATCTGTACATGTCAGCATTTTGGAAACATCCTACAATTCAGTATTTGAAATATTTCATTTTTGAAAGTGGTACACTACGTCATTGTTTTGTTTATTTCCTGGTAGTTGCTTTTCTTTCAGACGGGACTTTATACACACACATACACACACACACACACACACACACACACACACACACACACACACACACACACACACATATATATATATGCCAGTCTCTTTCATGTAGAATTTATCAGTATTGTGTATTTACAAACTAATTGAACGAATCAGCTTGCTGGGGTATGTCCCTAGCCTGATTTCACCTCAGCTGTGCCAGGATGCAGATAGAGGGAAAACTGCACCTTCAAAGGGCAAAAGGTCCAGCACATCAGGGGTTTGGATGCTGCAGAGAGTGTGGGACCAGGCTTGTGCTACAGCACTAGGCATGCTTCTCAGGAGAAATTTGGGGCATTCCTTGGAATGATGGCCCCTTTTTCTGAGTTTGAGGTGGGATCATAAGATGTTTTATTCCAGGCAGTGTTATGTGACGAACATTCTTATGAATTTATATGCTCTCATGTGCAGAAATTATATTTAAAGTGCCCAGGGGCAGAGAGTAGGGAAAAGATGGGGTTTTTTATTTCACTGTTTTCCTTTCTTTAAGCAGCTTGCTGGCAGCCAGGCTTGCATAGGTATTTGGGTACTGGAAGATGCAGTAAGTGTCTCATGGATCTCCCAGACCTTTTTGCGGCAAGAATGACGTATGGTCACGGCAGAGGCTGCAGACGGTAATGGAAGATTTTGAAAGATCTTGCAAAGGAGCTCTGTGAACCATTAATGATAATTTTCAACAAATCTTGGTGCCCTGGGGAGGTTCCAGAAGGCTGGAAGAAAGCTTATATAGAGCCAACATTTATAAAGGTTAAACGGGATGACTTGAGTAATTATAGGCCTGTCAACCTGACATCGATCCCAGGCAAAATACTGGAACAGCTGATATGAGACTTGATTAATAAGGAATTAAAGGAAGGTAATATAATTAATGCCTTTCAACATGGGTTTATGGAAAATAGATCTTGTCAAACCGGCTTGATATCATTTTTATGAGATTACAAGCTTGGTTGAGAAAGGTAATGGCACTGATGTAATGTACTTAGATATCTGTAAGGCATTTGACTTGGTACCACCTGACATTTTGGTTACTAAAGGAGAATGCTACAAAATCATTGCAGCAAACATCGAATGCATTAAAAACCAGCTAATTGGTACATCTCAGTATGTAATTGTAAATGGGGAATATTCACTGAGCAAGTATGTCACCACTGGAATCCTGCAGAGAATGGTTCTGGGTCCAAAGCTATTTAACATTTCTAAACACATACTGAAAAAAGAAAAGTAGTCCCTATAGATTATATAGCTTATATAGACTACACTTACAGACCACACAGACACTGGGAAAGTAGACATTATTAAAATGAATGTGTTGCTGATAAGCGAGATGTTTTGGACAAAAACTATTTTTTTTTTTTTTTTGTCTAGAAACAGCAAAAGTTGGCTTTATAGACTTTACTGTAACAGCTGTAACTTTTAAAAGTACTTTGAACTCATTACAGGTGGATAATCAGTGAAACAAAACTTCCAGTGCAGTATGGTACCTAAAAGGGTTATAATTGCATGTTCAGAAGGGAATGTCAGGTCTGAGCAGGGTGGGTTTATATTATTGCTAATATTGGCATTCCCATTGTGAATCCATCTCAAGAGGGATGCTAATAAGCTGAGTAGCTGGGAGAATGCCCCAAAGAGCATGTAAGGAACTGCAAGAGGTGATTTATGATGAAGAGCTCAAGGAATTATTTTCCTTCAGAAAACAGAAGACTAATGAAGTATGCTGATCCCAGTCCAGAATGATGGGATTTGTTTTGTCCCATTTTGTCCATGCGAATGACAAAAATAGGGTTTAAACTCACTACTTTGTCCCCTTATTCAGTCAGTGCAGAATTTATATATCTCCAGTGAGCAACTAATCTGTACTGGGATAGCTGCAATGGATTGCCCTCAGGTAGCACCTGTTTCTCTCAATTGGTTACAGAAAGATCCCCAAACACTGGGTGAGACAAGATGCTTCATTTCTGCGTGGTTAACGTTGAGTGAGATAATCCCACACTAATTGCCTCCATGGGGAATGCAATTTTTAAAATGAAGCCTCTTCAGTCTGTTAAATAGCAGGCTCTGAAGGCTCGAAGTTTTATAGGGACAAATTCAGATTAAAAATCAGGTGCACATTTTTCTGTGGGAATGTAATTAACCTTTGGAACAAACTGCCAAGGGTTGTGGCACTTTCTACACCAGTGGAAATTTTAAAATTAAGATGGAATGTTTTTCTGAAAGATTTGCTCTACTTAAAATGCTTGGATTTGGGGAAGTTAAGTGGCCTGCATAGTACAAGAGGTCAGAGAAGATCATTGCTTTTGTCCTTTCTGGACTAATGATACATGCCTCTATGTCTTGTGGTGTTAGTATACCTTTAAAAAAATCTTTCCTTAAGTCTTTCTCCATTCTTAAATTTCCTTCCTGTTAACAGTAATTAGAATTCCTTACCTCGGAGAACAAAGCCATTAAGAACTTTGGGGTGTGTAAATATCCTGGAAATGAAGGATGACTAAAAATTTAGGTTATGCTGAAGAAATACAGATTATTAGAAAGAGCTTGAGTAACATGTGCTGCACAAGTGCTAATTGTGTGTCAGTCTTGTTGGAGGTGGGTGCTGACTGGTTACCAAATCTACTGCCAGCTTCCATGTAATTAGGGCACAAGTGTCTTGAAAAAGACATGCAGTGTTTTCAAAAATATCCCACAAAATGCCCCACAGTTTCCTTTCTGCAATAGACACTGGAGCAAGGCCAGATCCACCCTGCTCTTGGCCTCCACACCCTGATGGTTCATGGTTCAGACTAGCAAGGTCACACTGTTGATGTGGGGTTAAGTGAACAGGAAAGCCATTAAAATTTATGTGATTTTGGCAATGTGCTGTATTTTCCCTGCCTCAATCCTATGATTTTCAGTATAAAAAAAAAAAGAAAAAAATTAAAAACCAGTAAATAGAAAGGAAAGGAAAAAAAATAACAAGGAGAAAAGAGGGAAGAATTAGAGCCATTCAGAGAAAATTCTTTTCAGTTTAGCATCGGCTTTACCATTTAGGTTAAAGTTGAAATCCTTATCAACAAAAGATGATGTGCTGGTGGAGATAGCACACTTCAGAAGCTTTCAAAGAATGAAAGAATTGATCGATGTCTAGAGAGGGTCACAAAGTTTCCATATATATTTATTTGGGTGACCAGTTGGCTTTTATGCTTTATGAAAATTATCTACTCTGGAATTTTCCATATTTTGTCTTTACATGTGTAGAAACACACAAGAGAAAGTTTTTAATTTTAAACTGATAGTTACCAGGAGCCTGTGTTTTAAAAACCACTATATTGGCTGCTAGAGTTTGGATTTCAGATACCTTATTTCTTATTCTTTTATGTGGGTCAGGTATTTGCCTACCTTTCCCAAGATGCACTGACAAGTGTTAAGATCAAATCATTCATTCTCTATCATATAAATATAACATACTCGTATAAATAAAAGGTGTTCTGCAGTTTCTCAGTGGGACTAGTGAATCATGGAGCCAAAGGGCGACCAGGCTGTCAGAGTGGGGAGGAAACACATGAGTTACAAGGCCATGAAGTACCAGGATATTTTAAAATCAAAGCTCATAGCCTTTGGATGAAGATTTGGGGAAAAAAATTTAAAGATGAACACTGAGGAAAAATGAGAATTTTTGGAAGATAAGGTAAGACAAACTGAAAGCAGACTGAGCAAATGATACCATGTTGGGTGATTCCTAAAGAAAAATATTTGAGACCAAACCAATTCAAGGTAGTGTGTGCCTTAAATCCATGGATCCTTGGATCCTCAGAAGTATGCCTTGATGTGAGGAAAGGATTTTGTTGCCTTCCTTTTCTACATGCTTTGGCAATGCTTTTAAGAAATTCTAAACATGCTGGGAAGTGAAAGCTGTTGGGCTATATGGTCAAATCTCCTCCAGACACCTTTGGAATTATGTGTTAAGTGAACATCCTGGGCTCTTCTTCCCTTTACATTAGAGCTGGGGACATTTTGACCCCTGGCTGGAAATGCTGAATACTTAGAGGGGTAAGGAATTTACAAGTGAGCTCAGTTGGATCTATCATTGTGGCAGAGCATCTTCTAAAAGGAAGATCAGCCATACTTCACCAGGGGGTTTCTCCACCTGAAATGCGAGGAAATTGCACCTTGGTGCCTATGACTTCTCCTGCCCCTGTCACTCAGCCAACAGTTGGTCAAATGCTACCTGGAAAATTCAAAATAAGTCCAACCCAAGAGTCACAGCCAGGCCTTGCTTCCCAACTTTCACTTTCCATGATGATTTTCTGCCTGAATACATATAAAAGGAAGTAAATGGGAATTCAAATTCTGTGACAACTCATTATAGTTTTTTTCTGCTTCAGTAACCTTATTGATTACAGAAAAGACTGATTGAACGTATGCTTCATATTTTTTCCCCCAACACTTTCAATAAATCCCCTTTATGTGCCACAAAAAAAATAAATAAATAAGTAAAGTGTGTCTTCCTGACAGCTGGCTGTAGAGTAAACTTAGAGCACCTGCTTTCTTCCCTTTTGTTCATTTTTTACTGCTAAATGAATAACACTTAACACTAAATAAAGAAGGAGGGTGACCATGACTACTGAAAAAAATTCAAAGGCAGCCTGTGCGTTGCTTGTAAAGAACTGATTGCAAACATGTAGTGTAGGGCAGATAACAATATTCCTGCACAATAATCTAGCAGTAATTCACACTGTGGTTTAAGTGCCAGATCCTCATGAAAGACACTGAATAATCTAAGGCAACTCTACTCTGTCAGGTGCCACACATTTCTCTGGCAAATTTAACAGATAACGCATTTAAAGGTGCTGGTAGGACAAGCAGTGTCCTTGAAAGCTGGCAGGAGGGGACACGAGAAACTCTGCCTTGTTTTGGCCTCATCTGTAGGAGGGTTTGGGGAAAAAAACCCCAACCTTCTTGAGGTCTTGATTATTTTGTTTGTAAATAACCATCTGCTTCTTTCTGATCAAGAGCCAGCATAGTAAGGTATGACCCCAGGGAAAGCTGTGATTGATACTCCGCCACCTCTGTTAGCAGGGGTGCCACACAAAAGATAGCGCGAGGCCCACCAGTGGCCCATGATGAAAAAGAATACACTTTCTTTAAAAATGTAAATGATCCACTATTATAAAGGGATGCAGGTGGCATAGGGGAAAAGCCCAGCCATCAAACACCTCATTTCTGTCATACCTACCTACCCTCCCCTCTCCCACTCGTTTGTCAGTCCAGCTGCTGATCTTGCTCTGGAGAGAGCAGCTTCCCCGGCACGGCATCACCCCTGGGTTGTGCCGTCTGCCCCCAGCCACATCTTTGTCACTGGCTCACCACTGACTCAGAGTGTGACCTTGGGCAAGTCCCCTAAGCTCTCTGTGCGTCAGTTTATCTACTGGTGAACTAGATATAATACTTTTACTGGGGATTATGGCAATTAAATGCTGTTTGTAAAGCACGCCGAGATCCTCCATGCTCCAGAAATGAATATTCTGGCTATGAGGCTGCTGTGCAGATCTATCACAGCCTACCAGTGAGAGTTGCTGCTAAGTTCCTGTGCTGTCTTCCTTGTTTCCAAGGACTTTGAGGACCTGTCCTGGGAAGTGGGAGTGCTAAAGAGATCAAGAGATTTTGCTGAGCAAAATGGTTAGGTATGCTGTTGTACTGTCACTTGTGGCAGTCCTTGTGTATTCTGTGTTAAAAAAAAAAAAAATATAGCTGCTTATAAGTGTTTCTATCTATTCAACATTTGAAAAATCAGCTGCTGAGAATTGTTTTCGGCTATTCAGTGTTCTCATCCTTCCCTGCAACCCAGTATTAATACTGGTAAAAAGTGAATTTTACCGGGCAGAAACTGGTGAGGAAACTGTTCAATGAATTTAAGAAAAAAAAAGGGAGTGGGGGGAAATAGGTCATAGAACCCTCTGGTGTCTGGCGGATTTTTTCACTTAGGTATTTCAGCCTAATATGCTTTTAGTGGAAAGATTCCAAAATATACAACCAGGAAAAAAAATAAATTGGGGGGGGGGGGGGGGGTTCCCAGGCAAAATAACTAGAGGTAAATTCAGTGTTTTTCCACTCCAGTGAACACAACCTTTGCTTTTATTCTGGTGCAAACAGCTGCAGGTGCCTCAAGTCAGCCAGTTCTATCTATCTGCAATGTCATCCATGTTTACTTGCAGCACTGGACTTTCGATTCTGTCAGGGTGCCAATCCAACGGGCCGCCAGGCACTGCAGCTGACAGTCAAATCTGTAATGCTGAATCCTTCTTCTGGAAAAAAGGGCTAAAGAGGTTAATACACTCAAGTAAGGATAAACACACCAGCTGTTATAGTTTCTAATATTTAATGTCATTATCAAATAAAATAACTCCTAAGAAATAAAAAATATGCAGCCTCCAAATCACTCGTCTTTGTTAGGATTAATAAATTATCCAAAAACCTACACTATAAAATAATAATAGAGAGCCTACAATTAAATTCATATTTGCCCTTCTGCTCTGCTGATGTTGCTCTGTGGTGATACAATTACCTTTTGCTGCTTTATCAATAGTGATGTCATGGACCACACAGTATCTATAGAACAGATAATTGGAATATAGAAATCAGGGATGGATTATTGGAATATATAAAAATATTTTTTATTTCAAGGTACTCGTAGAAATATTTTTTCTGATTTACTGAATGTTATCATTCAAATATTTCATTACCCTTGCTCTTTCTCTTTTACAAAAATCTGCTTAGGATCATAAGAATAATGAGTCTTGCAAGAATGAGAGTGCTTTTGTGTGTGAAATCTCAAAGGGTGGCCCCCAACACATTACTGGGGCTAAATATTTTTAGAGTCACGAAGTGAATCTGTGTTTTCCTCCTGTCATTATATTTTCAGCTTCTACTGCTTTTTGTCAGTGTGGAATAAACAGGAGCTAACTTGAATGTGTTCAGAAAGGTTGAGGCACACACGCAACACACAATGGAAGAGGCTTCACAGCCCGCAAAACAGCCTGCAGTGGGCTCAGATACTGGTTTATGGTCTATGTTACAGCAAGACACACTCACTGCCTTGTACTCAGGCTATGTAATTGCAATTGGTCTGTGACCAATTCCATAAATATCCTTGAATTTTAGGATTTATTAGCCAGCCCTTTGAAATTGCATCAGAATGAACTTGCCAATGTATTTCTGCTTTCTTTTTGGTTTTAAAAGATTTCTCTGGTTGTTGCTTAACTGTGGGCAGAGGCACAGGGTTGGTGGGAATTTTGGGGTCTGGCTTTGTTGGTAAAGGCAGTGCTGCTACTTGACCTGGGATCACTGCTCCCACCAGACACTTTGAGGCACAGAAGGAGACATTTACCCTTGTTCTGTGACTTATCCAAATCAATCTGAAGTGTGACTAGTGGGGTTCTTTTGCTAGCCATGCAGGCGTATTTATTTCTTGCATTGTACTTCTTACCAAAACAGAGAACAGAAGTTTTTTTTCCCACCAGTATAGTACCAGGTGTAAAATAGAGCTGTGTAAATCATAGAAATACCTTTTCATGAGAAAACAGTCATTTTGAAATTATCCCTCTCCCTTCACCACCTTAAACTGTGATATTTTAAATTTTGTTTTTAAGCTTTTTTTTTCCTCCACCAGTAATTGCTCTCCAGAAAAAAAAAAAAAAAAAAAAAAAAAAAAAAAAAAAAAAAAGAAAGAAAAATCTCTTCTGGGGAAGCAAACTGGAATTTCTTGGGGCGTGCCAGCTGCCTGGCAAAAAGGGAGAGCGGCGGGAGCCTCATCAGCAGGCTGCTGCAGGCTGGCCACCCCATGCCTGCCTCTCCTCCTCCTCCTCCTCCTTCTCCTCGCCTTCCCCCTAGCCTGGCTGCTGGGGAGGCAGCTGGGCTGCAGGGCCGGCAGAGCGCCAGGGCACTCAACCTCCCCTCCTCCCTCTTCCAGACCTGCTGCATCTCCCCAGCTGCCTGCCTGGAAGACTATTGTCAATTTTGTTCTCTCCCTGCAGACGACAACAAAATCGACAGGAGCCTTCCAGCCAAGCAGCCACGGAGCCATCAGTTTGATTTTTTCTAATAGCAAATCAGAAATTTCTGGCAAAATTGAAATTTTCCCATAAAAGAAATCCCAATTTTATAAAAGGCATATTTTTCCCCCAGAAAGTCATTCCAACAGAACATTCCCAGCTGCCGTAGTTCAAGAGACCTTTGAATTAAAGTCTATAGAAAAAAGCTGCTCGTGTGCTTGGCTGTGAAATAAGGGTGGGTGAACAGTCAAATACAAATAGAAACTGCCCCTGGGAACCAATGTGTAGGGTCTCATCATCCAGGGATCAGGCCTGGGGTATTTACCTGACCTTAAAGGAGCTATGAGGGGTGGTATCTTTCCTATAAAGTACTAGAGATTATAATTAAGACTTACATAGCAAGGTTATGTCTCTTCTGAATAATTTACACGGGCCTGAACTCTTGTGAGAATAATTTCCAGCTCACAATTACAACCAAACTGGTTCAAAAAAGTATTCCAGCTTTTGTGGCCTCATAGGAACAGAAACCTTTTTGGCAGTGGCATATCAGACACTGTGAGAGAAAAGGGGAAAAAAAGAATTTTTCACTCAGTTGTGCTACAATGTCACCTTTGTTTCCTCTGCCTGCTGTTGGGGGCAATTCTCTCAGTGGTAAACAGGCCAGTGGTCCTGCTTGTAGCATCCATGTCTATGGATTTTGGGGCAGAGTTGTCCCGGTGCCAGTGATGCTGGGGAGTCCCAGTGCATGACCTGAGCACAGCTTTCACAGGGATGTGAGATGAGAAGCTGCAGACAGTCAGGACCCATTGTCCTGAGCAGTTTTCTCTCTGTGACGTCTTCAACTCTGTGCCGAAGACATTGCCCTTCCTTCCAGCTGCAGGACTCTAGATTGGACTAGAAAATGCCTCCACTTTTGTGGTTTTCCCCTAGCAGGGGTGGCAAAGGCCAGCTCCAAGTTTCCAGAGGAGTGGGGATAATCCCTGTTGCTAGCACCTGAGTGGGGCAGTAGAGGCAATTTGGAAAACCTTTCCTTGTGGTGTGACATGCCTTGCCTTTCCCCCAGTGCCCTGGCAGCAGCAGAGAGGAGCAGCCAGCTCAGTCTGCCCTGGGGCAAACCTCCCGCTGAAGGCACCTGGAGCTTCAGCTGAACGAGGGCTGCAAGGGGGGCAGGTGTAGCTGCCTCTGTGCTCCTGAGCTGTGCCAGGCCTTGTGCAGGCTCTCTGCAGCCACAGGTGACTTTCTGCCCAATGGGAGGAGCTTTTCACAGAACAGCACAGGAGCCTTTTACACGCCCTGGAAATGTTCTGCGAGTAAAGCACCCTTAAGTAATCAAAAAGCAGCACAAAAGAACTTCTGTCAGATGTTTGGGTGTAAATAAAAATACTCAAATACAGAGCAAATCCATGGAGATGTGGTGAGGTGAAGCCTCCCTGTGTGGTTCCTAGTGGGCAGAGCACCTTCCCATGGGATTCTTGCAGGATCCACACCCCTTAGGGGCTGCAAATTGCCCCTCTTGTGGTATCAATTATACTCCACCAGAGACGCCTGCAATTCAGAGGCACAGTGGGGTGAGTTAAAGGATGCAGTGGCAGCTTTCTTTCTGAATGCACCAGCCTTCACAGATAGAAACCAACCCCTTTATTTGCATGTAAATATTTGCAATTAATTCTTGATAGTTTTGTTTTCGAATGTTCATGAAAACTTCTCTCCCCTATATTTTATTCATATAGATCAGTCTTTGGCCAACATCTTTCATAAAGTGCTGAAATTTGCCCTTGAGGCATCAGATGGAGTAGTCAGATTGTCAAATAAGTCTCCTAATTGAAGTTAACACTGGCACAATATTTGTCTTTTGAAAATAAACATTGCCAGCAAAGTTGCAGGTCCACCACTCTGTGTGTGCTGTGGCAGTGTGGGAGAGCCATGGAGTATAGAGCAGAAAAGGGGAATTTGAGATGAGAAATAGCTCAGAAATGCATGTTAGCATATTGTTTCAGTGAAATACCAAACATGCTGCATTTATTAAAACAAATTCAGCAAAAGCTGCTTTTTGTGTTGAAGCTCCTTTTGTGTATCAGGTATAAGGAATAAATAAATATTCTCTTTAAGCAATGTATTTGTATTTTTATATCTTAAAGGGTCAGAAGCAGACATGGGAAATCAATAGTTCTCCTTGTGCTGTGAGAAATTAATCAGTAACTTTGGAGACACTCTGTGTTTAAGAAAACAAACTGAAAGAACATCACATGGCTTTTAAAGACGTCCTCATGTGACATTCCCAGTGGGTTTGAGGCACTAAAGGACTGAGTATTTTCCAGTGCAATGCTCACAAGAAAACTGGAACCAGAACACAAGACAGGGCATCGTTTGATGATGTCCACTTCAAGATGAATTGGGAAGTGGGTGTTACTACCTTTGTATGAAACCTGATATATTGTGCTGGTTAACTCTCTCTAAGGGAAAAGTCACAGACCTGGGTTCTGCCTCTCACCCTGAGTGCTGATTTACCTCTCACTACAAATCTGGCATCTGGCTTTAGCACAGTGTTCAAAATGACTGTTCTCCCAAAGCACATATTTGGCTTGAGTGGAAGTGGGGTCCATGCTTCAGGGTGTGCTGGGACTTCTGTGGGCAGTGCCAGTGACCAGATAGGACCACTTCAGGTACCAGGTGACATGCAGAAATAACAGAATGTAGGTCCTAATGAAGCCTCTAAAGCCTGGGTTTCTCTTCTTCCTATTCACACATTTTACAATAAAGAATGCTGGTTTGTATTTGCTGTTTGCCATAATTTTGAATAAGAATCTTCTGTGAATGGTTCTTCATAAATGCAGAATCCGTGCTCCATAATGTCAATGTACATCACCTGATCCTGTCTCTGCTCCCTAGCTATTTGTTTGTATGCAGCAAATCCAGAAGTGATAGAGGGGTCTGCAGCATTTACTATTCAGGTTCATATCACTGGCAGGTTTTGGAATTCATGGTCAGTTACAATTCAAATACCTGGACTGAAAATTCAACTTCATCAACAGCAAGAGGGCTTTTAGATAAACTGAGCAGTCAGTGATCATACAGCTGACTCCTGCCTTGTCTGCCCTGTCTGGGAAGTTCCTTGGGTGCTCTGTCTGCCTCCTCACTGTTAGGCAATCCCATTCCTAACCTAAGCAAATCCTAAGAGTGAAGTGAAACGACTCCATTTGAAATGACTGTGTGCAATGTCTGTAACCACTGGGGGTGGTGGGGTGTCCTTGCTGCCCCTCCTGCTGCCCAGTGAGTGCAGCTGCTCCAATGCTGCATGCCCTGCTGCTTTCAGCCCAGCCCACTGCAGGGCTGCCCCAAAGATGCTGACAACCCTTGATCAAGCAGGGCCTGAAAGGACTCCAGAGTGGAACTGCTGCAAGGGGAGCAGAAGGATGATGTAAAACTGTGTGTGTCCCTCGGTGTCCCCAGGCAAAAAGCTCTGGAGAGCCGAGTGCTCTCACACAGGCCGCAGTAAGGACAGAGCGCTCGCAGTGAGGTTGAGTGGCTCTGAGCCACGGGAATCCAGTCTGGGAGCTTCAGTGTAAAGCACTAATACCCTAATGGGGCTCCCACTGATCAAACAAAGCCTGCTGACTTTGAGATGAGCAGAATGAGGCTTTTGTATCAAGGTAATACAACACAGGAATTGTTTGATGGGAAGTAAAGACTCACTGATAGCATGGGAGCAATTGCTGATCCTACTTCCATTAACTTTATTGGGAGCAGCCCCAAAATATTTAAGTGGAGATTGGCATATCACATATATATAATCTAAAGTATCTCAGGATTTATGTAGTGGTACCAGGCCAGAGACAGACAGATGAAATATTACTGCTACTACATTTAATTTATAATCTTCATCTGACTAGAACTGTACCTACCTACTTACATGGACCCCATTACCAAAGTAGCTGAGCAGCTGCCAATTTTTTAGAAATATAAATAAAACAGCAGAGATTATTTTGTTCTCTGCCTCCCTACTTCTCATGTAAGATTTCCTGTAAGGTTTGCCCTTGGTTTGTTTAGGGTCTTGTGCATGAGTGAATGGCACTGGGAATCTCCATGTTTGTTTTAAACATTTTGAGCAGAACAGGTCTTCCAAAAAGAAATTAACATTTATTTCTGAATATATTGAGAACAATGAGTATCAGAAAGCATAAAAGCAAATAATGAAGTCTAGCTCCATGAGCTGTGAGAATTTCGTTGCGCAAGCTCACAAACTTTCCCTGTTGGTTCACAGTCCAGATTGTTCTTGTCAAATGTCATGGGAGGTCATGTTGGTGGAAGGAGATGTGGTATCTCAGGAAGCAAAGTCCAATACCCTGAATGGCTTTGACTATCAAGACAGAAGCACTGGACAAACCAAAGGAATTTGTGCCTCTGAGCAAATGGATTGATATGTTTAGAAGTTTCCAGAGCTCATGGCTTCAGTCCTAGATGTGACAAACAGCCATGGCAGGACTTCAAAGTCAAACAGCGCGCTGATGTCCAACCTGTGTCTCGTAGGGGTGGCTGCATGCTTTTGGCTGGTCAGTCACAGGCAGAAAATTGATTGCCAAGGACTGAGTAAAGATGTGCACTTGCCTTCTCTGTATCAACAACTCTCCAGCCTGCAGCAGGAAGCACTGCAGCTCCCAGTGCTTCAGAGAGCTGCTCTCAGAGAATGTCTGGTGGTTGGGGCTGCATTGAGACACACAGGACCAAAGCTGGCACCTCTTTGGGATACATACTCAGCCTAGTTCTCACCATGTCCTCTTTTCATCACATGGCAATCAGGGGCTGCATCTCGTGAGGGTTCAATATGGAGCGCCAGTTGCTCTAAGAGTGGTCCAAAAGAAGGAGCATGAGATATTTCAAGATGTTTCCTCCACAACAGGACAGGACTATATTTTCTCATTCCTATTTTTGGCTGCTGCTTGAGGTCATGAATCTCCACCAATGGATAAAAAGATAGTCATGGACTCTTTTCATAATTGTTTCTGGATATATCCTCCCTCAATCTTATTTTGCACAAAACTTCTTGAATAGCTCATTTAAGGAGAAAACACTTGAAAAGTATATTAGCAAACTCTTTCAGTGGGGTAAAACCATCCACATGGAAAATTCAAGTTTTCAAGAGAGCCATTAAGTGTGATTAAACCTTTAAAAAGGGAGAACAATGAATGCAGCCTTGTATTTAGCAATTTCATATCTTTAATTGTACAAAGATTTTCTTTAAAAGCACAAGGCTGAAAGGAAGCTGAATGTTACAGTATTTACTGAAGGAAAGCAATGAGAGAAGGCCTACTCAGTAGCTAATGGAGTGAAGCCCAGAAATAATGACAAAAAAGCGGTAACGACCGCTCTCCAACACAACATATATAAAAGAGGAAGCCATAAAAAGGCAACAATTCTTGACTTAGCTTTGAGTTTCACAATGACAGTGATTACAGATAGCAAGTGGAAGAGCGTATAAGCCATGATGAAATCTGGTTGGCTGCGCAATTGAGATTCAAGTGAAAGAAAGCAACAGGGACATTGAATTTCTGCAGCACAAATTTTGGATGGGGTATGAGAAATGGAAAGAAAGGAAGAAAGAGCAAGGCCATCAAAAAGTTCAGCAGTAAATGAATATATTCTCGTCCATTCCATCTAATAATAAACACAGTAGGGCCAGATCCTCAGCTGGTGATGCCAGGGTTTGAGCCAGTTTGCTGTTCTGCAGATGTGGCTGTCACACTGTACACATATCCCAGCACACTGTAGCCTGTGCCACCTTGCAGCGGCTTCACAAGCAGAAAAAATTTGACAATCACAAACTTGAATAAAAATAAAAAATGGGGAGAGGGCTAAAATCAAGCTGATTAAAGCATAAAATAGTTATATTTATGGTACATTTAATGCTTAGTGTTACTTTAAATAGAAAGTATTTTGATACATTAATGACATGTGCTGATTACCAACTTTATTTTTCCTGATCAATATTTTTAAAAAGCAGTGTTAACATCTGATCTGCAAGCCATGTGTGCGAGGCTTTCTTCATGTATGTAATACTAAGATTATATATGCATGAACTTTTCTGTGACAGGCTTATGTTATCTCAGTTACAGCCTTAATTGTACTTCAAGTGCTAGTGAGCAGCCAATGCTTTTCCGAAAGTTTTCCCTCTGCCTATCTGTGAGCAGCCTGAAAGTGCAACTGTTATTCACTTGTATATTCAGAAAAGTTTTTTATACTTGTGATTCTAGGGAAATTAAAAAATATAAAAAAACTTAACCAGCCTTGAAACTTAAATGTACAGAGTCCAGAAGACAGATGAATCTCAAAAATACTGAAACTGCAAGTGGATGACTAGCAGCAGGAAAGCCCCAGCGAAGTGTTGGTGGTCCCAGGCAGGGGGAATATCATAGAGCACAGCACAAACCCAGCAAATTCACAGGGAAAAGGCTGACTGAGGCTTGATGCTGTCACGTAGAAATGTTGAGCAGAACCATATCAGCTCTCTGAGGAGTTTGACTGCACAAGTTTCATGCACTTACACAGACTAACACAAGCTGCAAGCTTGTTATTTAAAGTCATGGCTACTTGCATGAGCAGTGACATAAGGAGTCACGGAAGAAAGGAGGGATAATGTGCAGGTGGCAGCACATTGCAAGCAGAAGGATGATGAAAATAGATATGATTTCAAAGCCTGTAAAAGCTAGCAAGAGTGTGGGCCACACATATGAGAAACTGAAAAGTCTGATGCCTACCATGGAAGCAGTGGCTTGTTGATGGTGGCCATAAGGGGATACATCTGATAGGAGTGATCAAAATAAAGGATCAGATGAAAATGCTGTTCCAGAGCAGCCAAAGCTGTCTGCAATTGCATTCTCATTCACAGAATAGTTTCAGCTGGAAAAAGAGAGCACATTGATACTGAATCTGAGCAGTGGTTTGTGAGCCTGATAATTGTGGGTAGATTTTTTGGCTTAACATGTTACTTCCCTCTCTGCAAAAACATACCTCATCTTTGTCATGAGAGCATCAGGACTGTAGCAGTAGTGCTAATCGTCTTTGCACTAGTGAAGCAGTGGAACACATGTACGCCACAGACCAGCCTGGCTTATCCTAGTGAACATACACTTCTTCTTTGGTGTTTCCTTTGCTTTTATGTTATAACAGATAAACAAAGATGCTCCTGGAAAAATTGTCTGGTTTCTTTAACTTTTGGTCCTGGTATTGAATTAGAGCAGGTGCCTGAAGCTGGGGGCTGCTTGCTTTTAGAAACAGCTCTGCCACTGAGACATATTTAGTAAGTGATTTTAACAATCAGAAGAATCCATCACGGCCCAAATCCTCCAGGTTTGGCTAATAATTTTGGAACACTTGGTGATGGTTCAGTCTGGGATTGAGGACTCCTGGTAGCCCTGAAAACAACATTCAAATTTGAGACATAATTGTTTTTAGAGGAATTGAAAAGAATTGTTATTAGAGGCACTGATATTTCCTGTAGTGCCACTACCTCTGGAAAATTTTGGCTGGGGACATCATCACAAACCTGCATGACGAATGAGGAAGAGGGCAATGCCTGTAATTTAGATTTTGCAGTCTGTCATCAGTGAAGACGTACGGAAATCACTGGATAGAAAAGGGGTTTTGAGTGGGAAAGATGAATGAAAGTGCTCCCTATAGACAATATACACTGAGGTTTTGTTAGTAAAGAAACAGTGCACATACAGAGTTCCAGTGTCTAAAATAAAAGCAAACTAAATTTCTTTGTGCCATAGCTCTAGGCCTGTAATAATGGGCACTTAAGCAAGATTATATTGTGTGATTATAATAAAAAAATACATCCTTATATAAACAAAATTACTAATTGATTTGTATAGGCTACATCCCTGACACTTCCAGGACTGTGGCTTTTTTTTTCCAATGAAACCCTTAGGCAGCTCCTCTTTATGGATAAGGCAGGAGCATCTGGATGCACAATAGTTCCTGCATTAGTGAAGTTGCTGGGCATAGAGTCTGTTTGCATCGACTAACTGGTGGTGACCAGAAGCCATTATTTCCAAGGGATACAATGGACACCAGGAACATTACACTCACAATACTGAAGAATGCAAATGCATTAGCTCATGACCTCCCAGGAAATGGGATGTGGCACTGCTGTTCCAAAAGTTCTGAAACTGATTTGTGAAGTACTTATGTCTACTTGCTCATAGAAAATGACTCCCGTCACTTGTTCTGTTTTGACCTCTGAGGAGAATGAATGGACTCACATACATGATCTTTAAAAACATGTCCACATCAAGGGCAGGAAGGCTCGGAGAGAGCAGGTTGAGGAGGCCTAGCAGAAATGAGCTATTGTGAGTGGGGAGTGAAATAAAAGCGTGGTCACATGGGGGAATAGCAAACAAGACAGCAAAGCTGTTGGAGAGATTTTTTTGGTTCCCAGAGGGTCAAGAATGGTTAAACAAAGGTGGTTTTGAAAGTGTATCACTAGGCCTTCACTACCCCATGAGCTGGGTCCATCAAATCTTGTCCTTGTGCAGGCCAGACCTATTTGGCACCTTCAGGGAGGGGCATTTACTTAAACAAAGCCTGAATTTGACCCAGCACTCTAAATAAGAGGGATGTGCTACTGGAAAAGCACAATGAGAAGCACACACAGGGAACCAGGGACTGCAAGGATAAAAAGTTATCCTGGATGGATGAGCCCACCAAGATCACAAA
Source organism: Agelaius tricolor (assembly GCF_023055355.1). Taxonomy (NCBI): domain Eukaryota; kingdom Metazoa; phylum Chordata; class Aves; order Passeriformes; family Icteridae; genus Agelaius; species Agelaius tricolor. The sequence goes on along the minus strand of NW_027269261.1, from coordinate 22,129,278 downwards.
TGATAACTGTGTCCTGTTTCCCTTGTTGCACTACCCCATGGTGTGAGTGATACATTTTGGTGATCATGACCAAAACTTTGATCAAGCAAACATTTGCTTCATTTTTTAACTGTTGTTTTTCTCCTCATTGTCTTACTGTGATAAAATGGAAAAACTGTCTCTACACCTTAATTGTGCCTTTCTTATATTGACAAGCTGGTAAACAAATTTGACCTTTAGTGGGTTTTATTAGGGTTACTGAAGCCCTCAGTTTCCTAGCTCTGCTTTGTAATGCTTGTTTTTGCCTTTCTTTTGCTCTCCCTCTCACATGCACAAACATATACACATGTCCATGTACACCTGCTTCCATATTTGCTTTCATGTGATTCCTTTTTCCTGGAACCTTTTTCCAAACAAATTCTAAAGGCCTCAACAAAATGCTGTTTCAAAATTATTGCTGTTGTTGTGTCCCTGTTAGCTAGGAGGTCAAAAATATTCAACAAGTTGTTGCTGTTTAGGAAAATGCAACCAAAATTTGAGCTTTCTTTTTCATTGGTGATTTGTAGTCTCTGACTTCTCACTGACTCCTAGTTCAAAGTGTGTGTTGGGCTGCCTGCTAAATATTCTGGGATGACCAGCATGGCAATGCAGGAAGTTTCTATCTGTGTCCTGCTTTTCTTTATGTTTGGGAGAAGGACAATTTGTGGCAGGTGGACACCTGGTACAGCTCATGCTGCTGGGCAGACTCAGGGGGCCAGGAAGAAAAATTCCACCAGCACATTTTCTGTAAGCAAGTGACAGAAAGTGAGTGCAAAAAAAAAGGATGTGAGCTAGATCATATTGAAGGAGTTTAAAAATCCCAATTAAAGCTTAGAGAAGTGCAAGTGTCCCTGAACTAAGTGAGTCACACTTTCTTAAACTGCCTGCTGGAGCAGCAGCTATGGGGACTGTTGGAAATGCCTTTAGAGGAATGCAGAAATGAGCATGTCCATAGTGATACAGGGATTTAAAAATACACCCAATCCCATGAGATCCTCTGTTAGAGTACTTCCAAACTGCAGATAACACAAGCTGCATGAGCAATCTGCAGGAATGAGGCTCCTTCATCAGGAGTAACCCAGTCCCACACCCAGGAACACCAGCACCAGGCATGGCTGGTTTCAGGGTTGGGCTGTTTCCCTGAAGCTGAGAAGTACAACTGCTCAGTGTGGTTTTGACTTGGGAAGGTACTACCAGAAAGCTGTCTTTAAGAGGGGAAACAAGCTTCTGAAAGACTATTGCCATCAGGTTACTGAGATGTTCTAATTCTAATGAGAATTTTAGCTATTTATTTTAATCTGTATTTCTTCACAGGAAAGGATGAGAATATTGGGGGAAAATAATAATTGTGCAAATCAGAAATTAGTGGTAATACTAACTTTGCAAAAAGGAAATATTTTCCCCATCTTTAAACTTCTTTCCTCACCTCATTGAAGCTGGATGCAAGCAAAAGAATTTTGTTGGACCCAGACTCTTGACTCTGTGATATCAGGTCAGCCTGTTGCTCAGCCTGGTGCACTAAACTTGAATGGAAAGATGCTGGAAACCCCAAAAAGAAGAACCACACTTGCAAGCACAGTGATTGTAATTTTCCCCTCACATATTTAATGTTACTTCCAGGTACAAAGGTTATCTCTGTTCACTTTGCTTAAAACAACAGGAATATTTTATTTGTGTTTCACCCAGTTTTACTTTGTTTTTTTAGGGACAAAGATGGGGTTTCTACCAATTTGTGAGAACTTAATTCCCACCAGAGTTCTGCCAAAATGGTCCAAGTGTGCCCACCAATTGACTTGTCATTTCCATGACTGTGCTGTGTGACCAGTGGGGCTCATCAGTGGTGCCTGTGAGAGCTGTGGGGAGAGCAATGCCCGAGAAAAAAATAATTGCCAAGGTGTTTTCAAAAGAAATATGAGGGGCAGGCAGAACTTCACATGAGAAAAGATGGGGGGGCATCTGTGGCATTCAGGCAGAGCCTTTTTTTCATCATTGGGTTTGGGTTTTTTACCCCTTTATGGAAGCATAATGCAGTGTGTGGATGGATGGTACTGAATGTAAGTTCCTTGAAAACAAAATAAGCAAATACTTGGCAAAGACACTGGGGGTACAATTGCTTATCCAATCCAATAGAGATGGGTTTCACAAGGGCCTCCTGTTGTCCTAAAACATCTTATTCTCCTTGTTAAAAGGCATTTAAAAGCACAAAATACTTTTATTAAAAATGCTTTTCAGGGCTATATGATGCTAAAAGCACTTTCTATAGCTTACATTGCTATTTAGGAGAGCATGTTATTTCTTTTTAATTTGCTCACTCATTCCTGAATAACTTTTCATAGGACTCCAGACACTGCAGTGTGACAGCTAAACCAAGGAGCATCGGATGCGATGGAATTGCTCTACAAGCAACCTTGCCAAAGGCCCTTTTGCTGCACAAAGCTGGCTCTATCTTTGTATATTGAGGGAGCTAAATCAATGTTAAATGCTTGGCTCTTTTCACAGGACAATGACCAGGACCTAAGCTGCGTCCTTCCTTTTTGATTGACACTTGAAACGTTGAGTTGGAATCAGCCAGAGGCACTGCTACAAGCTTGAAGCCTCTGCTGGGGATAACAACTGGTGACATCTGCAGAAAGGCCGACAAAAGGCAGTTGAAAGCCGTGTTTGTTGCTTTCCCCTCTCAGATCTCCTCTCTTTCATGGAGCTCCTTACTTGCTTTAATATTATGATTCAGCACCTGGCTCTTTTGAACCTTGCTTTAAACTTCAAAAGGCGAGGTGGTATTAACAAACATGAAACGAAAAAGTGGCAGTAGTTTGATTTACTGTTGTCGTCTTATCAAGGGGGTTTTTTGTCACCAGCTGCCACTTTCTGTCATCTTTGGAACCATTATCATTTCTCTAAAATCTAAAAGACTCCACTTAATAACAGCTTTGAATACAGGCAGGATCAGTAACCTATACAGTTCTGGGATGACAGAACCGTCAAATGAAAAGAAAGATGTTGCCAAAAAAAAAAAATCCTTACGAAAAAACCCCAATAAAACAAATAAAAGCTGTAGTACTTCTAAGTGACCTTGATTTCAGAATTAAACAAATCAAGCGCAATTCCATTGTTCTTTTTGGATTCATTCTGCACTTTCCTTGCAACATTTCTTTTTTGTTCTCAGGACTAAGTGAAAACAAAGCCAAGGCTTCCAGAACAACTGCTCAGTGCACAACGAGCACTTGGTATCACATGAGCCCCATAAGCTCCTCACTTGTAAAAGTGCCAGTGATAATTGCCAGTCTCCTTCCACTGCTGTCCTGGTGCAGCAGCTCTCATCCAGCCTGGGATGGAGCCTCTAAAGCTCCCTTGCTAGAGCAAGCTCCTTGGTCAAATATCTATTTAATTCTCACTTTTACAGCACCTTTCTATGTTTCCCTGACATCTTTCCCAACAGTGCTGTCCTTTGGCTGTCAGGGCAGAACCTGAAATGCCTCTGTGCCTTGTTTGTCTAACAAAACTTTCCAGGTTCAGTTAAAGGCAATCAAACAAAAGCAAACAAGTTTCTGATCACCAACCTGCTGCACTTTCTTACTTGTCACTCTACTGTCCTCTGCAGAAAACATCCCTATCCCTTTTGTTGGCTGTTGTATAATGCTATCCAAAATGAACCTACTTGGAAGAAGAAATTTCTCTTGGTGTCTTCTAAACTCCTGAATTATTTGATGGCCATGCCTCAGACTGGTGCTAGGTGGCTTTTATCTCATAGATCTGAACCTGCACTTCTGCTCCTGTGCATTTTGGTAATACTTTCCACCTATGCAAAAAGAGTAAAATCACCAAAGGATCCTCTCTCCTGTCCCCAGTGAAGTGTTCTCCCTCCCACAACCTACACAAACAACACAAGAGAAATGGCTGCTCCAAAACATCTTCCCCCAGTATCTCAGCAGCTGCTCTCCCTCTGCTGCCCATCAACCCCTTTCCAGACTCTTTTCATCACAGGGATCTGGAATGGTTTAATTCCAGCATTTCTTGGTAAAATGGAGATGAAAACAACAGAGTGAATATCCTCCGGAATGCGAAAATGCTGATGTTCTGACTGATTGAAAACCAGGATTGCCAGAATCCAAAGTTGATTATGGGTTTTTTTTGGATTGGGATATGACAAAACTCATACAAAAGTGAGATGGGGGTTGCTAAAAATACCTATTATCTTCTGACAGAAGGCTCACTGTGTAATCACACTGAGGTTTTCTCACGGAGCATGTCCACATTTGAAATTTTAGTCATTTTAACAACTGTTAATTACCACATGCTAACTAGCAGAAGTGTGTGTGGGGGAGATGTTGTATATTTATTTGTTCCAGACTTGGAACATATTAGAATGTAGGCTTTATTCCAGTTTACTGTCCTATGAATGAATGTGTTACCCAATTACAAACGAAAGATATCACAAGAACAAATAAGTAAGGATCTTTTCCCAGGATGTTTTTTGATGAGGAAACCCAGAATATGTTTACCACATTGGGTCCAGTGGAAACCTTTTCTTCAGCCTTTTAAAAGTGCCTGTGACACAGAGGAACAGAAGAAAAGTGCCTGTGTAGGGAGGAAAAATAATGGAGAGGTGGCTTTTTATTTTACTTTTTTATTTTGTTTTTCTTTTAGAAAAAGAAATTCTGAGATAAAAAATAGGAAATGCATGGGAAAATATTGGTGTAATTGAATGGATGCCTCTGAAAGAATTAGGATGAATGCAGGAGAAGAGCTGATGACCATATTATACATGTACATACATATATGAATATAGATATAATTTTTTTCTGTAATTCAGCCACTATATTGTCAGTATATTCAACAATACATATGTTCAATATATTTGTAATTACAGCATATATGTGTTTTGAACATACTGAATTTTGGCTTTATCATGTCTTTGACACATTTTGGAGATGAGAAAACTGAGATCAGACTTAAAGTCACTGACAGCATAATCCAAGATAAATATCTGACAGGTTAAGGAAACTCACAATCTGAAAAAGTAGAAGATGAAATCCCCACATCTACTGCATACCTTTCAATTCTCTACAAACTGCCTGGATAAATTCCCATAAAGAGAAAGATGTACAACATTGAAATAGTTTCACAGTCTATGTCAGAGAGGTTTCCAGTGCTGGCAGAACAAGCCAAAAAGGGGAACTGGAGAATTTCATGGTGTCTGTGATTCAAAATAAAAGCTACTGGTGTTGGAAGAATACCTTCAGAAGGAGCATCTCTCTGTGTGGAAAGAAATGCCAAAAGGGAAGGGAATTGAAATGTTCCTGTAGCCTGCATTTATTTCTAAATTAAAAACAACCCCCAAAAAACAACAAACAGAAGCACTGCAAGGATTTAGTCAGATCCAGCAACTCTGATGCAATTTTGCAAGTAGTTTAATCAACATGCAGCCACTCCCAGGCAAATGGAATGAGAAAAAAGTAATAAAAAAGTAATGTCTATATGAATCAGCTTTCTACATAGTCTGATCCATACTTGTTTTCAGGAAAAACTGTGAATGGAGATTGTTTCTTCTGAAAGAATGTGGCTGTGGATCGGTTTCAAGCAGGTGGCACAATATAAGGTATTTTAGAAACAAATAACCAGAATGAGTATCCTATAATACTGGTAGAATTTGTAGTAAATTAATTAGGAATGAGATAAATAACTGAGTTTAAATATATATCTGGGGTTATGAATTCTTTAGAGGGAAGTGATGGACACAAATCTGTCAGAGCTTCTTTGAAAAACCTCAGTGACAGTCAGACAGAAAACATGAATGTAAAAGATCATTGAAAAATAGAAATTAGATGAATACCAGCAACATCCTGTGCTGAGAGCAGCTTTTCTCACTCCTCCTCCTCCTCCAAAATACAAAAATAAAAAATATTCAATTGCACAAGTGTAGGAACAGATACCCAGGAGAAAATAAATACAACCAGTGAAGACAGAAAATAACACAGACCGTGTGTCTTGAAAAATAAGTAGGTTTAGAAAATCCTAAAAAATGCAGAGAAGGTGACTAGAGGATAATTATGATTATTTGTTATTTTCTAGAACACAAGAACTAAGACAACCTGATAAAATGAGGCGGCAGCAGAATCAACAGAAATTACTTTTACATGTGCTGCTCTATTTAATTTTACAACTTATTCCCAAGTGGTGTTGTAGAAGCCCAGGGTACAAATGGCTTCAAAAAGCAACTACACAGAAAGATCCCAAAAGGGAAGATTTTTTTTCCTGAACAGTTATCTTTGGACAGTTAATTTTCTTAATATAAATAAACCTTTAAAATTTATGAGTGTTAATATGCTAAACTGCAGTACTTTTATCAGCTGTGATCTCTCCTGTGTCTATATTTCATGCAGCAATTGCCCTTCCCCTTTGTCAAAGTTTTCTTATGGAAGTTTAGCTTTCATCTGTATGTATGAGAATTAACTTAAGCCATCCTTTGAAAAATGAACTTGTATCTAGCTTTAATTGGGCAGCATGGGTGATTTCAGAGTTTTCAGTAGGTGGAGGACATAAGTAGCACGTTTTAAAGTTCGTCTGACAACAGTTATGTGTTTGCAGGGTAAAGTTAGAAGAATCCATGTAGAATAACAGCAATAAAAATGCCGATGTGTTTATTTTTTCAACGCCTCACGGACAGTTATGTGGTGGACGCTTTTCCTTCTGCCTACATTAACACCTTAATGAAGCCCTGACAAGCATTGCTCCTTCACTAAGTCTCCAGGCTGCTGCAGACATGGTCAGGCCAGATCAAATGTTGGGTTTAGATACCAGCAAGACAGGAGTTTTAAAAGCAGCTCATGGCAGTGCACTGAGAGGTCACTGCTCCAGAAAAATGCTCTGAAACTCCTGCTCACTGTTAATAAAAGCATGAACCTGATGTTTGTCTGAACTCTAGTGCTACCTCTGCAGTTTAATATCTTTCCTTACTTCAAGACTCAGCCCCTCAATCCCCTTCTAGAAGTAGGCACCTTCACAAACATCTGGCCAAGAATTGTAAGATTCCTGTTCAGTGCTTTTCCAACTTTGCCAAAGTCAGTTCTCATCTTTATTCTGGGAAGGGGCATGGGTGCCACTTTATAAGCTAATGTCAACTCACCAGCATCCTTCCTGTGGAAAATGTGTTGCTGTGAAGATGTGAAAGCAGGGTTTGCACATTAAAGGACAGAGCCAACTAGCACCATCAAAAGCAGACATCCTTTTCTCATTTCTGGGCACTGCACATGAGCAGTGACATTGGAGACCAATGGGCGGGTGGTTTGCTAGCAGGAGCTCCTCTGCTCTCCTGGTCAGCATTAGTGCTGGCCAAATCAAGTTATCTTTTGTTTTTATTTGTATCCGCTATGAGCAGCTAATCTCACACCGAGGTGAGCTCCACACTGTGCTGAAATCATGTGTTTCATCTGGAAAACTCTCTCATGCACGTGCTTGTTCCTCCAGCTATAAATATCCCAAAGCAAAACCTCCGAAATGGCACCCTCCTCTGGCTCAGCCGCACCCACAGCCAAACACACTTATCTGACAATCACAGCAGCTCCAACACAGCTGAAAACTGCAGGAAACTTCATAGCAAAACAAATTGGGCTGTGACAAATGCTTGCAAAGCTCTGGAGATCCCAATTCCTGTCACTCAACCGCAGCACATCAAATGTCAAAGACCAGCAGCTACGCAGCAGAGCCCAGCCTGCATGCGCCCTTCAGCCAGGTGGGAGCCGTGCACGTTGCCCTGGTCACAGCAATGAAAGCTGCCCCCAGAGAAGGCTGAAAATTTGATTTACATCATGTATATTCTGTGGGGGTAATCCTCTGCACATGGATGCTTCTGGTAGGCACGTGATTTCTGCAGAGCGCCGCGAAGCAACAGAGTGCATGCAGGGTTTGTCTTTGTCTGCTGTAAAAAAGGTGAAGCACATTGCAATTCAGAAATTTTTACATATATACATCAAGGTTTCCCAGTTCTGAGTTCATTTGTTGTGTCACCCTCTAGAAGAGATGGAAGGCTCAAAGTCACCTTGAAATTTCTTTTGTGCAATGGTTGAGGGCCAAAAGAAACAAGCACACACTGCGAGGTGTATGAAGTAAGACTATGCCAAACCTCACGACACACCTTTTATTCTTATCCATATAAATACTTTTATGCATTTAGACAAATCTCCATCCAAAGGAAGTTCCCAGAAACCTCAAGTTTTGCTTTCCATTGCACCCTCGACAAGACAGTACATCACCAGGAAATGGAGCTTCTCCAGAAGATACTGAGACCTTTCTTCGAGTAGGTGCACTTGTTAAGCATATTGTGATTTGCCTTCAGGATAGATCAGGAATGCACTTTTTTCCCCACATTTCCATGGGATTGCAATCACACATTAGCACCAGTCCACCTGCAGCACTGAGAAGCACTGACATATGGTGATGGCTTATAGCCATACTCACCTGCCCCTGGTTCTAAAACCTGCAAAAGGAAGCCCCAGGTCTGGCCCAGCAGACCTGAGGTACCCTGCTGCAGCCGTTCCTGATGTACCCATGTGCTTTTTGAAGCACCTGAAAGCAGAAGCAAGAGAAGGTTTGCCGGAAAGTGGCCAAAGCAGAACTTGCTTTTCCCCCTGCTGCTCCCACTCCAGTTTTGTGCACCTGGCAGAAGGTGTAAAGCATGCTCTGTACTTCTTTGTGAGGTGGTATCACCACAGAGCTGCCTGACTTTGGTTCTACTGAAGTTTCCTTTTCAGCAATGCCCTAAAGATGTTGAGTTCACTGTCAAGCTAAGGAGTGTGTGCTTTGTCTATTTAAACTGTTTTTATTTTGAACTTTTCCTTTCAGAAATTTCAAGGAAAATTAACACTAAGTGGGAGCCTACCTTGGCTACTGACAGTAGTATTTCCTGGAAATCTGGAAACTCTACACAGCCTAAGCTGACCACCCACTAAGTCAGGGCTGAGGCAGAGGGGCTTTACATTGTGGGAAAGCTGAATGAAGCTGCTTTTTCTTGTGGCTTAATTCTGCAGCTGGGAAGAGGGCTTCTGGCCTTCAAGAATCATCAGCTGAGAATTATTCACTAAGTGTAGAAATTCCTCCAAAGGAAAATAAACAGAAGACAATTCAACTGGTTTCAGCAATGCAAGACACAAAAAAAGTGAGAAAAATCTACAGGCATTTCTCACCACCCTTGTGCTTAAAGCATTCCAATTCCTTCTTAACTTTTTATTTGTTGAAAGAAAAACATTGTTTCAAGATAATGAAATTTATGGTCTAATGAAGAAAAGGAGCCAGCCACGTGACCTCCCAACATTTCCTAACCAAAATCCTTGCAAGTTATATGGGGACATATGCGTCTTTCCTTTTCTTAGTTCATTCAATTTTTTTTATATTCTTGCCATATTCTAATTCCAAACATTTCACCATATCACAAGCCCCAAGCTTTTGCTGGGAACGCTATCTGGCTGGAGTCAACTTTGACACTACCAGAAAGAATGATGCTCATTTTAGAACCTTTTTTGCCTAGAGCTTTTCAAATTTGAGGAATTTGCTGAGCCCAGGCAAAGGTTTTCAAACTGAAAGATGCTAAATTTAGGCATGACTTCATGGTCATGGATGATCTGGAGAGCTGAAGAGGCACTTTCTGCATTTCCTCCTGTGAACAGTCACTGAGTAGCATGAAGCCACAGAGCAGTGAGGAGCACCTCTCTCCCTCTCTCTGGTGAAATATCTCAGATAAGTGGAAGAGGTCAATTTAATAACCTAGATTGCCCTCAACTATTAAGTCAGATTAAAATGTCAAGCCCCTCCAATGCTCGAATTTAGGGCACTTGGTATTCCTCGCCTGGGCTTTTTCAAAGACGGGGCCATCTGCACATCCTGGGCCCCGTCCAGGTCCGCACTCCCAGCGCCTCAGCGCGGAGATATTCGGGTTTGGTGGTTTGTCCCCCCATTTAATTTCAAAAGAAGTAAAATGAAATGATCTTTTTTTTCTTTCCATTTGGCCTAATAAGATCTCCATATTTTTAAATTACCATCTCTGTGCATGTGTTCTCTGTAGAGCTGCCAGTCAACGTCAAATGAGGTGTATAAATCAAAACTCTGGTTATGTTCTGATAGCATTATATAGACTGGCAGAAAAACACAGGTGAACGAGTGTCACATCTACATGAGATTTTTTTCTCCCTTTTTAAATTGAGACATCTGTCTAATCTCAGTACTTCCCAGTAAATGAATATAGGCACCTCAGAAGCTTATCTAAGCTTGATGTTAAAGAAAAACATTTCTATGGGCACATTTGTACCTGTCAGCACTTACTGTAGAGATCTCTCTCCACAGTAACATGAGTGACATCAGAATAATTAAAATTATTGTTAATGTTAACACTTCTTTAGCACCCATTTTACCCTATTTTGAAAGGGAGACTTTCCATGAACCCAATGTAAGTGGGTATTGGATCATTTTTCAAAAACTTTGTGGAAACCAGGGAAGGACAAAGTCAAAGAGAAGGAAAGTCAGCAATGCACGTCGCAGGGGATTATGGATGTATACATCTATCTATATGCTGGACTGATAAGCCTTCTCTGAGCTGTTTTTGCAAGGCAGTCATTTAATGTTGAACAAAAGTACAGCTGAGACTTTCTTTTCCCCACATCTAGCCACATCTGCGCTCGAGCGAAATGCCTTACGTGTAAACCAAGCCCACTCAAAGACACCTCAACCTTGACATTTTGTTTTCTTTTGCAAAACTCTGTTTCTTTACAGCACCGCTTGCCTGACATGCTCCCATGTGAAGCAGAGTTATCAGAATAATAATTAACAGGCTCTCATTAATTTAGGATCAAACAATACCCCCTAATGAAGCAGGGACCGACCAATGTGATCCCTTAAAGTGAGGCGTATGCTTTTCTTACACCTCGTGGCATCTAATCTGCCGTAACCATTAGGCACCGAGCTGACCGTAAAGGCCCGTGTAACATTGAGTCAAGGACAGTTAATGGATGCCGGAGCACAAACAAGAGTGCTCCAAGCATGTCAGTCAAGACTAACCTGAGGCAAAAACATCAAAATGCAGGTTGGAGTTTTGACATTCCTGCAGGCTCTGTACGCCTCGCCAGTGAATTTTTAAAGTCAATATCCCCCTCCTGCTCGCAAACACTTTCTATCTGATGAGTAGCAGTAATGTGGATCTGATTGAACTTTGACTAAAGTATTACTTAAAAGGCAGCTTTGAATGTGTATGCTTGTGTATGTGTTGTTTTTTTTTTAATAAATGTCTGTGATAACAATAAAGACAGTTTACACAGATTATCACAGGCTGTGTCTTTAGACTTCAAGGTTATATGATTAGGAAATTAGAAAAGAGATGAGATTAGAAAAACCGCAGAACATTTTGAAAAAGAAAGCTTTTTACAAATTATCTGTGTACTGAATTTGCACAGAATCTGATAGATAAATCTTCTCATATTTGGAAATGGATAAATGCTACAATGTAAATAGAAGGAACCGGCTTGGGAGCACACATCTGGCAAAAGTTCAAAAAGCATATTAAGTATTCTAATTTGTTTAAAGCTTACTTATAAAAAAATGCATATTGTGATATAAAATGTAATGATTTCTGCATGGAAATGTAATGAGCAATAATAATTGCTCTGGATGAGCATACCACACAGTGTTAGAAAGTGTAGTCCCTTTGCTTTCAGATTTCACATTAAACCTTTATTTTCTCTTTCCCCTTTGCACAGTGAAGTGAAATCATTAAGGCAAATGGACACAGAATTTAAGCCAAGATCGTTCCTAGTATTGGGCACTACCAGGAGCACACAGGGTGTCATAAAATTGGGGTGGTGGCAGCAATAAGTGCACTTCCTATTACTGGAAAAGAAGGTGTGCTTTCAAGGGGAAATTGTATTAGTTTAGGTGGTACACTATTACTTAGAAGTCCTGACCAAAATTTCCAAGCAAGTCATAAAACTTGATTAATTTAGGAAGCCAACATTTTCATGCATTCTTTGAAGAGCTTCTGATACTGCACTTATGGTGAACATTTTGATGGGGGTCATTTTGCTATTAGAGCACATCAGTGGGTGAGCCATTTGATGTGTTTTTCATTTGTCTTGTGACCTTTCACTTGGCACTGTCCTGTTGTTTCTTTGGTTGTAACTTTTTTAACCTTTTAATTTTTTCCTGAACTTGAGATCATGTGTATTCCAGGGACACAGCAGTACAAATATTTTGCATTAACTGCACACACCTTGGGCATATTTTTTTTCCTTTGGCTCTTGGCTTCATGTGGCATTGCTATGTCCTATTAAATTGTTGTATTTCAGCACAGAGATGGCTGCATTCATCAGTGGAGAAACTCTTACCTCAAAAGCATAGGGCTTGTTAAGAGATCAGATTTCTCTGGGTCTTTTGGGGATGCAGTGTGCTATACAAATAAATGGGTAATAAATATCCAAATATTTTCTTTTACATTAAAACAAATAAATATGTAAAGTCTTCAGCTAAACCCTTATGTACTGTGATTTCTTCTCTGTGAAGAACATTTATTTGATGCTGATTCTTTTTTTAAATGCTTTATTTCAGCATGTTTACGCCCAGCTTTAATCAGATCCCTGTCCCAGAGCAAAATGCACATTTTTCACTTTCTTTTTTTAAAAAGAACTCTGTGATAACAATAAAGAGTTTTTTGTTTTTAACAAGAATGTTTTAACATTTTGAGATAACAATAAAAAGCATTTTCACAGATAATCACAGCCCATTAGGTTTCCGGCATAGTCTGTTTTCTGACCAAAGACCTGTAGTGCAATGAAGAAATAGAAATCAAATTTTCAAATCCCAACAGCAGTTTTCTATAACATGTTTTTCTCTCTTACATGTGACTTAGCATAGTCTAATGATCTCATGATAATGTCACACAACTCTGTGGAGCAGAGACCATATTAAGATGTCATTCTGATGGCAAAATGATGGCAATTCAAGCCTGCAGAGACTTTCTGACAAGCAATGGCAAAACAAACTCAATACAAGTCTATACAGAGCACATTATCGTGTCAAGAGAACAGTATAATCTAATAGATCTTTTCTGCCTCTAACTTCTGTGAAAACAGTGTTGATACCTGCCTAAGAGAAGTGCAGAATTGAGCCAGCAGCAAAATGAAATCAGTATCTGCTCTTGCCTCCTCTCCCAAGTATTGTTTATGAGCTGCAACACTGCCTGAGCATATTAAACTGCACTAAACCTTTTTATCTAAGATTTGTTCACAATGAGTATCTTTGTCTTTCATCACCTAATTAAAAAAGAAAAGAAAGCACCAGAAAAATGCAATGACTGCAAAGTGTGCAGTAGGGAAATACAATCCTAGCCTTGAGCCTGTTTTGCCACTGCTCTGGGGTAATGCCATCTCCAAAATGCCAGCTGGTCCAGCACGGAGCCTCCAAGCCCCATGGGAGGGAAGGAGGTCGGGGCATCCCTCTTGGCTCCATTCATGGTGCCAGGGAAGAGCAGCCTCCTCCCATGCTCCTGCTGCAGGCACCCGGATGATGCAAGGGGACTGGGATGGCCGCAGTCCCAGCACGAGCTGGTCCCAGACTGTGACTGTGACAAGGGGACAGTGGCACCTGGGAGCACTGGTGACCTGACTACACAGCTCTGCTATGGCCAGAGGAGATGCCAGCTTGAATCCCTGCCGTATGATCCAGTTCAGCACAAGACTCAGCCATATGGGTCACTATGATCTGATTAAATTAAGGATGCTAGAGAAGCCTTAAACCTGAATTTCCTATTTTAATTTGAATGTTACTTTTTTATGCTTAGTTAATAGTCATAATCATGTAGAGTGTGCTAGTCCATTACCACTATGTTAATGGCCAGCTAATACTCAGAAGCCCTTGGCATTGCCTTGGGGCTTGAATTCCCAGATGGTCATTAACTACCTAATAAAAGACCACCACATCATCCATAATTACTTAACATCTTGTACTTGAAAACATATTAAACAAAGTGAGCTTTTAAATATTTAGAACTAAATTACATTAAATAAATGTTATACTTGGTAAATAAATTCAGAGGTTGGGATGTACCATATGGAATTAAAATCTTGCTGCTGCTTCCTCATGACTCAATTGGTTCAGCATGCAAAATGAAAACATTCAGCCCATTTCCAGAGGGTCACTGTGATTCACTTCTAGCTAATGCTGCTCTTTGATACTGAGGTATGTGTGACAGCAAGGTGTTGCCTTTGTTTTCCATATTGGGTACATTAAGTAAAGTTATAAAGAAAATCTCTTTGCATGTGCTGGTATCTTGAGCATTAAAATGGTGAAGTATGTGCTGAGTTTCTAAGGATGTTTCCTGTTTTATGGGGCAACAGTGGCTGTTGGACATGTTGATGCCATCCTTTGCACTTTCTTTGCCTATAACCAGCAGCTCTAATCACTGGTTTTGTTTATGTTAATTCCTACTTCTGGTTTCAATGGTTAGATTATAATTATTTTTTTATCAGATAAGAGCTGTATATACTAAAGAGCCAGACCTACAGACACATAACAAGTGTGAGTCTTTAATCAGTGAAACCAATAGCATCAGGCACATGCCTCAACACTGCTCATTTTCCCAGGTATTTGCAAGAAGCAGATCTGTACACCTGAAGCTGGGCTGAGGTGAAGGATTCATTTGGTGTTGTCCTGGAGATAGACTGTGAGCTCAATGGGATCCAGGACCCTGAGGTGAAAGGCTCTGTGTTGCCCCACCTCTCCCTGAGCCGTGGGGTTCCCCTCTGAGCATACTAGTTTGTTAATTTTCTTTTGAAGTTAATGGCAGGATGTGCCTCCCTGTCTGTGTTTTCATTGGCTTCATAATTGCTCATTGAATATTTTGAGGCCTCTGAGAAGAGAGAAACAGAGGTAGATTTGCTATTGCAGAAGCTCCTTTTCCAGCAGGTGTTTGACAGATCCTAGGCCTTGGATCCATTATGGGGGAAAAAAATTCAGAGTTTGGGGAATATCAGGCTACTGCATGCATGTTATGGATATAGCTCTCCCAGGAGTGTTATTAGTTATCCCATGTTTTCTGACACAAGCTAAGAAGAGTTCAGCAGCACACAAAGTGAGACTTTTACAGTTCCTGCAGGAGATGGGCACTCCATGGCTCTTTGCCCTGGCAGTGCAGGGTAGAGCTTTCCCCTTTGGTGTGCCAGTCCCTTACAGAGTGCCAGGGAGCTTACAGAGGGCACATCAGGGATGGATGTCCTGGAGCCATGTACTTTGCTGCATGATCCAGACCTCAGAGAGCTCTTTCTTTCTGCTTAAATGTGCTCAAACCGAGTGGTTAATCCCCAAAACCATGCTCTGATTTCCAGTGTAACTCACTCAGCCAGTCTCAGTATGGTCAGGGAAAACTGCTGGACTCCTGGCACCTCCCAGACCATGTTTCTTCTTCCAGGTGTCCAGACCAGCATTTATATTCCAACTTCAGCCACCAACTGACAGATTCCTGGAACCATTGACATCTCAAAGAGAGTTAAGTGTTGAACCTGCTGGGGAGTGTTTTCAGAAACACACTCATTTCTCCCCTATAGCAACAGTGTTGAAATAACTCTGGAAATCTGCTAATTCATTTTAAAGCTACAGGCCTGTGCTTTTACATAGGGAAGAGAATAACAATCACAAGATGTGACTCCAGGAGAAATATAAATCTTTATATTAGCTACATCCATAAGATTTACCACTGAAGGGAAGCATGCTTTTGTCATCCAGAAGGATACGTCCAACCAAGAGTATTCTTCTGTCAATCTGCTATCCAATATGCCTATTGGAAGAATACTTCTAACAGAAATCAAAGAGAAAAACATTTTACCATTTATTTTCACCAAGCATACTTTTACATGCACTCCAAGAATCACATTGGACTGAAATATGCTGTTCATTTCCTGATATAAAGAAAATACTTAGGAGAGAGGACACAAGGCCTATTATTTACACTAATTGTCTTTGCTTTGCCCTATTTTTTCAATGAGTCTTTCTCATGTGAATGCATAACCAAAAATTCTTCTAGCAAGAAAGGAGGGAAGGCAGAGGGCATTCAAGCTCAAAGGGCACACTACAAGCAATTCCAAAGTAATTTTCAAGCTATGGCAAGAACCTGCAGAGGTGTTATCAAAATCAAGGACATTTTTGTGTAAAATTTGTTTGATACAATAGCATTCTCTCTTTACTGATGGTATATACTTCACCCATGGATTCATCAGCAGGAGGCAAAATGAGTGCTGCAGAACACAGAAGGCCAAATTCCCCTACAGAAAAGGGGGTTGTTAGTATTTTTTAAAAGGTATTGATGCTGACTCAGATTTGCAGTTCAGGAAACTGAGGCACAGACCAGGTGTCTTGTCACAGGCAATTCTGCAGTCTTGGATAACTTTGCTGTCCTTTCTCTGGCCCAAGAGCACAGCACTGACTTATCCTCGAGGATCCTGACTGCATTTTGTGTTTCAGGATGTGTTATCTCCAGGCCACTGGCACTTGCTTGTTAAGCAATGGATGTTTGTCTGACTGTTCATCTGCACTGATGAAACACCACCACAAGAGCTGTTTCTACACTGGGATGATTATGCTGCCATGTGCTAATCCATGACAGTGGAGGGCAGGACCCACACTGCTGGAGGGTGGTCTGGTGACCACCTGGCCTTTTAGACAGTGACACCAGAGTCACCCAAAACTTTGGCCTGCATGGGACAAGCCATGCATCCGGACAGCCCTGACATCAGGGTTGTTTAGGCTGATGCTTCCAATGGGGTTGCCCCACCAAGAAACTTTTCCTTTTCCCAGCAGACCTCAGGGTATGAGTTCAGGATTCCACAAACTTGCCCTTGTTTCTGCCCAGGTGTACACTGTATTTTGCCACTTGTTTTCATTGCCTTGGAGCATGTCTCTGATGCTGCTAATCTGCTGTTTAGATTTAGGATGGAACCTGTTACTTAGAGGATACACACCATGGATTGGACTGTATGGATTAGTGCCAAAGCAGAGATTTTATTTATTTAGGTAGGCAAAATTTAATTTTTTTAGATGTGGAGAACTGATATCCACTTTCTGAAGACTGTTTCTATTTGCAATCATTCTTCAAGCCATTGCTGCAGATTTTGCAGCCTTGTTCTTAGCTGTGGAGATCCCTGAACAAGTTAATTGCCCACCATCAGCATTCATCTTTCTCCTTTAGCAGACTGTAAGTATCAGAAAATATCACGTATTGTGCCAGACTTTAACTGTTGTATTGCACTAAATAGTTTATTTAATTGTTGTTTTGCACTGGGTGATGGGAACATTGTACTGAGTATGGTATGTCATGTAGAGTGTCATCTCCCCTCTCCCATTACATGGTATCTCCCCCATACCCCCCTCCCTTTCCATATCCCCTGGTGGTCTGTCCCATGGGTGGCCCCTCCCCTCGCCCCTCCCCAGTGGTATCCCATTGGCTGTGGGCCTCTTTCCCCGCCCTCATCCTTGTGTATAAAATCCCACTGCAGGCGTGGTTCAGTCTCCTTTTCTACTTGGGTGGTTGCTGTCACTGGAAGTGTCCTGTCCAATAAACAGGATACTCATCCCCATGTGGTGAAGAGCGCTTCTCGTCTTTTATTTCGTCTGTGCAAGTCCATGTGGGCCAGAGTCCAGAGCTAGCTGGATTTGGGCTCATATAAAGCCCAGAGACCCACAGATTACTGCATTTAACTTCGCAAATTGATATGACTTGTCGCTTGATTCCCCAAATGACACTTCTGGGTATGAATAGTGCTATGCTGCGTTTATTACAGCTCTTCTAAAAGGACTCTTCATTGCCCCCAGTGAAGTGCAGGAAGCAGAAAACATCCACGGCATTTTTTCATTTCTCAAAAAAGTCTTGGCTATTTCCAGGTTTTGATCACTATCATTTTGTCTTAGGACTTTTATTAAAAGAGTTTTGAGTTTGACACAATTTTAGTGGCAGATAGAGTGGGTAGATAAATGGACCTTCTGAATAGGCTTAATACCAAAAGTGGCTAAAAGGAATGGCAAGGTATTTCACCTATGAAAATTTCCCATCCAGAAGATTTGCCACTTACTGCTGATAATACTTTTAGCCTCAAAGGGTCAAAAGGTGAAAATGATTGAGGTACTTTTTGCTATGAATATTTCACGAGCTGCATATCCCTTTTTCACTGAGATCTATGTGCTGACTGAGGGCTTCTTCAGGATGAGTCCTTAGTTGACTGATGAATACAAAACACCTCTTGAACAAAAGGCTTTCAAGATTAGCGGAAGACAAGACAGCCTACTTTGGTTTCTGTGAGCACTACCTGGAGTATCAATGGAGATAAAACACTGAGTGACAGGTAACTGAAACACAGAATAGCACCATATATTGTTCTCCTATTGATTGGGGAAATAATGAGAAAGTTAGCAAGTCACAGTAATGTCACAGACAGTGATGAACTTTGGAGAACTCAAGGACCAAAAAGTAACATGAAACAAGGAGCAAAATGAAGATAATATTTGGTTACAGTACAGTTCTCAAATTGTAGTGAAACACATCCCTTTGCCTTTGAGTATGCTCGGTTTTTAAAGTGAAGACAATGGGAAGAAATTGCTGGCTGAAACAATATAGCTATTTTATTTTACTCCAGCCAGTAATGTGAACTTCTTGGAAGACATCTTCTTTCACCACGCTATTGCGGCTGGGAACATTTAGAGGCTACGAACCAAAATTATCCTCTCTATGCATAACCCTTCTAGTGTCATATCCTGCAAGGTATTGTGGTAATTGAAGACATTCAGTAGCAAGAATTGACTATTGTTTCTCTATGGCATTGAGATGAGCCTTTGAAGAGGCTTCTTGTTCAAAAGAGAAGCGGCACCTTAGCAAAACATATCAGGAGAAAGTTATTCTTTCTTTCACACGTAGACAACATTTGGAAAGCTTTTAGCTCATTTATCTCTGTAAGGCAGTAGACTCTGCCCCTGCCAGAGGGTCCCCAGCTCAGCCCCAGGCGTGGGAGCTCCCATTTTCTCCCATGGCACAGGGCAAGGATGTGTGCCAGCACCCATTGCTTTTCCTATATGCTGGGTCAAAGCTGGGCCAGTGAAAATAACCACAATGGCAACAAAAAAAGCTCCAGCACCACCCAGGACTTCTTTACTTAGATAATATTATAAGTATATAAATATATATACTGTCTTTTCATCACTTCATGAAAAGTCTTTTCATCACTTGAAGAGAACAGACCCTATGTCAGTCACAAATCCTTTTCCATTTAAAACAATGCACATGAATGAAATTCCTTTGCATAAAACAAGACATCCTAATTTTAAATAAAGATAAAATTGAGTTGTGCTTCTCATCTACTTTTCAAACTGTTCCTTCTTATTGTTCTCAGGAGCTTGTCTTTTTCCTAGCTGAGAGTTCCTCTAAAAATATCCCTAAGGGTTATATTTTTAGGTGCAATCTTTAAGAGTCAGGAAGAACCATGTCAACCTAGTGCAGGACACATTTCAACAGCTTCATCATCACAACCACAAACATTTCAGATGGATTTAAGACCTAAAGGGATGCAGCATCTCCTTTCAGCACCCTCTTTCTCAATCTTCCACAAAAGCTGTAGCTGTAAAGCATTGTGAGCCAGGGCTTAGGTAAGGAAAGGTCAGGGGAAGGTGCAGGCTGCATTTGCCCGGGTTCCCAATGTCCCCAGTGAGAGTCTGCCTCATCCCTGCAGCTTGCAGGTGCTTTCAGGTCCCTTAGTTTAGAGAAAACCTCATCTCTGTTTGAAGAGGTTCAGGTCAAGACTTTGACATGCATTTCTTGGTTTGCTTTTGTGATACAAAGAAATCAAATTAATTGTTATGTTTGCATTATGCTGGAACACAGAAATGTCATGGTAGCTGGCCTGGTAATCGCAGGATTAATTTAGACATTCAGACTGCAGTGCTCTTCACTCTGAAAATGTAATAAACATGTGGCAATTAGGCTTCATTAGGACTACTCAGCTATCTGGTTG
The DNA here is from genome assembly GCF_023055355.1 of Agelaius tricolor. Classification (NCBI taxonomy): domain Eukaryota; kingdom Metazoa; phylum Chordata; class Aves; order Passeriformes; family Icteridae; genus Agelaius; species Agelaius tricolor. Next base: position 22,109,236 of record NW_027269261.1, on the reverse strand, counting down.
CATTTGGGAAGCTATTTCCACAAATTCCAGGATGAAGCATGGGGTGGATGGGACAGCAAAGGGTGTGAAATGGGGCATTTGTTCTTTTTCCAGGATCAGGATGCTTTTGCTATTCCAAGCAAAGAGCTGGAAGAGCAACCCTCAGACCTTTTCTGCAGATGGGCACTGGAGGTGTATGAGCCATATAATAAAGGTAATAAATACATGCTCCCAAGATTGCCCTGTACATGCAGTTTTAGGCAGCTCATTCCCTAGTGATTGCCCCCAGACTCCTGTGCACCCTCATGTTCCACAAAGGCTGGAATTTCTCTCCTAAACATGTGAAGAAACACCTACTCATGCCTCATCTTCCATGCTATGACCAGCAATGCTATTAAAGCATAATTCCTGGTCATGAAGGCAAGGTACCCAATTCCTACAAGATACTCTCTTTCCTGCAGGCAGTCATGAGGGAGTTCAGGGGGGAATTTGCAGCTTATCAGTTCCCCCTTGAGTAAGACCCAGCCAGAGTCTGCAGTTGTAGCAGAGAAGAAAAATCTGAGGAAGGCCACAAGACACAGCCCTTTGCTGCTTACGAGGAGCACAGAGCACACAGAAGCAAAGGTCATTTTGCTTGGGTCTTACCACACACCACACACTGTTAACAGCCTTTTAAAGGAAGAATTGTCTTGCCTTTAATGGGAAGTCTATTCAGCCATCAATTTGTTAATAAAAAGGTGAAATTAATGACAAATAATCCCCCGTAAAATAATCTCCTTGTGTTCAGGTTCGGGTTTGCTGGCTACAGGACATTTGCTGCTCATTTTCTGCCCCACTATTAATGGATAAGAGAAAAGAAGTGGAATTTGTTACTTAATGTAGGATATGCCTCTCATGCCATCAGATTACATCAGGTTCATCAAGTCATGCTTATATAACTTGATTTTAATTTATGGGTTTTATTGTTGGCAGGTTTCTGAGATTATGATTTGATTGAACGTCTGTTGAATGTCTGTAAAATATCTGTTAGTTTGTAAATGGACTCTAATGGATTATGCTGCTTGAATCTTTTCTTAGGAGCTGTTCACCTTTGCATGGTATAGTAGACAAGTCACATCTTGCTTTGACTGCATGCAGCATCAGCTGTAATAACTATATGTCAGAGGCTGCAGCACTAAAGATACAATCTGCCTAAAATCACTGTACACGTATCCAAGGAGAAATGCTTAGTGTCCAGGAGAGCTCCAGCAGAACAACTCACTCCTGTCTGTAGTTTCATAAATGCCTCTATTTTTCTACTTTATTATTTACAATATTTATCATGGGACATTTCTTTGACAACAAAACTTTTATAAGATCTTTTAAGATTATGAGGCCCTATATCTGTTGCTTTTGTCAAGCTGGACAGCCTAGGAAAAAAGGTGGCACTAGAAAACCACTTTGGCTTCCTCTTACCTGGGGTGGCTACTGGAAGCTGTTGCAAACCAAATAGAAGATCTCCAGGGGTCCCTGGAAGCTGAAGGTGCCCTGCTTGCTTTGGTATAACCCTGGAAGAGCTGCTCCAAGGCAACCCAAGTTTCACCCCAGTGTGAAGCTTTGTGCTGTCTGGTTCTGCTGCTGCCAGTCCTTCAGGTTGTTCACTTAGCTGCCCTGAACCTCCATTTTTTAATTTTTTTTCAGCAGAAATAGAGAGATGAGTGTGATAAAATAGCAGCAGAGAGCTCTTCAGCCATCACAAAAAAAATCACTGGGCAAGCACTAAGAGAGGTTATTTAGCACAAGAAAACAGTCACACAAATAAGGAAATGTAAACTATGCAGCATCATAGTTATTAAGGTAGACGCTTTTTAAGGTTTTGACAGAGAGAAAAACACAGTAGGAGGTCAAACACTCAAATTCTTTTTAATCTGTTGGGCTTTTTCTGATCCACACAGAATCACTACAAAATGGCAATGGTCTGAAATTTCTGAAACACAGCTACAACATTTCTTAAGCCAAATTACATAGGCTGTGATCACCAGTTCAACAGAAACATTGCACAGCTTGTGTTTACAGCCTGTGGATTGTTCTTGAGTCCTACTGGACATTTATGAGTCTGTGAATCCTGAGCTGTGGTCCTGAGGCTTGGCATGCCACTGGGACCATCTTGCTGGACCAGAAGAGACTCTGACCCTGCAGAAAAAATATTTCTAATGGCATCAGTTCCCCCAGCTCTCCTTGCTGTAGAAAGTTAGCACAAGGCTGTAGGAAAAGGCTCTGTTTGGCCTTGAGGTGGAAAAGTTACCCATCCTGGAGGAAAGTATTGGATGTCAGGGAGATTCAGTAGAGAGGCAACTCAGAAAGCAACCCAAGATGGTTCATGGTTATGCTCCTAGCTTGTTCCATGTAAATTCCTATTGAAAAAGGGCTTAGCTCCTGCCCTCCATTTTGTGGCACTTCCAAGCCCATGTGATCTGGGTGTGTTTCGCACCACGCCTTGCAGCAGACACTGCACACAAGCACTGCCCTCATCTCATCTCATCCCCAGCGGGACATCATTCTGCATTGCCTGGCCCAACAAGATTCATTTTTCCTAGGTCTGTGATGTGGAGACCCAGCAATATGGACTGAATTGACATGGCGGGTCCCAAATTCTGGCTACAGGCAAGATGTGGTGCGGAACAAGTAGTTGGCAAGGAATTGACAGTTTACATGGAAGGCACTTTGTTGAACGAGAAGATGAGCAGGACACTGCAGTGTCACTGGCTGAGCTGGAGGAAGACCCCTTAGTTCAAATGTGGGCTTTGGGGGAAGCCAGCACCTCTCTCCAGCTGCAGAGTCCTTTTCCCATTGTGTCTTGAGCATTGGCTGCTCCTCAGTGAGCAGGGGACCCTCCCAGGACGATATGCCACGACTCAGGGCAGAGCAGTGACACCATCGAGCTACACAACAGCTCCCCATATGTTTTTGTGCTTGCCCTGACTTCTCAATGCCACACCAGATGCCAGTGGGCCAGAGATGGCACCTGGGGCTCAGCTCAGTGTGGGGTCATCATCTGCATGGCCCCTTTCCTTCTGCTGCCCTTCTACAGTAGCATCAGGAAGCTGGAAAGCAGCAGAGAAATCCCTGTGCTGGCTGGCAGGAGGTGGCTATTGTGTGACTCTGGGCAGGCAGTGAGAAGAGGGCATCACCTTGGACTGCCTAGAGGAGAAGGTAAAGGGAAGAGTGACAAATTGCAGAATTTAAGCAAAACTGAGATCCACACTGCTAAGCTTTCCTTATCCCCAGAGCCTCCTCAGCACACAACAGCCAGCAAAGGCCACAGCAACATCCAGTAATTTTCACGTGGGCTGAACTGTCTCTTAGCAAAGCATCAGTCTGTGTCCAGTCCCTCAAGTTTTATGCATTATAAGTGGTACAAACCAAACAACTTTGTCACTTACAATTTTACAAGCAACATGCCTCCATTATTTTTGACGAAGCGTTTCTATTGCTGTTTGCAATATTGTCCACTTATGTAAGGACAAAGACAAAAATGTAGGAAAAATACCTGGCACCTCTTTTTGCTGCCTATGACTGGCCTGTAGCAGGGACCTCCTGTCTTTCTCCAGGAGAAGATGTCCTGGGGGGGGAGGTTCTGAAAGGAACCCCAGAGCCCCAGGCAAACACTGAAACCCAGGTCCGAGAGGAATTATTATTTATACTCCTGGACAGTTTTCTTCTGTGAAACAACTGGAAATGATTTACCCCACAAATGTCTGGCTGTTGGCTGGGTAAGTAGCCAGCAAACACGAGAGGAATCAGACCATGCCAGACTCAGCTAGCTGTGCACGATCCGTCGCTGATCCATCTGCAGCATATGATATCGGCTGGTTTCGCCGCTCCAGACTGGTTGGGAGAGAGGTACTTCAAGAAACGGGAAGCTGTTTCTCCACAGCTGAGCAGTTTCCTAGCTTTGTGTCAACATGGTGTGCCTTCTGGCTGCTCAAATGCTCCTAAACCAGAGCCCCACCACATTTATACCACTGAAATTCAATACAGTTATTTATTGGGTTAGAAGCTTTGTAGAAAATTCAGCTTTTGCCCACTGCTATATACAATAATCTAAAATTACATGTCTTGGACAGCCTACTGAGCAGTGCCTCAGTGTAAGTAAAGAACCTCTAGAGACTTGTCCTGCTTATTGACCATCCTCCCTCCCTCATGGGGGGTTTGTGGGTATACACATCAAACTGTGGGTGCAGAGGGGTGTCCCGAGAGCTTGTTGTGCCTTCATGTATGTTTTATTTTGAAGGAAATAAATGTCTGTCTCTGCCCAGAGGCCTGGATAGGGTGCATTTTGTAACCTGAAGCTCAGCCTAGGAGGTATGGCACCACTCAGTGATGCTCTAGGAGCAAAGTAGATCATTCAGATGAGACAGATCTCAGTGGAAATGAACTGTCCTGGCATAAAGCTACCGTAACTCAGGGGGCTATCTATAGTTTAGGCTTAAGCATACTGCACGCTGGTTATGTGCTGCTCAAACTTGAAAGGTGTTGGGATTAGAGCTCTGCTGTAGATCCACATCAGAAGGTGAGGATCATTAGAGTAACGCTCTCTTATACAACAGTGATGCAGGTCAAGTTGATCAAGGCTTTACCCATTCTCTGAAAACCATATAGGTCAAAGTTGTTCTATAAAATTTATCAGCTTTGATTCCCTTCCCTTCTTATATGTTCTATAGGCGGGGGCTTCAAGGTTTTCCAATTTTTAATTTTTTTTTTCCTCTACACACACAAGTACTTTTTCATTCTGTTCCTGAGCTTCCCTTGATGTAAAATGAGACTAATGATCCTTAATTGCTTGGAGACCTACTGAAGAAAGTACTTTTGCAGAGTGGGGGAGTATGGCAGGGCCATTTAACCCCAGGTTCCAGCAGGGACCATCTTGGCAGCATTTTCTGCTGCCACTATCTGTAGCCATTAGGGAAGCCCTGCTGTCTATCACAGGGTCTGGCCACACAGCTCCCACTCAGGAAAACTTTCCTTGGACTTCATCAGGACTGCTGACATGTCAAGAAAACACAAGATTGGAGTTTCTGTCTGGAAGGCACTTCCTGGACCTCATCTCTGATGATCATCTTGCAGGTGCTGTGGTCTGAAATGCAACCCGGAGAAATCAGAGCAGCAGAAAGTTGATCTATGACTGTGCCTCATGCTGATATTGTACCATTTTGAAATCTAGATGTTGTTGGAGTCAGTCATGACTCAGGCTGGTGAATGTCGAGCCAGGCCCACAGTTCACGCTACCTTCCCTCTCCATATTTGTGCTGTGCTCATTACACAGAGCGAAATCAATTAATTCTAACAGAGGGGGTTCCTGGCCTGTCCATAAGTCACTGGGTACACAATTGTTCTGTTGCTGACATTAACATCTTAGCACATGATTAGCACTCTTTGCCATTCCTGAGCTCCAGTGCCTGCTCCTGGAGTCTCTGCTGTGGGCTCTCCCCTTGCAACCTGCCGTGGCACCAGTGCTACATGCAATTAAAGGCCTCCCATGGCTGAGGCCTTCACAGGAACTGAGAGACCTAAAAACATGCCATTCCCTTGATTAGGCAGCTTTAAACCAAATAGGATTAAAGAGACAGATACCACCACAGAGGGGAATATAATAGGGGTACCTCACTGAAGTAGTGGGGAGAGAGCGGAGGACAGCAACAACTGGATGAGAAATTCACCCACTATTTTTTAAAAAGGCTTAAAAATGTAGAAAAAAAATTCCTTCTAAAATTATATTTGAACTATTGAAAACACACATCTTTAAATTTCCAGTTTGAAAAACCTATAATCCCCAAAACTGAAATCTTTGAGGCACTGGAAATCAAAGAAAAGTTAGTTATGGCTTGTGAGCTTTTTGTCTGCAGAAACAAAGAATTCATGGTCAACAAACAAGCAGCTCAGAATCTCCCCCTTTTTAACAAAGAAAAGTCTTTTCTTATGACTATTCTTGCTGAATTAGGAAACTGAAAAAAAAATCAAACAGGCAACAAATAATTTTACCATTACCAGGTAATATGTGTTAATTGCTCAGTTTATATACTCTGAATGACATACCATTAGAGACTGTGTATGCATTGTAACTAGAGCATTAATAAATTTAAAATGTGCCTATTAGGATGACAGCTTTGGAGGTGCAAAGGAATAACAGTTATCACTTGGCAGAAGCAGATCTCACCCCATCTGCCGAGACTTTGCATACATTTTCAGCTTCCTGAGCAATGATTAGGGCTGTCAGAACCTCTTTAACCTTCTAACTGCTGGTCCCAACTGGCCTTAATTAGAGACTAATGAATTCAGAAGATGCAGGCCGTGAGGAAAACTGCCTTGACAGTTTGTGTACAAATTAAGCACCAATTACTTCATGCATCTTTTGCATTGCTGATACAAGTCTCTGTTATTATTTTTGAATATGGTCATTTTAGCATAAACCGAGAACTTTGCTAATGTATTTTGTCATTTTTATGGCTCATCATAAAAAAAAAAAAAAAAAAGAAAAAAGAATACCAGGAGGGTCATGAATATGTGAAATAAACTACTGTAGATGATAAAAAGAAATTCACTTTCCTCTAGGGAATATCATCCAACATTTTCCCCCCTAATATAATATTATTATTATGATTAGTCACATAATGATCGCAATTTAAGAAACAGGCGTAACATGGTCCTCTGAATATTTTTATTAGGAATATAGCTACTGTTATTAGCACAAGAAGGAAAACAAAGATACAGGTAAGAATCTTTCAGTTCTGGGATCTCAGAAAAACTTCTTCACCCACACATGTTAGCAGTAGGTTGCTGACACTGTTATGATAAGAAACAGGAGCACAGGGAGCCATAGCTGTATAGTGAAGTAGTTCTGGGAGTTTAAATCATCACAGTTTCTTCCTCTTATCCATATCTAGAAGATGTGAGAGTTTCAACACACTGTTTTTTTCAAAAATTACCCCTAAGCTCAGTGAAGTCGCACACCTACCATTAGGACTTGACAAGGCGGGGGAATGTATGCCACATTGTCCCATAAACATTGCTTAGAGAAAGTCTGAAAAACTCCCAATCCTACTGCTCCTGAATAAATGTGAGTTTACTGAAAAGACTACAGAGCAGTAGGGAATGTGTGTGAGATAGGCAACCCTCCAAGCAGACACACAGCCATTCCTTCACTGGCCAGTTACCTCTTTCAATTTGGACTGCTACATCTTTTAATTTCTCCTAATTACCATCATGTTCCCCATTGCATTTAGCAAAATTCATCGCCGCTGTGCAAACCAAGGGTACTTCTAACCCCTCCAAAACTCTCTTGGCTGTGCTGCTGCAGAAATTGAGGTCAAATCAGCCTCCTCCCTGAGCATCTCCTGTCCCTGCTTTCCCTGTCGCTGGAAGGAGGGAGCCTCCCCAGAGGCTCTGCGGGAGGAAAGCCAAAGAGAAGCAGAGGGATGGAAGAATTAAAAGCACATAGTGAAATTTCACCACTCACATACCAGGTTAGACTGTGGGATGTTTGCTTTGTAATCTGTGGCTGTACAGAACTGAAGAGCGCCAGCAGGACAAACTTCTTCAAATGCAGAGATGCTCTATGTGAAGGAAAGAGGGACAGTTCTATCCCCTTGATAAACCTCTCCCCAGAGGAGATGGAGACCATTAAAGCAAACTTGAAAACACAAGGCCATACTCTCAGTAGCAAGCCACAGAGCCAGCACTTGTGGGTCTTGACCTTCAGTTAAATAAAGCCCCAATTAATATTGCTCATGAAGTTTTGCCTTTATCCACACAAATCCGTGGACACCACTTCAGTGCAATCTCTGTACCATGTAAGAGCTTCCTCCACACAATTTTCTCTTATATTTCATCAACAATAATTTTAAATTTCTCTAATGAAAATGACCTAATGATCATACATGACCTTTCCTTCACTGTCTGTATCATTAAGGGTTATTTTCTGTTGATAATCCAGTGATTTCCTGATTGCATTTATACCAGTACATGATTACAACATGTAAACCCAACATGCTTTTACATGTATGACAGTCCTTTATTTTCCTTTTAAAATGTAGCCTTCTATGAGCTGTCATTGAACTCAAAGCCCTCATTAAATTGGTTTTTATCTGTTTTTAATCAATCAGTCTTCAATCTGGCTTCTGCCCTAGAGAACCAGGTCTATACTCCAGCTTTGGAGCTTGTGATTCCCTGCACCAAGACACACTGTGACAGTGATGTTTTTCATTGAAAACCATGTTCAGAGATGATGAGCTGACTCCTACAAGTTTTCTGAGCTACATCTAAGGTTTTGGGTTGGTCCCTAACCTGATATAGATTTTTCATAAACTGGTTTTGTTATGTTAATGGTCTTTCTGTTTCCATTGTGGTTTCCCTTGGTTTTATGCCAGTTCTGGTCAGCCTTTCCTAGTGTTTAATAACAATATCTTCTCCTTCAGTAACACTTACACATGGAATGAATGCAGATCTGAGTATGTCTTCTGGGTTATCGTTATGGCTCCCTTCTGTTTATTACAGCTCCTAAACCTCGGGATAGAGAGGGGACTCGGAAGAAAAAAGAGGAAAGGGGACACGGCCCTCTTGTCTGACCCAGAGCCCTGGCAGGTGATGAAGATGGGTGGCTTTGACATAAATCCTGCAGAGAGGAGTTTCACTCTGGCACAGAAGGTCGAGGTGTGCCGAGTGAAAGGGTGAAGCACGCTCACACACACACTCACACACACACACACACACGTGAGCACTCGTGTGTGCACACAACCGTCTGTTGTGTCTGTGCCCACATGTGTTTGTGCAGGCAGCCCCTGCAGCAGCTGGTCCCTAATGACACCACAGGACTTGGCCACCAGCTGGGCCAGAGCTGCTTGCAGCAGGGCTCTTCAGCCAGCCTTTATTTGGGAAGCATAAAACCACTGAGGCAGAATCCCTCTTTCCAAGGAGGTGTAGGATTTCTGTGGGGCAGTAATTCAAGCTGGGGGGTCTGGTGCATGGCCTTGTCACACTGTGATTTTTTTGTCATCTGTAACTTGTTCTCCTTTTGGAAATTGTTTGTGACCACATCACTTCCCATCTGAGGTCTTCTCCAACCTCAGGTCTCCTCTTGCTCCTCACTGTCACCACTCTGCTGCACCTCTCTGTGGCAATGGCACTAGGCACACACTGGCCTCTGAGGCACCCAGCTGAACCAGAACACCTTTCCCTGGAATTTAGGATAGGTGTCCAAAGTCCCAGTTTTTAATTTCTTTTTACTGAGTAAAGCTGTTGGCTTTTTCAGGTGAATATATGGGTTTTAATTCTGCTTCAAGCTTTTTTCTTTCACCTGGATAGTTGATTCAGTTAATCTACCCCACCAGAGAAGCTGGAAAGAAAAGGGGGTGGGGGGGTGGGTGGGTGGTGAGGGGAGGCAGGGAGGGAAAAAGAATTAAATTAACAGCAAATTCAAAATCATGGAATAGTTAGCAGTCGCCTCATAGAAGACATTTATATTTAACTACTGTACATGGAACCAAAGCATCCCCTGCAAAAACAAGCACTCTACGTATAAAAATTTAAAACCACATTGATAACCCATCTGGCATCCTCCTAATTATGAATCTCTTAGTGGAGTAATATTCCCTTTAGAAGCAAAACAGTAAATACAACAAGGGAAACATGATTATGAATTTCTTTTTGCTCTGTCTTTCAAGACAAGCGTTCATTCACATGTGCACCCAAAATCTTTCTCAACTGGAATTTATTGAAGTAAAGACATAACACAATGCCTGCTAATTAAACATTTAAGAAGAAAAAAATACCCTGTTCTCCATCAGGAGACGATATTAATAGGTGCTTCATAATACGGAGTGTGTTTGAACCCCAGCTGTTTTGCCCAATAAATACAGAAGAATAGAAAGGCTCAGCTTCTCCCTTCCTCTTTATGTGCCAGTCTAACCAGTCCAGCTTCATAACATCCAGTCATCTTGTAGAAACGAAGCAAAAGGCTTGGTTGTCTGGAGACAATTTGTTTGCCTGTTGTGGGAGTGCTGTCTCTGAGGAGGTGTACCCATACATGACTTCTCTCAGCACACACTAGCTCCCTTCCCTGTCTAAAAAGGCACAGGAAAGGCAGGCAGTGAATTCTGGGGGGAGTTCTGTCCCAGGCCATCTGGCTGAGGGTAGACTTGTTTTAATCATGTGCTGTGGACAACAATGGCTTGAATAGTTGCTTCCTGTGAAGTTATCATGTCTTTACAAAGAGTCAGACCATTTTATTTTTTTAAAAACTGATTCACTCCAACAGGAGCTCTGGAAAGAGCTCTGGAAAGAATGGGGACATCTCCTTTAGGAAGTCCTTCAGGTTTGGCACTGCTGTTGAAACACAAGTTTCTCAGACAACTTTTAAGTAATGGAATATCATAGATGCTGAAAAGGGAAATCCCTATGGAAACCTTCAGTGTCAGGTAGACATTCAATTGTTGAGCCTCTGGCAGCAGGGAGAAGGGACAAAATGCAGCACCTTGGAAAGTCTGACCTGTAGCAAAACTTCAAGGCCTCAGATTAGTGAATACTCAGGTTCCTTGCTCATCATCCCTTTGATTCTGGTTCCTCCTTGCAATATTCAAACTCTTCCCATGGCTTTCGTAGAGCCCCATGCAAGTTGAAGTCACAGCCTGCAGCAGGTACCAGTAACCTACAGCACTGTGCCAGGCTGCATCTTAGCAGCAACCCAGCACCTCCCCCTTTCCCAAAGCCAGAGCTTCCCCTGACCCTGCACGCAGGGAGATCTCCAAACCCGATAGCTCAACAGACTGAGCTGCTCAATATCGATTACCAGCTTTAAGAAATCTTTTCGGTTCAGTCATAGGCTTATCTGCTTTGGTTGTCACATGGTCAAGGAAAATGCCATCAATACAGATTATGAATCTGTCTCAGCACCCTATAAATCTGCAAGTTTCCCAGTTTCAGCCGTCCTAAAGCACCTCAGTGGGTCCTTCCAGGCAGCAAGAGAGGCTGTGTGTGCTCCAGGTCAAGCTGTGCTGGCTGTACAAAGGGTGGGAAATGAAAAATCCAGGAGAGGCTTAACAACGCTCCTACTCCGACATCTGCTCCCAGCAAGGGCATCTAGGGACCTGCCGCACAGGTTTTTTTTTCCTTAAAGATGATCACCGTGAATGTTGCAACAAATTATAATGTAAAACATTTTGACAGCCAAGTAAGCCATGAAACATTAAATCTCCAAGGCCCATATGCTCCCCTCTGCTAACGCAAGCGGAGAGGAGCAAAAAGCCTGTGGAAGCTGCCAGGGAGAAGCAGTTGAGCCACTTCACAAGTGTCCCACTCCTCTCCATACTATCTGCAACCTTCCTGCCCCAGGGATGGGGACAGGGAGCAGTGGAAGGGGCAGAGGAGTGCCTTGCTGCTCTCTCAGCACTGTCATCCTTCACTTGGAGGGGTTTTCTTGTGCCTGCAGCTTTGATATCCAGCAGTCCTGCTGTAGCTGTTGGGAGCCTCTCGGAGCCTCTCGCTGGTCAGAGTGACCCCAAGAAATGTTGGAAAGTCTCTTTTCCCAGCCCGGCACTTGAAGAAGGAGTCAGAGCTCTTCAGTTCTTGGTCTCAAGGTTGTTTATTGTTCCTTATCTATAAAAAATTTTCTCCTGTCCAGCTGAGGTCCATTCAGCAAGACAGTCCAGGCACTTTGCCTGCCCCCGGGGCAGTGTTATGACTTTATACTAAAAATTACATGTACAATGTTTACAATTACTTTCCAATACCTATCACCTATGTTAGACAGTGAGCTTCTACTCTAAACCAATCTAAAAGTGCCAACATCACAGCAGAAGATGGAGGCCAAGAAGAAGAAGAAGAAAGGCTGGACACTCCCAGATCCCTCTATCTTGCCCCCTGAATCCCCATTCTAGAAAACCCCAAAATCTACTTTTTCACCCCATGGTAAATTCACTATTATTCTACTTAACTGTTGTGGCTTGCAGACCTTCATCTAAGGTTGGTAACTTGCTCCACAGGTCATAATCAAAACCAGAGGCATTCTGGGCTCTGTGCTAGGGTCTCTGAGCCCCCTGGCAGGTGTCCTGACAGTCCAGGACAGCCAGAGGGATGTCCTGGGTTCCGACAGGAGCCAGGAAGCCTGGCTGCAGGAAGCATGGGTGTGAAGTGAATTCAAATCTTGTACTGCAAGGTACAATATTTTTATGAGTACTCTGAGGCCTGTGAGACTCTCTTGCTGGTCTTATGGCCTTAGCTGGCTTCATTGTGAGAAGTTTTGCCACACAAAATTGTATCTTCAGAGAAATTCCATGGGGTTTTTGGCTCTTATTAAGAGTTCCCAATCTTTTGCCATCCCCAAGGATGCACTAGGTTGCAGAACCTTTTCTTCATTGACAAGGGTAAGCCTAAACCCTAATAAAAAGGATCAGTTTGGGAATGACAGTCAGTTCCAATTGACTCCCAAAGGTCCCACCCTTGGCAAGCACAATGAAACAGAGAGACAAGGCTTACCAGAACCTCCTTGGTGTGCTCAGAGCAATGCATTTATTGTCACACCCCAGCTCAAAAGCCCCCATACCTGTTTGCAACTACTCACAAGGGTGAACAAGTTTTTGCAGCCTCAGCAAGGGTCCTCAGCCCTTCAACTGCCCACAGACATGACCAGGAAACCCACCAGGTTTGTCCCTTAGACCAAGAAGTGTCTCTCTGCCACAGCAGTTTCTAAACCTATATCCAAGTGAATAGCATGGCACTGGTATTAATGGGGCTCCTGCGCAGAAAGCGTTTCAGAATTGGATATTTGTGATTCAGTGGCAATACCGAAGTCCTGGTAAAGTGGCAGTTTGTAAGGTGGCAAGTTTGTAAGATTGTTTGGCAGCATTAAATTGGTGCCCTTTGTATCTGGATATCTCTTCTCAGGAGAGAAGCAGCAATGGCTGGCACACACACAGACACAGAAAGCTTTTCTGGGGCTTCCAAAGGGGAGGCAGAGGCACCTGGGGCTTCACGTGCCTGATATTTGGCAATAGGTGAACATGCTCTCACATCAGATGCTAAATACTCGGTGCCTCTCAGTTTTAATGAATCATTATGACTGAAGAAATGGAAGGTCCCACGGGGAAGAGATGCACTGGAACATCAGACAAGGAAAACTTGGTGTGCTTTTTTTTTTTTTTTTAAGATAAAATGAATAGAATTATCTTCATTAATTCAATAACCGCAGAAATATTTACAGTGTAATTACATCCATTCTTTTTCTGTTCAAATATTATTTTAAGGGCTTCTTGGCATCGAAGAGCCTCTTCCTTTGAAAATCCTGACCCAGTGTCAGGACAAGAACAGACCTAAGTCTCTTAATCTAATGGCTGTTAGTGGGGGTGACTACTTTAGCAATGCTCGGCTGAAAAATGAACTTTGCAATAAATGACCTTCAGAGAAGAAGACTATTCATGTTAATTAGTAGCTCTTTTCAAACAGGACTTATATATGCATTAGGCTATGTCATTTCAAACAATGCCATCATTGTAGTAAACATCAAGACAAGGCTCAAGTACAGTTATGAAAATTTTAGAAAACTCTAGTTAGTTTTTTTTCCCTTAAGATTATGAGTTACGATTACTGACGTGTTGCACAATAGGATCTCTCCTAATGGCTTTTAGCTTTTGCCACTGCCAACTTTTAGATTTAAAATCCATACAATTATGGACAATTTATAGGCATTATGAGGCTCTCTCACCCCGTTTTTTGCACTGATTCTTACTGATTCAAAGCAGCTTTGAACCTGGCAAATCAAATGCATTTTGCTTAAAACATAACATTCATTCTTACAGAGCCCACTTTATTCTTATTAGTACTTATTACTTATTATGCATATTTAATTTAAGAATGCATGTTCTCCATTAAAAAATCAGAATATTTTGAAGTACTGGGAAGTGATTATTTTGGTTAGTTCCCCTTGATTAACCACTCAAATGTGGATGCATTCTTTCTAAAGCACATACATAACAAGAATAGAAAAATGGCATAAGGAGGCTACAAAAAGGAAAACCATGAACAAAATAAATGGATGCACAAAATAAGAGGGATGATTTTTACACAAATAATGTCAAAATACATCTTAAAAGGTGCATCACAGCATTAAAAAAATCTGCTCTTTGTGGAGAAGATAAACTTAGTACAACAAATCTGATTCAGAAATGTTATTTGGAGTTACAATAGGTAGAAGGAAATGTGCAAGTAAATTGCATAATTCTGACTCTACATCAATTTTGGGCTACATTTATTAATTAATTTTTTTCAAGTGCATTTTAGGACTCTCTTCCTCACTGCTGATCACTCAAACCCAAACACAACATTAATTTTAAAAGCTAACCTGTCAGGCACTGTGCACAGTGGCTTCACAATCCACAAAACATACATTCCTAAATAATTAGGGAATTAACAATAAATGTATTGTAGAATAGCATTTTAGCAAGATGTTTAATAAATAAAGTAATCTGTGTTGCAAAACAATTAGCTAACAAAGGGGAAATTAATAAATATTTATAAGACCAATGGATATGGTTTGTTTAGAGCCTTACAAGATTCAGAAAAGGCAAACAATTAGTTGAGCAAACTGCAAGATTGGGCTCATTCTAAATATCTGGCACTTGGGAGAGTTCAGTACTCACAGCTTGGAGGGGCTGCCTTACACCGTATCTGCATGTGAGCAGCTCTCAGAGGTGGGATGGTGGACACATCTCCTGCCACTGGCTTGGACAAGCAAGTCCCTGCTCAGCACTCTGCTTTTTGGGAGCCATCTTCACCAGGGACCAAGCTTCCTTCACACATTGTGTAGGGAGCCCAGCTTCTTGCCTTCATTTCATGAATTCCATAGGCTAAATAGCTTCCTGAGCTCTCCTCCCTCTGAGGACAGCCCTCTCTGGCCACTGCATGCTTCTTTTTCCCTCTCAGATCTTGATTTTGTAACACTGAGTACAGGGACTGCCATGGTTTACATGTAGTTGCTTTGTTCAAACAAGGGGGACATACAGATTTTTGGATTTAATCTTTTGCCATTTCAAAAAGAGACAAAAAGTAAAACCTGAGGCACCCTTGACTTGATCTTCTCTGCTTGGTTTCTGTGTGTACTTATGGAGTTATTGTATTTGTTCTTTAAAGAAAGGAAAAAGAAGAATGGACCAGATTTGGGATTTGTTTTATTCATATTCAATTTGTGCAGAATTCAAGGAAATGGTTCCTTTATTTGCCACTTCTGGGAAAACATCTTGAGTTCATTTGTTCTTGTTCTGCTCACAGACTTGTAGAAATAGGTCTGGAAAGGTACTCCATGAGCTCATCTTGTCCATCTCCCTGCCTCAAGGGTGACTCATGCCCAGTGCTCTTCAGCAGCATGATCAATTCAAGCATAACAATAACCTTTTTTTTCCCCAAAATGCTTTTTTTCCAAAAAAAAATACTGCCATAGAAAGTAAAAGGTTAAGAAATAAGATAGCAACATCATGATTCTACCATAGCATTTAACACTGCTGTTCTTTGGGCATCCATGTAGCTGCTCCTGTGTCCTGAGCACACCCAGGTGCAAGTGGTGGGGATACCTACCCTGACTCCTGCAGATTTAATTGCCTTCAAATAGGGCAGCTCAGGTGCCACAACAACACCCCTGCACCTGCTGCTGACTGGCTGCTCTAAGGGCACTCAGGCCTCCTCCAAAACCTGCCCTGTTACAGTGGCACTGAGGTGTGATGGTATCATGTGCTTCTGATGACACATGTTGAGAGTTGTCCAGCACAAGGGCTGTCCTCCAAAGCAGAAATTCAGGCCTACATAAGCTATTCAAAGTTGTGTCCCAGAAAAAACCAAAAAACCATTGATGGCCATCTGACTCCACTGGTGTAGGGGGCACTGAAGCACGACGTAACATTTTACAAGGTGTACCGGTGAAGGTAAAGTTGCTTCTGGTTCCAAATAAAATGAATATATCAGAGGCAGGACACCTGGGATGCTGCAGGTTCTGTACCTGGTCATGGACCTGCTTTACACCTGTACATCAGTATTATTTGCCAGCTCAGAGAACACATGGAAAATTAACTCTTAGCTCTTAACTGTGGTTGAACAGCTCAACCATACCTCTTTTCCAACCATATTGTAGATGGAATTTTCAATCCTGCCTCTTCCATCCCATCTCCTTTCCCTCCTCCTACCCCTCCTTCTGCATGTCTCCCAGTCCCAACCCACCCAGAACAGCAGGACAATCCTGCAGTGCTGCTGCAGTTTTGCTTCTTCTCACATTGACCCAGTGGGAAGTGTGGGAGCCACGTGTTGGGAGCAGAGGCATTGTCCTGACTCGGAAAAGAGCAGTCTGTGACCAGGAGTGCTGGGAGAAAAACACACAGACAGCTTAATCCTTCTCACACCCCTGTTCCTCTGACCCCCAGCCTGTGGGTTTGCAGCATTGCTGTTTACAGGGAAGGCACTGCAAGGGGCTCCCATCCACACCTGCCCTTGCCCCAGTCAGCCCTTTTCAGTAGTGGTCCCTTACAAACCTCAGGGACATTTACACTATGTCAATGTCCCAAATAAAGCAGCACTTCATTTCAGGCTCAGGCACTGGCAAGCAATCCTGGGCAGCATTTGGCTGTCAGTGCTCTGCCTGGCATGGCAGTGCTCCGGGCCAGCTAGCGTAACTCCCAAAATAACCTGCTGGGCAGCAGCCAGGCAAGGAATGAGGAAGAAATGCTGACTCTGTAGTAAAGAATGTGGTACTTGTATTCAGCCTAATCCAGCACTGGCACCGCCACACACAGCCCAGAGCAAGGCAGCCTGGAAATGGCAATGGAAGCAGGGAGAAGGAGCGGTGTGAGGGGTACCTAGAGACCCAGGGAGCAAGGACATAGGGCTGGAGCCATGGTGGGAGTGATAATAGCCTTGACTGCATGAAGGATGTTGGTTCCTCATTGCAATTAGGAGCCTAGGAAGAGAGAACAAGAAAAGTGTAGAAGATAGCAAAAGGAAGATTGTGGTCCAACAGCATGGAATAACAGGACCCAGGCTCCCTGTGGTGATGCATCAGACCTACTCACTTAGTTAACAGTGCCTTTGTTCTTCTGCACTAAGGGTTAGATGAGTTTAGAGAATGCAATCATTTCTACAATGAACCCCCACGCTGGGTGACTGCTGTTTTGCCCTCTTCACGCTTCGAAGTCTCAGGCTAAGCTGTAATAGTTGCTCACCATCAGTTTGGATGTTTCCCCTCTCCTCCCTGTATGGGGCAGTTGGCAAGAGACCCAAAAGCTGTCCCTGGCTCTGCTGGCCTGGCCAGAAAGTGGCAGTGTCTCATGGTTAGGACATGCTGCTAGCTCACTTTCAGGCACTGCTTGGGCAGAGAGCAGCAAAAGAGCTTCAGTCCAGGCATTGCTCAACAGCAGGTCAAGACAACCACCCTGTGTGAAAAAATTTAATCATGTACACAAGTGATGTTACTCCACCTCACTGTGAGAGGATGGGCCTCTGTCTGGATCATTTCCAAATTAGAGACAATCATTTTTGCTGGCTTTGGAGCTATAGTTGTGGACATGAACACTGCAGACTGAATTTCAAAGGGACTTCTCTATCCCTCTTCTGAGAGCACCAAAGACAGACAGAAATGAGGTTTTTTAGGGATGGTGAGGATAGAGGAAGCTACAGATGACAGCCAATGTCTGATATTTATCCAGTAAGTAAAGGGCTCTTGTGCATTTTTGGATTAGAATCTAGATGTCTATCAACTCAAGCAAATGTACTAGCTCAGTTTGAAATGTGGATTGTGTATTTTGTCATAGACTTCTTATGGCCAGGATTTAACTCATAGGGAAGTGCTTCCCACTGGGTCAATGTGAGCAGTAGTGTTGGAGACAACCTCTGAAGCCAGAAAAAGACAGGTGGTGCTTGACAGGGTAGTAAGATGGTACCAAAGCAGCTCCTGCCTGTCGTTCTCACAAAGTACATGAAGAGTGGGGACTTGCTCCTCTTATCTTGATCCAAGTGACAGGATCCTTGAGTACCACTGGGCCAGGCTTAGGTCTAGGGACTCAGGCAGGGGACATCCTAAATGGGAGCCTTCCTCCTCTTACTCCAAACTAGTGCACATCTGTGTAAATCCCTTCTCTCACACTTCCCTTCTCACGTTGGATGCACTATCCACTGGAGGCAAAGATTACATATTTTTTTGTTATTCATTTTTCTTTGTAGTATTTCAAAGTCTTTTCATCCTGCCCACTGCCCAGTACCGGAGAGACTAGAATTTTTGATGCTCCATTGGATACAATGTGTTTTATAGTTACCATTTTTGCACAAAAAGCTATTTACCTTCTATTTCTAGAATGTAGCAAGATAATAAAAATATCCCTCAAGAATCTCTGACTTCTTTTAGAAAACTGATCATATTTGTGATGAACTGAAGCATCACATTAGGTATGACACAAAGTAAAAGCAGATGGTCCATACTCAGAATGTAAACTGTTGTCTTTCATAATGTAAGAACACAAGAATTTCTCAACTACATTTCTTTGTTTCATAGAAGATCTGAGTGAGATATTTGCTATTAAAATGCCTTTTCAGAAAAAAATAATATTTTCTAGTATTGATAAAATACTAGAAAATACACATTTAGCCTCTGCAGTTGACATCCAACAAAACTATCTTACCAACTGCTGGCTGTTTAGCATGTAAATTAGCTGGTTTACTAGAATTGAATTTATATGAGAAACTTTATACAAAAATCCTCTTGTTTCTCTAACCCACTAATAAGATCAGGAGAACAACACAAAAACATAGATTAAGTCTGTCTTTCAGATATAGACTCGATCTTGTTGGCATAGGGTACAATAATATTACTTATTACAGAGTCAAAAGTCACACAAAAAATGGAGAGCACTTTTTATGGAGTGCCAGGGCTGTTCATGACTTCTCAGGGTGTAATTTACCTCCAGACTTTTAAATAATTCGGTGTAAATCTGTGTTTTTATTGCGTCAATAATTTACATGAAAAGGTGAGCCCTTGCCTAACATAAATTCCTGTGGAAGCTATATATAATTTCTATTACAAGCATGCTTGTGCACTGTACTTTGCTCATACTTAGCGATAGAGGTATTTGTGAATCAAGGATTTCTTTAATGTTTTTATATTCAGTAAAAGAATGCACAGGGGTCAAAGCAGGATTGATTTGAAGGAGTTAGATTTTAAAATCCCTTTAAAAATCAGGACAAAGGATACCACACTATTAAAATAAAATGCTTAAAAATGAAAAGTATTATGCATGCTACACAGTAGAAGATCAGATTTTTATTAATGCAAGTTTTAAATGCTGATTAATCCTCTTGAGAATCAGTTTCCCAAAGCTTTGGCCTGCATTCAAGTCTTTTTCAAAGGGGCACATCACTTCCATTATTCTGAATATTAATTGAACAACATTATAACTAAGGATACAAAGCAAGATTTAAAACATGATTACAGCTGTCATTGCTTACATCTAAATAAGTCGTTGGAAATTGAAGCTCGGGGGGGGGGGAAAAATAAATTTAAAAAAAAAAAAAGTGCCCAAGCCATAAACCTCTCTCCTGTGAGGATGGTGAAGCTGCTGCTGCTGCCTCCCAGGGCCCCCCCCGGGCCGGGCAGGATGGATGGATGTTCCGTGAGCCGCACGGCGATGGCTCGGCTGGCAGCTCACACTCAATGCGCTCCCGCTGCCTCCCCCCTGCTTTGCAAACCCTGGGTGTGTTTTGTCCTGCAAAATAATAAACGTCCCAGAAAAACACCGGCATTTTCAGGTGCTAACGGGAAGAGGGGTGATAATTGTTCAAAAGACAGAGCTGCCCCTATCCTTTATAACTTCCAGAAAGGGTTTGTTTTATTTGTTCAGCATAAAGCATTTTGTGATCCAGCTTCAGCACATGCCTCTACACAAGCATTCATGTGCTTAGCGCTAAGCACGTGCTTAAGTGCATTCCTGAACTGGGCCAAAAGGTACCTCCTTTGACATTTTTGTCCATAGCTGCTGTTCTTGGAAAGGTGCCTTTTTGGTGAAAACTAATGTGGGGTTACGGTAATCATCTAATTCTGATTAGACAAATGGAATTATGGAAGAAGTATTAAAAATTTATAGTCCTATTTACTAAGTTTATTTGTTGGCCATAAAAAGCTGAATCTTACATAACATAAAAAGCATCCAGTCCTAATGATGAAAAAGATATAAAAAGATAATGGTGCAATCATAACATGTCTCTGAGAGTTTGTACATCTCAGTTGCAGTTTGGCACATCGCATAATTGTGTTGTGCCAAACTGGCACCAAACCACAATATGTTAGTGAAAAGGGCCCGCAGTTTAAGAGGAAAATCTAGAAGTGTTAACTATACACTGTCTAATTATACAACCTTACTGTCCCAGAATGTGATTTCTGAAACCATTTCTGACATATGGGAAGAGGGTAGAACAGCTGGTCATTAAGGTTTTCTCAAGACTATTTAGTAACACACTTGAATGTAATTAAAGGGCTACATTAAATACTGCACTTGTGTACAATGTATTTTTAATCTTTATGGCATGCTGTAAAAGTAAATAAATGCAAAGTGTTAATGCTTCTCCCCTTCATCTCCTAAATTGTTAAGATATAATGACAATCCTGATCCATGCTGTGTGCAGTACCTGAAGAACACTCTGGTGCTCTGTGAGCATCCTGTGCTGCAGGTAGGAAGCAAAACCAAGCTGAATTGTGCAAGATGGATATAAGTTTACTTGGTTTCATTTGCCTAAGCTGAGCCATGCTGACTTACCTGGATGTATTTCAACAGGCAATGTTGCAATGATCCTTTTATTGGAAGTTTCCCTTTGGAACCAGCCAAGGTGATGTAAAGCAACTTTGACCCGTGCTGGATCTAATGCAAGAAGCGAAAGTCTGGATACAAAATGTGCAAACATCTTTGCAGCAAACTTTACTCCTGTACGTCTCAGTGGGGCTTCTGCCCTGAAATAGTCAGAACTGAGCTCCATGCAGATGCAGATTACAGATGGGTTAAATTGCAGAACTGTGTTTATGCTCCATAATCCTTATTGTGATGGAAGCATCTAGAAAATCAGGACAGTTAAACACCATGTGGGATCAGGGCCCTTCCTTTATTGTCTGTGGCTGCATATGACCTGTATTCCCATTTCTACAGACAACAATTAGAGAGTTTATAGAAATCTTAGGCCACCAAAAAAGAACTTAGTGAATCAGTCAAAACCTGTGTAACAATTCATATTCTGAAAAATTGCCTTGAGATTGGTGCCAGTACTCCATTAATGATAACCTGGGGATTCTGTGGTCCTAAAACCACGGGGATGCTGTAGCATTGTGAATAAGGCATATTTTTGGTGCACTTTTTTTGTTTGGATGCACAAATGGGTAAGATAAAAAGAAGTTTTAACATACTTGGTTAAGCACAAAGTGTTTCTCTGCATTAGACTTGTGCTTTCTGATAATGATGTTTGTTTTACATTCTCCAATAACTCTTTTGCTTTGAAAAGAGGAGCAAAAAGAGAAGGAGAAAGAATTTCTCTTCAAATTTTTGAAGAGAAATTAATTGAGAAGTTGAAATTTTTCTTGCCTTCTCATAAATGCCAGTAAATACATGTTTTAATTGACTGCTTACTAAATTTGATTAGAGCTGTTGAGAGTTCCTTCAGTTCCCTGGAAGAATTTTTCCCCATGAAATCAACACTTTTAAAAAAATACCTTGTTCTGCACTATGGTGTTTTCCTTTGAGCATGAAGGATAGCTTTACACAGCATTTTCCAACACCAAATCCAAAAAGGAGGTCAGAGAAGAAGCTTGTAAGAAGACAGGTTTAACACAGCTCTCCACTGTAGCTTCTAAGGCAATGAACTGGAAGTCTTCAGGAAATGAAAACCATGGAGCTGGAAACAAGTGTGTGCTATGTGCACGTGAGCTATCTGGTGACAATGATGAGGTCTGCCTGTGTATGCACATGTGCTGAACTCAAGCTTTATGTCTCCTTTCAGAGGTAGGCATAAGTTTTTATTTTCTTTGAAATGCAATATTGGGGTTTGATTTGCAAATGGTTTCTCTTTGCAAATGAGCCAAGGACAATGATATGCTGTGTTATGTATTTTGCTGGGCATTTTCTAAATCAACCAGAATCCTTCTGTTCAAATAAATGACACTTTTTCTCTCTGTTAATGGGGCATCTGCAGCATTTTTTTTTCTGAAAAGGAGCAGTGGCACAAACAGCTGATCATCCAGCCTTCCTGACACTCTGCTCATGGATGGGTTTTGCATCACGTTACACCCTGCAGCTGGTATGTGCTATCAAAACCAAAAAAGGCCAACCAACGTAGAGAAACCCATGAAGGCAGGAGACACAATTTTCCTATGGCAAGTTAATTCATTTTCACAAGAGATGAGAATAACTATAGATCTCACCACATTCAGTGTTAATTGCAAAACTCATCTCTCTGACTTAACTTTGCCTCATTAATTTCTTCACACACAGTTGCCAGGTACGACCACATCTAAGCTCAAACACAAGCACAAACAAAAACATGCTAATCAAGCTACTTTTCTTACAGGCTAAAAAAAAAATAAAAAAAGAAAAAGAAAAATTAAGGACACTGGCATATTTTGGAAGCAATATGTGCTGGTGAATGTTAAGTAAATGCTACAAGAAGTAAATATAACTTCTTCAAAAGAAAACAACTGCCAGACATACTCTCACAACACTTCTTCAGAAGAGTAAATTCCACCAGGGTTAACCCCAAAGCAGTCACTTTTTTTTTCCTACACTGAGAGGCCAATATTAAGAAATAAGAAATAATAATTATCATCTCTTTCAAATTATACCAGGCAGCCTTAAATCCTTTCCTGAAGCACTCAAAGACACATAGCTACCATTGATCTGGAAAGGGCATGGATATTGCCAGAAAGAGCTTGTATCCCTTCAACTCAAATAATTCTTGTCCCAAGGAAATTGTGGGGAGAAATTTTGTTCCTGGTACTTGTGTGTTGTTGAATGTGAAGGGAACTGAAAGTCTCTGCAAGAGGAGAACATTTCCTGGGTGATTCACTTGAGTCAATCCCCCTCTGAACCATAGGAAAGATTGTGTGGAGCCACATGAGAAGATGCAAATTGATGGTGACCAGAGTCCCTGCACACAACTGCACTCATTGCTCATTTAAGCAAATGACACTGCTCTTTTTGTTGATTTAACCCTGTATAGTCACATCATGAGCACTGAAATGTCCAAATGTTATCAATAATACCATTACAGAGCAGTTTGTGTGTATAACTTAGTGAAGACTAATTTGTCTGGAAAATGTCTTCATCTGCTGTGCACAGACCTGAGCACTCGGCAGTCAAACGTCCGGCTTGATTCCACTCAGCTGAACTCAAAATCAGATCTGAGGAAAAAAACATCTCTAAGACAATTAACCTCAATCCAGGCATTTCTGGTGAATGGGCATTAATTGTCCTTTCACAGGATATGAGGAACCCACCAGTGCCGTGTTTCATTGTCTGGGCCTGACCAAGAGAAATGTGTGGAAAGCAAAGCCCAGGTACCAGCCCACAGCTGCCTCTCACTGCCTGGTTGGCCCAGCCTGCCCTTCCCCTCATGTCCCAGGCTGGCAGTGATGCCAGCCACTTTGTAAAGGGCTTATTTTGTGGGGTTTTAGCCCTAAAACTAGCCATAGCAGTGGTTAGTATTAGATTCTTGGTGAATGACAAGCACCAACCTGAATAACCCTTCAATCACCTGAATTACCTTGCTTACTTATATTTTGTCTTAGAGAAAGACCTCAATATCAAAGAATTTCTCTTCTACTGCTGTGTTTTCTCCTGCCATCAAAGAAATAACAGGTTTTGTTTCTTTGATTTAATTTATCACACTCCATTTCCCTTTCTAGTCATAATTTCTAATTATTTCAGCCTACTGACTCAGATATTAAATTGAGTCAAGACAAATACACATAATCTATTGATTTAAATAATATCCACTCATCAACTCTGCAGTTTCCACGTGAGGAGTTCTCCCCTTAGAAAAAAAATGCAGCACTCCTACTACTGTGAGTGGCAAACAGATACATGCAGCTCAGTCTGTGAGTCTTCTCACAAGTATTTATTTCCTTGGGAAGCAGTCTGGCACAGCCTGGCTTTTTGTATCCACCATGCTGTAGTAAATGTAGCTAAATAAACTGATTACCCAGAATTTAATCATAAATTCTGCATTTATTGCCCAGGACTAGAAAGGAATACCTTTCTATATACCTTTCTATACCTCAGGTATACCTGAGACTGAAAATTAGATCACAAAGATGAATTTTACCCAGATGAAAAATGCCTTTGACACCAGTGGATGCATAGGAAACCACTCACCTAGGTGGGAGAAGATTTTTGTGTTTCAGTGGGAAGGCTCCTTTTTAATTAATTTTTCTAAATTTATTTCTGCAGCTGTGCAACATTGAAGGAAAAGCTGTCAGAATGTGGTAAAGTAGGGGAACTAAATTTCATGGAGAATAAGAAGAAAGGAAGCCTTCAGCAATTTTGAGAGAAATTTGAGATGAGACCACTACAGCACACCACAACTCAGAAGTGAGACACCAACACTTCCAGACCCTGCTCTGCTAATGTTGCTTGACACTTGGTGTCTGCCAGAGGGCTGGGACAGCTGCTTGAACTCAAAAATTCTCAATGAGAATTTTAAAAAATTTTCAAACTAAAATAAACTGGTTGTGATGCACAAATTCTGAAAAAAACCAGCCCTAATAATTCTCCCTTCAGGGACCTGAAAGTTTTAAAAAGTGAAATCTCTTTAACTTTGATTATCAGTCAAATAATTTTTGAGGAAGTTTTTTTTTGTTTGTTTGTTTGGGGTTTTTTTGTTGTTTTTTTTTTTTACAAAAAACAGAGCTTTTGTGGGAAATGTGGAGTTTTAACCAAGGATTTCCTGAATTAGTTAAAAAAACCCCAAACCTGAGATTCTGAGAAATTAATTTTTTTTTTCCCCTCTTCAGCTAAAAAATAATTTCCTGACCACTCCTAGCCACGGTTGTAGGAAAACAAAGCAGAGCTGGAAGCAGGTGACAGCTCGCAGCCAGCAGCTGTGTCTCCAGAGGAACATCCATGGCCCCTTGGCTGAAGTGCTCCCCGGGACTTTCGACACCTGATCAGCCGCGAGATAAGATAACGCAGCCCGCGCTGGACAAAGTCTTGAGGTTATGTGTTCCTGCCGTGCTTTCCACAGTTTGTCATTAACCAGCTATTGCAAGATGTTTGTTAAGTACCTTCATCCTGTCTCCAGCCCAGCACTGTCTCTCTCCCTTAATAACCAGGCTAAATCAGCAGGAATAATTAGGGAATCAGACACTACTTAGTGTCAGTACAGGCAGCCAAATAACTTCTCTATCTCTTCCTATTCCATAAGGTCACCCCCCCTTCTTGTGAAGCTCAGACTTTTCCTTAGAGGAAGGCACAATATGCTAACTCATAGTGATAAGATTTTTAGATCGGGCGGTTCTTGTATTTTGCAATTGGTTTCAGGCAACGCAAGATGCAAAATGTATTTTCTTTCTCCTCTTTCTAGCAAATTGTCGCTCCTCCAGCACATACTGGCTCATTTTTCCTGAAAACCCAAGGGAATGGAACACCCATGCCAATTCTACATGATGTAAGTAGCTAGCCCCCTAAGGATCTCTTGAAAAGGCAAGCACTAGGATTGTTTTCTGAATACTTCCTTAGCTAAAATTGCCTCAATTCATGCTTGGGAATTCTCTAGAGACAGATGTACTGTCATGCTTGGATAGCAAAATAGAGATATCTCACTTCACAGGAAATTAATAAAAAGAGTATTCAAAGTTTATCCCTGCCAAAAAATTTTAAAAACTGATTTTTTGCATCAAAGTGCTTCCTAGAAAGATGCAATAATACGGCAAGAAGAGCCCTGTGATGTGTGTGTACCCACAGAATGAGATTCTCACTCAAAGTCTTAGGTTCTCATAACAACACGGGCACTAGACTTGAAGTACACATCTCTTAATATACTCTATTACCTCATTGTCATTTACTTGTTGGTAATGAATGCGTGTGTTAACAGAACAGCATGCTGATGCATTTTTTCTGCCATTGTATGTAACATATTTTCTAATTCTTCTGCTCTATTCAGCATTTGACCCTAACGATAGGGGATTATGGTATTAACTCTCTACACAGCACACATTCTTTACAGACTTTCACTAAATACTGTAAGCCTGCTGCAGAGCGGAATAAAAGTGAAAGCATACCGTCTGGTCTTAAGCTGTGCACACAGAGGGTCGTGATCCAATTGGAAGGGAAGCAGAATTTTAAAAAGAAAGAGGTTTGACAAAATTTTAATCCTTGTCATTTTCATTTCTCTTACCCTGTGGATTTGGGTGATTTTATTTACACTGTCAGCTTGAGCCTAGGGATTGAAAATCAGGCTTTTATGGAGATTATTAAAAGTACATACAGTACACTAAAGGCTGGACCACTGCTATATGCTACTAAAAATATGAATGTGGATGCTCTATATTATACATTTAAGGAAATAAGTGCCATCCTCCCTGCAAGGCTGGACTTAGCAGTTAGGCTCATTGTCATGATGCCGAAATGCATGTTTTAACAAGGGTATTTATGGGTAGTTTCAGAGTGCTGAAGGTCCACAAGAATTGTGAGGTGCCTTCAGGTGCCTTTTAAAGGAACGAGGCAGCAGCATTTTAGGAGCAGCTGTGGAAGGTGTCTCTGTTGAAGGTGTACCTGGACATTGAAGAGCTGCTGCTCTCCCCACTCTGCAGCCAGGGAAGGGAAGGACAGCCTGACATCTAGCTCAGCCTAAGAGAAACAAATGTCTCACCAGAGCTGACTTTCTCCTGAAAGTCTTCTGCTGAGGCTGGCCTCGGTCCCACCTTGTTGGAGAGCTCCTAAGCCAGTGTCCAGGCAGTAGGAAATGGGTCAGAGATGCAGCATGGATGTGCAAGGCTGTGCTTCAAGGCCAGCTGAAGCCACATGACTGCCCACTGTGAGGATGCATCATCTTCCAGATTTCCCAGGGAGCACCCATGGTCGGAGCTCTGTGCACAGCTGCCCACGCTGGGGCCAGGAAAGGATGACAGCAGGAGGAGATGAGCCATGCCACCTTCCCAGCAGCCCAGACTATTTTCTCATGCAGTGCAGGCACAGATAATGTGTTGTAGGAGCTGCTTCCATGCCCTTGGAGATTTTTAGCCCCTTGAACAGGGTGCATCTTACTCCCCTCTTTCCAAATGCATGATTTTGATGTAGCAGCTAATACAGAGATCCAAACAGGCATGGAAATGCAAGTAGATACAATGAGATTGTGGGGCCAGGCTACAGTAATCCATGAACCCCCAAAATGGCTAAATTTCTCAGTTCCCACCTGCCCTGTGGAAGTGCACACTGGGTCTGTCACTGAAGAAATGCAACACTTGGTAACCATGTGAGGACTTCACTGGGACAGGGACACAGCCCCAAATTCTGCAAATATTTCACACACCCCCCTTCACTCCTCAGTCACTGAGAGTCGTGTTAAAATTGCAGGACTGAAGCCATAGTCACTCATATTTCACATAGACCTTGTTAATAAGGTTAAAACAATCCTGCTTGGACTCTGGGAAATGGGAAGCTAGTTTTTCCAGGATTCTTCTGCTCAGGGAATCAAATATGTCGTTTTTCCATCTAAGGAAACTGCTTGAAATCAAGATATGTGACTCTCCCTGTCCTTTCAGCTCTGTAACCTTGGCTGTCTGAGGCATGTAAAATGGGGGTTTATTGTGCTAAGGAATGAAATGGGCAGAGGCGCTTGCACAACTTGGCCATCTCACAATTGAAAATGGAGTTAAGCTGGCTCCACCTAACCAGAGTGCCAGCAGCACGGCATTTGTGACATGTGCTGCTTCCATGCCTCCCTCAGCCAATTTTCAACACTCTTAGGGTGCCTCCTGATAACAGGGCCAGAAACAAAGCCCACAGAGGACAATGGGGATCTGTCCTTCAATGTAAGTGGCAGGTGGATCAGGCCCGTTCGGAAAATTTTGGCTGCTGCTCTGAGTGGTTCTCAATGTGCCAGGGTCCCACTAAGACATCCAAATTGGCATCTCATAAAAATCAAATTGGCATCTCATAAAAATCCAGGCTCAAAATGACAGCCTTAGTTTGGAAGTCGGACTGGGGCCTCATCCTGCAGAGGTGTTCAATGCCCTCAGATCCCACTGAATTGACCGTGAGCTGAGCAGGCTCAGCACTTCCCAGGATTGCTTGTGCTCTGCAGGATTGGACTTATTGTCCTTAATACTATCTCATTCTGGTTATTCCCTATTGCCCAAGGATAATCCCAGGGCATTATTCCCATTATGCCACTTGCCATTCCCATTATAGTCTTTAACAATGTTTTAAACCTATCTTTCATTTTTAATTTCCTTAGCAAAATATCTGTATTTTAGTAGTATGTATTTATGTGGTCTTCAAAAAAATGTGGTTTTATTGTACATATGGCATTATCGTGTAGCTTCACTATTTTGTGAGTCTGGTGGATGAAAATAATTCTGTATACAAGGGAAATCCATATGTCTAAATACTTTTAGCATGAACACTGTTACCTGTTGCAGCCATAACAGTGTAATTAAACAGCACGTATTAAACCAGGGCACCACAGGAATTCTTGCTGCTTACCTGTCTGTTTCATGCAAGGGGGGAATTTTTTTTACTATCTTTAGTCTGGAAAGGAAGGAAGAAGGCATCACAACCATTTTATGTCTTTAGCATGTGCTAAAGACATAAAATGCAGAGTAACGGGACCTTGCAGGTCACTGTAGTTTCAATTCATCTTTCTCCTTGATTAATTGCTAAGCTGCTGCCCAATGGTGGCTTCAAAATAATTCATCAGCAAGACATCTCCAGCAGCTCTGTGGTGCTTTCTTGTGTCAGAGCCACCTGGTGCAGCACGTGGTTCTGCACGTGAGAGTTGTGTCAGAAAAGAAGAGCTGTCCCCACTCCTGCCTGCCCATTTCCCAAATCCCCATTTTGTCCCCTTTTAAAGCTCTCTCTCCTCAGATGGTCAGGAGCTATGAGTCCTCCACCAAGCATTGCTTTAGGGCCAATGGTGATTTTCCCCTGAACCCTCAGCCAGCAGCAGTGCCTGACCCTCAGGAATGTTCCCTGAAATACAGCTTCTTCCCTTCCTCCCTGGCCCACTTTAGGTCAGCACATTTCCAACATATAGCAGCCAAATTTTGGAAAGCCCAGACACCTGGCCCAATGGAGGGCCAAGCCCAATGTGAGGCAGTACAGAGGCAGTGCTCTAGCCTGTTTTCCAACCTGTTTTCTGACTTCTGGCTCCAGAGGGGTTGACTTGTGCATGCTGCCCACAGGCCCCTGCATCCAACTTGAGGTCATGGAGGAACCAGGGCATGAGGAGCTTCTATATGACCAGGAGCTTATGACCACTTTTTTCAGTGATGTCTTAGTTATTGGCCAGTTTGACACATCATGCAACACAGAACATTTCAAATTGAATTCAAATTGACATTTGGAAGCCCTTAAAAAAAATAAAAGAAAGAAAGAAAAAAAAAAGAAAGAGTAAGGAATGTAGGAAATAAGGTTGGAAGGGGTCAGTTGGGCCAGCAAGTGCAGACTTTCACAGATGATTAGCCTGGAGAGTCCACAGGCATCCTGCCCAGTGTGTCCCCACACACACTGGTCCTGGGAGTCTGTAACAAACTTTACACTTCATCATAAGGCAGCTGCAAATTTAATGAGCCCCAGGAAGCAAAAAGGCAACATGCAGTGCATTGTCAATAGCCCAAGTCCTCCTAATAGAAAGGGAATGTTAGGTGAAATCTCCTGCAAATCCTAAGAAATTAAGACAGGCAAAGACAACCCCCTCTTCTGCAGCAGTTCCTGACAATCTGATCAACAGGAAAATTCCTTCCTTACCTCAAATCTGCTGATCACTTTAAACTTCAGCTTATGAGTGGGATACATGCAGAGATTAGGGGCTCTAGCCTACCTCCTGCTCTTTCATGGTGCAGAGGTGAAAGAGAGACCAGCCTACAAGTCTAGCAGCGCACAAACCAAAAGTAAAACTGACCCTTCCTGACCTCCGCAGGCCGCAGACAAAAGTCCTGAAGCATGTGATTAATAGAATAAAGCAATGGTGCAAATAAACAAGCAAGTCTCTTTTCAAACTCAGCTGCTGACACCTAAACATCAGACACCAACTGATCCACATCACAAGCCTCGTTTTCTGCCCCTAAGAATTCTGATACAATTGTTTTCATTAATGTACCCAACTGCAGCCTAAAACAATGAATTTCTCTGTCCCCAGCACCAGAATATCACTTCTTTGGTGGATGGATGGAAATGTCTCTCTAAAATTCCTGTCTGAATGTATTAATAATCAGCTTGCATCCACTTGATCCTGTGCCAGAATTATTATTTTTGTCTCTGAAGTTCGCCTCCCAAATTTTGTGAAAAACTCCTTTCCATCTTAGTTTTGCTTCATTAAGCAATTAAATTTCAGCATTTTGTCATAAAAGAAAGCAAAAGGTTTAGTATGGATTACCTTGAAAAGTTTCAACAATTTAACATTGTCTTATACTTATCTTTTGGTCCATTATGAAATAAACATATTAGTTTGAAGCATATACTTTTTTCTAATGGTTTTAAAATGCATTTCCCTCTCATAGCCACAAAGAAGACAGACTGGAAGCTTAAGAATTGATATTACTTTGCCCACTTCCAAATAGAACCCACATCTTACTGAACAGGAATGGAATTAAAGAGAAAAAGGAAACAAACTTTGGCAAATAAGTAAAAAAATTTGAACCTGGATGCAATGGTAATTTTGAGTTTCAGAGTTCTGAATGAAGTATGTAGAAGATTACAGGAAAATTGAAGGAGGAAATTTTTTTTAACAATTTGGAGTATTTCTAAACCTTACATAAATGTCATCCATTTCAATCTCCTTAGCCCTATTTTTAAGTTCATGTTCTTTGAGTGTTTTTCCATTTTCATTTTAGAATTCAGAGGCCCCAGCTGCTGTCAACAAATGGAGTTGATTCAGATTTTAAGGGCTGCAAATGCTCGTATTTTCTTGGGTTTTAAGCCCATATTCTCTGACCCTTCCCTCCTCTTTCTATCTCCACTCAGTTTAGGACCTATATTGTCAAAACCTACACTTCTTTCTATAGTAATTTCTATGGATAAAATCACTTACAGAGTTTCCCAATGTTTTTTGCTTTTATTCAGGATCATCTTACTAGTAACAGGGAAGCCATCCTACTGCTCTTCCCTGTTCCCTGCTCCTTCCATCTGGTCACCACACGGCTCTTACATCTCCAAGTACTGCAACTTGAAGAATGGACTAAAACAAAATAATGACTCCATTACATGACATATCTCCTGCTCGTAAATTTCAAAGCCAGATGAGACCATTATCACCTGCTCTGATCTCCAGCACAACACAGGACTTCCTGAGAGAGATTCCTCACTTTAGGATAGGAAACAGCAGCCCTGACTCATAGCTCTGGCCCAATGTAATGATGGCTGTCTCCCAAGAAATAAAAAGAGCAATCCTGTTTCATGTACTGCTGCATGAGACTTTTGATTGCTTGCTGCAGAAAACAAATGGACATAAATTTTAGGATAAGAAAATTCCAGGCATATTCTCATTATTCTCATTGCTCTTAAAAGTTTGTTCCGTACCAACATTACAAATAAAGGCAGTATGGAGAAAATGATTATTGTTATTATTATTGCCAAAATTACATGCTTAAAATAGCACAATTTGTCTTTAACCAAGAGCATATATATTTTATCTCAGCCTCATAAAATCATAGCCACAGATATTTGTCCTGGCACAAGAGCCCAGCAGTGGATGTTCCCTTGGAGGGGAGAAGTGACTGGCCTGTTGTTGAAAATGTCACATTCAGGGTGCAATACAGCATTCATTGAAGGTTAAGCCTAACTCCTACTTCATTGCTTCTCCAGCAACTGCCCTTGGGAATTCTTCCACCAGCCTCAAATGGGCAGTATCAGAGGCAGCAATTACCACCTACTGTACAGAGAAAAATGCACCCTGGTGTAAGCTGCTCCCCAGAAACTTCCCATTCAAGCACCAGCCTGCTATGCGCAGCTTTACCTGCAGTGCTTTTTTACCACTGTGGGGGCAGAGAACATGCTTTTCCCAGAGCAGCTCCTTTTCTCTTGCCTGCTCCCTGGTTCCCGAGGAGCAGCTCTGCCCCTCTGTGCCTGGGCACGAGCATCCCAGTGTGTCTGTGTGCATGCAGCCGGGGAAGGAGCAGCTGGATCCACCAGCAGCCGTGCAGGAGCGCAAATCGAGCGAGTGCTTGGTCCGGAGGCCATTCCCAGCCCCGTCCTCCCAGCAGCAGTTGGCTTGCGCCTGGTGGAGGGAGAGCATATGCTCTGCTCCACACACCCTGTCCTGTGATTTCACTGCCCCAATTCACTCTGCCTACTGTGGCGAGTGCAGGTCCTCAAACTGGGATTTCTTACCTCTCTTTTGTTGTATAGGGTCCACAAAAACATTCAGAAAAAGTGAGTATCTGTACTGCTTTAAATCTCTACCAAAGAGCATATAACGTTTTAGCCAGAAGAGGGAAGAGATCTGAGCTAGCCAATGGATAAAATAGTGCTGGGATCATCCTAGAGAAATATAAAGCACTCTTCAGGTGTTCATGGAGAAAGAGAGTATGCAAAACAGGGGAGAGCCTTGTACCAAGGGGCCAGGGAACATGTGAATGAACAGCCCTGTGAGGTTTCAGACAATATCCACAAGTCCATCCAGTTCTTGCACACACTGAGGTTATTAATCTTGCCACAGTACAATGTACATTACTGCTGAAAATAAATTGGCACTGATGGGACTAACTTTTCCCACCCAGAAGGTTATTGGCCAAAGACCTCTCTTTCAGTGTTTCAGACAGACCTACAGTCCTGTGAGGTACAGGTGAAGAACACCTGATTATCCCTGGCAGCACTACTATTCTTCGGGAACCTGGTTTCAGCATTAGTTAATAATTTCTGACACCAGGGCATGCAGGGTGGTTCCCATCCAACCGGACCTGAGCCCCTGCAGTCACCCTGTCATGCTGTGCTGCTCCCAGGGCATGGACTGGATGAGGCTGGGATTTCAGGTCTATATTCCTGTTTCCTTTCCTAGAAAGCCCAGCAGAAACAACCCCAGCAGACTTTGGTGCCTTCCCTCTCTGGAGAGGGGGCATTCTGACCTGGAAACATGTGCTCACCACCAGTGGCAATTTATCTTCCTTTCTACCTAAGCTGAGTTTTCAGGATAAGTGTCCTGACTCCAGCCCCAGCCAGCCACAGCCTGTATCTCCCTTCCATGTGTGGATGTGCATAACCTGGGATTCTTTTGCAGATCTCCTTGTTCAGGCCCAATCTCTGCTCTGCAAGTTGGCATGACGGCAGAATACCAAGTAGGAGGTTTTGGCTTGCGTGTAGAATTTGGAGAGAGGTTTTGTAGTAAGTTGCTATACTTTTTGGCTTGCAAGCTCTGGGAGCATATGGCCCATTGCTTGCAAAATGCTGATATTTTAAAATTGGGGGAGGAATAGAGCATGGCACATTTATTTTACTTCTTCAGTGCCACTATTTTTGCCAAATCATTCCCTGCCACACCATCCTGGATCATGCTGTTCTATCCATCTTTAAAGTGAAACCTCCACTAACTAAAAAGTTGATGTTATAAGACAGACCCTAAAAGGCCTGAGAAAAACAGTCTTTAGCCAATGTCCAATATGAAATGCTGTCCACTCATTGCTAGAGTGAGTGAGCAGACAATGCAGCACTACTACTTATTCTTGAGCTCTTTGCAGCTGGCCTTGCTCATACTTTCAGCAAACATCTTTTCCAAGCAATGAAAACTTTATGGACTGTTATTTCCTTCCTCTTGACTTCCCAAGAGCTAACACCAGCACACTTGAGATGCTGCAGCTTATCTTTTCCACCTTGAACTAGTGGTTGACCTGAAGACAGAGATGCCAGAAAATAAATAAGGTTCCTAAGTACAGACAGAACAGTGCTAATCCAAGAAGAGTTCAGCTAAACCACTGCAATAGCTATCAAAATACATCTGAATTTTTTTTTTTGGTATGTCTTCCCCAAGCCAATTAATAGTGTGGAAAAAGTTTTGGAAAAATTTAGTAGACCATTAGATAAAGATAATCTGCAAAATATTAATTTACTTGAATTTTAAAAATGTTTTGGGTAAGTAATCATAAAATACTGTAAAGGGAAGTACATAATCACAGGGCTATGGATGAAGTCTTTGTTAAGGGTCATAATAAAGAGCTTCCTCTGAGAACAGAAAGAGGTTAACTGTAGGGTACCATTACTGTCTCTTTTGGGTCCAATTTTATTGGTTATCCATCTGAATGGCTCAAAGAAGATAATGTAGAGGGCTTGGGGATACTTGGGTGATGCCACCATAATTTCCTGGACCTGACTCTGCAATCTGGCTGTGTGTAAAAGTTACTTGCATAACCCTGTCAGTGTTTGCAGGGATTGACTTTGATAAATAATAATTATGAGAGGCTGTGAAGAACTCCAGGTGTATTTCCTGTAAATTGGGAAATATGATGGCAAGTTAGCTGCGTTGAGAATTACTTGAACAGTGCCTACTATCAAAACTCTCTAAATCTTTTCACAAACACACACAGTGGCTCACCTGTGGGGTCCTCTAGGAAGAGAAAATGAGGATTCACAGAAGGTAAATTGTGATGGGCCCAGTTCCACCTACCTTAATTACTTCAAACAATTGTTTAACATGCAAAGATCTGTTTGTTTCAGTGGATAATGTGCAAGAATGAGAGAGTCATCACCTAAAGTGTGTCACCTCACAGAGCAGAAATTAAAAGCTGAGAAATAGGGGAAGTATACTGAATAATTAAGTGTGGAAAACCAGAGCATGCTGTAATAACATTGTATATATATTTTTAAATATTCCTTCCTCTTTTTTTTTCTCTTTATTTTCATTCCCTGAAATACAGTTAAGATACATTTTATGTTGGAAATGTCAAATGGCTTGATGATCAGAGATAATAATGGCATATGATCTCACATCTTTGTGGAATAATCTGCCTGTCACAGTGGCAGAAGACTTATCCTTAGAGAAAAGCTAGCAAGAACTTGACTGAGGAATTCAACATGATGGACAGGGAAAACCATTCAATGAACAGTTACCATATGCCATATCCTGCAGGAATGCAGCCCTTCTAATATCTGATGGCTCTTGCTGATGCAGAAATCAAAGATGTCTTGGACTATCAGCAGAAATAAAAGAGAAAGATGCTTTGTCATTAAGAAAATGAGGATGGGTGTATTTCCATAACCTGATTTGTAGGTGATCTACACCTAATACATTCAGGGATGAGCTCAGGGTGTCAGAACAGCTGGATCTTCCTGCCCATGCCAGGAGCTCCTGGGGCAGCCCTCAAAGGGTCACTGCAGCACTCCCCAGTCTCTGTGTCCTCCAAACACACTCCCCAAGCTGTTATGACACCTAATTAATTATTTTATAGCAGTAGCTCTCTTACCAGACCTGGGGATTCCTGATTGAAAAGTTCCAGGAAAGTTCAAACTATTGTGTTATTTTCAAGTGTAAAATCCTAATGACTTCAGCAGCTTTTCACTGCTCACTGGGCAGCCAGTGAGTGGCTGGAATTGACAGTTCTGGCTGCCTTACACCACTCATGCATCCATGGAAATGAACCACAGATCTGCAGAAACAACCAGAAAGTTTTTAAAATACGACTTTTCTCCACGGCAGAGAAAAATAATCACACTAGAAGATGTAAATTTC
The DNA here is from genome assembly GCF_023055355.1 of Agelaius tricolor. Classification (NCBI taxonomy): domain Eukaryota; kingdom Metazoa; phylum Chordata; class Aves; order Passeriformes; family Icteridae; genus Agelaius; species Agelaius tricolor. Next base: position 22,073,353 of record NW_027269261.1, on the reverse strand, counting down.
AACGGAGGAATTTGAAGCACTTTCCACAGTTTGCTTCTTTTCCATGTAAATCCTGTGAGCAAAGCAAAGGCCTGGGAGGGGTGAGGCAGCCAGGCCTGGGACAGAGGAAATCAGCAGCTGCTGGGTAGCACGGTGCTGCAGCAGGAGACAGGAAGAGCAGATAACGATGCCCAATTGAAACCAGCGCCTCAATGGAATTATCTGGTGTGGAATTTGGCCCGGGCAGTGCACTTCGCACCCCTGCTCTTTGCAAAATCCTCGCTGCTGAAGTTTTTGCCCATCCATTCTCTAATGTCAGGAAAGAAAAGAGAATTTTAAACCAGCAGAAGCTGCAGAGGCACCACTGAGTAGCTCTGGCCACATAGTCAAGTGCTGACTTTCAGATTCCAGGGCTGAAAGTCAGGCCTTAATTTATTTTTGTCTACATAGACATAGTGTTTGTGGAACACACGAGAATGAGGAACCTTCAAAACACAAACCATTCCAATTGGTGTTTTAATCCCTGGCATTAGGTTACACAAACTCTTCAGCCACCACCCCTTTACGTACTACAATGCACCAACTGTGGAAATGAGAGAATAATTGAGTTTCCGTGCTCTCCACCCCCCTCCCCAGTGCCATACTTCCTATAAGCCCTTCACAGCCCAAGAGTGTACAAAAGATACCATCTTGTGTGCATCTTGTAGCATAATTGAATCAAGGTTGTTTAGCACTAACAAGGTCTCTCTGGAGCCCAGATGTTTGATTTATGCAGTGATATGCAGGAGAAGGGCAGCCCAGCAGCAGACACTCTCAGCCACTGCCTTGGCCAGCACACAGCGAGCCCAGAGGTGATGCAGGTGCAGCTGCTACTGACCCAGGAGCTACAAGTGATCAAACAGCTTCCCCTCATTATTGTATCTCATCCACCAACACCCTTCCCTCAGCCCTGTCCCTCTGTGTACACCACCAGACTCTTTCATGACTTCCTTTGTAGTTTTCCTTTACTAGTGCTGCCTCATGTTCAGTTTCTATCACCCTCCTGGTATTCTTCTCCCATCTGAAAAACGCTAACCCCTCATTTCCATTAATTCACTTCTCTGTGTGATCACAGGCAATAAAGATGAGACCCCAAAGGTCATCATACCTTCAATCCAATCAATTAATTTAACCCTCTGTAGGAAGATAAAATTAATTTTTCCCTGCACATGCACCACTCACCACTTTTTCACTCATGCAATGCAAACTAGACACTTCATTCATAGAGGAAATTGTGAGGCTGCATCTAAGCTGAAGGACCCAGGATATTCCTTCAGGTGTGGGTACAATCCCAGGCTGCAGCCAGGTCTCAAGAGAAAAGGAGAAATCTGAGTGCTCAGTGGGACTGGATTCCTTGTTCCAGGGAGGGAGTGTGACCCTGCATCCTGCCATGACCTGGACCCATGAGCTTAGACACAACTCCCCTGAGCAGAAGAAAGAACAGGGATATAAGAGGAGGCTCTAAGCATGTATTGCACTAACAATTAAAGGTGGTAGGCACCTGAATTTGATAAGCAAATCCTCTGGAGCTCCAAATTTTCCTTCTTTGTAGTCTTAGATCCTGTTCCTGTCATGGTGGTGGATCATTGAGACCTCAGTGGGGTATCAGTGGAGTTTTTCCCACATGGAGAAGAATGTGTCTCAGACCATATTTGCCAAATCAGAGGAAAAGACTGGGAGTCTTTGTGTTGAAAAGCTGTCACTCTCTATGTAAGCAGGAGTGAGAAGCTCTTCAGTGGTCATCTTCAGCTTCTTAGCAGAACACCTCAGTTGCAACAGTGCTTGGCTCTTTTTCACATTTATCTTTGCATCTTGGAGGCAATTGTCATAACACATTTTGCGTGCTGGACGACAAATGTGATGAAAGAAAAAACAAAACCAGTGTGCTGCCTCAGTTCTAACTAGCACTGCACATTTGACTGATCATTACTGGAAAATCTGAAACTCAGATAAAAATCACTAGGGTTTTTTTAACGCCTGAAATGAGCCATGTTGTAAAGGAAACCTGCAATAATGAGATAATAGGAATTAAAAATAAATAGTTCACATGTTTTCAAGCAAGCAAACAGCATGAAAGCACTGCTGAAACAGGTATTTAAGTCCTATTATTTGAAGGTTTGTATTTTCTTGTGCCTGACCTGTGGATTATTTGGAGGAATATGAGATTTTTTGTAATATTAAATGTTAATATGCTATATTTAGGTCTAGAATGTTTGAATATTATAAAATTACAGAATACAATTTTTTTACATAAAATATAATTCAGTGTTGATAGCTATTTACCAAAACATTTACTGAGCAGCCACTCTCTTGAGCCAATTCTCTTGATATTCAGTTTCTACTGAATATCAAGAGAAACAAGGCTCAAGTTTAAAGAAGGAATTTTTAAATGCTGATGTCCAATACTAGGTAATAATATCAAGAATAAGGGCATCAGAGACATAACTGTTTCTAAGGTTAAAAATCATCCTAGATATACCAGACAATGAGAGGAAAAGTGATTTACTAACATTTGTGCTGGTTGGTGTCTTCCTTTTCCTCCTCCAGCTGAAGCTTGGGACAGCTGTTTGTCTTCAAATGCTAGAGTACAAGGACGCAAAAAAGGTCACAGGAAAACATCTCCTGTGCAAACTAGAAATAGGACTGTCCTTTTCCAGTTAACAAATGTTTATGTGAATGTCAGTCTTATGAAGGAGACAGGGCTAACTGAAGTGGAAACAAGAGTCTTCTCCTCAGGCACAGATTAGGTGGTAGCTTCTTGCCAAGGTGACACTGGTGCTGCCTGGGATGAAGCATCCACCTGTTCTGTGCTATTTGGTAACTCTTTCCCATCAGCTGCCACTTCCCTGGTATGCTTGTTCCCATACAGCACATCCAGAGAATTGCTGGGGCTGGAAGGGGCCTCTTGAGATGACCTGGACACATCTCCTGCTCCAAGCATGCTCAGCTGGAGCAGGTTGCCCAGGAATATGTCCAGCTGGGTTTTAAATAAGGCCACAGCCAGACACTCCAAAACTTTGTTGGGCAACCTGTGCTGACATTTCAAAACCCTCACAATAAACAAGAGGGAGTTTTTTCATGTTGGAAGGGTATTTCCTACATTTCAGTGTGTGCCTGTTTCTTTTCCTTCTGTCACTGGACAACACTGCGAAGTGTCTGTCTCCACTTCTCTATTCCTCACTATCATTGATATGATCCCCCCAAACTTCTCCAGGCTGAAGAGTTGCAGCTCTCTCAGCCTCTCCTCTATATGAGAGATACTTCAGCTCTTTAATCATCTTCTTGGTAATCAGACTTGTTCCAGTATGTTTATTTCTTTTTACTTTTCACCTCCCTCACTAAATGTATCTCTGGCTTTGGCCTTCCTAAGCCCAGCTCCATTATTGGACAGTGTCTCTCTATTCCTCACAGGTTACCTCTCCCTGTTTCCACCTCTTTCATTCTTCCTTTCCATGTTTGAGTTTTACCAGGAGTTCATACTTACAGACCTAGTACCAGTTTTGCTTGATTTCCTACATGTTAGTATAGATAATTTTTTTTAACAGATGACTTTTAAATTGTCTCTTCTGGACCCTTTTTCTTCTCTAGAGCTGTAGCCCACAGGATTTTTTGAAGCAAGTCTCTGAAGAGGCCAAATTGTGCTTTTTTTGAAGCCCAGGGTTTTACTACTGCTTTTTACTGTTGTTCTTTTCCCTCTGGATCCTGAACTCTACCATCTTACAGTCACTGCAGACAAGAATGTCACCTACCCGACATGTTCTCCCTTGCTTTTAGGTCTGAGGTCCAGCAGAGTGCCTCCTCCCACCAGCTCCTCAACTACCTGTGTCAGGAAGTTGCCACCAGTACTTGAGGAACCTCCTGGATTGGTTGTACCCTGCTGTGCTGCCCCTCCAGCAGACACCAGGGTGGGCAAGTCTCCCATGTGAACCAGAGCCTGCAATCCTCAAGTTTCTTACAGTTTTCTGAAGAAGGCCTCATCTAATTCTTGATCATGCAGTCTGTAGCATCACAATGTTGCCCATATTGGTTTGCCTGCTAATCCTGTCACATAAAGCTGTCCCTTTAGCCCCATGTCACTGGATATGAGGTCCATTCTGTCTGTGCCATGCCCTTACTTGTGCCTGTGCTTCCCTTCCCACTGCTGCTGGTACCAGATCTTTGCTACTGTTATGACTTCAGTTTTCCCCAGAAAGAGATGGAAGGAACTTTTGACCAAAAGCCTCATTCCCCCATCACTGACCATGCCACTCTTTTCTCATGTTCCTTCATCACTTCCCCTCATGTTATACATTGGGATTAACCTGTGAGTGCTTATGTTTGCAGCTCTCCTTTGATTGTGTCTCCAGCCATCTCTTTGTAGCATTCCTCCTTTCTGTCTTGGCCGCAGTGATTTGTTGCCCAGTTCCTGCCTTTATGTCCACAAGCATCTGTTTCTGGTTTCTTTCCCAGTGTTCTTCAGACTCCAGCACAACCTTCCAAGTTGGCCATTCGCTGCAGATTCAAATGGCTCCTTAAAACACACAGCTGCAAGTCTTGTCTGAAAAGAGCCTGCCTCCCATCCTAATGCTAACCTGCTGCCATGAGTCCTTACCCACATCCCTATCACAGACCAATTCCAGCAAACACCACTTTCTGAGATATTAAAGATATACCATTTCCTTAGCAGGTGATGCAGACTTCAAGTGAAGCTCTCCTTCGCCCCTGACCTCACTCACATTTGTTTTATAACAGCCTATACCCCTTTAACAACAGTGAAGTTATTTCTGGTTTGCACATTGTGACTTGTGATCAAAACCAGGCCTATCGCCTATCTCTAGATACAAAAAGAAATGGCCCACTGAAACACTGCACAGTACCTTATTCTTAAATGTCTACCTTCAAAGCATGCAATTTACTTGCAAATTATTAAAACCAGGCTATGGCAGCATCCTAAAGGATCAAGGAGGACAATTAGGTTGGTCCTTATAACTCCAAGAGTGATTAGCAACAGCCATCAGCACACTGTAACTGCTTGTTGAGCTAGTGAGTCAGACAGCAATAAGGACTTACAAGCAGCCAGCAAAAGCACTCAGATTCTTCTACAGGAGAAGTTTATTACAGAGCTCAGCATCTGTGTCTTGCAGCTGCCAAGTGTCCTCCATGTGTTGTTACAGCTGCTGATTCTGCTGTTAAGGAAGGGGGAGCAGAAGGATGAAAAGAGGCAGCGTCAGGAATGTTCAGTTGCTGTAAAACACTGCCAAGCAGATATTCACGTTATCTGTATGCAGAAACTGAGCCATCCAAACATGTGAGCTCACAGCTCTCTGCCGGCTGGGCTCACACTATGGAGAAATCATGTGACAAAGCCACTAGACACTTTTCAAACTACTCCAAATACAGGATCTGCTGAAACCCTGAAGTAGCATGCCCAGCTATATCAGTTTTGTGACGTGACACGCTGTGGCTTGTGAGGACAGACAAGAAAAGAAGCAAGAGGCTTTGGGGAGACCAAAATAAAGGGAAGCAAACTCCCTGCTTCTCCAGCAAGACAATGCTCCTCAGTGTGAGTCCACTGCCATATTTTTAGTTCCTATCACCCTACAATTCCATATAATTTTACACAAATAATTCTGAAGTATACAATGTACAGGAGCTCAGCCTCTACCTGGTGCACTAAGCACATGGCTGAATTCCCAGAGGCCCAAAACCAGGTCCTTTATGTACTCAGGGGCTGTGGGCAGAAGTTTCTCTCAGCAAAACCACAATGTCCTCCAGCAGCGAATGGTCAACTAATCACTGGTAATCTTGGAAGGCAAAAGACCACCAGCATGGCCTTGGAGCAGGATATTGTGCTAGCCCTGGAGCAGACACACTTTCATTGCCAGGCACATCCTAAAGGCTTTGGACAGTTTTTTTCAGTCTGTGAAACTTGTATTGATCCACGATACCACCCATCATTGGTAGAACCACAGGATGATTCAGGCTGGGGAGGATGTCAGGAGGACTTTTATTCCAAACCTCTTGTTCATATCTAACTGTTCTCAAATGAACTTTTTCCTGTGTTCCCAGGTGTAAGCAAATGGCATTGATTTCACTCGGCCCACAGCAAGAAGCTCACCAGATATTTCTTGCCCCCTGGGAGGTAAGATAAGACCTGGTCCAGGTCTTCTTTCTGGGACTAGCAGACACTGAGCCCAGCTTTGTTAGAGAGCACTAAGAAGACACTGAGAGATGGGTCTTCTGAGAGAAACTGAAATGTGTTTGCAGCCCTGGTGTGCCCTGGGGAGCTTGTGGAGCCTGACTGCTCCCAGGTTCTCTCCTTGCACTCCTGTCTGTGGGCACCTGGGGAGTGCTGCCAGGGACAGACAGGGGGATCTCATCTCCTGTGAGAAACCATGACACCAGCATGACCAGACAGCCTGGACAGGAGCCTCGGGGACTGTTCACATACCATGGGTGAGGACAACCCAAAGGAAGTATCATTAGGTATCCACCAACTCCAGCTTAAAGCAGCACACTGGGGAGGAGGACAAATAATTTTTAACAGGAAATATGAAACTGAGATCAATATTGAGTCCATGACACTTTTCATAGGAGCAAAAAAATCGGTGTATTTGAGTAACCAGATGTTGTCTGTCCAAGGATTATTTAAAATAAAGGAGAAGGCATAAAGGTATTTTAATGGCTGTGGGTAAACCTGAGCTACGTGGTTGTATATGTATGTGCAGCCTCAAGAAAAGGTGAAGGACACTGTGACAATACCTTTTTTTTTTATAAGTATTTATGCAAGAAGAAGCTTCCAATTTGTCTCTCTAGCTGGTCTCTGCAGCAAAGGAATTTGTATATTGCATCAGGCAGTATCGTATTAGGAAATGTTTTTAACAGTGTTTAGTGATTGAAAGTAAGATACAATAGCTTTATGACAAAGAAGCTTATGATGAAGGTCCTTTGTAATAGCTTTTATATTACTGTAAATCATGATGCTTATGGTTTACTTTTTATTAATTCAAATGAAGTGCAAATCAAATGACAGCTGACAGCCTATCAACAGGTTAGTTTAAACAGATGAATATTATTTTACTTCATATATATTTCAGCTTTTAACAGGATTTTTAATTTTAAATAGTTTTGAGGTTTTTATCCATGTAATGTGGCTGCAAGGCTGCAAGATGAGAGCAATATTTAATTCACACTTGTAAGATATGGGTATTTGGAACCCATTAGAAATTGACTTTTTGTTCTCCCTTTTAATTTTGATTCTTTCATCAGAGATGCCAAGACTAATGCTGTCATGACAGATGGAGAGAGCTCATAGAGACATTGTACAAAAATTACTGGAGCAATGTGTCATTACCATGTAGTACCTTCAAAATGTCAAAACAAAAGTAAAATTCATAGTAGAAAAGGGCTCTTCCTTCAGGGATAAGGCTTCCTTTAGGGATAATTCCACTCCTAGGTGCTGGACAGAATCATACCAGTCTCATTTGCACCATAGGAAATAACAATATACATATGCTACATGCTTGTTCAAAATCACACAGTCTCTCACTGAGAGAGAACCAGCTCCCACTTGTCACCTATGTAATTCTGGGTGTCAGCAACCCACTTCAATTATTCTGGAGTGTTCCAACTCTTTTGCATTTAATTTGGTAATACAAGTAATGCTGGTTATGTCAGTCTCATATCAGTTATTCACTGTAAATACTTAGGTATTATCTATTTACTCCAAAAGCAGCATGGCCAGCAGGTTGAGGAAGGTGATTCTCCTCCTCTGCTCTGCTCTCATGACACCTCACTTGGAGTGCTGCATCCAGCTCTGGGGTCTCCAGCATGGGAAGGACATGGACCTGCTGGAGTGAGTCCACAGGAGGCCACAACAAGGCTCAGAGGCTGGAGCACCTCTGCAGTGCAGACAGGCTGGCAGAGACAGGGCTGCTCAGGAGGGAGGGAAGGCTTTGGGGAGACCTTATCACACCTTCCAGTACCCAAAGGGTACAAGAGATCTGGAGAGAGACTTTTCATGTGCAGTGATAGGACAAGGGGGAATGACCTTACGGTGAAGGAGGGTAGGTTTGGATTAGGTATTAGGAAGAAATTCCTCACTATGGGGTGGTGAGGCACTGGAATAGGTTTCCCAGAGAAGTTGTGGAATGCCATCCCTGGAAGTGTTTAAAACCAGCTGGATGGGGCTCTGAGCAACCTGGTCTAGTGAAAGGTGTCCCTGCCCATGGCAGGAGAGCTGGAACTAAATGATCTTTAAGGTCCCTTCAAACCCAAACCATGCTATGATTCTACATTAACTTGCACACTGTCAGTGGGAGTGACCTATGCTAATTTCTGCAAAAAACCATAGAGGTGTAGCAAAACTTTTCTGTGTGCAGGAAAGCTCCTGATTAATCTGAGTAGAAAAGATAAGGTACTCTTTAAATGTGTGTAGGTCAACAATTTTGCCTAGAGCAGTTGGCCATCACAGCAGAGTCCTGTAATGGCTCAGCGTAAAAACACAGGGAAAAATTATGCAAACTGTGTTAAAACACTGCCTTCAATTTCAAAGTAAAGCATCAGAGGTGACACCATTTAAAAGATGATATAGTTCCACTCACAAGTCAGAAGGTTACATTTCTTATTTTACTTTCATGGTTTTTTGTCCATGGAATTCTGTAATAGTTTTGCTGTCAGTGGGATGAAAGATGTCTCTATGAGAAGGACTGTTTTGTTATGTGTGGCTCTCCAGCTATACAGAACTTTGTTAGCTGTGAGTAATCCGCTAGAAAATGAATTTGCAGTAGCTATTGACAAGTTTGAAAATGAGCTCTGGAGTCAGATTCAAAACCACTGAGATTCTTACTCTGACTATGGATAGAAGCAGTGCAATGTTTTGGGGCACATTGTCCCTGACCCTAGAGGTTTCTCCTTGGCTCTTGGGAAGGTCAAGCTCCTTGTCTACTTAGGCTTGATTGAGAGCCGCTGAAACTGATGGCAGAACTCTCACTAACTCCCAAAAGCTGGGTCAGAAAATAGACCATCTGCCTTTTTTGTTGAAATTGTGTGAGAGAATGCTAACAGTGGTACTGTACGCAGTGGTACTGGTGCTTTCCACAAGAACCTGGATGGAAACCACAAGCTTGTTTCACACTGCCCAGCCTTCAGATGCAAGTAGCTATCAGTTGCTACCACTGCTTATTTAGAGCTAAACAACTTTGGATTCCATTACTAATCAAGTGCCTTCCACCTCCATCTCCTGTGGCGAATAACAGAATACTTGATTCCTTTAAAAAGATCAAGGTATTCATGAAAATCAGCCATTTCTGAAGTTTCAAAGCCTCCACATCCACACGTTGAACACCACTGTTGGTTAGGTGATGTGCAACATGCAAAATTCCTTATCTGTCAAAAATGACGTGGAAGAAGGGAAAGCTAAACCAGGCAAAAAAGTAGATTACCATGAGAGACATACAGTCCAAAAATCTATCTTCCATGAAAATCAAAAAATAAAATAAAAAAAAAATAAAGTGAGATAATTACAACTTTGCCATGAAGATTGCAGAAGTAAATTGAGAGTAGAGTCATCAGGTCCTGCAAAAACAAGCTATCCATTTGGAAGGACCGGAGGCTTTTCTTTATGTGAGCTGGTGCAAAGGAATCAAAATTTCTACCAAAGAGATTTACTGTCCATTTCTTCCCCCATAGACCTTCATAAAGGCAATGTCAAGTCCAGAGGAACAATAGTGCATCAGAATGTTTCAGTGGCTGTGGAATGAATTCAGAGTGACGTAATCAGCGGAAGACTGTGAGGAGGCACTACAAAGATGACACTGTTGAACTTAAAGGCTCAATCTTTCATGGTACTGAGCATTTTCTGCGAGCTGCAGCGTTCTGGTTCCTAATGAAAACACACAGCACTAATGAGAATGAGGCTGTGAGTTCTCCTGGTGTGGTTGGTCACTCAAGGTGAAACAGAAAACACATCTGCTCCCTGATTGTTCAGAAACTCCGCATTCTTTACTTCAGACACCAGAGAAGCTGCTCAGAGATAAGTAAGCTCTCGGACTCTGCCTGCTGTTGAAAGGCACACACATACCCTTGCATATCTCTATCATATTATTTGGGCATGGGAGAAAATGACCCCTCTTTGCAAATCTATTCAGCTGTCAGATCAGCCCCTTTATCTGCTTTCATACCGTTAGCTGAGAAGACAAGGATCCCCCAATCAACCCAATTTGGTGTTAACTGATTCAGCTTTCATCGGATTTTTTTTTTTCTGAACTCAGAAGAAACCCAAAAGCCAGATCTTTGGGGGCTTTCCAAATGAGGTCCAAAAAATCTCACTTGGCAAAACACTTTGTGTAGGGATGTATTCAAATGTGCAGAAATGTCCCCATAAGTGAAATGATACCATGAAGTGAAATGGTGGGTGCAAAATGAGTGGCCTGGGCTGTGCACATACGGCAGCACAATTACAACTCTCTGTTGTGGATTTAAAAACCTGCCTTCCAGCCCTAACAGGATTCTTTGGTGAGGACAATAAAAAGAGCTATAAGTGTATTCATTTTTATTTTTCTGAGCCCTCAAAGTACTAATAGCCAGAGGAAGAACTAGTTAAGTAAACAGCATAATTTTCTTTTGCTGAATTAGGTTAATAAATTAACTAGTGCTGCCTTGAACACAGCTAAGGAATTGTTGCAGCTTTGATACTTAGATTCCAGTTGCAAGTTTAAAGATATTCTTCTTCCAACAGGGGCCCTGGAGATTTGTGCAGTAACACATTACTAGCCATGAGTAAGGATGCAAGGATCTGGACTTAAGCTAACAGAAGTGATGATGTGTGAAAGGCTTCTGCTTCATTTTGACATGGTGATACAAGGGATAGGCAGATTTTGGGACAGACCATCTTTATCTGTCTGGCAGTCTAGGGATTTAGGATGTGTCTATCACTCTGGCATTTCTGTGTGCTCAGACAGCATCTGCAGGAAACATTCCCAATTATTCTCCAAGTAAAGTGGTCAGGAATGGTTATCCCAAGAGGGACCCCCAGAAGAGCTTCATTTCATTTACAGAGGAGGCACTTGTGGGGAAGCAGAGAAAAGGGTGTTAGGGAAAAGTGCAATCTTGATGTAGAAGTTAGTTCAGACTTTCCACTTGGAGAGCCTTAAAAGGAATTGCACTTGTTACACCCTGGACCCTCAGATGGAGCCACCCTGCCTGGGCAGCTAAAAATGGTGCCCTACACAGAATCCCATTTAAAGAGATTTCCCTGGATGCATAGCTCCCCCTTACACCACCTCATGCATGCAAAGAAGGTCTGTACCCCTCTCTGCCCAGACATACTCTGTCTCTCAGGCTGCCCCGTGCACTCGGAGCCAGGGAGACTTGGCCCCCACTGCCAAAACCCCAACCACTCCACAAGGAAAAGATTGCCATAAAAGAAAAGATTGTCCTTCACAGAATAAATGCATCCCAGGCATGCTGGAGTCACCTGGTCAGTCAGCACTCACTTCAACCATGCTGCTAGTATGAAATCTTAATTACACACCAGAAGAAAGAAATTTTCCGGTGCAGTTTTTTACATCAGGTTAAGGTTTGAACCTCCCTACCTTGACAGAATCTCTGTAACATTCAATTTTTATGGGTACCTGAAGAGTCCCTCTGGAATACTAATGCTCTCTGGTTCTTTAAGTGCATATTGCATCACAAACATTTTAAATGGTATTTGATGGCTGCTTCATTTGCCAACTACTCATATCAAATTTATGGAAGGCTATTTCTGAGTGATATAAACGTGGGAAATCCCTTTTGTTGAGACATGGCATTAATCATGTTAGTGCCTAGATCTCCGTGCCCTTAGACCAACAAGATATACTGCTTCAGTGTCTACAGCCAGCTCCTGAAAATACACCATTTTCTGGCTGATTTTATGCTTCAGAACAGGTGGGATAGCCTGGTTCTTTAACAGTCCACTGTCACTTCAGCATTCTCTCTTCCTTTCCCCCCCACAGTGTCTATACCTTTGCATGTTTAGGATAATGTGTGGAAAGAATGATGTGAGAACTGCCCCATCCTGAGTGTCCATACAGCTCATAGCAGTGGCAGCAGGGATGCCAGTACAGGTCAGGATCAAATGAAGGCATTGCTTAGCATTTATGTGAATGTATTCCCAGATTAGGAGCAACCAGCACTCCCAGTAATCTCCATTAGTGACAGCCAGGTCTGTCTCCTGCTATCCACAATCATACACCACAAAAAGAAGGGTGGCACACAGCCTCCACATGAACATCCTGCTTCTTCATGTAGCCATGACCTGGGTTCCGTGGAAAAAAGGGGCTTAGTCCACCACATCAGTCATGCCTTCTCCTGCCTTACAGGGTGGTATTTAACCAGCAGGGAGGATACAGGCACACCACCAGAGTATCTTAGTGCTGGATTTTAGCCTTTCCTTATGGCAAAGACTGTTCCAACAAGCCCCATGTCTTGGAGGTGCACCCAACATCTGCTGCAAAGGGGCACATCATATCAATCATATCAATCATATCAATCATATCAATCATATCAATCATATCATATCATATCATATCATATTTTATAGGACTGAATCATATAATCTCTCAAGTGCATTTTTATTTTATCTTATATTTGCACCTTCATTAGCAACCCGTTCTGCTTTTCTCGTGTATGTTAACTTGCATGGACACTCAGTGCTAGAGAGCCTAGAGGTTTTATTATTGAGTCTCTGACTCTTTTCTTTACCTTTGTCTATGAAAGTAGGTCTATTGGGATCCAGCTGAACCTCCCTCAGTCTGTCTCTGGTCTCTCTCACTCATCCTCCCTTTATGTCTCTTGTTCTGCTATAGATCTAGAGCCACAAAATTGTCGACCAAACTCCTGGTAGGAGTCATGTCAGGCCCACTGTTAGTCAAAGTGACAAGAGTGGGCTAATTAAGTGCCACTAAATTACCCAGAAATCTGTCTCCACACTGCTTCACCTAGAATTGTTCATGAATATTTCCCAAAGATTGTTCCATAAAGTCTTCACTGACTTAAATCTGGTGCTTGGAAAAATCTGTCTGGATAAGGCCTGCCAACATGATGAGTACAAAGTGACAGGGATGCCACATCCTGCATCTGAGCTATGCAGTGCACCATGCAGTTGAACTGCACATCTATAGCAAGTCTGACACATTTCAGAGCCATGGACTCTTGGAACAAGTCATCTCTGTACCACTTGTGCAAAGATTTTGATGTCTACAGAAATGTTCTTTCCTGTGGGATTTCCAGGTTAATCACACAAAACTGCTAGGCAATGCATTGCATTTACAAGCAGTGCTCTGTCACTAAAATTTTTGGGCCAGGAAGGTCATGTCTGATCATCTTTACAAGGAAAATTCTCTATTTATTTCCTCCATTGGGGAAAAACATCAGAAATATACAAGCATTTGTCATTAAATCTCTTTTGTTTCACCCTGCCGTGTACCTGGCCCCCTGCAGCACATGGGAACTGGACTGGTTTCTGCAAGAGCTCTCCACTGAACACAAGTCTCTGGAGAGCATTGCTCCTAGCACTGGGACAGCAGCTCTCTCCAGACCAGCCCAACATTAATCCCACCAGTAAGTAGGCCAATTTGTGCCAAATATGGCTTTTCCTCTCCTGTGTCAAGACCACCCACCAGCACAGGGCATTGAATAGTGACTATGACAGGAATATTTTAACCTCAGCTAATGGCATCCAGAAGGTGACAGACTCATTTTCTTACTACCAGTCTTCTTAGGACTGAACAGGCAATTATTTCCTTGAGACTGCTCCTGTGTACTAAATTACATGGACTATCTCCAAAGAGCAGTGACAACTCAGTAAGCTGGGTGTAAGCTGGGTTACCTCTCTTGCCAGCCCACAAACTGCTCTCAGTAACCCTGCAGTGGTGTTGACAGACTCCAGAAATAACCATGAACAGTATTTTCTTACTAGAAGTCAGGTCTGGGTCGTGTCAGTGGGGGAGGTGAATGAAAAATGACAGGGGGAGCCATTCCAGGGGGTCTCATCCCTCTCTACACACAGTCCCCAAAGGTGGCACTGATCCATGCCCCACATACAGCCTCTTGTAAACATGAGGGATCCCTTTTAGAGCTGGAACTGGGGGTGCCTGGCACCTTTTGTGCTTCCTGCTTCTCTAATATTTCTCCTCCCATTCCTTCACTGCTAAATGAATGGCACGACTTTCTCAATGTTTTCTTTTTCCTACCACTTTCTTACAGTTTTCATTTAATTTTAATGCAAGGGCACCAATCCTAGTTTATGTCATAATAGACGGACAACAATAGTGCAGTTTAACTAAAATAACATGCTAAACAGTGCTACATGTTGACGGAGTCATGACGGATAAAATGTGGAGTGTTTTGGTGGTTATATCTTCAAAGAAGAGCTGGCAAGTGTACAATGTGACAAATGTATTTAAGAATCTATGCCATTCAAATGATACTACCACATGTCTGTTTGGGATTTTTCCCGTCTAAATGTGGGAATATGGGCACAGATTCACTTGCATACTGTGTTCTTCTAACATAAAGTGTCGGCATCTCCGAGGGTGTGTCGGCGGCACCCGATGTCACCAGACACAAGCCGTAAAGGAGACAGCCGAAATAAGTGTACGTTATGTCTGCCAGGCAGTCTTCATTTGTTTATTTCATGCAAAAAGGAGGGGATGGTGCTCAAAATATTCTCACTGGAAATTTGTATCAGCATGAGAAAGAGAAAAAAGTATCATTTGCATTTCAAGGCATTGCAAGTCCCTATCCTAGCTGAAATCATCGGCATTTATGGTACAAAGAGACCAGCTCCTGACGTGAGCGACAACAATGTAAAAAACCCCACTAATTCACATCATCTTGACTGAATTATTCTGCATTTACACCAGTTTCACTAAGATGGAAGCTGGCTCATGGTCTTTACACATATACATTTTGTGTCTTTTTCTCCTATTGTTTGTCACTTCTTTGTTTATTATTTTTTATTTGCGCAATGTATTCATATTCTCAGAGTCCATCTGCTAAAAGTATCCTATTTAAAAGAAGATGGCATCATTAGCTACCCTCTCTCGCTATAAAGAAAGGAGCAGTTCCCATATTTTTACCCAGTTCAGTGGCTCAGTGGATGCACTAATCTTGCTGAACACTTCAGTTTAGATGGTATATCAATGAGGCATTCAAACAGAGCAGTTTATACACAAAAATTCTGTCTGCTTTGTAAAAGATTATCCTTTTATAAACACTCTGCGGAAAACATAAAA
Source organism: Agelaius tricolor (assembly GCF_023055355.1). Classification (NCBI taxonomy): domain Eukaryota; kingdom Metazoa; phylum Chordata; class Aves; order Passeriformes; family Icteridae; genus Agelaius; species Agelaius tricolor. The sequence continues at coordinate 22,058,078 of NW_027269261.1, read as the reverse complement.
GCAAATAGGGGACAGCACATAGGACAGGAAAGATGTTAGAAGGGAGATTAATACTGAATGGGTCGAAATGAATGGTGCTTACCAAAACGAGGTCCAGATACTTTGGCTGCAGTGAAACATAAATAATGGGAATGACACATCGTTTATTCGGGATAATGAGTTGATCCGAAGTAGGGGCCTAGAACAAGAGATTAAAGATTAAATATCCATCTCCTGATGAATATCAGTAGCAAACTTTAACCTTTTCCTTCCAAAAGCACAATTTCTTTGAACAATCATGTCAGCACAACACAGTGAAGAAATGGGATAAAGCAAACTTAAATTACATTCTTATCCTTATCCTGAAAGAAAACACTGCTTCATATTTTAAGACACAGTAGTGCATTTTTATTTCCAGGCGTGTAACTCTTTCAGAATAATTATATGAGAACACAAAGATTTTGCTTGATGTTTTGTGTTGGAAAAATCTGGCTTTAGCATTTATTGCTTACATTTTAGTCCTCTGCAATAATTGAAGAAAGAACATGCCCATCCTGAACATTCACTTGGGTGGAGAGATAATGACAAAAAGCAGCCTGCTGGAAAAGCACAGCATACCACATGCCGAATTAGAGTCTTGAATGCAAGGAGGACTTGGAAGATGTCACAAGCTTTGGATCGGGAAGGGCTGGAAGTGTAGTGAATGGGGGGAAAGGCACAGACAACTGGGGACAGCAGGCTGACTGTACTGCAGTGCTGGCAATCTGTCCAAGCTGGTCAATTAGTGGTACTTCTAGCTCAAGATGCTGTACTGCAACTGAGGCAGAAGACATAGGACAAGCGGGAATCTGGATAGCTGTGGCTTGCCCAGAACTTGGAACAGAGCAGCTGCTGGATGCATGCAGCCAGCCAAGCCCTGCATTGTGGTTTTGTTGCTGATGGCTGCCTCCTGCAAGAGGGATAAAACTGGGGACAGAGGGAGGAGGGAGGAGGGGGCGAGACTTTCAAATGACATTTAGAAAACAGCCAAGCTAGAATGCAGGAGCGAGTTCAGCATTCTCTCACCTGCTTCATGGAAAGGGGTTTACTCCATAAGCAAAAGGAGTTTGTGGTTTCATTCCACTCTCTAGAGAATGAGCTGTCCCAGTGCCAAACCAGCACGCATGTACAGCTGGCAGTTTCTCTGCAGAAGAAGCCTTGTACTGGAAGCTGTGGAAAAGTATCCATTTTTTCTTGGTAAATATTTGCATGCAAAACCAGATATTCCCATAGGTTTTTGTCAAGCTCTGCAAACTAGTTAGAGGGAAGGATTTTTGGATTTGTGATGGGGAGTGTGCATGCACAGACATGCAGTTTCAATGAGGACGTGGTCCTGGGGGGTGAGCTCACTGAAATGGTGTCTTGAAGGACACTGAATACCTTTCAGGCAGCAAGACTCACATTTTGCAAAATTCACATTTTGGCAACAGAACAAAAATATTGCCATTTCACATTGTCCCTTTACACCATGAATTCAGATAGGATTTGATGTGTTTCCCTCTCCTCTTGGGTAAGAGATGTGAGTCCCGTCAGGCACCTTTCCTCACAGGCTGTCCTGTAACAGCATCACTCCACTGCCTTCATCCTAAAATGTCCTGAAGACCTCATGAAAAACCTGAAACCTTCTGCTGCTGCATCACACTAAATATACCAAGAACAGGACCACAAGGTCAAACAAATGCAAGTGAAGGAAGAGCACTTGGGGTGCTGGGCTGGTAGAGGGGGCAGAGCTGACAAATCAATAGTAAGGGTGTGAACAGAAGACATATGGCTGGTTATCATCATGGCCAGCCAGGACCAGGCTCTGCAGGGCTTGGCTTGCCTAGGCAGTCCATGCTGGAGAGTGGGTTGGGTTTTCCACTGCTGCTTGCCATGGCAAAAGGAAGGGGAGGTCCATCTCAGCGCCAAAGCAGCAGCCTCTCCTCTGGAGAACCAAAGCACTGCTCTCCAGGGACAGGGACCACTGTGCTTGGCTCAGCTGCTCTGCCTGCTTTCAGCACCCTGCACTGATTTCCAGCCAGACAGGCTTTTATCCTTGAGATACGAGCAGCGACTTTCCTTTCATTCAGAAAGAAGCATCCATTTTCAAGCATTATCACAGCACAGATAATAAATATTACAAACAGCAGAGCTGTGAGGGGGTGCCAGAGCCCTGCTGCTGACTGATGCCTGACCTCTGCAAAGCCCACGTCACTGTGTCACATCACAGTGCTTGGCTGTGCAGAGGGGACCGTCCTGCCCAGAGCACACAGAGCTGCAGGAGGGGCAGGACCCCTGCTGCCACATGTGCTCCTCCTCTCAGGGGGCCAAGGGGCTCCTCACATGGCAAAAGACACTCCCTGTAGGGTCTGAAGGGCATATTTGAAGGATTCTGCAATGAAGGTTGCTGTAGACAGACACACAACAATCCATGTATGTTGCAGGGGAGAGAGTATGGTCCCAAAGGCCCTCAGTGTGGCACAAAGTGGTGCTCCCAAGGCTCCTGGTGGTCCCCAGGTTCCTGGCAGCTTGCGTTGACCTTTCTAGGGAGGGAACTGATGGTGCTGAGCCCTCCTGCCTCACTTAACCTTATGCCACCTCACTACTAAGGAAGAGGAGGAGCAGCTCCCAGATGATTCCAGCACACAGCAGTGGGCTCTTGTACTTAGGAAGTATTTGCAACTTGATTTAAAATTAGCCCTTAGTAATTTAAAGATGGCAATGAGAGCAGCATGAGACTGAGAACAGACTATTTCAGGAGTATTTGTCCAAATTCAGTAGGTAGAAGTGAGTTTTCCAGGGCTGCTTTCAGTATGTTACTGGAAGCTCAGCTTGTGAGCTAAGTCCCAAGAGTTTTTATTCATGGAGAGCTCTCTGCCTGGACATCTGATTATGCATAGAAGTGAGGCTTTTGGGTTGTAAAATTAGATGGAAAATGTCCACTCTGGGAGAGAAAGCACAAGTTTCTTGTGAAAGTGCTCTGGGAGGAGCCAAATCTCAGGTGTTCACAGCTTGACTTGCACAAGAGAACTGTATTTTAAAGCATCTGTGAATAAATCTGTGCAAGCAAACATGACTTTTCTTAGCAAAATACCTCAGCACCTATATCCACTGTGCAGTTTGTAGGCTGGGAGTGTGACAGATCATGGTGCCACCCAAGTGCTTCCCTTCAGCCACCCCTATAGTGTACCCCAAGTACAGCACCCCTTGTCCTGGGTTTGCTGCGTAATCCGTGGAAAGAAAACAGCTCATACTAACAGCTGAGGCGAATCTCACCAAAACCCACTTGTCTCTCTTCTTTTGTTACTTGAATCTGCCCTGTACAATATTTTATGAGGAGCATGTCATTAATGGTGCAGGTATTGATATAAACCTGTGTTTTTAGAGGTGTGAATGGTTTCCAGGTCCTCCTCACGTATTCTAATTCAAATCATCATGTAAATTTTGATGGTGAAGCCTTTAAGGAAATAAAAGAGTTTTTACGGTGTGAGTTTACTAGATCTGTGTTATCTATTTAGCATCCAGAGGGCTTGAATTGGGCATAACTACCAGAAATTTAATTATCTTAAATCATAGGATGGGAAACTTAGAGTCTGTCAGATACCTTTGGACACTGAACCTGATTCCAAGGGTCACCCCATGCAGTCATGGAATATGGAGACATTTTGACTGGTATCTGGTTATGGAACTGAAATCTGGATTTAGATCCAGTAATTAGCAGTAGACAGAAATTCACCAACAAACCTTACCCACACCACTCTAAGATGGAAACGGTCTGTCCACACCTGGTCCAGTTCAAGGAGCAGGACTGGAGAGCACCTTGTGGCAGCCTGATCAAGGGCAGCTAGCAAGGTCCTGAGGGATGCTGGCAGCCAGTAGCAGAGCACAAGGGGCTGTGCAGACAGGCTGTTCTCATTCTGCCCCTCAGGGGTCAAGCAACACCCTGCCTGGCAATTCCCTTCACATCAAAGGAGCCTCCAGAGGCCCTGCTGATGGTCATGGGGGGCTGCAATACCAGTGTAAATCTGCTTGAGCTGGGTTAGCAGTGTGCTCACATATGGTCTTGGATTGTACCTTTCCACAAACCAGCTGTACCTCTCAAATAAATACATACTGGGCAAAGCTCAGAAATACATCTTTCTAGAGATTATTTCCATCTGCACATCACAAAGGATATATTGATTTAGCTACACTCCTGAGATCAGAGTGGAAACACTGTATAGTCGGGAAGCAGACACATATGCTGCTTATCAAAGCTATACATACGGTACAAAAAGATACCAGTGTGGAGAGCAACCAGCTATATTTGCACCAGCACACAACCTGTCCTGTAATTCTCTAAAACAAAGGAAAAGGAAGGGCTGAATGCTACTGTTCCTGAGCCACACAAATGGCATGTGAGGAGCCCACCAATCCCAGCTGAACTCATGGACATGAGGGATCTAAGGAGTTGACAATTGCTGTAGCTGTCAAGGATTGCTCCCAAAGCCTATGTATGTATTTATTTATTTATTTATTTGCATTTCTTGGAGCTGCAGAGAAATGTGGTAATTTATACAATGGCAAAGAATATCCCAAATGAGCTCCAAGTGGAAGCCGTCACCAGAGCAAGGCTGTATTCCCTCTGCAAAGTCTTTTCACCCACGCACAAGGAGGACAAATTACATATTCCTCAAAATTCATGCCATCTGTGTTTGTAGATGGTGATAAAAGTCCAAAATTACAGAGCAAGAAAATGAGTTACCTAGATCACACAGTGCCACTGTGTGCTGGCAATGTACATACCTCAGACTGGTGCAGGAAAATGTCAGTAAAATGGTCATCTGTGGGGGCAGAGAGGACACTGTGGTCTCCTGCAGCACTAATCCTCCCTGGTGTCTCTGGGATCATAGAGAATGGGGAAAGTTACCAGAGGAAAATCATAGAATCATTTGGGTTGGAAGAGACCTTTAAGATCACTGAGCCAGACTGTAAACCCAGCACGGCCAAGTCCACAGCTGAACCATGTCCCTGAGTGAGTTCACTAGATGTGTGTTGCAGTGTACAACCTAGTCTTTTAAATATCTCCCGGGTTACTGACCCAACCACTTCCCTGGGTACCCTGTTCCAATGTGTGACAACTCTTTCCGTGAAGAATTTTTTCCTAATATCCAATCTGAACCTCTCCTGGCTCAATGTGGGGCCATTTCCTCTTGTCCCGGCCCTTGTTACTTGGGAAAAGACTCCCTCCTTGCTACAATCTCCTTTCAGTTATTTGCAAATATACAAATAAGCATATATAGGATGATCCTTGCACCTATTTCAGATATTTTCTGGCTTCTTGTAGCTTTTTAGTTCAGCATAAATCAGGCCAGAGTTAGCAGAAATGTCCCTGGGTGTGGGAGTAAAGGACTGTTAAGTTCCTCTCTTTCCTTATTGCCAGCCACTTTTGTACCTCTCCTAAAGCTCAAGTACCCATAGCACTGAGTCAGCAGGACACATCCCATCAGTGATCCTCAGAAACTTCTTTGAAAAGTCCTTGGGCTGAGTTTAAATGTCTGCTAAACAGTTTAGGCCAAATGGTCTTTGCTGCAGAGCTCTGCATTGAAGTCATCAAACAACGTGCTGTGGCTGTTGTATGTGTATCCACAGGAGATTTCTTTCCCTAGACAAAATGATCAGAGGGATGAAACCCCTCCCTGACAAGGACAGACTGAAAGAATTGGGATTGTTCAGCCTGGAAAAAAGAACACTCCAGGGAGACCTTGTTGCAGTCTTTCAGCACTTACAGGGAGTCAACAAGAAAGAAGTAGGCAGAGTTTTTAACAGGGCCACTAGTGATAGAACAAGAGTTAGCAATGGTTTAAACTGAAGGAACTTATATTCAGGCTACAGATAAAGGATGAACTTATTTACAGTGAGGGTGTCAAAACTCTGGCAAAGGTTGCACAGAGAGGTGGTGGATGCCCCATCCCTGGGAGGTCAGTTGGGTGGGACTCTGGGCAACCTGTTCTAGCTGAACATGTCCCTGCTCATTGCACAGGGGTTGGACTACATGACCTTTCAAGGGCCCTTCCAACCCAAACTATTTTATGATTCTGTAACAAAGAAGCCTTATATTGGTGTTATTTGGACACTCTCAGGAAGATGAAGGCCAAGAATCATTGGTTCTGACAAAAAAATTGCCGAAGTGCCCTGAGTACCAAGATAGAACTATCATCAAACTCCTTTCATGTCTCCTCTACCAGTCTAATGCCCTGCATAAGTAAGAGAAGCATAAAAAAGAAATCTTTGATGGCTTCAAAAGATAGTACCCTTGAAGCAAATGATTGATTACCAGACAATGTTCAGGTGAAGAAAAAAACAGTTACTCTAAAACAAATGGCCATCTTCAACAGTCAGACTGAGACCACTTGAGGATGGCTGGAATGAAGCACAGTACAGTGCCTGCTCACTGGGAAGAGATGACTCTAAAATCCTTGAGACTTCCATCTGACCCAGGTACAGATGAAAGTAACCTGGGAGAAAGGGGTCAGTGAATCCCAAACCCACCAAAGTTTCCTCAGCACAGGGTTTGCTTTCTCTGCAACTTTGCCATCCAGGAAAAGAGGCCTCATCCCGAGCAAGAGATGCAGAATCAGGCACAAAAAATGGCATAGCTGCTTCTCCCTGGAAAATTCCACCCAACATCTGCACAGCAGCTGGATTTCCCAAGTCTATTATCTCATTTCACTGATCTGAATGAATTTGCTCTCAGAACAGCTGCAGATATGTATATATCACTCATGGCTTGATTCACTATGTTTTACCTGAATTAAATATTAATTAGCTACACTGTCTTTTCTCCTCCCACCACTAAATGCTAATTAATTGTAATTCATGATGGAAAAAAAGTGGCACATAAGTAGTTACTTTGGCCCAAAACATGAATCAGTTCTAAAAATCCAAACCAGCCCTAGTCAATTCAGAGTTTGAAACACTGCTGGGGAATAAGTTCAACTTCAGTCTCATTCTTTCCTTACAAGACTCTTAAATACTTTTTTCTATAGATTCATCCAGAGAGATGCATCACTAATATACTGGCCAAGCCCCATGCTCATCTTGGACAGTTTCTTAATACAAGAAAGGCCCCACAAGAGAAAGTACAGCTATTGTGTTTGGCATGAAGTAAGGCAGACTCTAGAACCTTAAGTTTGCAGGTTTTGATCCAGAGTCACTTCAAACAGCCTTCCCATCCCTGCAGCTCAGAGGTCATAAATACTTTTGTCTCAAAACACTTAAGCTTCCCGCTGAAATGGACATATGTGCTGACAAGTTCCCAGCAAAAAGGATGCTTTATGTGAAGATTTAGAAGTATGAAGAACACACTTAAGACATGTATTTCCAAAAGGCAATTTATGGGGTAGATGTACTCCTCAGGGAGTATTTATCATATAGGCTTAATGGCCACAACTAGCTTTAGACTGAAATGTCACAGACTTTTTCTCTTTTTCTTTTCTTTTTTTTTTAACTGTCTGCTGTTTACAACACACTCTGCAAACAAGCTGGGCTGCGCAGCTCTGCATTTTCTAACGGCGGCAGCCTTTCTTCTTTCTCCCTATAACAAAAATGCTTTGAAGTCCTATGCTGTTAGTTACAAGTATCCTGATATTTCCCCAGCAAGGATGTAATAGGAGCCAAAACAAGCCTCCAGGTGCCAATATTGCACCTGACAAATTAGGCACACGACTGGAAAAGGATGGGCCCATCCTTCTGCTTAATGTTCATTTCCTCTCATTTCCACGTTAACAGGAAGTAGTTGGAATGGAAAAAAAGACTTTCCTTAAAGACCTGAACTATCAAAAGCCTGGGGCTGTTTCTCCTTGCAAACAAAAAACTTGGAAGCCAGCTACGTCCTATGATTTGGAGCTCATTTACAGTGACTTGTTTAACCCCTACTGACGGCACGATGAACAGGATGTTATGATTTATTTAACACTTAAAGCGGGTGTGAGAACAAGGTGGATGGTGCCCTTAGATGTAGTCTTTTCATAATTTATTGCTCCAAGTGCTTAATTTTTCCTCAGGGAAGCCTTTGATAGCTGGCTGCTGCGGTGTGGTTAAGCGTGTGCATTAAGCTGTAAAGCAAAAATATTAATAATACTAAAAATAAAAACCGTAACCAAAGTTACTATTTTGCATAACAAGAACTTGCACGCCTTGTTCAGCTGAAACTCAAAAGTGATAACCCCACACCAACCAAATTGACTTGAGGATATTTAATGGAGCAGCACAAAGAGTGTTGAATTTACCTTCTGAGGACTTGAGCTGCACAAACACAAAGCAAACTCACTCTTGCAAAACGCCGCGCAGCTCCTGGAAGGCCACTGGAGAACCGTAACAAAGTCAGCTAAAAAAAATAAAATTACTAACATCTCCTATGCTGGTACCACAGGGGACTCTGACCAGGAACAGAGTCACAAAAAATGTTATGTTTGACTGGCTTTAAAGTTGAACTGCTGCTTAATAATGTTGTAGCATCCCTAAGAGGGGTTTATCTTAAAACACCTTCTTTTGAATGGTCCGTAATCTTTATCTGGAATACAGAACCATCCTTTAGAAATCATTTTCATGTCAAAGTTACTCAGTGAAATAATGTATAGATCTCCTGCTCTCTGGAGATCAGTGTTCAGCTCTGCTTCATGTCCTTACATTGAAGGCCCTTCAATGATCTGTAGGACTGCTTGCACCTGTGGATAAGGGACTTCAACTTTGAATGCTAAATACCTATTTCAGGGGTTTTTTTCTCTCTTGAGCATGCATGTGTGTGAGTAAGTTGTATTTTGATACAGACAGGTAGGTAATTCATTTCACTTTTAGGAGATGAAGTAACGATTTTAGCAAATTACATTTGTCTCTTTAATCTTATATTTCCATGCACACTGAGTTAAATGTTGTAAAACTATCAATTCTGTCAAAACCTAACAGAAAGAAAACAAGAAACCCTGCAATCTTAATGTCCAAACTGACTGGTGATTAACAGGAATTAAATGTGCAGGAATTCCAAATCTTTTCTGATCGGAGATGTCTAGATGACTTTTGTTTTTCCCTAATTGTATGAGGTTTCTACATAGTATTTAAGAATCAATTATATTGCAATTGATGTAATTAACTCTAATAATCCAGTAAAAGTCAGTAGGAGGGCTATTCAAGTCAATAGAAAAGAGAGACTATATTATGAAGGTGTTATTAACCTATACAGATTTTACTAGACATTTCCCTTTCTTACATAATAAATATACAGTGATGAGGAAGGCTGTCATTATAATTTAATGGGAACAATGGTTCATCACTTCCTTTCCTGTACAAGCCTTAACTAATTCTACATACAGTGTATAAGTAAAATGAAGTTAAATGAATCTCATAAATTAGCTATTAATCATCCATCAATCATCTGTTGCTCCATGATTAAAATCTGTGTTGCATTCAGAGCTGGGAAAGGTATTTGGGGAGTGGCAGGAGCTGCATGTACATCTTCCAATTAATTTATTCATGCACTTCCATTTTGCATTGCCAAGGGTACTTACTAAAACCAGTCCTGAAGTCAGAGAAAGTCTCCTGAGGAAAGTTCCAGCCCTTCCCAGAACAAAGTAAAACTCTAATTTCCATATTTATAGGCATCACTCTGGCTTTAAGCATTGTTGCATATGAGAACCTCATTCACGCTTCTCAATTCAGTCAGACAACTCTTTTTGTGGAAAGAAAGCAACACTATGAAGTCAGGGAAAGTGAGGCAGAAGTCTGCTATATGCCTTGCAAAGTGAATTCCTCTGCCCAAGATCCCAATCTCCTGTCTTATGCTCTAAGACTTCTGCACTGCTCAGAGGCAAAAGTGGGTTCTACCTGAATATGGCTATTAAAATCCAGCTTTTTAGGAACTTCTGTCTTCACCTTCATCAAGCTGAGAATAAGCCTTATTACATATGGAAGACTGCATTGATCTCATTAGCAGAACTGCTTGTCTTGGCAGTAGACAAGGATCAGTTGTCTGCGCTACTGTTATCCAATATATTAGTTGCCTTCTGAGACACTGGCTACAGGTGATCCTCTTATCTTGCATCTTGGCAGCCTCAGTCTGGGCAGCTCTTCATGGCACCGTGCATCTCTCTCACAAAAACCACACTGGACCATTGCAGGCAGCTCCAAAGCACAATGAACACCTTCCTACATAGAGCTGAGCTGATCAAAAGAGGCCCAGGAGAAGGCAAGGGCAGTGTTTGAGTTACTCTGGAGTAATTTAAAATCAGAATAAATATTGAATTACCTGGATCCTCTGTGCAGTGTTGCTGAATGTATGCAAAGAATGAGACTGAGGAGTGGAGTTTTGTTTGTCTGCTGTCAAAATACTTTTTCAAAGATCTTGGGAAGAGGGTATAATTTTTGAAAGCTCTTCTTATGCAGACCCCCCTGCATCTTTGTTCACATGTTATCACCGCTTTGAGTAAGACGTAGTACACGTACTCAACTAAAGAAAGAGGGAGCTGTGATGTTGCAACAAATACAACACAGAGGAGTCCAGTAATGCTTTGTCGCTACAGTGCTGATTTTTTTTTTAAATCACAGCAGTAGGGCAAGTGCTCTACAGATATCAATAGTTGCACCAGAGCTGACCTATGTTGCACAGAATGAATGAGCTTTGACTATAGGAACACAGATAGGCAACCCTGCTGACTCCTGCTGAATAAACCTATTGTAAAGCTGGCAAACAGCATCCTTCCAGGGCTCTTGGACTTGTGGCTTCATCTAGTCTGGGACTCCTCAGTGTTTTATTCTTTATAACAGCATCATACTTTCCCATACTGCTAAACACAGAAGACATTTCTGATGTTCACATTGCAAGGTCCACTTGCGGTGTACTTGATTTGGTGGTGTTTGACAAAGCCTTTGCTTTAATTCAGGAGCCAGTCCTGTGATAACAAGGACATAGATGGAAAACCAGTGCTCCATGAGGCATTAAACCTCTTTTTTTCTTGTTGTGGGCCAAAGCAAAATGCCGACGGGTGTCACACAGCCCCACATACCAATAATTAGTTCACCACAGCAGGTGAATTTGACCACAAAAGCTGTTCTTTGAAAATGAGATCTTTTCTTTGGGGAGAATTGTAATGCCTAACTTCCAGGCATGGGAAGCACAGTTGTGATGGAGTTTAAGAATAACACGTCCTGTGCTGCAGACACCACCCAGGGGCTGAGCTGGGCTGCCCTACACCTTGCCAGCACTACCTGAGAAGCACAGGGCTGCTTTTTGGGTGCCTTTGGAACTGCAGTGCCATGCAAACCAACTGTGCCAAAAATTATAGACTGAGAACTGTTAAAGTACGGCAATTCAGCAGTCAAAACTTCCTTTATTTAAATCCCCAAACACCACTTAGTTATGTAATAATCTCAGTTCTTTCATGCTCCACGAGCTTGCCTTAAATTGTCTGGAGCAGCTCCTCAGCCACAGATAGTCCCAGCTCGCAGAAGGCAGTGGCACTGGGACGCTTCCCACCAGCTGCCGCTCTGCCTCGACTGCAATTGCATTTCACACACAAAAGATGACAATAATCTATCAAAAAAACCACAAAACAAAAAAACCCCCACCCTCCCCCTCAGTTTGAATTGTCATCGGCAAGAAAAGGTTCCAGTGTTTCAGCATCCATGGAAAATCAATACTGTCTTATCTTTATTTTATTACTTAAAAAAAAAATAAATTCTTGCGATGACAGTATTAGGTAGCACTGTGAAAAACAACTAAATATAGCAGTGGATCATAGTGGGTGTGAATGGAAAACAAAGGAGTCAGGAGCAGAGCTCCTGCTGCTGTTACGTCACTATAACACCCATAATTATGTTATTATGTACACTGCCCACTTCAACTATATCTGGACACCACTTACCATGATAAAAATCTGATTACTAACATGACATATAATCTTGGTTTCTTTGATTAACATTAACTTCTGTCTTCTATATTGTTTTTCAAACAGACAGGATATTTGTTTTGCCTCCCTTCTACAGAGAGTTTGGAAGAGTGATCATACAGGAAAAATGAAAAAAAGGTCATTTAAAATCTCATTGCTGGACTCATTTTATCTTGGTATAAAAACATATCAAGCCACTTCTAAGGTACTGCTGTGCATAAATTCTCATGAATTCTCCTCACAAGCATCTAACTTTTATAAATACTATTAGCTCCATACAGAAATTCATCTGGATTTAGGGCATGTTTAGCTATAGAACTGCTACACCTTTTTATGCAGAGCACCATAGCTTTTAAACTTAAAATGCCCTTGTGTGAGGGGTAGGGGGTGCGTAGCTCGGTGCCATGTGGATCCCATGGGCTTTGTGCTGGAAGAGGATTTGGTGTGTCCACGAGGATGTCCAGTGGGGTGGCCATCGCTGCTTCCCAGCACTGGGCAGGAGGATCCCTCAGGTGTTTCTCACACCCTCTTCCATTGCCTGTGTCCCAAAAAGCTGTACCACAAATTCCTACAGCAGGACTGATGTTTGGACAAAATGTGGTGTTTTAAAGGCCTTGGGAACTCTTTTTATTTTTTATCTAGAAAGTGAGGGGGGGAAAAACCAAAACTGGCAGAAAAAAAAAAAAAAACAAAAACCAAAAAACAATGCCCTTCAAGATGAAAGAGTATTTTTTTCCTTTAGCTAAATGAATATTGAAAAAACGTATATCTTATTATGTCTTCAGCCCCTGAGGTTATCCTATCTGGTTTGTTTCACAATTCAGCAGGAAAAACCCTCAAGATATTTCTAAGATAACTGTTAAATGTCTGACTTTCATCTACAATAGAGGAAATCTGTATTGCCAAAAGCTTGTTCTCAGAATTCCACCTTAAAACAGTTTTAGTACCACCAGACCAGAAGGGTTTGATGCCAAAGAGCTGTTCTGTCCTATTGAAAGCAGAGAATGGCTTCCTCTGCAATATGTACAAAGAGCAAGGAAATTTACTCAATTAATGTGAAACACAAAATGGCATCTGCCATCTGGAGATGCACACAAAAGCCACGGGCAGTCAAACACTTCTTAAGACTTTGGCATGTAAAATTAACATATTTTAAGACTTAAAAGGACATGTGAACTCTGAGCTTGAGAGGATTTCTTGTTTCTCACAGCAAAATAAAATACACAATAGAATATTTCCAATGTAATGTCCCAGAAATATCAGTGCTAACCACCTACAAAAATTTGCCTGTGACATCGAGGCTACCATTTCTGTACTGGGGTGGGAATTGAGTGGCTGTTCACTTAAATATGCATTTTTAAACAATGGACAGAAAAAGGCTTTCACTAAACTTTAGAACCACACTAAAGTATGGTATTTTACTGAGACCTGTGTAAAAGTCTTGTTTCCTCTTGTGTGTGACACTGTGCAATCACTGTTTTTATTTTTCATTGCAAAAACAGTGATGCTGACTAGTCAAGTCTAGTGCAGATTCAAAGTGTGTAAAAAGGGCTCCCTTTTCTCCAAGCATTTTAAGCATTCTCTTCTTGAATAAAATGAAGAAAGTTCAGCTCCAGTGTCTGTTCCCTTTTGTGTATTAAAAAACCCATACTGGTTTAAAAAAAACATGACATATGGCATCTAAGTGGTCACCGCCATAAATTATTCAACTTCTGCTCACTCCACAAACGTAAATCTAACAAAATACAAAACCTGAGGCCTCTCTGGCAAACTCATGGTCACATGTCCTTGGCGGGGTCTTCAGCAAACATTTGGCCACACAGATCTGGTCACTGCATCCAAAGTATTCACCCAGACACCCACTGTGATATACAAATTCACCTGGTTTTCACTCTACCTGCATCCTTCATTCTGACACTCCCCAGAATCACCTGAGCAGAGCCTCCTGATATTTTAGGGTACAGCCCTTACCCCCTACCTGTTAGGCACACACAGCACTGGTTCCACAAGCCCTGTTTTCTTTGGTGTTTTGCAGAAGAAGAGAGAATGACAAGGAAACGGGAGAGGGGAGAAATCAAATCCATTCCTGCTTAAGACTATGCGGTTCAGCAGCAGTTTCCCAGGCAGTGTTGCTCAGGATGTCCGAATAAGTCTGCCACATGTGTCTTGCAAAAGCAACCTTAATTTAGGTACCTCCAACTTCCCAATTTCACAGTTTTTTCCCTAACTTTCTTTCAGTGATTTTTTTTTTTTTTGGTTTGGTTTGGTTTTTGGTGTTTTTTTTGGTTTTTTTTTGTTGTTTGTTTGTTTGTTTTGTTTTGTTTTGTTTTGTTTTTTGGTTTGGGTTTTTTTTAAGGCACCAAAGGGAACATTTCAGAATACACTAGAAAGTTGGTTCATAGCCAAGGACACCAACTCTGCAAGTACTTACTCATGTAAGATGGGATAGTGTAGCCAGTGCAATGCAATGGGATGACACTAATCAAAACACTCTTAGAAGTAACACAGCAAAAAAAAAAAAAAAGCATAAGATGAAAAAGTCATCATTCCAGTATCAACATCCATGTGGCCCATATATTTTATGCCACATTCTTATAGCAAAAAAAAAAAAAAAGTACCTCAAACTGATCAAACTACACACTCAGCCGGAAGAAGAGGGCTGAGAATGCACTAAAGAGACATTTAAATTTTATTTACCAGTTTGTTGATTTGTCCTTGCATTTTTGAGTGTGTGTGTGAGAAAGGACAAACAGAGACAGAGAGGGAAGAAAATGACTCATGCCTGACAATGTTACCATGAAAATGGTCATAGCTGTGGGCTTCCCTGGGGGAATTTGTAATACCACAGCAAAAATCCAGCTAGCCTGCAATTACGGTGCCGGCAGCGAGTCCCTCCAGCACGAGCCATAATGTCTGGCTGCAGCTGGTGGGAGCACTCTGGAAGCTTTCCCTCACCAGGAACATCCTGGGCTCTGGGGAGCAGGTGGCTGCTGTGGGGTGAAGCTGCCGGGACACCCCCACACATCCAGGCAGGCAGAGATCTCCCAAAAACTCCTCCCCACAGAGGGATGGAAAACAGAGTGTGCTTTAACGTACAGCTCCCCCCTTAGCACACACAGGCACATTTGGTGTAGGATCCCCAGCCATTCCCTCCTAGAGCAGAAACCCATGCTGCAAAAGAAACCCCCAGTGCCACTGATGTGAAGGACTCCGTGTTAAAAATAAAACCACAGTCCTCAGCAAAAGCGAGCAGGGTTCCCGGGAGAGGAGTGTGAACCCAAGCCAGTGACAGGCTGGAAGTGCAACATGACGGAGATGCTGCTGTGACCGGACAGTTGAGGGATGAGCCGGGGTTTCCAGGCATGTCACAGGGATGACATCCCGCGGCTCCGGGGCCGGGGCCGCTGAACCTGCTGCCGGCCAATCCTTGGAGTGTCACTTACATGAGCTCCAAAGTAATCTTCTGGCCCACCCTTCAGGAAAAAGATAAGATGTCATGATCAGCTAATAGGAAGTGACAAGAAGAGATAAAATGGATGGGGAGGGAGGGAAGGTTTCGGATTGAAAAGGCATTATTCTTTCCTCTAATGCCAACCCTGCTAACAATAGGGCTGAGTTAATTAATGGGCTATTTGAGCACTTTCATCCATTTTTGCATATAGCATTAATTTTTCTACAGATACATATAACACAATTAACCTATAGCTTTTCAAACAATCAGACATGGCAATCCTTTCAAACTGGTGGGGAAAACATTGCACTTTTACAGAAAAAAGGGATTTAATTAGGGAAAAAGATTGAGAAGAGTCTTTGTTCCTCTACTCTTCCAGCCATTGCCTTCCATCTGGCATGGGAACTTATTACCAAGACATCTGAGCATCTTTCATAAAAAAAAAAAAAAAACGACAAGCAAACACACAAAACCCCCAAATTTCTGGCTTTCCTCCCTCTTTAGAGTAGAAAATCCTATCTGTCAAGCTTAGTTCACTTGCAATTAAGAAATCTGCTTCACTCCCTAATGAAATGTTAGCGCGTCACTTGACAAAGTCCCATTGAGCACGGGGAGAGAGGTTTAGGCTGGAAAACACTTGTAAAGTTTCTCCCCAAGTGCTGCTCCAACGGCACCTCTAGCTGGGGGGGCTGAGTGCTACCCCCTGCAAGCACCCGGCTGCACAGGCACAAAGCCCCTGGTACTCAGTCAGCTCCGCAAACTTCAACAAAAGCCTAATCAGAAGTGCCAGGCTTTTAAGATCATAGCCCCGCCGTGATGTTAATCAGTCCGGCGGGGGAAGAAGCGTCTCTGGTGGGTACAAAGCCCAGGACAAGGGGTTGCGATCCCTGCGCGGCTGCCGCAGGAATGACAAATAACAGCGGCGAGCTGCTGCCTGCGCCCGAGAGCCCAGCGCGCACCACGGGCACAGAAAGGCTCCCTTTATGCCGCAAAGAATTCGCAGCTTAACCAAGCCACAATATGTTTGGAAGCTTTTGCCAAAAAGTACAAAAACCTGTAGTCAGTGTAGCTAGGCATTTGATAACAAGCGTGGTTTCTTCTGCTCGACATATTTTCCTGATGTATTTGTTTGTAAAGGTAGAGATAAGTATAGTAACACAATCTGTTCCTTAATATCATAGGCAAAGAAAAATCACTAGTCACTAGCTACAGCAGTTTACAATCTCTGTGAGACAGCTGCAAGTATATGTTTATTCTTTTATTCTAAAAATCTCAAATGGAGGCTGATCCTGAAAACCCTTCTTCCTCCCAATGATGCTGTCTGCAATAATAATACTAATGAAAAGCAACTGCTGATGGAAGGAAAGAAAAGAAGGTGAGGCTCAGATTGCCTACCCGATGCTAGCAATGGTAAATCTTCACTAAAGATAAGAAAGCAGACTTGGATGTGCCATATCACAGAAACAAGTCATTCTTCCCTATCTACAATTTTGACAGTTATCTATGGAAAATGCAGACTTAAAAAACTCTTAAGAATAATTATTAGAATTCATAGCCAAAATAACATACATCAGCCTTGATTAGTTCCATGAAAAAGCAGCCTTAAATTGATAGTTTAAAAACAGGAAAATTAGCGGTATGATTAAGAATGAATGGCTAATAAAAAGAATTTTGCTAAAACAGATTAAGGTTCAGATCAAGGTCACAAAAGGAACTGATTGAGGAAAACTGTCATTTTTGCTGGGACTCAGAAGCTGTTTTAGCAACGCTGTTTCCTCTGAATCACAGTCTTGTAATAAGAAATTACACTGCTGGGGTTAATAAAGACTTTGCTTGTCATGTTAGTTTCCCCAAAATTTAATTTAAAACATTGTACTCAAAGAAAAAGAAAATTTCCTTGTGTGCAAGTAGACAGAAAGAAATATAACAAAGCTAAGTAACCTCTAGTTAAATGCATGGTGAATTTGTGCCATGGTTCCAGTTCTCATGTTTACTGTAAATTCTCTCCAGTAAAAAAAACCAAAAAAACCCCAAAAAATCTGCAAGTGGCCCAAAGCCCTGTTTGTCTCCCTGTTTCTTTCAAAATAAACAACTTCTGCTCACAGCACCACAGCCCCCCATTAGTGAAGTTTATGCAGGGAAGTGTTTCCTAACGGGGTCTGAGATTTGCCTTTCTGCCACCTTCCCCACTTCTTAGCTGCAAACAAACTCCAGGAGGGTCTGTCCCTGCCCCCTTTGTGTCCTGAGCTGTGCAAAGGCCTTGGATCCATAGGTATGATCTGAAACTTGGTGTTCCCAATGAAAATATTTACAGGGAGACTTTAGCCAGGCAAAGCCCATCTTCCTATGTGCAGGCACCAGCAGTCCTGTGCTGTGAACTGGATAGTGCCTAGAAGATATGGGCGCAGCTAACCTCAGGAATCTCAGACCTTTTGCATGCAATTCCCTTCTGAAAATAACCCTATTCCCTTGTCATGCCACTTGCAAGGAGCTGGTGATTGCCAACAGTGCCAAAGAGCCAGCGTTGAGTGCTACCATTGCCTCATGTTTTTACCTGGTCCCTATGGTGCACAAGACAAAGAGGGAGACACCATGAACATTCCAAGGGTTCTCCTCCACCTTGTGCTCCCCGTCCCAGGAGACCTCAATGCTGCCAAGCTGCATGGCAGCACTGCAGAGCGGGTTCCTTTGGAGTGTGCAATTCCATGCATGTGCATGGATCCAGGCTCTGCAGGGAGAACCAGCAGGGCAGCAATGAGAATTGTAGCATCAGTGAAACTGTTCAGCAGCATCCTCTGCTTCATGGGTGCAATGCTCCAGTGGAATAAGTAAATCCTCATGTCTATAAATTGGCAGTTTCAGGAGGCTGGGATTTTTACTGTTAGGGGCTTTTTTTTCCCTCCTGGGCTAGTACTTGCACGAGAGGAGCTGGCACGTCTGGCCCGTGATGGGAGGTGTCACAGCCCTCCTGAGCGTGGGGCTGCTGCTCGGTGGCATAAGCTATTGTTGTCATTGTCACTATCACCAGGCCTGATCAGGGTCAGCGAGCCAACGTGAGAGCTGTTGTATAACCCCGCAATAAAAAGACAGTGCTTGTCCCAGAACACACTCGGGCTGGTTTTCTGACAAGCTGTAACAGGTTCTACAGCGGCACCTTTACTGCTGCTAAATAAAGAACTTCTGTCTTGCAGAGCCTAAACCCATTGCTGAAAGATTGAAAGGAAAATGAACTAATAGGACAAAGGGGCTGTGTACAGGGGTTTTTTAATGTTTGTTTGTTTTGATCTTAGTTGCAAGTAATTCACATGGAGTGAAGTGCACGGACACACAGAAGAAAATAAGTACTCAGTTTTAGAAAGGACAACTGCTTCAGACCAAACTGAATACAAAAATCAGAATCATCCAGATAAGATTACTGTGCCAGAAATCACATTTTTATTAGTACATAAAACACATGTCACTTGACAATGAGTATCTGCAGCATGGAGTGAAATAACCCTCCAGCAGCGAAGTCAATATTTAAATCAATATCTCTGGTAAGGAAAATATCTTACTCATTGATATAGATTGGATTTTTTTTTTCCTTATGAACCTCTCAGGAGGTAAACAGCGTATTTCTGTTGTAAAAGCAACTAAACAGTATTGCCAAACAGGTCTAATCTTTCCTAGAATTCAATAGCATGGCCCTCTGAAATTATTAATGTTGTTATAAATGCCATTTGACCTTTATGTCAGGGATGTATTTCCTTTTCATAAAAAAGGCACCTACATTATTTTGGGCCTGCTGTGCTGCATGTAAACACAGTAACTTCAGTGGGAGCTTAGGGCACTGTGGGATGATTTTTACATTATGTAGGTACCTAATGATTCAGCTACTCAAGGCTAAAATCCATAAAAGATGTTAGTGCCTTTACGTTAATTGCTGCAACAACCTCCATCCACTCCGGCAGAGTGTGCAGCATTTCAGAAAGGCTCACAGATTGCTGGGACCACAAACAGGCTCAGAGCATCATCACCTGGGCAAAGGGACTCCCAGGCCCTCCTCCCTGGGCCTGTGCTGTGCTTTGCATTGGCAGAGCCGTAAGAGATGGTAAAATATTCAGTCCTGGAAGCAGTGTGTTGTTCCCTTCTAGTTTCCTGTTTAATCACCTTTTTCACAAAGTCAGGCTTATTTGTTTTTTCTTCTTTTGACCCAGTGATTTTTTGGTCCCTTTCTGCCATTGAAAAACAAACAAACAAACAAACAAACAAAAAAGCAGCACAGGAGGGATAGGAATGATCCCATCCCACAGCCTGGTGGCAACAGACTTTTTTAGAGAGAAGAGAACCATGACTTTGCACATCTTTGGAATGAGGCAAGTGTCAAATGCAGATTTCCCACCTCTAGGGGAGACACCCTAACTGGAGGGCTTTCCTGTGAAAGATGGGACCTGACACCACTGTGAGGACACCTCGCAGAGGGAGCAGGGCTGGGAGAGGTTCTCTTGGAGCCCGTAGGTGTGGGGAAAGCCCCTGCTGCCTCCCGAAGGATTCCAAGGTGTTCCTGCGTACCTAGGTGCCCACCGTGGGGTGGCTCTGGCAGGCACAGAAACAGAAACAGAATCGAGCACCTGGGGAGCTCATCTACTGAGCTGGATGATCCACAATGACAGTTTTGGATATGGACACCTACACTCTGCTTTAGGCTCCTAAAACCATTGGCTTGTTCAGGACCCTACAGAACCACCCTGGCACCTCGGTTCTATTAAAATCAATAGTATCATTTTTGCTAATATTTTGAAAGGCTGTTAGATGCCTCTCTGCCCCTGAAAAAGTTGTCCTTTAACGCCTTGCCAGACTGAGTCCTTGTAGGTGACAGATTGGATGCACTCTTCAGATAATGGGAATAACTATTGGAAGAATTCTTCAAAAGGTTCCTAAAAGCTGTTGCTATATAATATAAAAGCCAAATTAATTCAGATCACCAAAAAAAAAAAAAAATTCTTTCCCCCAGGTTATAATCTCTCTACAGAAATATCTTCCTCTTTCTTAAAAACCTCAACCAATCAATAGAATGTAAGTCTATAAAACTAAATTACATTCCCAGCTTTGATTATTCAACAGGATAGGGTAGAGTTTTAAACCATCAAATATGCTTCCTTTTCCCCTGCTCAATGGTTTTAAACTTCTTAAGACTTTTAATGCAAGTATCAGGACAGGGCAGCACAAAGTATGTTTTAAACGTGCTCTTAAAATCTCCACATGGAGGTTGCTGAAAGAGTTCAGATCTTTGAACCTCGGTAGGGTGGTGCTGGCTAAGAGCTGTCCCTCTCTGGCAGCTCTTCCATCCAATATGATTGATAGAAAGCTGCATTAGTTTTTACATGATTAGTTTTTGTATGAGACAACAGAGTGCATCCCCCAAGGTCTTCACTAAAAAAGAATAAGCTGGAAAGCTTCCCAAATTTTGTTTTTAAACTTTTGTCCAGCATTGCTTTGGCCCCTACTGCAGGTAAGGCATGCTTTGGTCAAAAGAGAAGGAAAACTATTCAGTGAGGTAAGGAGTGACTGATTTAACCAACTCCATACTGAGAATAAACCCTATGAACCAGGAACGAACCAGAGCTGAAGCTAAAGCCAGCCTCCACCTCGCAGCCCTTCCTGTAATACAGCATGAATCAGAACTTGCATCTGCCGGAGTTTGCACTGGAGCTCTCAACAGACTCGGCTGCTACACCTCCTGGAGGTGCAACTGGGTGTGACACCAGAGAATTTGATGCTGACTGAGAGCAAAGGACTCAGGAGACTGAGGAGTTTCTGACTCAGGAGGGGCAGATTCTGCCTTGGCAGGACTGATGTGACAAATTATCACTACTCCCAGAGTCTGCTGTTTGCTGTGAATTTAGAACCAAGGGAATTCCCATCCCGGCAGCATCGATCCAGCAGTGTGCACAAACGTGGGGCTGGAGACCAGCTGGGATGGCTCTGCTGGCTCTGAAGGACATCTGACATTCACTTTTAACTTCTGACTGGAGAATTAAGAGGAAGAGTGGGACGATATACCCATGGCACAACTAGTTCAGAGAGGGATGAAAGGGAACCGGCACAATGTCTGCTATCAGAGAAACACCAATAGTTCCTCTATTGCCACAGAAGGATTATTCCAGGAATCTGAGAGAGAAGCATAGAAATGGAGCTTTGCAATGTTTCTAGAAATGCATGGCATTTTTCATGGCAAGTGTTCCTGGACCCAGGTACCCAGGGCCACAAGGTGATGGAAGTGAAATGCCACAAGGGTGGCAGCTGCTTGGATGAGAACTTCCTCATGGGATAAAGTGGTTGGAAGAGTTTTCCCTTTCAATCTTCACACCAAACCAATGGAAAGAGCAGATGGGGTGAGACCAAGGCCCTGAGTGAGAGAGAAACACGTCACAGTGATCTACACTGGGGGCAGCCTAGGGAACTCTGATCCATCCTTTCTAAGGGACTTGCAGCGTATTAGGAGGGCTCCACACCATTTCTGTAAATTCAGACCTACAGCCTCATCTACATCAGGGTTCTCCTCAAGGGCTGACAGCCAGGAAGCCCTGATGAATCAGTGATAGCTCTTTGATTTAGAGATTGCATTGACCTGCAATGTTGAGCCTGGGAGGGCACAAACAGTTAATCTTAAAAGCAACCTGGCAGGAATGAGGTTTGGGAACCGATTCACCAAATTTACACAGTGGTGTTTAAACTGAGCAGGACATTAGCTGATACTCAGTGGGCAAACTTAATGGCCAACATCACTCCATCAGCCTTTTCCCATGAAAAACCTGCACCCTAGGTGCTACCAAGTGCTAATTTGTTAAGAAAGCCTTAATTGAGTGACAGTTAATTATTGACAGATTTGAACTACTTTATCTCTCAATCAAAACCTGGCTCTGGACCAGGCAGCAAGCAATTTACAGCCACAAAGGTAAATCTGGCCACGTGCAAGCATATGCTGAAGTGTTATGGTTCTCCCTCCCCCACCCTAAATTTCACCTAAAATTTCTCTCTGAAGGAGCCGATGATCCCCTGGTGATCACCAGCCCACGTCAAGGTGGTTACCCTGCTTAACCCCACTTGGCACGGAGTGGGAATTACCAAAGGCACATCCATCTGGAGCTGCCTGAGATAAGAGGTGTCCAGTGTTAATAAACAGGCTTCCTCTACACCTCAGCAGGGCCTTCCTTTTCTAAACAGCCTTCCTTTAATGTTGTAAAATGTTTTTTTCCATTTACTCAACGATCATGCCTTTGCCGGTGGGGGAGGGCCAAGGGAAAGAGTGAAGGGTGGGAGGAGAGAAGAGAAGAGAAGAGAAGAGAAGAGAAGAGAAGAGAAGAGAAGAGAAGAGAAGAGAAGAGAAGAGAAGAGAAGAGAAGAGAAGAGAAGAGAAGAGAAGAGAAGAGAAGAGAAGAGAAGAGAAGAGAAGAGAAGAGAAGAGAAGAGAAGAGAAGAGGTTTCAGCATATGTTTCTAAATCATTGAGACACCTGCTTTTGAAATGAAATTGCTAATGCTAACATTTCTCCCAGATTAGCTATTTTTCTTGGCAACACAAACAACTGAAGTAGAAAAAAGAGAGAGAAAAAAGAGAGAAGAAAAAAAAAGAAAGAAAAGAAACGAAAAGAAAAGAAAAGAAAAGAAAAGAAAAGAAAAGAAAAGAAAAGAAAAGAAAAGGAGATATTTAAAAAGAAAAAAAAAGAGAGAAAAAATACAAAAGAAAGAATGAAAGTGTGAAAGAAGGAGGGAGATGGAAGAAAAATTAATATATTACAGAAGCAGTAGTAGTAACCACAGCAGTATCACAGTCATTCACTGCAATATGTCTAAACATTCATAAATGTTTTATGCATCCTAAAATGCCATGTACAAGGGATATGGCATCCCACTGAGGTTAATGAATGAATGAGTTGCCCTTGAAGGTTAATTTGCACAAACAAAAGGTCAAGGGACATCTTCAAAACAAAATATTGATTAAAGCAAGTTAAATGTTTTGACTTGAAGGAGACATGAAGGATTAAAAATCAAAATAAAGCAGTATGGATAAGAAAGGAACAGGAAAGAAAAAAACACCACCCCCAGACACAAAGGAAATGGTAGAAAACATATCTGAATCAGCTAGTCATCTGCTAACAAGCTGTAAAGATTTCCAATGACAAGTTGTCACATTAGTTTAGTGAAACTGAAGCAACACTTATCCCTTTTCCTGTGCTTAATCTCTCAGCGAGCTGCACAGAAACATGCTACCATGTTTAATAGGATTAGTTTAGTTCACTTTCTCCTCTCTGGAGGTTGTGACTTTTTTTTTTTTAATTATTTTATTTTTTAACAATTCTATTTCCTTCAATACTGGGTTTTTGAATTAAATTTCACTCTGCTGAATCACCCAGGCTGTATTCATTCTCCAGGTTAAAGGCATTTTCCTCCAAAGGTTTCCCTTTTGAAATGAGAAGCCAGGCAAAGGAAAGCAAGGAAAGGCTCTAAATTCAGCAATTACACACATCAGGCACACGGTTCTCTTTCTCACACAGACTGATGATGCTTTGTTGATATCAGTATAGCTATTTTTAATTTACATCAGCAGAAGAGCAGAATCAGGCCTTTATGGTTGTGGGGTGTTCTTTTTATGCCCAAGAATACTTGGACCTTTCCCACCCCTGAAAAAAAAAAGACAATAAAAAAGAAAATAAAAAAGAAAGACTGATATGTATTCGTAGCCCTGTTCCCTCATTTAGTTGGAACAGACACAGCAAGGAAAATGATCAAAGAAAAGGCAGTTTCAACAATATACCCCTGTCACTTCCAATTTTGTTGTCAGACTCCAAAGGGGCAGAGGAATCACTCATGGTCATGGGCACACTGCAAAAGTTTTCCAAGTTTCTTCCATCTGTTTGTTTGTTTGTTTGTTTTCCTTAAAAAATGGAATGCAAGCACAGAAAGCCATCAACAGCAGCAAAACTTTTCAGAGGCACCAAAATTTGGAGGATTTTTTTTTTTGAACACAGAACTGACAACCCTCATATCTGGAGGACAAGTAATATTTTGACCTGAAGTTTGTGACTGAAGAATGTGAAGCATTAAGCAGAGCAGAAGAGAACCCACAAACCTGAGCACACCCAGGCTTTGCATCCAAACTTTGTGAACATTGATTACTTTTTGTTTGGATTCAAAACACCATAACTTAGAAAATAAACAGTGTAACTGCCTCATAATCTAGAAATGGCTAAGAAGAGGACTAGTGTCTACCTTACAGCCTATTAATTACGAGGGAAAAGACCCAGGGCTTCGACAGGAGTGCACAGACAGACTGGAATCTGTGACAGGTTGCTAGGAGGGACCTCAGTTGCAGGTGTTCAGGGGACTGGGGGCAGTGAGGTATAGAAACAGCCACACAACCACACACACCAGCAAGAGGCTGCCCTGCCCCTGCCCAAGCCACTAGGTCCCTGAGAAGGCACCAGGGATGGCTTTGCTCGCTACAGATCCTGAACATGAGCTGCTGGCACGGACCCCTTCTGGGGGATTAAATTCTTGAGGGGAAAAAAGCTTTTTCTCCAACTCTAAATTTTGGGTGGTGGGTGGGGGATTACTTTTAATGCTGAGCTTTGAATCATCAGCTTGCATTCCTTAAGAGGCTGTCTGCCTATCCTCCAGGATTAAGAGGGTCCGGAGCACTCAGTGCCCCAGATGGCAGGGGAGTGGGAAATGTGAATTTAATTCCAGTTGTGCTTACTGGTGTGGCAGATCGTAGGGCCCGTGTGTTTAGACTTGGAAAAGTTGCAAGACACAGGGCTGGAGGAAGGTAACCTGCAAGCAGCTACGGAACGGAGGCAGCTGGGCTGGAGAATAGGTGGAAGCCTGCGCACACGCCTGGGGCCAGAGTGGCTGCCACTGCTCTGCCATGTGACCCGGGGGACATCGCTTCACTCCCAGAGCCTCAGTTTCTCTTTTGGGCAGATTAACAGTGGTTGAAGTTAAGGTGAGCCCCGGTGGTGAGAAGCACAGTGTCAGAGGCGGCTATTTACTTATTTATTTGCATTTGCACGGCTCGGCTTCTTCTCTACGAGTATCTCGGTGTCTTTTATAACAAAAAACAAACAAAACAAAAAGGGGAAAAAAAAAAAAAAAGAAAGCGTCCGAGCGAGACATTCCCCCGCCAAATTTAGCCTATCTCCTCCTGCGTCCAGACACACTTCTGCACCCTTGTCTCGCAGCCCCTGCAGCACTTACAGCTACACCGGGAGGCTGAGTGTGTCACCCCGGCAGCCGAGCCCCGCAAGAGCCCGCGGGACCTGCCCCGGGCCGGCCGTGCCGCCTCTCCGCGCCCGCGGAGCGCAGCGCAGCCCCGGCCGCTCCCGTCGGGCCGTGCCAGCCGCATCCCCATCGCTGCCGGCGGCGGAGGGCCCGGTGCTCCTGTCTCGAAAGGTGTCACGTTAAAATAATTCTCGGCAAAGCCGTCCCGGCACTTTCGCGGGCCTGGAGGGCGCCACGGGCACCGGGCACCGATGCGGGGCCGCCCAGCGCTCGGACTGCGGGAGCAGAGCGGCAGCAGCGCGGCGTCCCGGGATGCGCCCCGTTACACCGGGGATTCCTGCGCACTCACAGCGCGGGGCTGGCCAGCGCCGGCCCCGGCCGGGCCTCGGAAGGCAGCACGGCACAGCAGGGCTCTTGCGAGGGTCCCCGACCCCGAGGAGCGGCTCTCTGAGTGCCGCGGAGCCGGGGAGCCCCGAGCGGCCGGGCCCCCGCCCGCCTGCGAGCCCCGACGGGCCGGGCGCCGCTGCCGCCGCCGGAGGTTTCGCCTCGCTCGGGCACCGGGCTCTAGGGCGAGAGCGGCCGCATCTCCTCGCGATCCCGGCACCGGCAGGGACATGTAATTTTTTTAATTCGGAGCAGCTCCCTGCGACAGCTCCAGCAGCCCCTTCAGCCGGTCCCGGGCGATTTCTCAGAGATCGGCTGCGGTGGCTTGTATCGTTGTTCATGCACCCGCGTTAGTGACCCCGCTCCCGCCGCGGAGGCACCGCGGAGCCGCCCCCGACCCGAGGCGGCGGCAGCCGGGCCCGGCGGCGGGCACAGAGGAGCCGGCGCGGGGCACACGCGTTTCACCGCCGCGGGCAGGGCAGCGGCTGGCCCTGGAGGGCGGGTGTGCTGCCCGGGCCGGCTCCCAAACTTTTGGCACGGAGGGCAGCCCTCTCACAGGGCACAGCCTGCTGTCCGCGCCCAGGCGAGGGGCCGGCGCCGCGGCTCCCCTCTAGTGAGACGGATGTTCACAGTGGAAGCGGGACGAGCGGAGCAGCTGTCCGCCTCAGCGGCGGCACCGGCACCAGGGCGAGCAGGGGGCGAGGTGCGGCCCGGCCCCTCGCCGCTGGCACAGAGTGGCAGAGCCAAGTTTTGGTGCGCCTGCCCTGGCAGCCCTGGCCCCATCGGGGCTCTCCCCTCCACTCGGGACTCCCACTCCCGCCGCCCCGAGGGGCGGGCGCGGGCGGACGGGCCCGGCCAGGCAGCGCCGTCCTTACCTGTCGCCGAGCGCCCTGCAGCGCTGCGCTGCTGCTCGGCCCTCCGCAGGACTTATTCCCTCTCCCTGGTGTATCCCCCGCTGTCCGCAAGCCAGAGGCTGTTTCCCCTCGTTCAGCCTCGCCTCCCCGCCGGCAGCGGTCGGGCAAATGGCAGCGGCAGGGGCAGGGGTGCGGGTGCTCCCTGTCCCGCGCTGCGGAAAGCCGCGGTCGGGCGAGACAGAGCGCGCCCGACAGGTTACGGTCCGGATCGCAGCCCGGACCAGCCGAGATCCACTACTGTGGTTTTTTTCATCTCCCAATTTTTTTTCCCCAAGCTTTCCACCGGAGCCCGCCGGGAGCGGGATGGGATAGGGTTAAGTTGAGCTAAACTTGGGGCGCGCTGCGCAGGGGGCCGGGGCCGCCAGCAGCGAAGACCCGTGTCTCAGTACCACCGGTTGTTCCACGCGCCGCAACCTGATGCTCGAGTTCGTGTTTATTTCCTGCCTCCCACGTGGAAAATGCCCGCGCGGCTGCTGCTGACAGCCCCGCGAGGCGCGGCGGAGCCGCTGGCACTGAGCGGCGGCGAGGGACGCCGTGCCGCGGGCTGGGCGGCCGCGGGCCCGTGTCTCCCCAAGTTTGTGACCCGCGTGGGGCGGCAGCGCCCGCGGACGCGCGTTTGCTCCAGCGCCCGATGCTTGACGCGCCAAAGAGGCGCACCCCGTGGCCCCGACACTGCTCTGCGGAAGCCTTCTCGCGTGGAAAACTTTACCGCACGGGGCACCGCAGAGCAGCCCCCGCCCACGCGGGGGTGACTCTCCTAAAGTTTGTCACCCACCCCTCTCCACGCGGGGCGGCTGTTGTCCGCCCCTCGCCGGTGCGCGGCAGAGGTGAGCGGGGCGCCCCGTCGGGCCGCTTCTGCCGGCGCTCCCGCCCCGCGTCCGTCCGTCCGTCTGTCCGTCCCCGCCGCAGGTGAGCGGCCGCCGCCACCTTCCCGCGGGGACGGGGCGGGGCGACCCTCACCCCCCCGCGCTCCCCTCTCCTCTCTCCCCGCTCCTGCCAAGTTCTCCCCGTCCCCCCCGTCCGTCCCAAGGAGCCTCCCGATTGGGCGCCGGGCCGGGCCCACGTCACTCCGAGTGTGACGTCTAGTCTTCCTGTTTCCTTCAGCTGTGTCTTAAAGTAAATCTTGTGGCGGTGCGGAGCGCTGCTCGGCTCGGCCAGCCCAGCCCAGCCCAGCCCAGCCCTGCCCCGCGCCGCTCCCGCCGCCCCCGCTCCGCTCGGCGCCCGCCGCTCCGCTGCGCTCCGCTCCGCTCGGCGCCCGCAGCCCCGCGGCCGCTGCCCGCTGCCCGCGCTCCCGCCCGCGCTCGCTCGCCCTCCCCCGCGCGATTATCATATTCATCAGCGGCATCAGGGGCTGCCGGCTGCGCGCGCGTGTCCGCGTGTGCGTGTGTGCGTGTGCGGGGCGCGTGTGCTGTGTGTGTGTGTGTGTGTGCATGTGCGTGTGCGTGTCGCCCTTTCTCTCGTTCCACCGGCAAAAAAAAAAAAGCGAGGCTCAGTTTCGTCGCCTTTGCACCGAGTAAGTACCCGCTCCCCCTCCGCGCCCCCTCCGTCCCTCCCCGCTTTCTCGGGCTTTTCAGGTCTTTCGGGGTTTTTTTAAATTTTTTTTTTTTTTACCCCTAAATTCGCACTTGCTTGGGCTGCTCTAAATGGTCCGGGGGGAGGGGGGCGGTGATGAAATCCCCAGCAAAATATTGATCACCGTTATCAAACCTGTGCTTCTTTTTCCAGGGGGCAAAATTGCAGTGACTTTATTAGCTGAGTAGTTTTAATTCCCCGGTAGATAAAGCGGTAAGGATTTGTGAGCGGTAAGGAGCCCGATGGAGCGCTCATCGTAGCCTGCCCAGGGCTGAAGAGTAAGTGACCTGCTCGTTGTTAGGTGATCCTCCCCCCCTTCCCCTTCGCTCTCTCGCTGCCACCTTTTGTGGACCGATCTTTATTTTATTCCGTGGGTTGGAGGGCAGTTTTGCGGGGACGGAAAGCGCAGCGAGTATTTGGCTTCTTGTTGTTCCGAGCTTCTTTCTCCCCCCGTCCCCGCCGAAGTTCCCCATCCCCGCTTTAAACTCCTGCTCCGCTCCTCCGAGCCTCCTCTTTGTCCTGTTTATTATAGCTGCCTTGCTTTTTGTCTCTTCCAATTTGCCTGTCATTTGCATGTCGCTACTTCTCCTTTTTAACCCAAGCCGGGAAGGACAGGGACTTTTTATTCTTACTCTTCTTACCCTTGCAATTACTTTTTCATTTCCAAGCGTGGGACGAGCCACGAATGGTGGAAATGTATAGAAAATGGGATTTGAGTGGTAGGTAGCGAGCACATGAGAAGAGATCAAATGCAAGTCGCGGGATAAGAGCCTTGATCTGGGAAAAGATTAGGATTATTGGTACTTTCTATTTGTTTGGTTGTTGTTTGTTGATTTTTTTTTTCCTCCGGGGGGATTTAATTCTTTCTTAGCCGTTGATGGAGATCTTTCTTGGCTTTTTCGATTTTCTGTTTAGCGGCTGAGTGACCCGGCTCACTTTGCCATGTGTTTGCACGGAGTTAAAGCGCAGGAGGGAGCGGTGCTGGGGGGCGTGGGGCCTGCGCGGAGGGGGCGCGCAGGGCAGCGCTGGGGGGGGTGCGCCGAGATCGCGGGGCCCGACAGGAGCGGGCGGCCCGACGGGCTCCGGGCCACAGCTCCCCGGCACCGGGCACTCCGCGGGGGCGGAGCGGGGCCCGCGGCTCTTTGCAGAGAGGGAGAAAGTTGCGCGGCCGCCCGCGGTCCCTGCGCGGCGTCTGGCGGGGCCGGGGCAGGTGCGGGGCGCTGCGGGCAGGTGCGCGCCGGGGGGGGCGGCCGCGGAGCGGGGCCGGGGGGTCCCGGGCGCCGCCGCCTCCCTGCGCCGGGAGAGCCGGGGCGGCGGGGTCAGCAGCGGGAAGCGGCGCGGGATCAGTGCCCGCGGGCCGTGCCGGGGGCGCGGCCGAGGCGGGATGGAGCTCCGCGAGGGGCCAGCGTCGCGTCCTTGTGGTTGTGCCCCAGCCGCGGAAGAGCAAGGTACGCGGGATATTAACTTAATGTCTTTGACAAAGTAGGGAATTTCAGTCAGGGCTAACAAGGGACACGGCTGCAGACTAGAGGTGCCCTTGAATGTCGGGCAAAAGTTGCCAGGACGAACTTTGGAAAGCCGCTAGTTTCCCACAGGTCCCGAGCGCTGAGCAGACCCCGTGGTGTTTCTGGCTGGATGGCGAGTGTCACCCCAAACCCATCATCCGGGTCTGGGGACGGGTGGGGAGCACGTGGAACACATCCACACATCTGTGGCCATGGCTTGGTGGCAGAAGGTGCTGTGTTGTTGAGTGCAGGACACAGAAACATGTTTGTGTCACCGTGAGGTGTAAAAGCTCAGATTATTTGTCACTTCCATTGCCTGGAGAGGTTTGGCAATGTGCAGGATGAATTATATGGAGGCAGTTTCCTCAGCCGTAGATTTGCATGTGGTACATATCCTTTATGTCTTCTT
The DNA here is from genome assembly GCF_023055355.1 of Agelaius tricolor. NCBI lineage: Eukaryota > Metazoa > Chordata > Aves > Passeriformes > Icteridae > Agelaius > Agelaius tricolor. Next base: position 22,027,666 of record NW_027269261.1, on the reverse strand, counting down.
CTCACAGTTTTTCTCTGAGTTGCCATCAATTACTTTAAGTTTACGACCACTGCAGCTCATTTTGCATTTATTTTATCTGCTTTTTGTCCAGAGCTTACCTTAAGCAGCAATATCACATTCTGTGAAATGTTTATTAATACTCAAGGGTAGACAGAGTATCAACATTTCAGGAGTTGAACTGTGATAAAAAGTACAATGTATATACTTTTCACTAACAGCTCCCTATTAAATTATTCTGTAAAGTATCCTGCATTCGCTGAATGGCACTGTCCGTATATACAGTTAACTTCCCTGCCTGCTGAATTCTGAGGCCTCTCAGTTTGTATAACTTATCTCTTTTATGATTGCTTGATAAATTGAGATGTTCATAAGAATGGACACATTTTCAAATTGAAAAGTTTAATTCGATTCAGGGCAGGATTGTAAATACTGCAATTTGTAGTCTCTAAATAGTGATTTATTCTGACTCAAAGTGCAGCCTAACTGCTAAATTAAGTAATTTAAGAATTGTGATGTAATGACATCGCATAGCGTGGAAAAAATAGTATATTGGAAAACTTGGGCTGAATTCAGAGTAGGAATCTTGAGAACCTTTCAGTATTGTCTCTACACAGAGGCCATGTGAATTATTTTCTTCATGATCAGTGAAATAACAAGGACCAAACTGGCTTGAGAGGAGGAAAATGTTTTCAGTTTTCTACTTTGAGCAGCTTGATTTCTTTTTCTTATTCAAAAGATTTGTTTCCTCAAGCACTGCCGAGCAGGGCTACGTGATGGAGGGCCCTGCATCTCCCCAGTTTAAAGGCCTGAACTAATGAGATGCCGAATCCCTCCTGTTCGTGAGCTCTGTAGTTGATGGGAATTGCGGATGTTTGGCATTCATAGGAATTGCTGAATACCTTGCTCTATTGGGCCCTGGGTATCACCAGGTTCATAAAATAAGGGTTGCTTTTTCCTTTAAGGCTAAAGAGGAAGCAGCATAATTTTGAAGTAAATCAGGCACTGATTTTTGCTACTGCTTCTTCTTATGGAGAAATCCTAGTAAAGTAGTTTTTTACTGCCCAAATAGTTCCTCACCCTTACTGCCTTGTTTCAAATTCTTTGATAGACATCTCGGCTAAGGGAGTTGGATAATCTTTTCTCCCAAGAAAACTTGTGTTAGAACGTACAGAAAGGTAGTACTTTCTCCCAAGAAAGCTTGTGTCAGAGCTGTGCAAAAAGGTAGCACTTTCTCATTAGTGGCTGATGAGATTTTAGCACTGAACAGATATGGTGAACAGATGTCATCTGTTCTTCAAATTTTAGCTGTGGTTTTGTGCATGAAATGCTGTTGACTAGAATAATTTTCATCCTTTGCATCCTGGCTGATTCTGGCAAAGCCATAGCCTTGTGTAGTGCGTTAGAGTGTAAGATCTAAGTATTTCTATTAGCAGAAGCATGTTAAATTTCTTGCGTGGTATTGGCATAATGGGCAGACATGAAGCAGACAGACTCTGGACCAACGAAAGTAGTTGGCTTGTGAAAAGATGGGAACGATTTCAGCTGTATAAACTGATATCTCCTTGAATTCATCCAAGCATATCCATCAAGTTTAGCACTCTTGTGCTGTGTATTTAATGGCTCTTCAGGTTAGGCTAAGGTTCTTCAAAGGGGCTGACAAGGGCGCGTTTGAATTTACATCTCCTTTGCATCCTGTAGGTGTTTGAATTAATCTAGGAGAAAATGATCAACATCTTTCTAGATCAAGATAAGTTAACACAATTGATTACAAAAATTGATTTATTAATAGGGAGTATGGTTAAATACCTGTCATCATACTCATTTTAACAAACCATTCTAGCCAAAGGTTTGGTAGCAGCAACTCTTTGAGACTTAGAAATTAATCTGTTTCCATTTTAAATGTCAATGCATATCAAATGGATACGAAATAAATCCATGTCTGTGGCTGCTGTGCTGTTAAGAGGTTATTCATAGCTACATTGTAATCATATCTCCTTAAACAAAAGATTTGAAAGTAAATTTGTAAATAAAATACTACTGCTATATTTATGGATGGACATAGAAAGTGCTGAGATCCTTGGTATGATTTTTAATGCCATCGGCATGGAAAACGTTTGGTTTCTGAGGAAGCCACATTGTGCGAGTTGAGGCTGGAGATATGGTCAGTGAATTTAACATAAACTACACTTGGCATGCAAGAAATATCAAAAGCGATGCATAAACCAAATTTAACCTTCACAAATTTAAAACTCTGCAATTCAGAAAGAAATGGTGCTTCTGGAGATTTCTACATAGATCTTGACAACCAAAGCCTATCTTGCCAGCTCCGTTTTTCTGGAGAGCTGGGCAGAGACTTTAGATATATAAAATACAGTTTTGAGACAATGTACAGCCAAAGTACTGGTGACTGTCTAAAGGACGCACACCTCCTAATTATTTCTCCCCCTCCCCAAGATTTTCTTATTTATTCAGTTCTAATCTAATCAGTCTTGAATTCTGCCTGCTGTGGCTGGGATTTTGCATCCCGCTCTACGTGCCATTCCACTCCCCTTGAGGTGCAAATTGGTTTTGGTCCGCAGAGAATGAAATATTAACTGGCCATTCAATACCCATTCTGTTTTGTCAGGCTAAAGTAGAACTATTTCTCATATTTAAGCCGAAAGGCACGTAAGCCTTAAAGCTGGCAGCCCGGCTGGCTCAGGATAACACCAGGGCAAATGGGAGATGTTGCTTAATACCCAGGTTAAGTGTACGATAACTCCGATGCTTTCAGCTTCCATCGAGGGAAGGAGGGGACGTGGCTCTGGAGCACCTCCTGCCACATGTTTGTGGTGGCAGGAATGGGCTGTGGAGCAGCGGCTGGTGCGGGGGCTTGGGGAGGGAAATGGACACTGGGGAGGAAGGATGCATGGCAATGACCTTCCAACCTGGCGCAGGACAGCCTATTTCCTGAGCTGCTGACTCAAGGGTACAGCAAGCCCTCCCCATGTGTGTCCTTGGTTGGGATTGGGCAAGAGAGAGGGGAACCATGGTCAGGCACCTCGAATTTTCTGGGAAAAGTGCAAAACTTGTAACCTGACATGAGGCTTCTGGTGTGAGTCTGGGAACGTATTGCTGGCTCTCAATCAAGCGTAGCTTGACTGCAGAAAAGGAAGGAAAAGCGTGAAGGTTTTCAGTGTTGGTGGGTTTTGTTTGTGGTTTGTTTTCTTTTCCTATTGGCAAGTATTATCTTTATGGTAGATGCCTTCAGAGTATCTTAGGTGAAATAAGCAGGAGCTCTTTCAGTTGTCTTCCAATTAGTTTAGATCTCTTTCAAATGAACACCACTGGACTGAAAGGTCAAACTCAGCCCTGGCTTATTCTATGCCAGTGCCTTGGCTAGTTCTTTACAAAAACAGCCCTTCTGATATTCCTCAGGTTTTGGGGTTTTTTTTGGTGATGGTCTAATTGTAAGGCCTGATTCTGCCCCCTGAAAAGCCCCATTTGCATCAATTGGGAGAAAGCAGGAGACAGTCTTTTACACGCTGCCAAGCAGGGCCTGACCCTACCCCTCACACATAACAGGATTTTGGTATCCCTGGACTCCAGGGGCGTTGCTTGGAGGGTGGGATGCTCCTTGGTGTGAAGGTGGCAGAATTGGGCCCCTGCAGCAGAAATCCTTGTTATGTTATTATTTTCATCATGAGGTAACCAAACTTAACTCGCTTAATGTACTTTTTGATAAGAAAAGATCTCTGAAGACAGAGAACTGATAATAGGTCAAGGTGTTTGGATTTTGCATCTGAATTAATGATATTTTTTGGTTTTAATATATTTTTTTATCATTCTTTGATCTCCTGTATGCAAGGAACCAGTAATGTAAACAAACATCATGTCCCTTGCATAGCTCTCTCTGACACCAGATCTCTGAAAATTCTTTTAGTACATCCAGAATACATGAGCACAGGCTACAAAATAAACATAATGTTTTTAAGTATTAAAAGCTGGTTTATTTTTTTCATCCTGGTTGCAAACTAAGCATTGACTACTGTCTTGATTTTGGGATTTTACAGATTATTTCATGCTGAAATTATGCCTATTTGCATGGATAGTCATTCTTTAAAACTAGCCACAGATGCAGTCCTAGGGAGCACGTAGATGTTTTTACAGGTGAACCGAAAGAGATGGGAGCAATTCCAAAAAGTCTGCATGCTGCCTTTGGCAATATACCCTGTTATTGTGAAGACTGTGCTCTGTTAAGCAAATGTAAAGTTTAATATTAGATAAGCGTTGCATGAAAAATATTTTAATTTTCCTCAGTGTTAAATTTTAAGAAACAGGAAACAGTGTCTAATGCTTTATGTGCAGTGTGAGTTTAGCATCACTAGTTAATAAGTCACAAATTATGTCAAGAGCCTTTTAGAAAATGCAAGGAAGTGTGTTATCTTTTTATGCTGTGTTCCTGGGAAACAATGAGAGTTCATATAAAGAGAAGGTATCTTCCTTTCTCACACAGCTGATTGATGTTATTTCTTTCATCTTTCCATATTTTTTCTCATCTTTTCTGCATGTCACAGGAAATAAGATTCTGTGTATTCAAAATGCTCCACGTAAGAAGGGCTTCACTGGGCATTTGAGATACTGTTCTTGGAGATTTTTCTAAAGCACAGAGATGTGACACTGAACATGCCTCATTTCTGCTATGCAAAAAATTTAACATCATGTATTTTAGTGTATGAAATACAGAATCTTCAGCCTTTGGTAGCAGGGCTTGCTTTGAGAATGTAAGTTTTGAAAAGGGAAGGAATGTATGGGGAATTCAAAACACTGTTGTGGCTCGTCAGTGGTACGTACGAGCCTGTGCTAACGAACTACATTTTGGCCTTTATTTGATCACATCTCTGTAAATAGTATAATAGTGATCATAAAATATTTTAATGCATTTTTGCTTTGCTGAATAAATGTTTCCCTAATGATTTAAGAGAGGGGATTTTTTTCCCCAGTGTAAGCCTGAATGTGTCTATGATTTCTTTGCCTTTCACATACACATATACCATCCTACCTACAATTATTTAAAAGTTGTTTTTGTAACCTTCAAAGGTTTATTTACCAGTTTTGCCTCTCTAAAAAGCAAAACTACAACTGCGTTTTTTACATTGCAATTGAATTTTTTTTAATCCAAATTTTATACAATTTCTTGTTTTAACAATAAATCTTAAATAAGGAATACTTTCATCTTCTTTTGTAACATGTATCTCAATGCCCTAAATTTAATCAATTGGTTGTCAGAGGCTGTGTTCTTCTAATCTACTCTTTCTTCTGAAGATAAACAGTATCATTTTAGGCATTTGTGCAAGAGAATCATATTACTGGTGCTTAAGCAGTTTTTGCTTTTTTAAATCTTAATCCATCTTAAACCAGTGGAGCAGAAATATTTAAAAATGTTTCATTTCAAGCAGAGTGCATAATAAATTGCAATAATTGTAATGTGCCATAAATCCCAGAGCCTATGCATTTTGCATTTTATTCAGGATTGAGGTCAGGAAATTTGGAGAAATTTAAAGAAAATGATTCATCAGTCCTTTTGTTCTGTTGGCCAGGGTCCCAGGATTCTTGAGCTGAGCCCAGCTGACAAGCTTTTGAAGATGGCACAATAACAGTCCAGTGATGCCTGACCATGACAGCACAGCCCTCTTAAGCAGGCAAACCAAGAGAAGAAGAGTTGACATTGGAGTGAAAAGGACGGTAGGGACAGCATCTGCATTTTTTGCAAAGGCAAGAGCAACGTTTTTTAGTGCCATGAATCCCCAAGGTTCAGAGCAGGATGTCGAGTATTCAGTAGTGCAGCATGCAGATGGGGAAAAGTCAAATGTACTCCGCAAGCTGCTGAAGAGGGCGAACTCATATGAAGATGCCATGATGCCTTTTCCAGGAGCAACCATAATTTCCCAGCTGTTGAAAAATAACATGAACAAAAATGGTGGCACAGAGCCCAGTTTCCAAGCCAGCGGTCTCTCTAGTACAGGCTCAGAAGTACATCAGGAGGATGTATGCAGCAACTCTTCAAGAGACAGCCCCCAAGAGTGTCTTTCCCCTTTTGGCAGGCCAACTATGAGCCAGTTTGATGTGGATCGGTTATGCGACGAGCACCTGAGAGCTAAACGCGCCCGGGTTGAGAATATAATTCGAGGTATGAGCCATTCCCCCAGCGTGGCATTAAGGGGCAATGAAAATGAAAGAGAAATAGCTCCGCAGTCCGTCAGTCCCCGAGAAAGTTACAGAGAAAACAAACGCAAGCAAAAGCTGCCGCAGCAGCAGCAGCAGAGTTTCCAGCAGCTGGTTTCGGCGAGGAAAGAGCAGAAGCGAGAGGAGCGCAGACAGCTGAAGCAGCAGCTGGAGGACATGCAGAAGCAGCTGCGCCAGCTGCAGGAGAAGTTCTACCAGATCTACGACAGCACCGACTCTGAAAATGATGAAGATGGCAACCTGTCTGAAGACAGCATGCGCTCGGAAACCATGGATGCGAGAGCCGGCGACTCTGTCGGCAGGTCAGACAATGAGATGTGTGAGCTGGACCCGGGGCAGTTCATCGACCGGGCACGGGCCCTCATCCGGGAGCAGGAGGTAGCGGAGAACAAGCCAAAAAGAGAAGGTCCTAAGGAGAAGGAGCAAGGGCCAAACGCCTTCCACCCCGAAGGCAAACACTTGGCTGAGACCCTCAAGCAGGAGCTGAACACTGCCATGTCACAAGTTGTGGACACAGTGGTCAAAGTTTTCTCATCCAAGCCCTCCCGCCAGCTTCCTCAGGTCTTCCCGCCCCTCCAGATCCCGCAGGCAAGGTTCGCTGTCAACGGGGAGAACCACAACTTCCACACAGCCAACCAGCGCCTGCAGTGCTTCGGGGACGTCATCATTCCCAACCCCCTTGACACCTTCGGCAGTGTCCCCATGCCCGGCGCCACCGACCAAACCGAGGCGCTGCCCCTCGTCGTCCGCAAAAACTCCTCTGACCAATCGGCCTCGGCCCCGCCGGCCGGTGGCCACCACGCCTCCCTGCACCAGTCCCCGCTCTCAGCCACCGCCGGCTTCTCCACCTCCTCCTTCCGCCACCCCTTCCCTCTGCCCCTCATGGCCTACCCCTTCCAGAGCCCCCTGGGCGCCCCATCGGCCTCCTTCCCGGGGAAAGAGCGCGCCTCCCCCGAATCCCTCGACCTGACCCGGGAGACCACCAGCCTGAGGACCAAGATGTCATCGCACCACATGAACCACCACCCCTGCTCGCCGGCCCACCCCCCCAGCGCTGCCGAAGGCCTCTCCTTGTCCCTCATTAAGTCTGAGTGTGGTGACCTGCAAGACATGTCCGAAATCTCGCCCTACTCGGGAAGTGCAATATCCTTTTCAAAAGATGAGTGATAATCGGCAGTGGCTGGTGGGACAGGACGAGGGGCCGCGCTGGTGCCAGGGGGCTTCCCACAGGTGCTGCAGGAGTGGGGTGCTCACAGTGCTGGGGGGCGGTTTGGCGAGGCCAAATAAAACACGTGGTGTTGACTGACAGCACTCTTTCAGCAATGGTATTCACCTTAAAAAGCCACTGGCCCTCCCCCAGCCTTTAGTCCGCCTCGTGGGGTCAGGAAGGCAGCCAAACTCATGACCTGAGTGCCAGTGGGTTTCCCTGGGCTGGCAGATCTTTCCTCAGGCAGGGAGGTGGTCAAGGGGGCATCACCCTCAGCCAAAAACCATTCCAGCTATGGCCAGGCCACCTCTTCTCCCTCCCCTACCAGACCAGTGCACAATCCCTGTTAATGGTGTCGTGGCTGGGGCTCGCAGAGAACCACGGTCTGGTCGTCTGTGAGAGTTCAGCTCTCAAGTGCATAAGGGAAACGAAGCACAAAAGACACAGGTACTGATATATTCAGGCTGCATCAAGTTCTTTCCCCCACCCAGAGGTCTGTCCCTCAGCCCTTGTGCAGCTGCCTGCTATGCATGATTAACCTCTGTTCAGCCATACACAGAAATCTTTTGTCCTAACATACACAAAGCAAATTATTTTGGAAAGCCAGAGAGAACAATTAAGTATAAAACTTCAGCTGTATTAAATTTACAGGACACTTCCCCTGCTTAAAAAAAAAAAAAAAATGATGATAATAAAATCTCTCATTTTAGCTCAATAGCAGGCTTTAGTTAGGGTGACAAATCCATCTCTGCCTTTATTTAGGCATATCCAGACATAGTAATCATCTTTTTTTTTTTTTTCCCCCCTGGAAACTAGTGCTAGGGTTTTATTCAGTTGGTTTTTCTTTTTTTTCTCTTTTAGCAGTAATGCTTCCCAGTCCTTCCATCTTTTCCCATAATGTGCTTTTTGATCAAAAGGTTTTGCTTCCAGGTACAGTTGTATTGAAAGCCAATAAAATAACATATCTATCCCATGCTAAAATTGAGGATTTTGCATGAAGAGTAGATGAGTAATTTTTCCTAGCTCGAAGATCCCAGCAGAAGGCAACAGTGCCAGCACACAGCCTTAGATGCATCTAATTTCACTCCCAAGATGATGAAAGTAATAGCAGCAGAATAGCTCTGCCCCTCCCTGGGTAACAGTAGCAATGGTGAGGAACTTTTCCCCTTTGGAGGGGTGTCCTGTGGAGGCAGATGTCCGAGGCTGTGCTTTTTCACTGGGTATCTACCAGGTGATTGATAACTCTGGTGGTTTTAGAATAATTCAACCACATCTTCTATAGACTTGTTAAGTCCTCAGGAGGGTGCTGTCAGGGCTCTAGACCTGCTGATTACCTGGATTTCCTACCCCTCCCATGGCAGTGGGCACCACTGGGGCAAGGCAGGAGCTGCAGGTCCAAAGCCCATTACCACCACCCTTTGATCCAACTTGGGTCTAGTCTGGGTCAGGATTGGTGCTGTCTAACCTGTGTGAATAGTCCCATTTCTATAGGGGAAAATGTTTTGTGTTGGAGAGCACCTTCTTTAGGTGCTGGTGGTTTTGAGAACCAGCTGGTAGTGGATGTAGTGTTTGGGGTACTCTTCCCCAGAAAATTATCTTGTGGAGCGTTGGTAGCAGGGAAATCTTCTCCTCACTCTCTACATTGTAAGGCAAAAGAAGAGGCAGTCTAGGAGCAGCATCATTCTCAGAGGTGGCCCCAATTACTTGGGGACCTCCAAGCCAAAGATCTCTCCCGCATATTGAAATGCAAGTGCAGTGCTTGGAAAGCAGTCCTGAGGTCAACAGGAGAGGCAGCTGAGGGCAAGACTCCTGGCCAGGGCAATTAATTTCTACCAAACAGTACAGTGGCATACTAATTGTTTTTTAAAGTAGTTCTCCTATCCTGGGAGAGCAGTGAGGAGAGGAGAAACATGCCAAGAGTGGGAACTACTAGGAGTAGTTCTAGGACTGCACTTGATCCTTGCCACCCGTGGAGCATCTCTCCCCCACCCCTCCCATTTCTCCCCCTTTCTGCTGCTCATTCTCACTGATGCTCGCTAATGGAGCTTGTTGCTTCTGCTGAAACAGGGGTGCAAGAGTCCCCTGCTGCTCCAAGGGACAGCCAGGAGAAATGCCTGGTCCTACACTGATCCCTTTTCTTTTTCACTGCCCTGCTTTTTTCCCTGCCATGGGGGAAGCACTGTGACTTTCCCACCTAGGCACTAGTGCAGACTGCAGTTTGTTCTGGGTTTCGATACAGACCAGATTTATTAAATAACCCTTCTACACGTGTACCCTGGTATACAGCTCAGCTGTAGGAATGGATGGTTTTTTTCTAGCAGCAGCTCATTTGTCCAGGTAGCTTACAATTTTCCAGGGAAAGGCATGGTGTGGAGGTTGTTTTGTTTCTGGTCAATTCTGTCATGGCACTTTTATTTTACATGGTTGAATGTGCATCTATAGGGACTATATTTCTTGAAAGAAGCAGATCTTTCTTCCCTGCAGAAAGTAACATCTGTTTTCCTGGACAATGGAGCCAGGATGAGAACATAAGACCAGCAGATACAGCCAAGTTCAGGTTTTAGTAGTAAGTTAAACACTAAACTAGCCTGGGTTTTGTTTTCTTGGATTTTTTTTTTTTTGCTAACCAACGGCTGTAAAATGTATCTGATCGTTCTTTGCTGAATTGCAGAAGGAAATGGTTAATGTTTGTGTATGTTGCTAAACAAGATAAGATGCACCTGCAGTCTGAATTCCCATCTTGGTCATGAATGCAGTCTGTATCTTTGCAAACTAATCTGTTTAATCAAATATTAAGTTTTATTCAAATTCAAAAAGAAACAGTGAATTGTTTTTCTGCATGATCTTTCTTTGTCATGCATCCTCTTTGCATCTCAAGAAAAATAGCCTTGTTCAGTCACAAAACATTTGCATAGATCAAAATTGAAGCACAACAGCAGTTTGTGTGCTGCTAAGACATCTGTAAAGGTGAAGAAGTTTAGTGTGTTCTCCCTGGCAGGAGGGTTTAGAAACATTAGTGCAACTTTCTACAATTTTATTTATTTTTAAACAGAATTCCAATCCAACTGGAATAAGTTTCAAAGTTCCAATATGTGAAAGCTATAATTAGTGAATTACAACATTTTGAAATGAGGAGTTATTACATCTGACTAGAATTAAACTAATTAAACTTAAGAAAAAAAAGGAGAGATTGTATAGCAAGCTGGATAACTCCATGCTGTTGATAAAACCTGGGCGATGAACGAATGCTTTGCAGCCAGGCAGCCTTTCTTTGGAGGGATTTGAAGATGCTCTGAGATGCAGTTATTTGGAGCTTTGCTGATTAAAAGTACCTGTGGTGTAACTTAAGGAGCAGCTTGGCTTTACTGCTGCAGATTTTTTTTACCTGATACAGCCTATTCTTACCACTTTTCCTTCAGCTCAGTGCATGCGTGGGCTAGAAAAGCCTGTTAGAGCATTTGTGGGGGCTCAGGCTGAGAGTAACAGGAGTGAAAGATCATCTGTGCTGAAAAATATTTTTGCAAAAGAGGAGCATTACCTGGGAGGAGGATTGAAGTGCAAATGAATCAAATGCTGTTCAGTGCCACCCCTGTGCTTCTCCTGTTAAAACACACGAGAGCATGTATATGTTTTGTCCCCATATATTTTGTTCCCAGTCTTTCACTTCCTATTTCTAGGGCTTTGCCATTTTACTGCTGCTGCTGTTTTAGGTGAGGCAACGTTGTGCTGTGTAAACCCACAATGCTGAGACTCTCAGGTTGTTTGAACACTGCTTTAGGTTCAGCTGCAGTACACTGTTCCTCTGATCTTTTATGTTCCTGAGCAGATGTCTTTCATTAATTTATGGATTTATCATCTTTTCTTTCTCTCCTTTTTTTTTCTTTCCTTTTTTTTTTTTTTTTTTTTTTTTTTTTTTTTACACCTGGCAGCTGGCTCAAGTTTCAGCAGTTATTGTCTATTTTGCATTACCCATAGAATTGAATGTCATCTGTCTTCACAAAGCTATAGCTAAGAGAATTGAGGCAAGCCACACGAGCTGCTGGGACAGAGCTTGTTTGCGTTCCATTCGGCACCCCTCCTCCCTTTACCTCCTTAATATTTATTTGTGCTCGTTTTCTTTCCTGGCCTTGAATGGGGCTTAGCTCGTGTTCGGTACAGCTGTATGTTTACTGAATCTATTTCATCATGAGTCATTGTGCGTGTGTAAGTATCCTGGAAACAGCTAGTGCTTTCTTGGAAGAACAGTTGCTTTTCAGCCCAAGCACTTAAAAAGGAAATTAAGCAATTGGTCAGTTCAGTTTTTTTTTTCTTAAATAGCAATGGGTTATCTAATTCTTAGCTCTTAAGTCCGTCATTAACTATTTTTTGCTAGATTATTACAGATAGTATTTTTTATCACAGTAAAGCGTTAACCTTAGGATCAAGATATACAGATTTGTTGCATATTTGATATTACTTTGAGGCTGCCAAGTGCTTAAGAACAAGTATAATTTTAATAAAAAATGGATTGCTGGGAATTTGAGTCTCAGAGCATCTTTTAATACATGCTTCATTCAATATCAATATCCTCTGGCATTAGAGCAGAAAATATTTAAAAATCCTAAATGCAGAAGGAATCCAAATGCTTAGACAACTGTCTAATATGCTTAAATCCAGCAAATGTGAGAGGGGTTTTTTGAAGTTTAAGTCCATCCTTGAGCTTGCATTGAAAGCGAATATACACCAAACCCGATGTTAACATGTTGTCGGCGTCAGAGGAATTGCAAATTAAGGAGACTGAGGATTACTTTCTTTTCTCTCCTACTGGAGTTCCCCTTTGGACCCCCACTTCCCTGAAAGGATCACATAACAAAATGGATTTCTGGCATAGAAGTTTTGATTTGTCTAAAACTCTTATCACTGAGCAATAGGTGACAGCTTGCTACTATTATTTCACTTACGTATTTTGACAGATGGCACTGCAGAGTGTAATGCTCTTTTAGACTTCTCTATCAGTCTAATGGAGGTAACTGGAGGTTCTTTCAACTCTTCTCTTGGCACAAGAAGTATGTCAGTCATAAATTATCTTCTTTGTAATCATTAAGCATCTAAAACAAAATGCAAGTTCAGCTGAGCCATTTTCCATGTACTTCCAGATAATAAGAGGTTTTTAAACTAATATTGTCAATGCCTTTTTTTTTTAAATGCTACATTTTTCTAATCTAAAAATGAACTTTGTAACTGAAATAAAGGGAGAGGGTTTCAGCAGATTTCAGGAATTAGGGAAAAAGGAATTTTGCTGAAAAAGCCTAGCTAATCATCAGTAGGCTGCTGATAAAAATTAGTCTGGGTTTCCCATCTCGAGGCCTGGAGTGGGATGTTCTGTGCTGACGTGCACCCGGCTGTAAGGCAGAGGAGGCACCTTGGCTGCAGTGCATCTGTCAACTTGGTTGACCTTCCCCCGGCATAAGGTGTGAACCGAGCAAAATTTTCAACAACTGTGTTTAGGAGAAACAGTCCTTAGAGAAGCTTCTGGGAAGAACCCTTAATTGACCTTGTGGGGGCCACATTGATTTTCTCCACGTGCATCTTCATTTCTGATAAATTATAAAGCCATTAATTTGCTGAGGAAATGGCAGGGCCAGCCTGCGGCACAGATGTGACCAGAGCCGTCCTAGCACGCAGTTCACAAAAGGGAGCCAAGATGCTGGGAGAAAAATCAGCAAGCCGAGATTGTTATGGTTAGCTTCACATTCCCTTGGGAACTCTTTTAGTTGCTTCTGTTTACAGATCTAAAAGGTAATGATGTTTCCAGGATAAATAGGCTGCCTTATAGGGTAAGTGGCCATTTATTGATCTGCTAGCCCTCATGTATTGATTGGTTAGCCCCAAATACAGCTCCGTTCTCCAAGGAGTTAACTGTGTAAATCAGGAGGTGACAAGTTTGTGGCAGAGGGATTCAGCGGCCAAGGGGCTCTGCCTGCTACAAATTTCACTTTGATTTGCAGGCAAGCCACTGGAGCAAAGCAGCAGCAGGACTAGGGAGATCTACTCAAGATATTAAAATTTATCCACACGAATGGAACAGGTGAAATGTGCTGTCTCTGTAAAACTGCTCAAAATCATAAAGTGCCTCTAATTGTCTTACATGTTTTGGTTTTATTGTGTGCAAGCAGCGCAACACTGAGAGGAAAAGAAGCTTTAGATGGCATTGCAAAGGAGAAGGAGAAAAAAGCTCCCAATAAGTTTTCTGCAGCACATGCTTCCTGCATTTGTTTCCGTAGCAACAAGTGAATGTACATATGGTACACAATCCCTAAACTTGCAGGGTCCCTGAGACCCAGCACCTAAACTGATAGGAAGCACAGGGTTAAAGTTACGTGGCCTCTCATCCCACTTTTGCCTGTTTTACAGAAAATTACAGCACAGCAGTTGAGATGTTAATACTTTCTCCTATGGTCTGGGAAACCATAGAGTATTTAATGGGGCACTCTGTACATTCAGAAACAGATTTCTCAAGAAAAGAATTTTCCTTTACCAATTCAATCCTACATGCAGGAAGGCTTGTCACCGAATCACTTGAAAAAGGCCAAGCTCATGTTCTTTTACACCCGGTACCCAAGTTCCAATATGCTGAAAACCTACTTCTCAGATGTAAAGGTAAGAAAATCTCTTCCCCACCCCACCCTACCCCACCCCACCCTTTCTCCTTACTGCATGCTGTATTTTCTCACAAAATGGTATTGTTTTATCATGTTAGAAATTAATAATATTTCTGGGTACATAAAGTTTACATCCTGACCCTATTCACTTGTTCTTCCTGTTGAGGTGTACCCTGCTTGTGCCTGGATGAGGAAAGGGAATGTTTCTAAACCTAAAAAAAAATTGAAATTTTAAAGCAAAGTAAGGATAATTATTACAGTAAATTAAAGGGTCTTCGTTATATATCCTATTAAAAAAGGAGATTTTTGTGGTGGTAGAAATGTACTTCCAAGAACATTTTGGAGCAGTTCTCAAGTACTCCCTCATTGTTTCATTTCGGTTGGTTTCCTCATATTTGTGCTTACATAAGCAGAGTGTAGAATCCCTTTCTTTCTGTCAAAAAGAAACAGTACATTGAAATTCTCCATGCAGAAGCTGCTTAAAAACAAAAGTGATGATTGTCTCTTATTTACAACTTAATTTGTTGTTGATGCAGAGTACACTGAGCATAAGGAGGATGAATAAAGTGACAGATTCAGGCCACATTATTCAAATGAGGATATGAAAGCTGTCGACATACAGCTGCATCCTCCCTCATTCTACAGAATATTAGGACCTCCTGATTTTTTTTTCTAAAAGTAATTGTTCCTTCACATCAACTTGATTTTGTGTTAATCATCTAAGTTTTTTTTTAAAAAACCCATAGATTGTGTTTTAATGATTATAATGGTATGCATGGTGTCATTATCTAAGTAACTTTATAAACATTACATTAGCTTAAATTAGTTCGTTACATATCGTTTCCCCCCCCTCATGTCTTCCCCCCAAAACAAATTACAGAAATCCTTCTTTTAATCACTTTTGGGTTATGGTTTCTTCAGTCTTAGTGGGAGATTATCCCACAGGTTGTGAACTTGGCCCAGTTTCTGCTGATCAGTTTTCTTTGGTCAAGTTTCTTGGCAGTTTTTCCCTTTATTTTTTTCTCATTTAATGTTGCTTGCACATCTCAATACGCTCCTGCCCCTCGCAGCCGTGTCCTTGGAGGTTCCTCTATTCAATGCCATGTGCTGAGCGGATGGTGACAACATTTATAAAAAGGAGGGGGGGAAGCAATACAGGCACTTCCTAGGCTAAATGGCTGGTCAAGAATCATTAAACACACACAAAAAAAGCTGCAAATGGTGCAGCGGGCCAAGTGGAGGGTTTGCTCTCAGAGTGGATCCACCTGGAATGGAAAAATCAGAGGGAGCATTTCAGGCAACACTGCTCCAATGAGGTGCCACAGGCAGATGTAGAGCTGGCAGGGCTGCTCAGGAGGGTCTGCTCTGGGGCTACTCTGTGACTTTGCCCCTGCAAGTTCACACAGCCAGGTGTGCTGAAGCGGGGATATTTTTTTGCTGGCATCTGCTTTATTTCCACTTTTTAGGAAGATACACGCTTGTGTGTTTGTGTGCACATGGTGACTTTGTCTTCTGACAAAGTTGTGTAAAATATAGAAATTTACTTCAGTTCCACCTAACATTTATACAGCACCAGGAGAAACCCAAAAATGCTTTACAAACCACCGGTTTGGGATGGAGTAATTTCTCCAAAACCGATTGCATCCGCTTCCCTGGGGGCATGTGACAGCCACACACGGTCAGCAGCAGCAGAGAACCAGGGATGTAAATATT